>NC_083279.1:55351569-55968299 GCF_963506605.1 Zootoca vivipara
ATTGTCAGTTTATTTTAATAACTAGAAATGATGATGCACCATCTAGAAAGATGTTCTCACCATGTGTCTCAGTAATTATCTCAGTGTTAGTATTCCTTACTCCAGCCTAAACACAGTGAAATCAGTCTCCAAGCCTGGCTAGCCAGATGGTTCTAGGAAGCTTGCACACAAAGAGGGCAGGGTTGAGAGAGCCATTTCCTACTGTTTGCTCCCAGTACTTGATGATCAGAGATGTACTGACTCTGTACCAGAGGCTGTAGAGTAATCTGTTTACAGAGTTTATCCCAGTGAATTGCCTTTTAAAATCTCCAAATCCAGTGACCACTCCCACATCTTGTAATTGAAGATTGCACAGTATGAAGAAATGCTTCATTTTCCTTTACTTACTTCCCATCAATTTCATTTGGTAACACAATCCCTATTCATACGTTAGCCATGCATGTTGATGCTTTTAACTCTCCTACCCACCCCCATCATCAGGTTGAAAATTGCTGTCTGCAATATATATATATATGCAGATTTGCAATAGCAAATCATTATTTTGGTTTGTTTTTATGATAGTTTGTATAAAGTATTAAAGGTTGGACTCTGCCCTGGTATGAACACCTGCAAAGAATATCCTATATATCAAACAGACAGACAGACAGACAGGCTAGAGGAAAGCTTAGGTATGTTTAACCGCCCCACTGTCATTGACCCCCATAGACTGATGAAAATAACATGTCCAGTATTTCTGAAGCTTCCCAGTTTTCCTTCATTGTTCCTTGTATAACTGTGCCTCTGTTTGTCCTGCATATTTCTAGCTTTCACCTTTGCACATATTTTTATTACTAGCTTTTTATAGCCAGAAACCTGCACAGTGCTGATTTCAATTTGACTTAAGTGCCTATCACTGTGCACTGGGTTGTGAGTTATATGTTTACCTTCTTGGCTGATATTAATGCCGATTTTTATGTGTTTTGCCACTGTGTGTGTGTGTGCCTTTGATTTTCTTAATTTGAGCAACACTGCCACATTTAAAAAGGGCAAAAAACTATGTCTATTATGCATGAAAGATTTCCTAGTTTCAGTGGCCAGCTTGATTTTTTTCTTCTTAAAAAAATGGGCATCCTTCAGGGCATGTTTATGTCTTTTCTAATCTGCAGTATAAATTTTATTTGAGCTTTTATTATAGTGGTTTGAAAACTTTGTGAAGTGATTAAAGTGCCTTAACTATACCTTCAGCTTCTTTCTTTCCTTTTTAAAAAGTATGCCAGTTGTTATTCAGAGACTCTCCTTTCGATGTTCCCTTCATTGCCCTTTATTTTGTCTGCTTCTGTCCTTCACCCTGGGTTAATGTGGTGATATTAGATTCCTATTTCCCTGTTTTGTTTTGTTTTGTTGTGTTATAGTGAAAGCACTCTGTGGAAGCAATCAGAATGTTCTAGAGGATGCAGTGGGGACTGGGAAATACATAGGGAGTATATTAAATTTGGTCACATTTCCTCAGTGTTCTGCTCTTGTTGCAAGGAGCAGATCTGTGGAGCACTGTGGAGCAAAGTGGCAAGGCAGGTCAGCTGCCTCAGCACCAAGGAGAGCTCCTAATGAGCAACTTGTTCTGACAAGGACTGGGCATGAATGGAGTCCTTTTGAGCCTTTGCTTCCACCCCACTTCCTGTATACTCCACTCCATTTGTTTGAGATCCAAAGAGATCCAAACACTCTGCAGAATATAAGTGCATCCTTTCAGGCCTCCTGCCAGGCATACTCTCTTCACCACTGGATGGGACATAGTATGTAGTGTGGGAGGTGCAGGATTCATTGAGTGCAGAGAAAGGTACCTGTAGGAATCTAAGCTTTGGTTCTTTGGTCTCCAGTGCTGTGGGATCTGGCTCATTTGGCTTCTGCCTGCCAGCTTCAGATGCATTGAGTTTGCCAGCATCAAGCTCAGAGTCAGGAACGAGGTTTAGCTCCTCATCTGGTGCCCTGTAGCCTCTGACTCGGTATCATGGTCACCACTAGATTCTGGATATTCAGATGTTTGATAAAGTTTAGTGTTAAGGATTCTTAATGTCACATAAGTTTAATTCAAAAGCCACTTGTCCAGTATTGCATGCCAAATAATAACCATTTATTCAATCTAGCAATATTTGTATATTTGATGTGATCCAAGTTAGTAAGTACCCTGCCAATGTAAGGGTACTTCAGATCCTGTTTATTATACTCTGCACTTTCTCCCATTTACATTTTCTGCCCAAGTCTTCCTAAAGATAGAGGCAATGCTTCTGAATATGTTAATATTCTATTATTACAATTTGATCACTCCCAATGTGTATTTTCTTCTTCCTATTCATATGGAATTAGAGCAGGGATTCTTAGATTAGAACACTAATCACAGAGGCTTATGTAAAAGAAACGGAATCTATCTAATTCTAAGCAGGAAGAGTTGATTCCTTCTCATCCCATGTTGAGCATTATGCTAAATAACAGCTTGAAACTAACTTGGTAAATTCTCTGAAATGATTCAGATATTATGAATATTTAGAGGAGCATGCAAGGGTGAAGGAACATCACACAGAAAACCATAGGCCTGAAAAAAAGTATAGATAGGAGGATTTTTACTGCAATTACTGTAAGCAATATAACTATGTGTACCATTTTGACATCTACAACAATTGCTTGGAACTGGCTAAGGAAATGATTACTGTTTAACACTTTAAATTTAGGGACAGACTTTAATAATGTCCCTTTTAATAAAGTGAACTTTTAAGTGCCAGGAGGGAAGTAAGTTAGACAGACAATGTAATTGATTTGTGATATATTTAGGGCAGGTAAAATGATTTGCGCAACCCACAATATTTATTTATTTATTTATTTAAAGGTTTATAACCCACCCTTTACCTTAAGGCTCCATGGTGAAAATACATAAACCTCAAAAATCAAATGCAACAATAAAACGGGAAACAACCAAAATGCAAACTATAAATGTTAAGAGGCAGCAGCAGCATCCAAAACATGCAGGTCCCCAATGCACCTCACCTAGGCTCCTCAAAGGCCAGGCAAATGTGTGTGCCTTCACCTGCCACCAAAATGAAAGTGATGTGATGACAGGATGCACCTCAGAGATGCACACAGGCTGTAGTGATGGGAACCAGCTCATGTTGCATTTAAAAGAACAGAAAGGCTACTGCAGAGTACCACTTGCTGCTAAGAAAGGGGGGGGGGGCAAATGCCTCCATCCCATACTTAAGTTTCACAGAAGCATCTCACCTGTCACTGTGGAAAACAGGATGCTGGGGCAGGTTGGCTCCACATTTCATATTTTGTAATACTATTAAAATCAGAGACCTTATAAACAATGGGTGGAGAAGCTATAGAAGCAGAAGAGGGACAAACATTTCATGTTAGAGAGAAGCAGCAAGAGTTCAAGTAACTAGCATTTTTAATTATCTCCTGGCTCTAGTGTTGCCTTTCTTTGTTTATTAGCACTCCTTGCTAGTTTTCTTTTTTCCTCTGTTTATTTTTTTAATCCTTATTATATTCATATTTCCTGTGCTTTTTTGTGACAGTACTCACCAGTAATGAGTACATCACCTATTTGTTTTGCTGCCACTGGCAGCTGTTTTGTCCTGCTACCCAAATCACTTTTATGAAAATACATATACCAGCACCTAATCTTTTGCAAAACAAAACAAAACATATTTAAATATAAATATGTAGTGTTTTATTTATATTTATATCCTATTGTAAATAACTCAATATCCCAAGCTTAAGAATTGCCCTTCAACCTGTTTGCATGCATCTTCATGGCATAAGTGTAGCATGGATCACTCAATCCTTTTGCCCAGGAAAGGTTGCCTCACATTGAGGGAAAGTAGCCATTGCACCTTTGATACTTTGTCATTTACCTACCTCAATCCACTCTTTTCCCGTCATAAAATAAAATAATAATAATTTGACCTTGCTCTAATTGACACAGTTCTCTCTAAAGCATGAATCTCGCCACACCTTGACCGGGGTCACTACTCAATCATTATTTCCTTAATTCTTTTCAATGACTACACAATCCATTAAATTACAGGGGGGAAATGGAGATATGTACAATACTGATGAGTTGTGCTTCCATGTTCTAATAGGTATCATTATATTAGATTATGATGCATTGTGTCATGTTCCTCATTACATTTTCATTGTGAGTTTCTAATTATAATGGTACTTGTTAATTCATCTATGCAAGAGCATGGACTAGCATTTCAATATAAAGTCCCAAACTGCAGTTAGGTCAGGGGAGTTAGGCTTAGAGTATTTTTTTGTTACTGGAAAATATGCTTCAGCGCTGCTGTAATCTTCTAACTACTTGCTTTAGTTAAGCCTAAAATAATCCCATCAGTTTAATGGGACTAGAACAGTGTCAGATAACATGAAATGTTTAACCCAAGGGACAAAATGACTGATAGCTTGGAGTAGACAAACCCTATAAATGCTTATGAGACTATATTACATATACTTCGATCTGACTGTGCCTGCACAGGTGAAAGTGTTGCAGAGCCAGATGATAATAATAATAATAATAATAATAATAATAATAATAATAATTTATTATTTGTACCCCGCCCATCTGGCTGGGTTTCCCCAGCCACTCTGGGTGGCTTCCAACAAAGATTTAAAATACAATAAAAAATAAATGCAGGAGATACCATGAGTAACAGGACCCAGCACAGAGATCTCGTTCTTTGGGGCTATATGATGTTTAAGTATCTGTTCTACAAGAGGAATGGCAAAGGAAATCAGCACAAAAGAAAACAAAACAAAATAGGTCTCTCATTGCTTCTGAGAAAATCTGATATTTTACAAGGGAAATATTATCTTCTTAGTGGAATGATTTGATGACTAGCAATCAAGTCTATTCCCCAGTCCTATGGATCATCTTCAGGTTATTTACCAAATGAGAGCTTTTTCTGGAAATATGTTGGATTTTTTCAGAAGCACGGAGACTTATTTTGTATCATCTTTCACCTTTTACTTTACTTATTTATTTAAAGGGCTCTATCCCACTCTTTATTGCAAAAAAAGTAACAATCAGTAGCAAAATTCATATACATACAAACAACAGCAGAAAACAAGAGCAAATAAAATTGCAACCAAATAGCAATACTCAACCATCTAATCTGACAGCTTTTACCCCATGGTTCATTTATTCCAAAACACTTATTCCACACTTCTTGTTGGGGCGGGGGAGGCAATTCCAAAGTGGATAAAAATCAGGAGTAAAATTCATATACATAAAAACAACAGAAGAGCATATAACATTTCAGCCAAATAACAGTGGAGAGCAATCAAATCTGACACTAAATTCCAACAAAAGCCTGGCACTGAATGCCAGCAATGTTGGAGCCAGTTATTTTTCAGAGTGGCCGAGTTCCAAACCTGGAACACCCTCGCTAAAAGTATTCCCTCCCAAGCTACTATCAAATGAACTACATTAAAAGGTGATATCACCAAGAGAGCTCTTGTGTGTGTTAGTTGGTGCTATCCTAGTACAGAGGCTGTAAAACAGTAGGCAAGGGTGTTTTATTCTAGATCAGGCATCCCCAAACTGTGGCCCTCCAGATGTTTTGGCCTACAACTCCCATGATCCCTAGCTAACAGGACCAGTGGTCGGGGAAGATGGGAATTGTAGTCCAAAACATCTGGAGGGCCGAAGTTTGGGGGTGCCTGTTCTAGATTGTTGTAATGGGATTAGGGAATTGTTATATTGAGACCAGGGATTATTTGAGCATTCAATATGGACACCCGAAAAGTTAATTCTTTGTTGCCATTCCTACCTTTCCTGTGAGTCTTCCCATCATCCAAGTCATGAAAGCCTCATCTTGGAGAAAGTGACAAGGCAGCAAATTGGATAGACCACACCAGACTTCTCATTCTCTGTAAATGATACAAAGACCATCCCTTTTTAATGGGTGTAGTTAGAAAATGTAGTTAGAAATTCTTAAAGGGCAAGGGATGGGATGGGAAGGTCTCAACAAGGAAATGTTGATTTGTTTATTATTAATTTTAATCAACATTCCACTTTTTCCTTCAAGGAGTTCAAGGTGTACATGGCTCTCTTCTTCCCCATTTTATCCCCACAGCAATCCTGTGAAGTAGGTAAGGCTGAGAGGCAGTGACTGGTCCAAGGTCACCCAGTGAGATTCATGGCTCAGTGTGAATTTGAACCCTGGTCTCTCAGGTAATAGTCCAACACTATAGGTAAAAGGTAAAGGACCCCTGGACAGTTAAGTCCAGTCAAAGGCAACTATGGGGTGTGGCATTCATTCACTTTTCAGGCTGAGGGAGCCGACGTCACAGACAGCTTTCAGGATCATGTGGCCGGCATGACTAAACCGCTTCTGGCACAACGGCCCACTGTGATGGCTGCAAGAGCGTACAGAAATGCCATTTAACTTCCTGCCACAGCGGTACCTATTTATCTACTTGCACTTGTGTGCTAGGTTGGCGGAAGCTGTAGCACATTCCAACACTATACACTCTACCCCACACTGTATTGTGTGTCCAGTTCTGTGCCCCACCTTCTACCTCAGGAAATCCTCTGGCTTCTGCTGAGGTTTTAAGAAGTTGTGATGCATAACGGTGATGCTTCACTCTGCAAAGGGCTACAGCTTCATAAGTACTGAATTTCATAAGCTACCTATTGGAGATTCCTGATCAATTCTAGCCCACTTGTGTCTGAATATATGTTGTGATCATTGAGCTGCCTTGACAGCAGATGTTCCTATCACGTCAAAGAGCCTTGAGGCAGTTAGAGGGAAAAGACTCATAGCAAGAAAAATATTTTAAAAAATCAACAAATAATTGGAAAAATATTGTGAAGCGAGAAAGTGAGAATATAATGTGTCCAATGTTTCAATTTAATGCTTTAATATTAATTTTTTGGGCATTACCTAAGGCTGCTCTTTTGAGTGTTCTTGCAGACAGAGTGAGACAATTCATTTCACTTTGCATTATCTACCTCTCTTTGCCTAGGGGGAAACATTACACTGAAAAAGTGTGGCCATATCCATCAGTTTAGGAGAGAATATGCCATTACTTCACTCCTGCAGTAGGTGAAAATAAGCTATCTGGTTAAAAACAACAATGTGGCTAACTATGAATACTGCTTCGCTGTATCAGCTAGGACATGAATTGGGGGGAAAATTGATGAAAGTGCATCTAGTCAGCTGTACATTATAGTAATCTGAATAAATATAGACACATTTGCATAATATAGGACACCTTATGCAGATTTTCCTGAAAAAACATAAAATAAACCAGCCCTTGTTAGCAAAGCCACTGAAATAATGCAGATGGAATCCAGAGAGAAAAGAAAACACTTTACTCAAGAAACTGTGTATACAGTAAATTGAGTAGAAATAGCAGTAAGCTTTTATCTTTCTTACTTCAGGCCTTGCACACAGCAAGGATCTTTCAGTTTGTAATTTAAGGGTTAACTCTGTTAGTGTTAAAAGGGGGACAGGTAGAGATGTTAACAAGTCAAAGTTCCATGATGTTCACTGAGGTAGTTATACTGTGATTGGCTGTGCAGGTCTGAGGCAGTTTTCCTTTGTATGTTTGTTGAATTATCTCCCTGCTATGTGCAAAGTAAAGGTGAAGGTAAAGGGCCCCTGGATGCTTCAGTCAAATTCAACTATGGGGTGCAGCACTCATCTCCACTTTCAGGCCAAGGGAGCTGGCATTTGTCAGCAGACAGCATTCCAGGTTATGTGGGCAACATGACCAAACCACTTCTGGAGCATGGAACAAGACCTTGAAAGGAAGGGTGCAAGGAAGCTTGGAATGACTGTCCTGTGCTAATCTGTTGAAAGGATCAGTGATGCACAAATATTTCATGCACCCCCACACACCTCCTTTGGATTTCCAAGCTTCCATATGACTTGCAAAGTCTGCCTAGTGCTGATCCTTTCAAACTTGGATATGGATCACCACAGGATAGGCTTTCCAAGGTGCGGGGATGCCTGGAAATCAAGAGGGAGACTGACACCTATCTTCAGGTGCCAGGCCTTTGGCTAACATTCTATGGCCTAGTTACAGGTAGGTAGCCGTGTTGGTCTGAGTCGAAGCAAAATAAAAAAATTCCTTCAGTAGCACCTTAAAGACCAACTAAGTTTATATTTTGGTATGAGCTTTCGTGTGCATGCACTTCTTCTTCAGATTCTATGGCCTGTTTGTGGGAGGGGGTTATTGGTTGGTTTTTGTTTTTGCTTCATTATGTATTTTGTGTTCTCATTTTGTATTCTTGTGAACTGCCCTGTGATCTCCAGATGGAGGGTGGTATACAAAGAATAATAATAATAATAATAATAATAATAATAATAATAATAATGGGAGTATGAAGTGCTCCTGGAGTGTGGAAGAATTCTCCATTTCACCCTACACCAAAGCCAGCATTTTAAAATGCTGTTCTTTCAGCTGACACTTACTTCCACAGTGGAGACCATCCACTTGCTCTGATGCCAGTTTCTGCTTAAACTTCCCATTCCAAGACAAACATCATGTTGTTGTTGTTGTTGTTGTTGTTGTTGTTGTTGTTGTTGTTGTATAGGTTCATTGACAGAAGGATTTGTTGATTCGAGGCAGAGGATGGGGTTTCTTCTCTGGCACATCCCTCCCAGCACTGTTTGTTGTGTGTTTTAGAGGCATGTTATGGGTGTGGGGCTTGAGTCTGAACATCCACTTCATACTGGTTATCTCAAAGCGCTCTGGACTAATGTGTAGCTCTTCCTGGTTGGAAAGAAAAGCCCCCCCCCAATAGAATTTTGTTCTTTTCTTAGTGGCATGAGATACCAAACATTGATGTGTCATTTATTGCTTGGAGTTCACAATCAGCGAATAGAGACAGCACTGCAGACTTTTGCCTCCCACCCATAGCAAAGCTTGTAGATCCAGAATGCTGACCTGGGGTCTTCCAATGAGATACATCTAGCTGTCCCACAGCCTTGAGACAACCAAGACATTTTTTGTTGCCTATACAACTGACTCCCCTATAAGATGAGGGAAGTACCTACTGTTTTTGGTTTACAATGCTTGTTAAAACCTTTGTAGCATGAGGAGGTTTTTCTCGATTTTGTTGCTGCTCTATTTTTTGTTTTTATTGTATTTTTCTTGTTCTGTTGTGAACGTCCTTGAGATATTTTTATGAAAGTGTTTTAAACAATTAATAAAATAAACTGAAAGAGATTTGCCAGGAATATATCCTGTCACACTGTTGCTATCAAGACAAAAGAAGCAGTTTTTCAATGAGTGCTATGTCAGTGGAAAGCTCATAGCACATAAGTGTTTTCATACTTTTCCAGCTTAAGTTTTCTGAGCTGTTCCATTGCCAAAGTATTACATTTCACAAGAAGATATAATCAATATCCACTTCATAGCCTAGAGATAACTTCAACTCTCATTTATGTTTATTTGCAAATATATTAGAGTATATATCATTCCACATGCACTATATTTGCTTGAAAGATTTTTAATAAAGAACACAAAAGTGATGCTTTGAAAGTTATTATCTTGTGCCAAAAGATGAATAAGCTAATAATAAACTATCATATGTGGAATAAGCCTTACAATCATGTTTTCAAGGCTCACAAATCTAGGCAGGTTATGGGTAAATTTCTAAAAGTTGTTCAGTTGAAGAATAGGCATTGAAATAACAGGTGTAATCCAATGTTTAATAGGATGACATTTTGTAAGTAAAGAATAATGTTCCTCAGAAAATAGCCCTCACAATATAGTTAGATATGGTTTGATTTTAAAATGGGTAGCGCTGTTCAAAGAATAATAATTCTGAAAGCATCTCTTCAGTCCTTTGTGGGTTCTAGATAATATTAGGGATCAATAGTGAAAGATGGGGGTACTATAGAAGGAATAATGAAATGTAATACATCCACTCTATACTGTACATTTAAAGCACATTCTAGCATTATGTGTGAACCAGGATGTTTTGTGTTATTATCTTTTTCGCTAAAGATTCCAAAGCAGATTGTTGTTGAAAGCAATGTATTTGAAATATTGAATTGTTGCTTTTTTAAAAAACAACAACACCTAAAATAATTTGCTTTTGTCACACGTGGCAGTATCATGTAGTCATCATTGTATCACACCACTCAAGCTTATTGCAAGCAGGGGGATAGTGCTAGGGCAATCGTTAGAGCTGGTTTTAGGAATCTGGAACTGTCCAGATATAGCTGGACTGGAACTCCCATGGTAGCTGGGGCTGTGTCAGGGACCATGTTGAGGAGGGCTGCACTGAGGAAGAATGGTGGGAGACTCCCTCTCCCCCTGCTCCTGCTCCTGAATCTTCTCAGGAGCAGGAGGACAGTATAGATTTGGAACAGTGGTTTGTAGAGGGACATAGTTCAGAAGGCAGAAGCTGGGAAATACTGGATGGGGAACAGCTAGGAGAAGAAGCAAGAAACATTGGGAGAGATTGAGTTAACAGATTCACTGTCTCTGGAAAGCATTAATCCACTCTCCCCAAGGTCAAGAAGAGCTGAGAAAGTGGCAGAACAGAAAGTACAGGGGTTACAAGCTCAGGTTACATGGCGTAGGAGTGACGCAGGGAGGTAAGGGATCAGGAATTCCTAATTGAGAGCACCACCATTCCTAGGAAATAGGTTCGTTGTTTTCTCGCTGTGATCATTAAAGTTTCTAACTGGTAAGAAGACTCCTTTTCATTTGTTCTGCTTATCTACTGCCAAGGGGAGGGAGGAAGCCGATTCCCTGAAGCCTGACAGACTGATGGGAATCACGTCCAATAACATCTGGAAGGCCACCTCTGCCTTATAGCTCTGCTGTGACTCTTGGTTGAGAAGGCACTCCAGAAGTAGTTTGAACCATCTAATAAGATCCCTCACTTTGATCACTGATTATCCAAGAAGAGAACAGAGTATTGTGGTTGAGGCTGTTTGACTCACTTCTTCAATTTCTGCTGTGTATCACAACCTGGTATCATAATACTGTATAATATTGACCAAAATTTGTGATTTACATTGTTATTTCTATTTGTCTCAGGTTTCATCTTTTTCCTTTTGCCTCCTGCCTGGACTAATGGATGTGAAAATCTTGGTTGTAAACTTAACAAAAGAGTATGTTATATTTGACATGTAGGGCAGAAAGTCACGAGGAAACATAATTTTGCCACAGCAAGCTAAAATAGGCCAACATTCTGCTATAATCCTTGTTTTTTGGGGGTAGGGGATAGTGGCCAGGGATAACATGCTAAAATTAAAATAAATGATGAATAAATCATTTGATAGATCCTGAAAAAAACCAGCATTTGAATCATTTGCTTTATAAACTTTGATGACTATGATCACAAAGTGAATATTCATTGCAAGTCTGGTATGGTAAAGTTTGATGATAAAATTTTGAGACGTGTGGTATGGGAATATCAGGATTTATCAAGGCAGAGCTGGAGATCATCTAGCTCAGTATTGTCTACAGGGGTGGGGTACAGGATCTGTTCAGTGGGTCAGAATTGTATCACTCCCACCCCACCCCTGCAGGTCATATTTAATAGGTGGCTGGGACTGCCAACTGTCAATCACCTGGCAGCACAATAATGTGAGGTGACCCATTTTTGCTTGCACAACTTGAAATCAAATGGTGTGGGCAAAGACACAGTCTAGATTGTTTATAATCAGTTCCTCACTGGGGTTTGCAAAACTCTAAACCAGCCCTAAGGATGGAAGGACCATTTTGGTTCCCCCAGTTTCTAAATTTTCCAATCCCAAACTCAGTTCTCCACATTTCTGCAGCACCTTTCAACTTTTAATAATTAGAATCCTCATGACATTCTGCATTTTAGTGCATATTTTCCCAAACAGACACATTTTTGTATACAATTTTGACTAATGCACACATTTTTGCAAGTAAGTTATAATTCAATGCATTTTGATAAGCTATTTCCATGAATATATTAGTTTTTCTGCACATTTTTACCTAATATATGCATTTTTTATTTTTTATTTGCTTAACATAGGTTGGTTGGAGAACTGAACTGCAAAATCAGTACAAATTTTGAAAGATTTCTCTAGCTGGAAAGTGCAAAAGATAGATTTGTCTTTAAATGTGCACAGAATCGAATTTCCCATGCTGCCCCACATGTGAGGGAAGGTAGGCCTTATGATCAAATGCGGAGGCCTATGCTCCATGCTTTGCAAGATCCATCAATCAGTTAATTGTTGGAGTTTGAGAAGCACAGCACATAGCACTTTGTAATACCCCCTTTGGGCTGAGCAAGGTCTTTAACTCCCTCACACGTGTGGTATAGGGCAGATATGCATGGTCTGCCCAAAATGGCCTCATGGGCCAGTTGGGGAAGCCTGGAGGTTCTCTACTGCTGATCTACACATTGGCAATTTCTCTCCAGAATTTCATGTAGGAATCTCTCCCTGCAGTACTGGGAGAGGCTGAAGTTTGAACCTGGGATCTTTCGCATGCAAAGCATGTGCAAGAACTGGCAGTTAGGCCTAAATGCATGTTAGAAGCTGGAACCCTACTTTTAAGACCTATTTAGCCATTCCTATGTTTTTCTTTACCTATTCATAGCTAAATAAATAAACCACGCAGCACAATTAATATGCATAAGATACAAGAATACAAAAATGTACCGGTATATATCCTTGAGTTTCTTAAAATGTAACACCCCCCCCAAAAAAACTTGAACACCCCAATTTCCCTGCCCACAAGTAGGGTGAAGTTTGACAGGTCATTTCTGTACAGTTGTATCCAAAACCCAGACATTGTTGTAGCTGATAAACTTCAGACAGCAGTCACCGCCCACATTTGTCACTATAAGCTTCAGAAAAATTTACTATATTCACTGTAAGTTTCAGAACAATAATCAAGTGTCAGGATATGAGAAATATCACAATAGCTGACAGTAGGAAACAAGGCTTTGCAAAATGTGAAATATACAGCAATTCATTTACATGACCTAAATATGCCAGCAAAGAATTCCATGTTGCTTTCTCCTTCAACAAAAAAAGAAATTATTTTTAAACATGACACATGCCCAACAGATTCCTCGTTTCACACAAAGCACAATGGACTAGTTGAACTTTCAGTGATCTGTCAAGAAGATCTTGAAAACACAAGCCCTGACAAGACTGCTCTTATTAAAAGAATAGCCTTTTTAATATGAAAGGTGAGAGAACTACTACAACGCTGCTTTATCATTGCCAGAATCATTCAGGATTGACATCAATGGAAAAGATCCAGCCACATGAAACACTTATTCTAAAAATGGACATATGTTTTAAGTGGGTTGCTGGATAAGGGTAGAAGTGGGGCAAAGTAGAAATGTTTTCTTGGCTTTATAATAAACCTTTTTCTTTTCTATAATAAACTACTGAATTGAGTTCTGAAAATAGAACCACTTAATAGAACCACATAGGAACTAGAAGCCAGGATGGTGGTTAGGACATGGGTATGGTGGGAATGGGGCTAGGCTTTGCCTTGATCTGTCCATTTTGGGAAGAGGTCATGTCTCTGTGGTAAGACACAGCCTTTGTATGCAAAAGTCAACGATTCCATTGCAGGTATATGCAGTTAAGTTATATGGTGTAACGGAATTGGAAAATATGTCTCCTTGAGACCTTGAAAAGCTGGTACTAGCCACAATATTGATTGACCAGTGGTATTACTCTGTATGGAGTGGCATCATATGCTCATATCTTTCTAACATAGAGCATAAGAACAGAACCTAAGAAGCCCCCTGCTGAATCAGGCCAAAGATCCTTTTTGTTCAGTATCCTGCTTCCCATAGTGGCCAAACAGAAGCCATTAGAAGCCCACAAGGAGGACATAAGTTGCAATGTCCCTCTCCCATAATTGTTTCCCAGCAGCAGGCTTTCAAAGTTATGGTACCCCTGATTCATATAGACATCATGGTGAATTACCATTGATCTCTTTGTGTTCCACAATTTTTACTAATCTCATCTTAAACCTGCAGAAATTTGTGCATCCTGAGGAAGCAAATTCCATAGTTTAGTTCTGCACTTTGTGAAGATGTACTTCCATCGCAATGTTTGATGTCAGGCAATCACAAGCCTAGTTTTCTACTTGACTGAAACTGAAATACATATCCAACAGAAAATCCTAACTCTCCTCATGCGAGGATTGACTTCATGGGGAAAAGGTTTATTATAAAGCACTCTGCCATTACATTTTCTGAGGTTCACCCCTCATTAGTGATAATTAATTTTTAATAAAAATTGCCAGAGAAAACTGATTACAAGGAACTGATCAACTATACTGTAATGTATCAGTTGGTAATGGATATGAAGAAGTCATTATAAGCTAGTATGTTAATGACCCACAAACCAAAGAATACATCAGGAGGTCTTGAAGTTATTACCATTTATCATACCCAAGAGTTCGTGCTGTTTGGAATTTTTAATTTAATGAATGAACTGCTTCAAAATATGTTTTATTCTGGAAGGTAAAAAAAGAAGTTTAAATCAGATTTTTTTAAAAAAAACACCTCTAATTATTCTTGTAATAGATATTACAATATCATTTTGTATGGTAATAAGTTCCCTCTCTAAAGCACAGTGTTTTTGTTTATATTTCTATTAATAAATTTCCGAATAGTATCATATTACTTTGAAGTATAGCTCTATAAATACTTCATACTTCATTTTTGTAATAGTTCATCCTGAATAACAACAAAAATTAAAAGAAGAGTGATAAAATAGAGTCTGGTCTGCAAGTCACTTATGTACTTGGATCTAAACTGCATTTTGACCTAGTTTTAAGCCTAAAGTGATGTGTGAGTTTCCCCAGGCGGGTTTCAACTTGAGTTAATCAAAGCATTAGTCAATTGCTGGCCCGAAACCCTAGCTCTTTTTAAACCTAAAGTTCATCAGGGGTTTGATGAGATCTGATGTCCTCCTACCTCCATTCCCCTCATAAATTGGCTCCCACATGGAAACAGGGTGTCTTTCCCATTTCCTCAATAGCATTTCTGATGGTAGTGGTGATGAGAACAATGGCTCCTGTACCCTTGAGCAGTGCAGGAAGGAAACACGCACCCTGTAAATGTGTCTTGGTGTTTATACTGCCACCAAAGGGCCTAACAAAGGCCACAGAAAAAGTACTTTTCATAGTTGCTGCTGTCAACGAAGTTGCAGTATTAAAGGAAGGTGGTGGTGGGTCAAAGGGTGTGCTGGAGTTGGCTGAAGTAAAGCTCCCTCAATGCATCCTGAACAAAACAGGGAAAATACTCAGCTCTAGAGCGGGTGGACTTATTTTCTCTCTAGCTGCTCCTCTCTCATCTTCTGCCTTGGTAGGCATAAGACTGGCAAGACTGAAAATATATCTGAGTTTCCTTAACTTTTGTTGTAGAACTAAGGCACTGTGTCAAATTGTCAGGGAACCACCAGGGGTAAGCAGTGAGCTGGGTGGATCGGAGCGAGGGCTTTTGGACTCTCCTAGCACCTGGCAGCTTCCTCTGGAAGGTGGGACTGAAGCTCAGGAGGAGATGCAAACCATTAGGGATGTTGGGGAGATGGGAGCTCCAGAGGGAGAGTTGCAGAGGGCAGACCCAAGCACTCAAGAGGGGGAGGCTCCAAGAGCCACAGTGCTGGTCCCTCAACTGAGCAGCTCTAGTGGAGAGGGTGCTCCACCAGCACCTTCACCCCAACAGAAGAGGGGGGGGAGGAGGGACCAACGGAGGAGGTTCAGGGTGCCCCGGGGGTTATGCTGGCGAAAATCATGAAGGGGGCGCTTCCGGATTCTGAATCAGATTAGTTTTTTATGCTCTGTCTTATACATATGTATATAATAAAACTCTGTAAAAAACCAAGCATGGGGTTTAGAGCTGCTTACTCATGAGGAAGCTGGCACACACCATTACACAAATGATCAAGCAAACTCAGGTGGCTTCAACAGACTTGTCAGAGAGTGTGTTTAATACAAGGGATTATCAGAGAACCACAGAAAACAATGGGAAAAAAGTCCTGGCCTGAAATACCAATGGATTTATGAAATTAAAAATACTAATAATGAGATCCCTTATTGCAAGCATGGGCAATCTTCCCCAGTCAGCAGGACCAATGAGATCATGGGAGCTGGGTTCCAAAACATAGCCAGAATGCTTCACTAGTATGCTAATAAAGAATTGTAACCTGTTTTAAACCTGAGTAAATTATGATCACTGCTAATCAGCAATGATTTATCCCTAGTTTAAGAGTTTAGACATTCATGAGGGCTTACAGAATTAAGAAACTCCAATCCCAAATACTGCAGAAATGTCAAATCAAATTGCATTTAACAGGAGCAACCCATGATATCATAAATATTTCAAGAGAATTTTCCTTGTGAAGAAGTGTATTTTACTGAAAATGTCTTACTTTGTGTATTAACTGCATTACATGCCACTCAGTATCCTGCAGTATGCTGATAATTTACCATCCACCCCCTGGGCGTTTTGGGCATTTTGATTGTTTCAGAATAATACAGTGGTACCTCGGGTTACAAACGCTTCAGGTTACAAACGCTTCGGGTTACAGACTCCGCTAACCCAGAAATATTACCTCGGGTTAAGAACTTTGCTTCAGGATGAGAACAGAAATTGTGCTCTGGTGGCGCGGCGACAGCAGGAGGCCCCATTAGCTAAAGTGGTGCTTCTGATTAAGAACAGTTTCAGGTTAATAATGGACCTCCAGAACGAATTAAGTTCTGAACCAGAGGTACCACTGTATCGGCAATCTGAAATTACAGTACTAATCTGAAAGTACAATACTAAAAATAACTGGAACAAGGTTGTGATTTCTTAATTCTAGAAGTCCTTTAAAATTTCTTTTAACAGGACTGAATCATTGATGTGTTATTAGCTCTGATCATTACTGAACATATGACTTTTCTGTAGATGTGAATGGCAAAAAATGTAGAGTTAAAACAGCTTTATTGACAGCTCTTTATTAACAGTCTAGGAAAGCAGGGATTGGGCAAGCTAATCATTGGATGGCAGCTCCCATCTTCCATGACCATTCTGTTTTACTACATCAAAACAAATGTATATACCCACAATACATGAAGGAGGAGCTATATCACCCCTGCTGACCTCACCACAGACCTAGGAGTGCTGCTGAATGAGGGTTGGCTAACAAAGCTGACAAGCCACATGCTCATTGGTGTTATTTACCCCACCTCCTGCTCCATTGATAGGCTGTAGCCCATGTCTGTAGCCTACATGGACTGGACGAGAGGAAGGCATGACTGCCAAAGCCCACAAGCAACTGACCAAAAGGCGAGAGTTGAAGCTGCTTAGAAGCAGGGCTCATCCTCCTCCCTTCCTCTGCAGTTCTTGGCTTAGTAGTGAGTATATTGCTCCTGTACTTTAGGAAGCATATACAGTGGTACCTCTGGTTAAGAACTTGATTTGTACCGGAGGTCTGTTTTTAACCTGAAACTGTTCTTAACCTGAAGCACCACTTTAGCTAATGTGGCCTCCTGCTGCCGCCGCGCCGCCGGGGCATGATTTCTGTTCTCATCCTAAATCAAAGTTCTTAACCTGAGCTTCTATTTCTGGGTTAGCGTAGTTTGTAAACTGAAGCGTTTGTAACCTGAGGTACCATTGTATACCCTCAAAGTATCTCAGTGTTCCAGGGACAGTCCTGGCTCCTGATTTGATTCAGAAGGTCCCTATTTCCTTCACCATTGCTCCTGTCCCTGAGATCAGGGATGAGGATGAGCTGGTGATGCAGCCTGCTCCTTTTGGGCAGCTTGTAGTGGCTGCTGGAGAGCAAGCAAGGAGGAGGAGCTGCTGCCGGCGAGGTCCAGCCTCGCATGACACAATGGCTCTGAGGGACAGGCAGAGGGCAGGGCTGCTTTGAGAGGGAAGAAAGTGGGAGCTGAGTAGAGTGCAAAAAGTACACACACACACACACACACACACATTTTGGGTATGTTTTGTGGTAAATCAGAATCAGACTTGCTATTGATCACTGTAGGAAGAACTCATTTAGGGGGAAGATAGGCACAGCATTTTAAGTGTGGTGGAATATATATTCATTACCCTGAAAACAAATATCTTTGAGGACAACAATATTTGTTCTACCATAGGTAACATACCACCTCTGTGGTATCCAAGGTGTAACATTCCATTGGTCTTGTGTTCCCTTGCAATTGCATCTATAACACTTAGAATTTTTAAATGATCAGTACACAAGCTAAGTTTTAAGTTAATGCAGCTCTGTTATTCAGCTCAATTCACAAGAGACTCATATTTTGCACAGAATCAACCATTATAATGAAATGTTTATAGCCTATGCCTATAAGCTTCTTCAAAGCCAATTGAGATGCAAACTAGTCTGTATGGCCTCATCATTCATACCCCATGTTGACTATTTTTGGAATTTGTTTGGTGTAGCTTATATCCTAAGATAACTTGCCTCCCCCCCCTCCCGACTTATCACTCACTTAATTGTATGAAACATTCTTGCAAAAATAAAAATAAAAAGAACCAAGGATGTAAGAAGGGAAAATAAATGTAGCATCAGCAACTAGGACAGTCAAGATATTTTGCTTGTGTTAAGTCTCCCTCAGTAATTCGACTTAGGGGTTTATCAACTCTGGTCTTTCATGCAAGACTGAATATGGGATGCTGACAGCAAATTTTCCTAAGGCAGATCATACTTATTTTTCTTTGGAGAAATGCAGCTGTATTTTTGGGTTTTGCACTCACAATCTAAACTGAAGGTCAGCCCGCAGGCCCATTGGATCAAATAATACAGGTATGTTCAAATTTTTATAATCTTATCTTTTTTAAAAAAAATGAGTCTATTTACAATGTTCCTTCTGGCATTCATGTGGAAAAGGATATGTCATGCATGCATTAAAATGCTAAAGGTAGAAAAAGTTAATATAAGTGGAATCAAAATTAATTGTTTTGAAATGTGTGAAAAGTGTACCAGCCTGAAAGCACAACTGGAGAAAATAGTTTGTTGGATATGCTTTTATCTAGAACCACGGTAAGTAGAAACAGAAAGGGTGCATTTGTGAAGGGTTTCTCCCTGTGGGGTGAGTTTTCCGATTCTATGAGATTGGTGAAGGAGGGGATCATTTATGGGTTAAAACAGTGATTTGAAACCAAGGTGCCGTGGCACCCTGCAGTGCCTAGAATGATGGTAAGGCATGTCACAGGCAATACTGGCCTCTGTCCCTCTTTCCCTCCTTACTTCTGATGCCCTCTTGCCTTACCTTCCAAGTCCCGGACTGCAGAATCCGGGACTGGCAGCCCTGTGACACCGGAAGTTGCGTCAACGTAACTTCCATTGTCGCTTTGCCCTTCTATGGGCACCAAAAATGGCCGCCGCCGGCTTCGAAAGTCGCTTCTACGCATGTCAGGAAGTGTGTTGACGTAACTTCCGGTGTCGCTTTGCCCATCTATGGGTGCCAAAAATGGCCACTGCCGACACCAGAAGTCGCATCTATGCACTTCCGGGCAGGCGTAGATGCAACTTTTGAAGCCGGCGGCGGCCATTTTTGGTGCCCATAGAAGGGCAAATAAAAAAAAAAAGGCCACCGGCAGGAGAAAATAACGGAGAAAAACGGGAGACGAAGTGATACAGGGGACCACTGGGAAAAGGTAAGTAAAAACGGGGATTTCCCGGGGAAAACGGGGTACTTGGCTGCTATGCCTCTTGCATCTCTGCCTTCCAAAGGCTTGCACAGCTATTTCTTGCAGCAGCCCTGGCTATAAGCTCCCCAGGGGCTGGTCAGAGGATGCTGTTTGCCAGGACATGAGGTATCCTCGGAGTAAGCAAGTGGATGAGGGGGCCCAACCAGCCAGTCCTCCAGCCCTTGCTGTTGGGAATGGACAGACAAGTCCCAGGCCCCGTAGGGCAGTGTGAGGAGGCACCTCTCTTTCGGGCAGGGGAGAACAACAGAGAGAGCAAGGGCGGCAGCAGTGGTTGCCCGGAGGATCCCAAGGAGAGGGAAAAAAAGAGTAGGCTGAGGAAACTCAAGGGAGGGTGTTCAAAAAAGGGTGAGAGACTGCCAGCTCTGCAGGCAAGAAGTGACATAATTGGGCTCCTGAGCCCTACAGGGTGCAGCAAAAATCATGTAATTGGTCAAGAGAGCCATGGATTCAAAAAGGTTGAAAACCTCTGGGTTAAAATTGTCTCCTCAAATTTTGGAAGACTTCCATTTGTATCTTACTAATATCAACATGTCAGAAATTAGTGCATTTGTTAAGATACTTTCCTTAAAAGCTACCACGCTTACTAGGAAATAAATTTTGTTTGCTTCATTGAAAGGATTTTTATATTTGTTTTCTCACTTAAAGAGTTCTCAGAAGTAATGAGGCAAAAAATGAGCCTCTGTTTATTTGCTGGCTTTCACATGAAGCACAAACCAAAGAGCTTGTAAGCATTCCAAGCACACACCAAGCAACAAAAAAATCCAACATTTTCTTGAATCAAGTTGTTCATCATAGTTAGCAGCTGCAATATTAATATTTAAGTTCCCCAAAGCATCCTCCTTACATCATTTTGGCACAGGAATCCTTGGTGAGCAAGTCATTTGCTCTATTTTTAATATCAAGTTAAACTCTTCACCATAATCAGAGCTTTGTATCTATCCTCCTTGAAGCAGCTACATTAATATCACATTTAATATGAAGCCATATGCTTATGTAAGATGAAATTATTTTCTTCATTTTTGACAGGCTTTTCTGGGAAGAGATGATAAAAGTCGCTTATCTGTTTGAATTTGCCTAGTAATATTCTTAAGATTAAGGTAGGCTTATGCTTACCATTTCATCAAAACTTCCATTGGACTCTAAATAGTGATGACTAATAAAAATGGATTGCCTACTTTTCAAAGTCTTTGTTGCATCTAAGTATGTCTATTTTGGGCACATTTTGGAACATGGCAGTCAGTCAATTCAAGCATTTTTTAAATAATATAAATATAAATCTGAGCATTGCAGCAGCAAAACAAAACAAATGGACTGATTTAGCCTGTATCAAGACAAACATATGAATTCCATATAGATATGGGCTGCAATTTTTTTTGGGGGGGGGGGAATACACCCACTAATTTCAATTAGACCTTTCTGAGTAAATAGTTTCAAACACTGCCAAAGCAGGTAGATTTTAATGGGATTATTTTATTGTGCATTTTAATTATGGATGTTACAGTATATTTCAATGCTTGTGTAATTAGTTATACTTGTTAACCACTTCAAAGTCTGTTTTGGTAATAAACAGTCTGGTTTGTATTCATTCATTCATTCATTCATTTAAGGAATCAGAAAACTTTCTTTTCCCAGTTTTATACTTTCCTTTTTACCAGTGGCCCTGCATCAACCTGTTGGAAGCAACTAGTAACAAAATGCCCATGGTGGAGGGACCCAGTGATCAAGGGGCAAACAGCAGAAAATTGTTTAGGAAAAAACGGTGGAAAATGGAATAGGCGCTAAACAAACAAACAAATAAAATAAAGCAAGCAAGTAAGCAAGCAAAATAGTCTGTTCTTACATTCTTTTACATTATTTGTCAGCTCTCCTACTTGGGAATACTGTATATGCTTGACACTCCAGCACATGGAACAATAATACCTGTACTGAATTGGGGGAATGCATATTTAAGATACACTGGACAGCCTTGTATATTTTGTACATTTAGTAACTGGGGCAGTGAGAGAATTTTGCATTATGCTTCAGGCAGCAATATTTATTTTGCCAGACCAGTGAGCACTGCTATGCATCTTCAGTTCATTTCTATGAGGCATGTAGAGGAGAAAATTCTAGCAAAACCCTCCTTTTTCAGCAATGGAATGATGCTACATACCAAGGTGCTTCGCATGTTCTCTGATTTCAATACCTAGATTGGAAAAGGCAAACAACACATAGCATGAAAATGTACAGTGGTACCTTGGGTTACAAACACCTCAGATATAATAATAATAATAATAATAATAATAATAATAATAATAATAATATATTGCTTCCAGTTAGAATTAAGAAGCCACAGCACTAGTCCATCCAGCCATTAGAGGCCAAAAAAATTATGTATTTCTGTATTTACAGGTAGGTAGCCGGGTTGGTCTGCCATAGTCGAAACAAAATTTATAAAAATCCTTCCAGTAGCACCTTAGAGACCAACTAAGTTTGTCATTGGTATGAGCTTTCGTGTGCATGCACACTTCTTCAAATACACTGAAACAGAAGTCACCAGACCCTTAAATATAGTGAGAGGGTGGGGAGGGGTATTACTCAGAAGGGTGGTGGGAATGGGTGATTGGCTGATAGGTGTGGTAAACCTGTTGACAAGTGAACGACTGCAATTGGTCTTACAGGAAAAAAATCAAGGGTGAGATGGCTAAAAATAGCTTTATCATTTATAATGAGATAAGAATCCAATGTCTCTAGAATCCAATGTCTTCATACCAGGTATTTCTGTATGTCAGCTCTGTTAAGCAACAGTGGTACAATGGATTGATTATGAGCAGATTTTCCATTTAATATCTCAGGGCCAAAATATTACAAGAGACTTTTCATGAATCATCACCATCATAATAGTATCACATTTTTACCCTCAAGTGCCTCGAATCAACTTATACAATACAATAAAATAGCAAAAAAAAAGTTAAATGCAGATAAAAATAGCAATACACAAAAAATAACATGCTCATCCAACAATATATTTTAAAATAACATATTCTACACACAACACTTAAAGGATGAGCACAATGAAGGCAATTATGCTCCCACTTTAAAACCATTAACCTGCGTTTTGTGTTGCCATATAATTCATGTAAGGTACTGGAAGTGATAAGATTGCAGCAAGAGTGGCAAGACCAAATTGCCTACCCTGTTTCTTTTTCTTTCTTAAAAAACATTTTTGCCATTTATCTGTTTATCTCCCGGTACTGAAAGGAACTTCCACTATTGCAGACAACAATTGGAGAGAAGTGATTGAGGAGAAGGAATGCAGGGGCCACCCTCTCTCAGCCCCCCCCCCATGGTATGCTTTAAGTCACCCACTACTATTGGTTTACAGGAGTTTGGTGCAACCCAAGTCAAACTGCCACCGTAATATCTACTTGGGCAGTAGTCAGTTTGTCCAAGGAAACCGATTGTCACATGACTAGTTTCTTTTTTATTTTTCAGCAAGCCAGGACAAAAATTACCTAAAACTGAATCTGTTTAGCTGGCAATGAAATCATATTTTCTCATTCAGTGCAGCTGTGATCGGGAACCTGAAGCCCTACAGATGATGTTGGACTCCCAGCTCCCATCAGCCCAGCCCTCAAATTGTTCACATTTATATAATTTGACACCAATGGTCAGAGTTGGGCTCCAGCAACCTATTGAGGTGCACAGGTTCTCCACCTGCTGCAGTGCAATACATTCTGCCTCCCCACAATATGTATCCTGCTGACATTCACATTTACCGTAGGTATATTGCATAAGAGGTTAATGACGTAGATATGAAATGAGTAACAGTTTGTGATATTAAAGCATTTCTCATCTGCAAGGTGAAGATAACAAACTAGGACTCGACAGATTTTTTAAAAAGCTTTGTTGTACAAAGACTGGCATCTGTCTGTGGCTTTTAAGGATTATTAATAGAATGCAATTTCCAGGATGGGGTGCGTGTGGAATCTGAAGACCTCCCAAAGCTCAGGTGACAAAAAGCAAAATGATTAAGTCAAACACATACTTCACTTGTACAGCTAGAAGCAGCCATAAACAGCATCCCTATTCCCTAAATTGTTCACATTTATGTAATTTGACACTTCTCTATCTATCTTTAAAACAAATTTCTTGAGTTTAAGGCTCATATATCTTCAGCTGCTAGAGAGTATATCAGAAGATTTGCCAGAACAATTCTACTCCAATAAATTGTATTGTTAAAGTCAAGTAAGTGCACAATCATTTTTTTTCAATGCATAGAAATATGTCAAATTACTGAACGGGATTTTATTCTTACATTTTAAAGTAAACCCTGGATATATACGACACACACACAGAAAGAGAGAGACGGACACATACATTAAAATTGATAACTATAAGGTGAACAATATTTCTAAATACTTTTAAACATGCATTTAACCATCAGAGGTAATAAATTATAAAGGAGAATCTTAGACATTTGCCTGATAGATCGGGGGGGGGGGGCATGTTAATGGGCTGCAATGAAGACAGATCACTCCATTTCAACAGTGTTGCGCAGACAGCCACCTCATGAAATGCATCTATGCCAATGCACATCAATCTCATCATGATGGCTGCTTACATTAGACAGGGAGAACAGATTCCAGTGAATCCTTAAGAAGACTATTTCTATATTTCATGGAGTTGTTTAACTTTGTTTTTATTTTATAGGGATAGTCTGAGCTTTTATGCACCGTGAAGCCTAAAGATTGCATATATGTGTTTGTACACACACTCACACTCACACACACACATAGAAATGCATACACAAATACTGCTTCTCATTGAAACATATAACCACTTTACTGTGCTTATCTTTGTTTCCTGTTTGATTCTCCCCCCCCCACACACACACATAAAATAGGTATTGCATATTGATCTGATAATAGATGAAAGTTGTGCATGTGACAGTGAAAACTTTTAGACTTCACTATTTATTATGTCCACAAGAAAGCATAAATGCTCAGATTACCGAAGAGTTACAGATTTCCGTATAGGAGAAGGGGTGGCGAGGGGGGGGGAGGTCTTTGGTTGCAATTTGATGTGACACATTATTTGTATGCTGGAGGCAAAACCTCTTACCACATTGTTGTCATCCCTCATTCATTATAATGCTCAGAGGCACCATAACAGAAACGATCACTGCCTGCATTTTTAGCGTGATCCGCTGTCAGTCTTGCTAAATCCACACTTGGAGATAGTGAAAACAAAGACTGCTAGAGTTCAAACTGTACCCTTAGGTTTCTAAGTAAAAAGGATGGAATCTATTATTAAAGACTCCATTGTTAAGAGAGAGACTATGGGTGGTGAATTCAGGTATCAAAGAAAAGCTTTAAGGAGGTGAACAAAAGTCGTCATGGTAAATTCATTTTGAAATGATGGTTGTTCACTTTGCTACAAAGAGACTGTCGTGTGGTAAAGTTTTTAAAAAATCACCGTAAGTCCACCGAAAAACAACTTCTGTTGATTGTTGTTCTGCACTGTAACCCGTGCAACAAACATATTTCTGTTTCTTCCCTCCCATGACAAGTGTACCATAATTGTCCTTACTGACAGGAATCCCAGTACTGTACTATCATGTCACTCAATTGACCCCTCCATATTTTCACAAATGTAACAGTCAATATAATAAGCTGTTATTTAGTCAACTGCCATGCTGTAACAAAATCATTTCACCTATTTCTCAAAAGCCTTCTTCCCTTGAGACAGCGGTGGAGCATATACCCGTCCTGCCCAGAGCAGCCACGCTCCTGAGGGGGGCATGGCACGTAGGATGCCCTCCCAGGCACGGGATAGCCGCTTGGGTGCCCGGAGCAGCATGCACGCCCTGCAGCCGGGAGCAGAGTGAGCCGCCCACGGGGGTGGAGCAAGCTGCTCATGGGTGCTGTGTGAGCCACCCATGGCGGACATTCGGCGCACTGCCCACCCGTGACTCCCAAGCCTCTCCCAAGCTGTCAAAATGAAGGGGGGGGATGCTGCCGGCAAAGCGGCGCAGGTCCCTCCTTACCCCGACGGCTCGGGGTAGACTTGGCAGTTGCGGGTGGGTGGTGTCCCAAATGTCACCCCCCTCAGTGAGGGCACCCGGGGTGAACCACCCCCACCGTTTCCCCCTTGAGAAAGAGACATCCATTTTTCTTAGAGAATTTCTTTGGGATTTATTAAGAGTTTTGAGCTTGCCATATAAATGCAAGATGCAAGGTGATTTTGTTGTTGTCCGTGCACAGTTGGGTGCGAAAAGTGAAGCTGAAACAAATGTTTGGTTGGAAAGCTGATAATGTTCAGCTTGAAAAATATGAATGAAGTTGGGGGAGGGGGTTATTGATTTGTTTTTGTTTTTATTATGTATTTTGTGTGTTTCTTTATCTTGTCTTATTATATTGTGAACCAATCTGAGATCTGCAGATGGACATCAGTATGCAAATTTAACAAATAAATAATAATAACAAGTTAGATATAGATTTTTTTTTACTTTTTTACTTTTTAAAACAATTTATTTACTGCTTAACTACAATAGTTTCTAAACATTTTAGAAATATGCAATGCAAATAAATAAAAATCAGTTACAACTATAAAATGAAACATGAAACCATATTGGCTATGAGTTCTTGCAGGCCGTTTCCCATTGGGAAAAGCTACAAAAGCTACAAAAACTGGGGCTGCTGAACAGATAGTTGGGCTTGAGTGTTGTTTTGGTTTTGATGCTGGGGATGGTGTTTGCTGTTGGTGGTGTTGGTTTTATTTATCTTTATTTTAGATCTTGTTATTTATGTAAAAATCATTTGGTTTGGTTGTGTATTTTTTTACATTTTGTTATTTGTTTATAACTACATTTCTGGTGTTGCAGTTGTGTGTTTTATTCATGTTGTAACCCACCTTGAGTATGGTTTGAACTGTGGAAAGGCGGCATACAAATAAAATTATGTTTTGTAAAATGCTGGAATAAAATAGTTTCAGTAGGCAACTGACGTTCAGAATGGGGGGGAGGGGGCTGCCTGATTACTTTCACTGGAAGAGCATTCCATAAAATTATTAAGAACTTATATGACACACAATGTCATGAACAGTAAATACACCAACTACATAAGGGTAGAATGCCAAACCATATAAAAATACATTTTGGCGGTTCGAACTTCCGCCTTTGCTATGTACACGTCAGGCTGTAACATAAGTCAATTTGCCAACTACACATGTCTTAAATATATGACAGATTTATCTGTGCAGATTAATGATCTGTTTCTTGCTTGGCTATGAGTGATAGAAGAAGAAGAAGAAGAAGAAGAAGAAGAAGAAGAAGAAGAAGAAGAAGAAGAAGAAGAAGAAGAAGAAGAAGAAGAAGTTTCTTGCTATTGGTAGGAGGAATGAAGAGCTTTGAGAAAGTACCTATAGTTTCCAAATAAATGCATGTAAGTTTATTCATAAGAACTCTTCTGCTACTATTTATAGGCATGGATAGTGCACACTCTTGAAAAGTAGATACAGAAATGTTTGGAATACCTGTTCCCAGAAAGGATTGTTGTGCCACATACATACACCACCTAGTAAATCATGAGTTTGATTCAGTAATACACTTAGTGGAATTCTGCACATGCTGGCAGAAAGGAATGGAGAAGCAAACCTTATGGCTTCCCCCCTTTTTCTTGCTTCCTGAAAATCTGCTCCAGAGTGCAGGGAACCCTTTGGAGGAGCATAAGAAAAGACATATGGGACCACAGAAGGTAGTAGGGATTTTTGGTTGCTTCAGTGGAGAGCATCTCCTGGACCTTAATGCTTTCCATAAATTTAAAGAGCCCATCCATTTACAGAAGGGCCAATAGGGATCCAATAACATCTCTTTTCCGGTCTTAGGAATGTGTTCGATTTGAAGATGACAAAGCTAGAATATGCTTAATGTGTGTTATAAGCATAAATATTGCTTTGGAAAGTTTCCGCCAAGGTAAATATTATATACAGTGCAGAAGCTCAGCATAAGATTATTTGCTTAAATGGGTTCATTGTTGCCAAGATCTATCTTCCTTTTCTCATAAACATTGTGACTGGCGATGAAGTTTGACACACTTTACAAAATGCTTTTAACCTACACCTGAAATGTAGAATCTGGTTTGGTACATACACAAAATGTGTTTTCGCTGTCAAACATAAGGTTCAGTGAAAATCAAATGAGAGGTCACATGAAAAAAAGACCAATCACCAGAAATCAAGGGGATATGTACCTTTTGGCATCAGATTACTGATGATTAAATGAGTAGTTTTCATTGTTTCAAGCTTCAAGGAGCATTTTCCACGCCAGCTTGTCTGCCATGAAATCAATAGAAAACGTTACAGAAAATGGGATTTGGATGGTTTTGGGTTTTTTGTTTTTTACATACCCTGACTTAGTTATAATTATGATGGGAATTTGATCTAAAGAGGGTTTATGAATGAAATGGCTATAAAATGCAACTCTAGTATTCTAGACATTTTTAAGCTGCCCTCATCAACCTTTCAGCACATTCAGTAGGACTTAAAGCATTATTCAAGAGGAACCAAGGAAACCCCATGGCTAGGAACTGAATGTATGAGTTTCAAATATGCACTCCTGGGGCTACAGAAGTGAAAACAGAATAGTAGTCTTGTTGATACCTATGAGGATTTATCCTTCTGTACAGGAAATCCACAGCATGACAAGCAGGATTTCAAAGGTGTGATTATACCTTGTCACTCCCTTGAATTTCTAAGAATTCTAATAATGCATTATAGCAGAACAGACTATCAACAGTAAGATTTCATGCTAATGGTGGCTGTTCTTTATTCAAATTGTCCCAAAGTAATAATTATTTATAAATGTGTATCCAATTTATATCACAATCAACATAGTTTTGTTTGTCTCATCTGAAGTGCACAAAGCATTTGTCTAAGGCAAGTAACCGTTATTATCCCTGTTTTATCAGGCTGCAAATGTAGAAACAGAAAATGAATTGCAAGGGGCTTACAGAAACACTACTGAGACAAGAGCTCATTCCTGAAGCAACACAAACCCTTTGTGTAAATAAGAGGAATGTACACAGGATTCAGCTGAATCCCACATCAAATTGGGTTGGTTCGGGGGGGGGGGATCCTGGCTTGGACTGAGTTGGGTTGACACAGCCCATGGTCACACTTCCCAGATAAATCGTCAGCTGTCAGGAGGGTGGGAATCAGGCGATAAGACTGCAGGGATCTGTTTTGCCAGTGTGTTTCCTGCAGAGCCCAGCAGGATTGAATCTTATGCTCATCAGCTAGTGAGTAGATTCAGTCCTGGGGGTGGCAGGGTACCTCTCGTGAAGGAGCAGCACCCCTATTTAAACATTAGCCTTAATGCTTAACAATATCCCTCATTAAACATTAGCCTCACCTCCAATTTAATTCAGGGCCAGATCCAGGCTGGATGAGTTGTTCCAAAAGTTGGGTCAGGCTCCATATGGGGTCCTGGATTGAGGTCAGCAGGGGCTGAGCCCTAGTGTATGTGGATGAGTGGGAAAACAATCAGCAATCTTTTCTAAAGTAGGGTTTCTGGCTGGCCAACTCCATGTCAATTTCACGTGTTTATTCATAATGCCTTTGGTGCTATTTTTTATTTTTAAAAAAATCTATATGAAATGTTATATTTAAATCTATATTTCATCACAAAACAACTATTTAAATATATAATTAATCTAAGTATATGCATTTCTAAAGTGTTTATTCTAAAATGTACTATGCATTTTGCTGAATTTTTGAGCTGAGAACAGCAGTAAAATTGAGAGAAGGGCATAATCTGAAGAATTTGATTTGTGAATTGATCCTTGATGCGTGGATTAGATCAGTTCACTTAAAAATTTGAACCAAATGAAATTCCCCAGCATCACAGGAGCAAAAGCCATTTGGATAAACAACTTCATATAATCATAGAGTTGGAGGAGACCACGAGGGCCATCCAGTCCAACCCCATGCCAAGCAGGAAACACCATCAAAGCATTCCTGACAGATGGCTGTCAAGCCTCCGCTTAAAGACCTCCAAAGAAGCAACTGTTCCAGTACTTTATTTCATCTTTCTCAGGTACTGGTATCTCTATCAATTATTTGCTTATTTAACATTTATTCTGCCTGTCAGTCCATGACAAGAAACAAAAGGTGGCTTAAATGTGAAATCCATGTCATAGCCAATCTAAACAACAGTGTCCCTAAAAAGTTATGCCATTTAAAAAAATCACATGACTGGGCAACTTTGTAAAACTTCTAACAAATAAACAAATGCAACTCTAAGTTTGGCATGATAGAATGAAGCAAGTGATACCAACATTGTCCCTCCTTATCCATGTGGTTCTTTTTTTGTGCTGTTTTCCAGATGAAGAACAAGTTACCTTTTTCGATACTAAAGTTAGTTGCAGTTTTCCGGATGAAGACTCAGTGATGTTAATATCAGTCTACAATTACATGAGTGGGATTAAGTGGGTTCAATTGCAATGTGAAATCCTTCAGTAGTTCTAAAATTATCTTGGAAAAATAGCCCATAAAGTATCTGGTGCTACTTATGAACAATTGCATACAAAACCCTATAAATGACGAATATTTGATTTTGCTCAAAGACAGCTGAATGGCAGATAATAGTGAAGTGATTTAAAGAATCTGGGATTGACTGACAGAAAAAGACTGGTGCTCATGGTTTCCCGACTGCTACAGAACTTCCTTGTAAAACCAAAGTATGCTTTCTATTGGGATTCTGAAGATAGCTTCCATGTTCTTTAGGCAAGCTGGATATATCAAAATCAAACAAACAAAATAAATGGTTTGCACATCATTATTAGGAAGATATGCACTTTTACATTCACTGCCACCCCTGTTTGATCATAAATATTTTTTCAATAGTCAGAGACCCTTCCAGCCCAGCATCCTGTTCTCACTTTAGTCAACAAGATGCCTGTGGGAAGCCAGAGAGATGAAGATGAGCACAAGACCACTCTTCCAGCTAATTATATGTGTCTGTAATTTTAGCAGTAATGTAAAAATAGAATAGATTTTAATTGAAAACTGAGTCATTTCATGTTTGAATGCTATGTTTCTAGTCTGGACTATTATTGTACACTGCAAAAATAATGGGCAAATGAGCATTTTTATTAGGTCACCCAAGTCCTCATTCAAATTGTGAACTATTTACTGTACATAGGTAATATGCAATCTGTTATTTTGATCTTAAAAATATCCTATTCAAGATGTAATTTTAATAAATTCTTGATTGCTAATTTATACACTTTATGCTTCATTTGCATAAATTTATCTTTTGTAAGCTAATTTGGTTTCTGAATAAAATTAATCATAATTAACGTTTAGTATTTTGTTATGATTACTTAAATAACATTTTAAAGCCACAACTATGGTTTCAAATCAACTGCTAATCCATTAAAATTGAAGGAGGTCTCATTTCAATTTGAGGCGTACTTTTCAATGTGTTCTTTATTGGTGTATATTTTTGGTGTATATCTTGCAATAAAAATATTTCTATACTGCTATTTCATTTAAAAAAACAACAACCACGAAGGGGTTTACAACAAAGAGACACAAGCCATACAGTGAAAGCCCTACAGTAAAAACCATACAAAAAGGGTTTTTTTTTAATAAAAAAAATCAGTTACGCATTCTGGAAAGATGTATTCTTAATTGCTTGCATAGACCTGGTGGAATGGAAGTTTTCAGCAGGCAGTTAAAAGTTGAAACAGATGGCACCTGGTACATGTCTATTGGGAGCATATTCTACCATACAGGGCAGATGACACTAAAGGCTTGATTACTTGTTGTTATAAAGAGAGCTTCACCAACTCAGGGAAAGGCCAACAGTGTTCCTCCAGATGATCTCAGTGATCGCGTAGGATACAAATGTTCATGCGATTTCTGAGATACCCTGGAGCTAAAGCTATAAGGGCTTTGTAAATTAATACAAGGGCATTGAACCTAGTAGATGGGCAGCCAGGGCAACCGCTTAAACAATGGTGTCACAAATGTTCTGAGCCAGATACCACCACCAGCTTTCTGGCCACCACATTCTGTACCAGCTGAAGCTTCTGAAGTAAGCCCAAGGGCAGCCACACACAGAGTGCATTACAGCAATCTAGACTTGAGGTTAGCAGCACATGGACAACTATGGCCAGACTATCCCTAAGAATGACCGTAGGTGGTGAACCAGATGAAGTTAGTAAAAGGCATTCCTAGTCACAGGAGACACTTAGGCCTCAAGTGACAAACATGTATCCAGGAGTACCGTACTCCGAAACTGTGTACTTGTTCCTTTAGGGGAAGTGCAATCCCATCAAAAATAAGCAACTAGCCTTCCTGAACATGGGAACACTCCACCCCCAAGGCTTCCATCTTCCCAGGATTCAAGCACAGTTTATTGGCCTTAATTCAGATCACCACTGCATTGAAAACACTGATCCAGAACTTTGACAACATCCTTGATTCGGTTGTTATGGAGAGGTAGAGCTCTGTGTCATCAGCATATTAGTGACAACATGGTCCAAAACTCCAATGACTACTTCTAGCTGCTTCATATATATGTTAAATAGCACTCAGGAGAGGATGGTAGCCTGTACAACCCCATAGCACAAGTGTCAGGGAGCCAAATTCACTCTCAAGACTGTGAAGATATAAAAGGAACCACAGTCCCTCTGATACCTATTACACTAAGTTGGACCAAGAAGATACCATGGTTCATGGCATCAAAGGCTGCTGAGAGATCATGCAGAAGTAACAGGGTTGCAATACCCCTGTCTCTTTCGAGATGAAGGTCATCCATCAGGCAAGCCAGGTTGATTTGGAATGTTGCATGTTGATAATCCAGTGAACTCTTTCTTCTTTGCACATGCCTTTTCAGATTATTAAGTACCATTTAAGAATTCATCAGCATTTTGAAAGTGCATGTGTGTGTGTCAATGTGTGTGTGCACAGCACACACAGAGCCCAATGATGCACTGTATTAAGACTCTCCAGCTTTAATCTTTTAAATGAAAATCAATAATAATGTGTCAAGAGTGGCTGTACAACTGACTTTGATGAGCATAGCTGACTTCTCCTGGTGATTTTCCTGGTTCCACGGGTAATGCAGATGGAAGTTTTTTTAAAAAATAAATAAAGAGAAGCAGAATCATAGCAAGGATTATTTTAGTGCTTTAGCAGAACTGGAGTGTTCAGTGGCAGCTTCAGGCACATGCAGACCTATCATCTACAAGAGTTTTCTGACAATAACCCTCTTTTATGTTGTTTTCAGTGCTCATGTTAGCTTCATAAGCATTAGAACTTTACCTTGAAGCTATGGAGCTTCTCTACAGTCTAAACAAATGGGGGGGGGGTTGGACAATGTTCAAACACCTCTCTCTTGCTCGCTCCCACTTCTGCCTTTATGTTTTTACAAAGACTGAAATGGAGGACTCACTGACATTTAAAGTGGCGAGCCGAGGCTAAAGTTGAAAGCTCATCCAAACATATGGCAAACTTCCATCTGGTGTCACTGCATACTGCATGAATATAGGACCTAGGGGCTCATGAAGATGAGCAGATCCTTGTGGTTGGAACCATATAATGGTTTGATCCAGTTTGCTAATGCTTACTTGCACTGATTCTTTTTTTATTCATTTTTTGTATCATCATCATTATTATTACTAATAGTAGGACTGCTACATGGGTCCATGAGACTGGGAAAGTGTGTTAAGGGACTGGATCACAATCCATCAATGAAAAATAAATGATATTTCTAAACAAGTGCACCAGTGTGAATCATTGTGAAACTACACCACTAACCAGGTATGGTATGAACATATTAACCCTGAAGAGCTACTTCTCTCATGTGTAGGAAATTCAAGGGTGAGCATCAGCTCCTAGATATACAGTCAAATTCTCATATGCACTGCCATTCAAACTGCCTAGGGCTGTCTTACCATTTTAATTCTATAGGGAGGGAGGGATTGTTGCAATGCAATAGAATACAGTTATCCTTAATCATAGTTGATTTGGCAACATTATTTTCTGGGTGGGGGGACAGGAGAAAATGTCACTGTGACTTAAAAATCCACATGCTTTGCACTATGTATGTTAAAACTGTTGTCTCAACAAGGGTGAAATCAATTTTGCATTGATTATTTGGAGTGGATTATTGATTAAGTCTTTTTGGCAGCAGCCAGGGGGGAAATGTTACCTGGATACTCTGATTATGAACAGAGATATTCCATTGATTTCGGGGCGGGGGGACTGACTTCCCTGTTAAATATACTGGGACATCTTTATGTAGTATTTTGTTCTCTGGTGCTGCACACAATTTCATGGCTTAACATCACTAGATAAATAATATTATTTGGGCATAAGTGGCTCGCCAGGTCAGACAGGGCCACGATTCCAGTTTTCCAGCAGATAGGTCACTGGGGCAGGTGACAGTGGGGAGGTCAGCACATTCCAAGGACATTGGTGGAGTCAATATGGCACTCTGGCTGATGTGTCTGTTCTGCATCAGCTTCTCTATCACCTTCTCCTTTCCCTCCTAGTAAGCAACAGCAAATCACTTGCTGGGAAGCCAGTGGAAACAGCTCCACCTCATTCAACAAGCTGCTGGGTCTTTTATGAGGATGCCAAGGTATTCTATAAGGTGGTGATAAGTTCGTTGTAGTAGATCAGCCAATCAGAAGCCAATGTCAGAGGGGTCTAGGGCAACAGCAAGAGTCTTGAGCTGCCCCTGGAAGCCCTGATCAGATGGATCCTAGGGAGAGGTAGGCCAGGTCACAGGAACTAGGCAAGCAGGAGGAAGTGTGGAATCACTGGCAAGATATAGGAACAAATAATCCAGCAGCACAAGAAAAGCACAGAATGAGAAGAAGCCAGAGGAATAAGCTGAAGTAGAGAAGGCAAATGAAAATAGCCCATGGTTACTGAACCATGGTTACATATTAATTTGAACCAACAGCCAAATGATTGACTATAGACCACTGTTCCAGATGCCCACATTGTTCTCCAAAAGAAAATGAAATATTTACCATCATTCTCATATCTCCTCTTCCTCTATAATAATTTTGCTAACCTGCATATCACAAGGTATTTTAATTTTTCTTTGCAAATCCTTTTCACCAAGCCATTAATCATTTTTGCTTTCTTCCTTTAACTCACTCTAGTTTGTCATCATCTTTCCGGTAGCGTGAACACTTAAAAGCAAAGGGTTAGTTTACTGCCATCTTTAACTCTTATCTTAGCTCTTGTTTTCTAGAAGTATTTGTGACACTTTAATTAATCTTTTTCTAAGAACCACAGTGCTTATCCCCCCCCCGAAAAATATATAATGAAATATTTCCAATCTTTAGTATTTTCTACTGCATATGTGGCTTGTGATTCTACAGCTTTGAATATGTTTGAAATAAAAGTAATACAAGTATTTGGACTCTCTCAACCTGGGGGTCCCCAGTCATGGTCAACCCAACCTGGGCCCATTTGGGGCCCACTTATCCCATTTTCTCATGGCTACTTTCTACACATAGTTTTAATAGATTAGCTAGCAGAATTATTAAAGGAACAAGAGAGAGTTTATACAAAACTCAAATTATCTGTTAAAATTGCATACAATACCTTACAGAAAACAATAAACTAAAAAATACTTATGACCAGTATGTGCTGTTCTGCAAGAAGTGTGTATGTTTCATGTTGAGCAATTGGTCTGACACGGAAACTTCATTAAGTGTAAATGCAGTGTTCATTATTAATGCATTCAGCCGTCCTATGAGATCCTGCTAAATAATTTTTATTGCAGATGCCATAAAATTGTATAGCTTTTTGTGCCCTGCTTCTTAAAAATATACAAAACAAACCAATCAGTGCTGTTGTTATTAACTAAATTTCTGTGTGGAAGAGGAAAATTCAAAAACATACGGGATATCTGTGTATGGAAACAGTGAATTATTTGTGAATCAAAATTAAAAGTCAATGAAATGCTAATTAAAATATTAATGATAAATAAGTAATTCTGCTTCAACTATATATTTTGGGGTTGATTACTGCTGCATTATATGACATTAGGATGCTACTAAAAATCATACAAGTTGGACACTTGTAACATCATAGTAATGTAATTGGGACTTACTGTAATTTTCACAGAGTCTCACTCTTTGAACAGCATCTCTTTAAAGGTAGGTAGAAAGATAAATGCACATTCAGATTAAAAGCTGAAAGCTGATGTTACTTGTTGACAGCCCTTTAAAACGCAATCACTTTCAATCCTTTCTTAGCAAACATTCTCCATCCCAATGGCTGCTTTATCTCTCTCATTCCTGATAACGCACCAGCAGCCTGTTTATGCAGTGTCAGAAAGACCAAGGTTTTGCTGTAAAATTCTGAAGATCGATTGTCATTGAGCGGTACAGAGAAACTATGATTGTCTCATGTATATGATTGCCAGCAGCAAAGTAATTACATAGACAAATAATAGTGTTTTCGACGATATATAATTTTGTTTGATATTTTTCTGCCCTGTTATCAAGAACAATATGTCATTGTTTAGACGAGGGTGTTTCAACTCCATTGCCAGTGTTATTTATTGGCATTATAAACAAAGATGTAGAAACAGCTTAGAAGCAATTTTGGGGGTAATAAACATGGAGTGCTCTATAGCAGTGCTCTTTTTTCGGGAGGCAAGGAAAGAGATTATAACAACTTGATAAAATGGGTCTAAGAACCTTATAGAAAACTGTAGAATATATTTGTCTATAGGATACTGAGCTTCTTGAATATGACTTTGCAAAGAGTAGACAATAAGGCCCAGTATCAAAGATGTGCATTTTCAAACCAATATTCTCTTTTCTTCCATTGATGTGGGTCTAATTTGATGCCCTTTGCAAGGCCAGGGATAAAACTAATGATAAATAAACCAATTCTGTAATATGAACATAATTGAGTTCAATGGGACTTCCAAATAAGTAACCTCAATTTCACAACATACATATAAAGACTCTTATTACATCATATCTTCCTAGAAAATATATTCCCAACTTTGTAAAGCTGGTGCCCCCCCCCCATTCATTTATTTTACTGCCCTTTATTCATAGATCTCAGGGTGGTTCACATTTGTGGATAAACTGGGTACAATATCAGGAGGATAGAACTGGGGAAACTCCCCACTGGGGTAGAAATCATATATCGAACAGATGGAAAGCTCTTCAATCTGAGCAGGCTGAAAGCAAACAGTAAGGTTACCATAACTTCCGTCATAGAGCTTCAGTATGCTGATGACAACATAGTGTGTGCACACTCGGAGGATGAGCTCCTATCCATCCTAAATATCTTCACAGAAGATTACGAAAAGCTTGGCCTGTCCCTCAACATGCAAAAAACCAACACCAACAAGTGCTGCACCAACAAGTACAAATTAACCCCTCTGCAGCACCACAAATCCAACTCAATGGTGTAACGTTGGAAAATGTTGATCACTTCTCCTACCTATCTTTCCACAAGGGTCAACATTGATGCCGAAATCCAGCATCACCTGAGCTCTGCGAGTGCGGCTTTCTCCTGATTGAAGTGCAGAGTGTTTGAAGACCAGGACATTCGCAGGGAAACCAAAATGCTTGTTACAAAGCTATTGTACTAGCAACCTTACTGTATGCTTGTGAAACATGGACCACTTACAAACGCCATCTCCAACTTCTTGAAAGATTCCATCAACACTGTCTCCGAAAAATCTTACACATCACTTGGGAAGACAGGTGAACTAATATCAGTGTAATGGATGAAGCAAAGCTCACCAGTGTTGAAGCAATGATTCTTCAACATCAACTTCCTTGGACTGGTCATGCTGTGCAGATGCCTGATTATCGTCTTCCAAAGCAACTACTCTATTCTGAACTTTAAAAATGGAAAGCGTAATGCTGGTGGTCAACAAAAGAGGTTTAAATACTGTCTCAAGGCAAATCTAAAAAATTGTAGTATAAACACCGACAACTGGGAAACACTGGCCTGTGAGTGCTCAAGTTGGAGAGCGGCCTTTACTAAAGGTGTCATGGACTTTGAAGACACTTGAACTCAGAATGCAAGGGAGAAACATGCTAAGAGGAAGGCAACGCTTGGCAAATCCACACCGTGATCAACTCCCGCCCGGGAACTAATGTCCCCATTATGGAAGGATGTGTGGGTCCAGAATTGGCCTCCATAGTCACTTACGGACTCATTGTTAAAACCATGTTTATGGAAGACAATCTTATTCGGCTATGAGTGATCACCAAAGAAGAAGAAGAGACAGGTGAGAGAATTTCCAAAACAGGGAGGCATATATGGTATATATGCTGTGGGCATTTTTTACAAAACAAAAAATATTTTTATTCCACTTTCCAGAACATGCATATTTACAGAATTATTTTTTAAAAAAATTGAGACATTGTCATCGAGACATTCATAATTTGGTATACAGTAAACTCAAATAAATATTTTGCATTAGGTGAAAAATTTATTCAGTAAGCATTGCTCAGTTCTGTCTAAACATTTTAGCATCTGCCTTCCTTCTTTTGCTGTAAGTAGCTTTTGTATTTGTACATTTTTACTTCCCATTCTGTCATGAGTGGAATGTGATCTATTTTCTAATATCTACATCACAGTATCTTACTGTCAATAGTAATAAAGGACATTAGTTCCCATTGCTGTACAGGTACTTGTTATTATTGGTTAATAGTATTCATTACTATATTTTATTCCTTATTTAAGACCCCAATTCTCTCACTTTTTTACACGCTCTCCACATATCTAGTGCCATGCCCAACTTTTCCAGTATTTACCATTTAAGTTTTCATTTATTTTGTGAAAGACTTAACATTGAAACATTGAAATGTGCATCTCCATCAAGCTTGGGAGGTACTTTGGATGCATATGCAATGTGAGTTCCAGGGGAAAGCATGCTAAATGGTTAGATAGCACATATGGTCAGATGTGCATTTAGTTTCATCCATCAACGGGAAGAAATATGCTTTCACATCCAGATAGCCTTACTTGAATTAGTCAAGTGGAATGGGAGTAGAGAGTAGAGAGAAAAACTAAAATACCCTTCTCTTTATTCTCATCCTCATGACATTCAGGGATGAGAGTAACACAAGACAAGAGTAGGAAAATACTTCTATTTGCACTGCCTCCCTTTTTTTTATTCGAGAGTTTGGGATGTAATGAGGAAAAAGATTAGATGAAACAGACATTTTATGTGCTCATTCATCCTTTAAAATCTCTTTGCAGCCTGCTTTGGTCTTCACCATGCTGTATAACCTGGTGTTATCCACACTGAGCTACCTCGCTGTTCACCCCATATCTCCACTTGATTTACAAATGAGTTTAAAATGTCAAAAAGCACCCAGCTCAATATATATCCTTGTATGACTCCACTCCTTACTTCCCTCTGCTGTGAAAACTGCCCATTTATACCTGCTTTCTGTTTCCTCTTTAACCAGTTACTGATCTATTAGAGTATGCCTTACAGTAGCATTTTATGGGCAACCATACTTCTGAATGGATTTGCTTGTTGTAAGTCAATCTTGTAATTATATTCATGGTCCTGTGCAACTTGATTCAAGGTTTTGTTCTAACATAAACATTTTTATCACTTTTCTCAGGATTTCTTCCATTGGGCAACCCTGTAATTGTATATTCAACTATGAGATGAATTGTATAGTTCTCTGTTGCTCCTCTGGAGCATAGCTGCCAAGTTCTCCCTTTTTTTCAGGGATTTTCCATTATGCTGAATAGGCTTCCTCGCGAGAAAAGGGAAAACTTGGCAGCTATGCTCTGGAGACCTTTTTACATGCCACTCACACTGGAGGTTACAGGCCTCCTATTGTGATAATAGTCTCTATTTGACTCTACCTTGTTAAACTGAGAAGTCTCTTTTCTTTCAGGTGTATTACAGATTGTGAAAGAGCTTTGTTTTCTATGCTTTTGCAGCTGTGAATAAAGTTGAGAAAATATGCCAAAGGGGAAGTATCAGGTTCCACATTTATAAGTACAGTATAAGCAGCCACAACTGAATGGACCTCGTTCAGTTTAGCAGGTCTAAGGTTGTTTTCCTTCTGTGTTTTTAAGACACATTCTTTTATTTAAAGACTTCTGGGAAATGTAGTTTCTTAAGTATTTCTGATAACTATGCAAGTGATTAGAATGTGCTTTAACATTTGTACAAAGCTGTAGATCTAGTATGCCATTGCACTGTGATTGCCCTTCCCCTGAGACCATTACGAATTATATTGAATACCAGTGGGAGATCAACAGATAAGAAGAAGAGCCATCTGTCTATATTTCAAAAGTATTATCTGGAATGGTAGGCAAATAAATGATTATGATTTTGCTCTCCAAGTTCTCCCTGCCTCCATTCTGGCTAATGCTAAGCATCATATGTAAGTGGCTGTGACTTAAGTAAAAGCAAATCAGCTGGGAGTTGTAAGAGGGAGAGACTAGCGTAGGTACAGCTGGAGTAAGCTAGATATTAATGGATTTTATAGGTTTGTCACATTAGCTCAAGCACACTGAACATTTATCTTATTGACAACGACTTTCTGAGTAGAAGAACTAATTTATAAGAAGCCTGCATTTTCACTAAGTGCTTTGCCAGCCTGATGGTCAACAGCACATGCTGACCTTGCTGTTTGAGCTAGCAGAGATGAGAGGTAACCTTGGAATTTCCCCATCAATTGGGTTTGGTGATCCTCCATAGGTCCCAAAAGTGCAAGCCACCTGAGCAACCAACCTCTCAGGGTCTGCATTCATTTTCTCATTACATTACAGAATGACCATAAGGAAAAGTCACATAGTTAAAACAATGGAGAGAAGAGTTTTTCAACAGCGTTGTTTGTGAAGTGGCCCATTAGGGGTACCATGAAAGGGCGGTCAATCGTTAGTAAATTTAGGATGTGATCCAGGACTTAGAGCTGCTTAGAGTAGACCTGATGCACTCAATGGACCTGAAGTTAGGCATGAAATTGGATCTTGACTAACTTAAGTACCATTGATTTTATTGAGTTTTCTCTAAGTATCTGGAGTAAGAATAGATTCAATTCTGAATTTATTACAGATGTGGTTTTACTCCCAGGGGATTTCCTTAAGTGACAAAATAAATTGCAAATCAATTTTCACTTTATCAGCACATTCATATACATGTCTTGTCTACTCAAAAGTAATTCCCACTAACTTCAGTGAGGATTATCTCAGGTAAGTGCCTACAGAATAGCAACCGATGTGAATTATACAAATGCTGTGTAAAAAAGCATTACTCTCCTCATTCCATCACCAAGTTATAATGAATTAAAAGAAATGTGCAAAAGTAACCGAGGTTGTGCAAAATCATTTGGGGAAAGTATTTCTTGAAGTTGAAAGAATGTCAATGAATGAAATGCAGTATTGCCCAACCATGGCTATCCTTATAAAATGACATGTGTTCTTCTGAAACAAACATGACAGGAAATCCAAAACCTAAGGAAACTGGCAATACAAAGTTCTTTAGCGACAGAGGAGCACTCTAAGTATGTCTTTGAAGGGAAAGAAATAGTTGGAAAGCATGGTTTAGCAGATGTCTATGAATCAAGGGGTTATTAACCGTACAGGAATTAGAATGATTTGTCTGTTGTCATTTGGCAGAATACAATTTGATATAATATGCTGCAGTGCCTGGTGCAATGGTATGATTGAAGAAAGGACAAAAGGGAGAAAGGAGAATGAGTCATAATTAGTAGTTCATTGTTCTGCTCAATTGTAACATCTTTCAAAGTAAGGCAGAACTTGAAATATGCAAATTGCTAAACTCAAAGACAACTAGTTGATCTTGTGTGAAACTATATTAGCTCTTCAGGATTTATTTAAGATCCCATTATGTAGCTGAGATCTAAGTGCCATTTGAAACAATATTATAAACTATTGCTATTAATGGCATACTGCTAGGTGAGATGGAATGATTTCCCTTCCTAGCGCTGATATTTATGATGGCACGAAGCAAATCTCCCTTTTTGTTCAATGTATAAGACTGAAGCGGTTATTATGGAATTTTACTGAAATCTTTAGTATATTCATAAGAACCTAAATGGCAAAGCTCTTAAAACAACAACAACAACAACAACAACAACAACAACAACAACAACAACAACAACAACAACAACAACAACAGCTCCTCTACTTTCTAGAGGTGGTTTAAATCAGTGGTTTAGTAGAGAACCTTCTTTTGCCTGAAGACCACATTTACTTCTGGGCAACATTCTAGGAGTTACATAGCAGTGATGAGCAGGACAAGGAGCAATAGTGGAAAGAACAATAATTGTGAATTTTAGCTTTGTACAGTAGGCTACTCTGTATCGCCCATCCAGGAAAACAAGAACCATTATCATAGGCAATGATGTATTCCTCAGATGCAAAAGCATTCAAGCAGGGTGCAAAGCAGGATCTGTGAAGGGATTATGGCCTGATGAGAGAGTTTGTGGGTAGGGAGGGATACAGCCTGGCTCAAATCCCAAGAACTAGAAAGGCAGGCCTGGGCCTAATGTTTCCTTCTTCAATTTTCTTCAGATGTATAAGTTCCTAGGCTACCTCAGCATCATGGGAGCAGCATCAGCACTTATCCCTGCTGTGATAAATTAGAAGACTACATCAGATGTGCCAACTGAATCTGTATCAGACCCTTAGCACATATGTTTATGAATGTAAGAAAGAGAAGAAAAAACCCTCTCAAAACCCTACTACCATTTCTATCTCTTCAATATCCAACCCCCCCAACTGTCTTTCTCATAAAAAAATAAACAAATTACATCCTAATGAATTTCCATGACCTCTGCATTGTATAGTTGCTAACATGGTTCAGCGGGCAGCCTCATTCAGGAAAGAAGTACCTACTCAATTTCAAAGCAACGAAACAAGCCAGGTAACAATAGGAACACACTGCCACACATTCATTTTGACTAAGCAGGTCATAAGTTGATAAGTTGTCCTTAGCCAGCCTCACAAATAATTTCAGGATGTAAGATCTATAGCCCAGATTTGGACCTCATCCAACCTGATTTGAACAGATTGATTTATTCAGCTTTAATATATGACAGTTGTAACCATCATATTCTGGCATGTGTGCCATTTAACATAAATTCAGATTTGTAAGTCTTGATAACCCCTTTTGCCAACTGAATTTCCAAAGGCCCTTAAGGTGAACAAACAGTCAAAAAATGTTCTGTGTTACAGGATAGGTGAAAGAAAAAGTGAATAAAAATTGGGCAGCTGTAGCTAGCTCGCACTATTTATTTATTTCAAAGTTTGCACAACAATTACATAATGTAAGACAGCAGAATAGTATGTCAATGTGTTCTGAAAAGAAGTGGAGGGCTCATATACTTTCACAAAATATTTTTAAAGTGCCTATTCTTGACATACCTCTCTCTGATATGCCAATTTATTCATGAGTCAATGTCTCAAGCTGTGGTGAGCCATTCTAATTGTCTGGAAATATATTTTGATTACTAACTTTTAGATAGCAAGATTTGTTCCGCCATCAATACATTCTATAACATCCCCACAATTACCCAATACATATTTATATCACTGGGATTCTATTACCTATAATTAATCAAACACTCTATCTGTCTTGCCTCCGCTATATTTTGATTTTCTTACAAGTTCACCATATTTATAGGAGAATGGGTCCTCTTCGTCTCTGTCACTAACAGAGAACTGAGAAATTATACATCTGTTTATGTTTAATACTGAAAATATATCTTTAAGCACTCCTTCTTGAGGATCATTTGGCCTTTCATATACAGCCTTCTTCTATGAAAGAAACTTTTGATATTTCTACCAAGACATCATAGTTAATGTTCTACAGATCATGGTGTATCATATTATTTCCTTACAGCCTATAATTAAATCACTTACTCCTAACAACATATTTCCTTGTAATGACCAAATTGGGTACTCTATTGACTCCTAAACAGAAATGCTTGTCAGTGCTCAACATCAGCTACTTTACTGTAGCTTCATTTAATTGAACTGAGAATGTTGCTATAATATAGATGCCATCCAATACAGGACTGACATTGCATTTAGTAGGATGTTCTCTACAAACAGACCGATCAACAAAACCATTCAGTTAAAATACTTGGGGTAGTTTCCTGTGATCATAAGATGTATCACACCGGGGGGGGGGGGAATTAATCCACTGTTATTAGAAGAGCAAATATTTAGCCCAGGATACTCTATTTCTTCCTGGCTAACAGTGCAAGCTTATGTAGCCTATGTCTTTTTTAAACTATGTCCCACTGAGTTCAACAAGACTTATAGTTGGTTGGAATCCATCAGTCTCAGAAAACAATGGGGGTTGCTTTGGGGGTGAAGTCAAGCTCTCGGAAGGTTGCAGCACCTCCTGTGGCTCTTAAGACAATAATGATTTAAACATATCTTCTATAATTATGGATATAATTATGGATACCTGTAGGAGGTTTAGTAGTGCGGTCATACCCCATTTATGTATCCCGCTGATGCCCTCAGTTTTATATTTTTATATTTTATGTATCCCGCTGATGTCTTCAGTTTTATATTTTTATATTTTATATTTTATGTATCCCCCTGATGCCTTCAGTTTTATATGTTTATCTTTGTATTGAGAAATGTTTTTGTTCTGACTATCGGTCGAATAAAGTATATTGAATTGAATTATGGACTTTAGCTAAAGCAACAACATTTTGTCCTTTTGCTAAAACAGCAGAGGACCCCATGCTGTATTGCAACTTACCTTTGAAAGCCCTCTCAGTCTCAAAAGGAGATGTTGACATAGGGACGGCCTGAACAAGGAATACAGACACTGGGACTTGAGGACCATCTGAAATATTTATAACCAGATGATAAATTGTGGAAGCAGAAGCATCTATTTTGAGTAGTCCCTTTAATAACTATAGTGTGTATAATTTTTGACTTCTGGAAGTCAAATTATTTATGAATTTTTAAGGAACCATGATGCGCATCCTATTACAACACAAATGATATATTTTCATAATGCTTGTGTTTCGATTCACATATTGTTTTGTGAAGTGTAAATTATGTAAGTAAATTTCTTCTTATTCATAACCTATGGGACTCAATTAACTTCTGAATATAGGATTGTCAAGTTAGATGGTTAACCAACTGGAATATTAGAGGACTATTAATGATGACAGCTCTCTTACAATATTTATATATTGCTACACCGAAAACCAGTGCACCAGTAGTACAGACTCTGCCACCTAACATTGCAAGTCTAGAATGATCTAATTCATAATGTCTTTATTTATAATATACTCAAAAAAGAAAAGCAGAACCACTACCAGTGTCATTTGACTACTGTTGCTTGCTTATAATGGCCAGGTGGTATATTCACATTACAATCTACAAATCATTAGTGGGTAAGTAAGTCAATAGGTCTCTGTGTGGAGAAAATTAATTGTACACTCTAGGTATAATGTGTGTCAGGGTAAATATACAGAAACTGAAATTTGTATAAACTTTAAAACACATCCCACTTAAATTATTTTCTTTTTAAACCTTCATAAAACATGTGGTTTAGCTCTTTAAAATAATTAAGTGCGCAGCCTGAATTATGTCTAAAGCAAGATAGCTCATCAGGGAAAATGTGGATTGTTGTCTATTTTCATAACCCATCGTTATAATGATTATAGGTCAAAACCTGCTTGAGATTTTAGGTCATTAGTATTTTTTTTAAAAAAAATGTTAATTTGGATATGCAAATTGTAGTAATTGCTGTTGCTTCTTATAAGCAGCCTCATAATCATTCAGCCTTCCTACTGAGGTCAATGTTTTTTGTTTTATTTTAAAGCAATAAACTTCAAACATTTCAGTAGGGCAACTTATTTTCATAAAATTACAAATGAAATTTACATTGTTCACATGCAATATCTTCCAAACATAAGCACTGTTATTTCACTAATTGCCAGAGGTAACAATGGTATTGGGAGAGATTTCTGTTTCCATGTGCAGTGATAACAAGTTACTAACACACTTTGCTGACAAACTCACTGCCTCTCCTCTTTCTTATCTGCTTTTTTAAAAACTCTCTGTTTTGTGGGGTGGGTGGAACTAATTATACCTTGATATTGTTTGCAATTGTTCTTCCATTGACATTCTTTGTAATCCAATGATATCATTTTAGTATGCCTTTTATAGGCTGCAGATGTGAACAGGATCTGTGGGAGTTTACCACGTACACATTGCTTAAGAATAATAATCATGTTTTAAAATGTCTGCAGAGGCATGGGCTGGATTTCCATTTTTAAAACACTGTTTAAATTGGGTTTTATAGCAAAGTTTTATCAGAACAAAAGAAAAAAGAAAGGTTGGGTGAAATCTGCAGCATAACAAAACCAAAACTGAGACTATATGTGGTCAGGTTTTATTCCCATATTATTCCCTTATTCGGCTCTTGCTCTATCCTCAACTATCACAGTGTAGGTGGGAACAATACTAGTCTAGATATATAAAGTTTAGAGGTAATTCTGCACCTCTTTACCCTTGTGGAGTCTACACTCCTCTTCACACAACCTCTTTCGTCTACCTGAGGATAGGGATGGGTAAAGCTCTCCATTTTGGTTTCTCGGTTTGTCATTTTTCCGTTCTTAAGATCAGTTCTCTATATCTCTACATCAATTAGTACAATTATTATTGGGCGTTTTTAAATGTACTCATAAAAATTCATAAGGATTTTAGTATGATTTTCTCCTAACATCCACATTTTTATATGCAGTTTTGCCATTTCTGCAAAGCAATTTCTTTACTTAGCTGGAGACCTGCATTACAAAATTTGCTTATTGTTTCAGAAAGTGTGAATTGGGTAGGTTTGCCTTTCCGTGTGAACAGAATTAGTCTTTCCCCCCATCCCTACCTGAGAAAATGGGTACCTTTGCACTTCTGCCCATCTTGCCCGACTTGTGGCCCTTGCACCAAACTGAAACAAAACCCTTTAAATACCTTTTCACATTACCCTCTCCCAATGCATTGTTCTGAGAAAGCCAGTTCCGCATCTCACGGAGGTGGTGTTGTGGGCGTGGCCTGAGCGAACTCTCGCGATGAGGGCTGAGTGCTCAGCCCCCTCACGAGATGGGAGTTCCCACCTCCGTCATACCCGGGCCGACCAAGGGAGGCGGGGCTTCCCTTCTTTTAAATGAGCCGGAGGCGGGAACTCAGCCTCTTTTGCCCCGGCTCTCAGCCCATTCGGACTGGGAAGCAATAAGCAAGTCCCAAGCAGCTATCCTTTCTCTTTCCAAGCGCTGATCAGCGTCACTTTGCTACTCTGCCAATTTAGAGATGCTTAGATGTTAAACGTGATGTTAACAATTATTAAGTCCCCACTGGAGACTTTCTATCTTAGAATATGAAGTGGTCAAGAAATGAGTCTGAGAATGCACCAGCTAAACTGTTCCTTATTTCATTTATCATGCCCCATGTTTTTGGATTGTTCCCCTCCTCTTACTAGTGGAGAATGGGGAAGTAAGGAGAGAGTTTACCCTGCCTTGCCAAATGCATAGCAAATAAAATAGTATCTTGGAGGTTAAGTGGAAAAGAAGGACAGAGTTAACTTGCTTTAATCAACTTGGGGGGGGGTCTTACTTATTTACAGTATTTACACTTTGCCAATCCCTCTTAATTGCTAAGCTCTATCCATGCATAACTTACATGGGACTTGCCTCTAAATAAACATGAATAGGCTTGCACACTAAGTTTCTGTAACTGGAAAAAGAGCTTCTTCCATGTCTCTGCTACCAGCATCATATGCAATCATAGAAAAATACTCTTGATTAGTTCTTCACATAACCTCCTCATTTATAGTCATTTAAAATAATGGACCCTGAGTGGGGTTGCTGGGGTTTTTTTTGGGGGGGGGGGGACATCATACTGTAAAGCATTTATTCTCAGCATCTGTAGTCATGTAGAAAACCTCTCTCACATTGAAGAAGAAGCTGATTTTGAGCCAAAATGAACGGAGTCCAAAGTGCAACTTGATTGTATGAATATAGAATATTAACTTAATAGGGAGGGATATATTCTTTAAGGGAAATCTCCAATTCTAGAGAGGGAGGCATCAGTACCTGGCGGGGTGGGGCAGAACTGTGAAGTCCCTTTGACCCCACTGCCCATGCTGGCCTCAGTGCAGATTACTGGGCTGGATGTGGTACAGAGCAGGGCAGCAGCAAGATTGGGCTACACAGATTTACTGGTGGTGACAGTACCGCATTGCGAATCTATAGAGTCCTGCTCTCACCCTGCCCAGCCTCAGTACCTTTCAGTTAAGCTGTAGTGATGGCAGCGTCCCATCGTGCCAGCCACTACTAGAGAGCAGAGAAGAGAAAGGGAAATGAGGATTAGTGAGGGACCCTGAAGTTTCTAAAAACTGTTTTCGGGAACAAGTTTAAATGCCAGTATTAGTGCGTTAATGCATATATATATATATATATATATATATATATATATATATATATAACATAGAACTCTCGAGCTGTTTCCTACTATTGATTTCTAGGAACTGAACAGTTTTCAGAGAAGAGCTCCATTTGACTTGAAAGACATCTTACATGCTGTTTGGAAGCCCAAGCAGATCTGTCAGGTTTTTGCTTTAGTGATAATGGAAGAAGTAACGGTGTGTTCTGCTGGAAGTTAAATAAGTCCATATTATCAAACTACGCATTAAAAGTATTCCAATGCACACACATGGTATCAACTAGTCAATGTATTTTTATCCCTCCCTCCCTCTATCACACACACACACACACACACACACACACACACACACACACACAAGCAGGGATGGGGCAAGACTCTTCTAAATTCCTGGAACCAGTAAAGGGTTAGAATTTAAACAAGCACCTGGATCCCCAGATGCATCAGTGATGTCCAAGTCATTAAGCAAACAAAGGCAAAGATACGTAAGTCATTCTTACCAACCAACCGAGCAAACGAAACAACAAAAAACTCTACATAATTTTTATTCCATCATAGGTGAACCTGTTTTTCATCTGATTTCAGAGCCACAATTCAGCAATATAAATCTACAGATAACTTTTTTGCAAACACGTGATCTCATGCAAGTTTGTCAATTTAAATCAACCTGAGGGCTTATGTTGATTTTATTTGCTCAAATATTTTCCATGTAGGCTTTTACAACCTGAAAGTACTGTGTTATTGTCTACAAGGGTGATACAATTTTAGGGAAAACTATCAATAAAATAATTATTAAAATAAAAAGTAAGACACATAACATAAAAAAAATTGGCCACAAGCCATCTCTGTTCACTCTCATTGGACTCCCCCCCCTTTGAGTAACAAGTATCAGTTACTTAAACAATCTAGGAAACTAGAAGCAAAATAGTATGAGGCAAGCTAAACATTTATTCTTACATTAGCTCATCCAAAACTTTCTTCTTCAGATATTGAGAATTTCTATCTGATTCTTTCCTTACGGGCTTCATTAACTTAATCAACTCAGGGTAATTTATATCCATGCCAAATTATCATTTATTCTGTAACCGTCATTTATCTTAATGGCACCATTACCTCACTTTTAATCCCCACATTAGCTCTTTTAATAACTTTAAACAGAATCAGAATTCTGAATCTGAATGTGACATTCTTTAAAAGACCTTCAGGCACCATGAATATTTTCCCTCTTTTATTGATCAGTCAACTTCTGCTCTTCTATTTATTTGAAGTGGGAAATTGGGATAAGTCCCCAAACAGCTAGATTTAGAGAGTGTGGTGTGGCATAACTGTATTTGGAGAGCATTAGGCTTGCATTTATTTGTCTTTTTTCTTGACAGAGATTTTTCCTTTCACTCAAAGCTAAACTCAACTTTACATGCCATTTTTAAGAAAAAACTACTTGTAATTACACATTGCTGGAAGTAAATAAGGGCTGAATAAGCAAACAAATTATGTTCATCCACAAATCACTCCCATTGTGACCTATACTATTTGGGCTACAAAGGCACCTACCACATTTATGCCTATTGAAAACCCAGTGTTCTGAATAGCTTTACCTGGCTGTGCACCAAGGATCAATGCATGCCCTGTTCTTTGACCTTTCCAGCCAATCAGCCACAATGCCTTGTGGGAGTCTGGCACTTACAACCATCCCTGGTCTCATTAACCTTGAGTGGGTGAGTCAGATAGTTCTCATATGTTTTCTGGCACCAGACCCCAAGCTCAAAAATTTCACTGAGAGGCTGATCTATGGAGTCACCATAGCTGTCAAGTTTTCCCTTTTCTCACGAGGAAGCCTATTCAGCATAAGGGAATTTCCCTTAAAAAGGGGGAGAACTTGACAGCTATGGGAGTCACGCTTTGACACTCTACTGCAGGCATCCCCAAACTGTGGCCCTCCAGATGTTTTGGCCTACAACTCCCATGATCCCTAGCTAACAGGACCAGTGGTCGGGGAAGATGGGAATTGTAGTCCAAAATATCTGGAGGGCCGAAGTTTGGGGATGCCTGCTCTACTGCATTGGTAATATTCTGCATTGGTAATATATTGGTAATATTCAGTCACATCAAGTTTGCTTTATTTTGTTTTGTGCCTGTGGTGGTGTGGGGTGTTAGGGGTGTTAGGGGAATAGTAGTAATGTTTCTGGAGTAGTTTGTTCACCTTTTGTCACCACCCTGCACTCAGATCTCACCTGTGACTCCTAGAAGCTGTATGTGTGTGATAGTGGCCACACCCCAGAAAAAGGCTTTGACTGGCCAGCCAAACCAAGTGAGGGTAGCTGATGGATCTCAAACCCTTGGTGAGTTAGGGACTTCACATGTTATTACAGGTTCTGGCAGATTGAGCAAAGGAGACCAATAGTGGGCCCAATGGTCAAGAAGGCAGTTTGTGCACATGTTGTAGAGGAAAGTGAGGGTAAGGAGAAAACCCTACACAAATCCAGAGTGGAGACCCTAATATGTTGGAGGGCACCTTGTATGCCTCCCTCCGGCAACTCTGGCAGCCAAGCTGATTCAAGACAGATAACTTCCACTTTCCTATGAACCACATCAGTGAGGCCGAGAAGGGGGTCTTGTTGTCTGGGGAGCCCAGGCGTGCGCCCTGCTAATGCAGCAGTTTGACTTCACCCCCGGAGATGCACTCAATTGTCTCTCAAGAAAGATGGGAGCCAACGATCAATGAATGTGTGTTATTTTATCAGTTAGGGCATGTGCATTAGTATTCATAGAATCATAGGATTGCACATGAGGTCCTGGGCTGCCAAAAGCTAGAGCCCAAACGAGCAGTAAGTATTGGAATTTGATGCAAAATTACAGTATTCCTGCTGAAAGTGCATTGCAGAGGTATATGGCATTTGGCTTGGGTCTCATGTTACCAGGTTGTTTTGGAATGTTTTTTTTTTGTACCTATGAACTGCTTTCACTTTCTAAGAAACGTACATATCATCATACATTACACAAGCTCTTTTCACAATCCTGTGATTCAAAGTAGTAAAGACTGGGTCCAATCAATGTGCACTTTTAATTTCTAGGGGGGGAAACAATATCTAACAATGTACTGAGCTGAGCGTGACACATTCAATTTAAGTTGGACACGGGTGAATTATAATGAATAATGAAAATACAAGAATTGTTCCAATTGACTTTTTTGTTTTGTTTTTGAAGAACCCAGAAAATGTGCCTTGAGTCAATTGACTTACAGGTATTAAATGGCTATAAATTACATTAAGTAATGTTAAGAGTCTGAGTTAATTCCACATAAGCAAGGAAATCCAATTAGGCTGAAACAATGTTCTTTCTGCAGCTCATCCTGTTGTCACTATGTATTGAAAATTATATTATTCTTCATCCAAAGGCTTGCAAATGGTTCGACTTATGACTTAAGGGAGGACTGAGACAACTTGATTTTTTCCTTCAAGTGCTTTTTCCCCCCACTTGCCAAAGCACTATTCAGGAATCATTATGTGTTTAAATAACTCTTCAGGAGGGGACCACAGGGGTGTGCAGGCTGTCACCATCCCAATATCTCCATCTGCACCCAGACCCTCCAAGTGTCTCTATTTTTCAGGGACGTCCCTGATTTAGAGAAGCCATCCCAGTTTCTGATTTGATCCTGGAATGTCCCACTTTTCCTGAGGGTGTCCCTATTTTCATTGAAGAAATGGTGGAGGGCATGGAGCTATCCAACCCCTGAGCTGTCTGAAGATAATCCTGTATAGGGAAGGTTTTTAAAAAAATATTTAATATTTTATTATGTTTTTTACATATGTTGGAAGCTGCCCAGAGAGCTGGGGTAACCCAGTAAGATGTGGGGGGTATAAATAGTAAAATTATCATTATGGAATGGGAAATCAGAGAAATGTTGGAGGGTATGTGCCCCTCTGCTCCTCTGTTGCCATGATTACCTACCACAAGAAGGCTTCCAAACATATTCAGCTGGAAACACTAAAGCCCCATCTGCACTATACATTTACAGCAGCATCATACCGCTTGAAGATTCCTGGGCACTGTACCTGGTTCAGGGAGCAGAGAGTTTTGATAGCAACCATGGGTAAAACTGTGTACTGATTCCCATGAATTCAAGGCCTGGAAAATCTATTCCCACAGGAATGCATTGACCTAAGAATTCTCAGTTGCACCGCCATGTTACCTGTGTCAGTTAGGCATAGGTAACCAAACTGGTAAAGCACGAGTGGGAAAACATTTTCTATGTTGGGCTCTGGCCTACGTGAAAAGTTGATCAGTGGTCAGAGCCAGAGGCCAGGGCCCCAGGGCCTCAAAGTATCCTCTGTTGATACCTGCCCTTGCTCCTCTCTAAAAACAGATTTATGGATTGGTGCTCTGAGCTGTGCTAGGCAGCTGCGTCTAGTCACCATTTTAATTTCCCACAATGCATCTAATATGGCATCATTTCAAGGCACTGTGGTAAATTCACATGGCAGCTAGGCCCAGCTGTTCAACGGCCAAGTGGCTTTTTATTCAGAGCCTCCTAAAACCTTAAGGCAGCCTTGCTATCCAGGGTTACTATACCAAATGTTTCTATGCACATTATCAGTTCTATGTGAGAACAGCTATTTCTGTGCTGGGGCCAAAGAGTCTATCTTCATGACCTCGGCTGTAAGCCTATGACAAAACTTGTTAACCTTACCATTGTATTAGGAAAAGCTCGCTAGTCTGACGATAGGGTTTGTTATCCATTGTGCAAAACCTCTGCAGAACTATTTTGAAGACTGATGTGACGATATTTAGAGAAGATTAGTGTAGTTAAGGAAAAGATAGTCATTGTAGTTTGAGGCAAGGAATATCATGCCTCATTAACCTATCAGAATGCTTTGAGGGTATTTTTGCTGTAACAGGCAAAGAAAGTGGTATATATCAAGTATTGTACATGGATTTTTCTGACAGTGGTTGATAAAGCTTCATATTGGAATCTAATGTATAAGCTGCAGAGTTATGGAATACTGTAAATGGAAAGTTGGCCTCTGGGATTAGAACTTTGCTGCAGTGCCAAAGAGAAAAAGCATAAACACAGGCTTTTAAGGTTGAAAAAGAGAGAGAGGAAAAAAGATGTTAAGGTAGAAAGCACATTTGTGTCTTGAAAGTTTCTTATTATAGAGCATCATTTTAACTAGAAAGGGCGCAACAGGCTTTTCCATTAGAAATCCCAAGAGGCCAGTTGAAGAGGCCATCACCACCACTGATGCCAAAACATTTAAGGTGTGGGGAATTAGCAATACATATATTTTTAACTAAAGAGAATGAAATAAAGGTCAGTGGTTGATAAGAACACTGTATTTTCCATTTTGCACTTCCCCGTGGTATTAGTTCAAACTGTGGAGACAGGGACTCTGATCAGAGCAGGCACTATATTACTCTGTGTCCTCTTTTACAGATGAGCAAGAGGAACACTATCGTGCTATTACTGGGAACAGATGAGTGCTACCCCATCTCTCATCTATGTACAATTTACTTAAGCTCCCAGGCAGGTAATCATGACAAGGAGGACTTTCTGAAAACTAATGGTTACTATATTTTGCTATTCCTAGACCAGATAGAAAAGTCTTCTGATCTAGACATAGAACATATGGTACCTAATTTTTAAAAAGGCCTAGAAGTAATATTTTAACAATTTTTTGTTTTACAGTTTAGAAATGGCAAAATCTCATGCATTGCAAGAAATTGCCACCTTCTCCAAACACACACACACACACACACACACACACACACACACACACACACTCCTGAAAAGGTGAAAGGTAAAAACAGGATAGGTAGTTGTTTTCAAGTTGTAGTGGCCAGGAAAACTACCTGTCTATTAGCATGTTTGTTGTGATTCAGGCCTCATCATGGGACTGAAACTGCCTTGGTCGCACTGGTCGATGATCTCCGGCAGGCTAGGGACAAAGGTGAGAGCTGTTTCCTAGTTCTGCTGGATCTCTCAGCGGCTTTTGACACCATTGACCATAACATCCTTCTGGACCGTCTAGAGGGGTTGGGAGCTGGGCACTGTTATTTTTTTAAAAAAATAATTTTTATTCATTTTCCATTAACTTCATATCAAAAGATACATCATGATCAAATTTCATTCAAACATACAAAGATAAGCAAAAAAGGAAAAAAGACAGGAAAAAGAAAAGAAAAAAGAAAAATGCTACACAAAAAAGCGCAAAGAAAAAACAAAAAATAAAAAATAAAAATTCTTAATTCATATCATTATTAAGACCAAATTAGACTTCCCCGACTCCCCCCACTCTGGGTTCCTTATTAATTATCAATTGGGCAATTTCCACAATAATGAAAAATAATTCTTTTTGGTACTCAAAATTCATTTTTTGTATATTATAATGATAACATATTTATATATCTAAATATTCATATTCATACTTTCAATTCCCAAACTTAAATTAATTCTATTTCTATTTTAATTCATCTATCTTTTACTTCTTCCCTTAGCCTATTATTTTCTACCAAAAATGTATTCATTTCACTTTTAAATCAATCAATCTATCCTCTTACCTCCTCATTAGTTAATTCATTCCGTCCCCCCTACTGCTGTAGCCAAATCCTGTAAACATTTCAGTGAAATCCGTTTATCATTCCCAAATCAAACCATACATATCTATCCATTAAAAATATTCTTTACTTATTCATCCTACTCCCACCCTTTCCCAAATTCGACCCCGATGTTCTTTCCACGTGCTCTGCCACCCCCTCATGACTACATCCCTCCCCTCCTCCTTTGCACTCTTTTCCTCCTCTATGTCTCGAAACCAGGTCTTTACATTGTTCATCTCTGTATCTGTCTCTTTTTTCCTCCTTTTTCCTTCCATCTTCCAGCTTTTACTCTGGACTCCTCCTCTCACTAGGAGTCCAGAAGTATCCACTGTTTCTTTTTTGAGGACTCCTTGGGAAAGATCTAATTCTTGCCCCACATCTCCCACTTGTGGGGCTTTATGTTCTTCCTGTTCCTCTTCTTCCAGAGTTTGTATTTGTGAGTCTTTTGTAGTATCTCTGTCTCTCCATAATTTGTTAAGCTCCTGCAGCTGTTCTGAGTCTTGCTTTAGCACTTTCTTAATGTCCAGGAGCAAAGAGGAAATCTTTTGCCAAACAAGGTCCTGTGATGTTGTTGTGGCTAAGTCTTTCTCAGACATCTCAAATTTCATGTGCCTCTAGTCGTTTGAGCAGCCGGAAATGGCAGGAGTCAAATTCCAAAGTCCAACTCTCTCTGCGCCATTTTTGATTGAATTGGGTATATTTCTCCTTTATTATAAAATATCATTTCCTTCATATGTTTCTCAAATCCATTGTCCATTTTTTAACAACTCTTAATTCAATTGTTTGATTCCAACTTCAATATTATCATCCAAGTCTTTAATAAATTCATATAGTCAGTTCCATCCACTGACCTGTCCCTGGACCCGGGTACAGCTTTCAAAGGGACTCTCTTTTGACAAATAACGCTGTTTGCAAGCTCTCCAATACAGTCAGTTCTCCCCCCTGCGCCTGCAGCAGAGGAGCTTCTAAGTCCGCTTCTTGGTAGATTAAATACTTCCGACCTTTTGACAGCTAAGGTCTAAATCACTGCCTCATTGTCTCTTGGGGGGGGGTAATCGACTCCCTTTTTAAATTACCCCCTGTTGCCAATTAATTCTTCTAATTAGATTAAATTCCACAGTCTTTAGTAATTTCAGATAATTTGAACCTTACTTTAGGGGAATCTGCCGCTCTCCTCCGCCGTTGTCAGGGCTTCGTCCCGCGGGGGTAAGATGATGCTCAAAATGGCTCCCGCGGCGCTGCCTCCACTTTCTCCGGGGCTCTTTCGGAGCTTACCGGGAAGTAAAGTGGCCTGCGAACGGAGCACTGCCGAGCACTTCGTCCACCAGACAGCCCAGTCTGGGGCTCTATGGGGGTCGCGACGCCCTCGCGACTCTCCCTCCCCCTCGCGGAGCCGGGATGCCTCGGAGCCGAGGCAAATCCTGCCGACGGAGCTGGCGGCAGACCGGAAGTCCGGGAGCTGGGCACTGTTATACAGTGGTTCTGCTCCTTCCTCCTGGGCCGTGTTCAGAAAGTGGTGGTAGGGGATGAGTGTTCAGACCCCTGGGCTCTCACTTGTGGGGTGCCTCAGGGTTCTGTCCTCTCCCCCATGCTTTTCAACATCTACATGCTGGGAGAGATAATCAGGGGGTTTGGGCTGGGTGTTCATCAGTATGCAGATGATACCTAGATCTACCTCTCTTTCAAATCAGAACCAGTGAAGGCAGTGACGGTCCTGTGTGAGTGCCTGGAGGCGGTTGGAGGATAGATGGTGGCTAACAAATTGAGGTTGAATCCTGACAGGACAGAAGAACTGTTTTGGGGGGGACAGGAGGTAGGCAGGTGTGGAGGACTGCCTGGTCCTGAATGGGGTAACTGTGCCCCTGAAAGACAAGGTGTGCAGCCTGGGAGTCATTTTGGACTCACAGATGTCCATGGAGGCGCAGGTCAATACTCTGTCCAAGGCAGCTGTTTATCAGCTCCATCTGGTATGCAGGCTGAGACTCTACCTGCCCGCAGACTGTCTCGGCAGAGTGGTGCATGCTCTAGTTATCTCTTGCTTGGACTACTGCAATGCGCTCTATGTAGGGATACTTTTGAAGGTGACCCAGAAACTACAACTAATCCAGAATGTGGCATCTAGACTGGTGACTGGGAGTGGCCACCAAGACCACATAACACCGGTCTTGAAAGACTTACATTGGCTCCCAGTACGTTTCCGAGCACAATTCAAAGTGTTGGTGTTGACCTTTAAAGTCCTAAACAGCCTTGGTCCAGTATACCTGAAGGAGCATCTTCACCCCCATCATTCTGCCCAGACACTGAGGTCCAGTGCTGAGGGCCTTCTGGAGGTTCCCTCGCTGCGAGAAGCCAAGTTACAGGGAACCAGGAAGAGGGCCTTCTCGGCAGTGGCACTCACCCTGTGGAACGCCCTCCCACCAGATGTCAAAGAGAAAAACTACCAGACTTTTAGAAGACATCTGAAGGCACCCCTGTTTAGGGAAACTTTTAATGTTTAATATACTATTGTATTTTAATATTCTTTTAGAAGCCACCAAGTAGGAATAATAATAATAATAATAATAATAATAATAATAATAATAATACCTTCATAGTCAATTCCCAACTCTTTTTATATATTGTGTTACCAAGTTCTACTTGTTTCTACTTTCTCTAAACCTTTTGCCTTCCTTTAAGCATAGCTGTTAATTTAATGGCATTGAACTCATCCCACACCTTCCTTCGTAGATTTAGGGTTGCCATACATTCTGAATTTCCTGGACGTTGCCAGGATTCAACTGTCAGTAACAGTGTCTGGGTGGAAATTGCATAAATGTCTGGGAAAATCCGGACATATGGCAACCTATGTCAGAAATGTAAATTTTGGCGAATTTCCTTAAAAATAGCTGAACAGCTTCTGTGTGTGTGTGTGTGTGTGTGTGTGTGTGTGTGTCCGGATAGTGACTTTTTGAAATATTAGGCTTCTGATATCCCCCCCCCATGTATTCTGGCTAGAGTTAATTATCTATCTGAAATGTAGCAAAACAGCACAGGGTGCACTTTTTACCAGTCCTCTGATTTGTGAAATGCTCTTCATAATATTCTCCAGCAACTCTCCTTGTATCACATACAATTAAATCCATTCAAAGGGTAAAGTTAGAAATGGTTGTGGCTGATCCACAGCTGCAATATATGTTGTGCTGAAATGCTATAAGGCACTGGAGAACCCTTTTCAACCCAAGGCTCATAGTCCCTCATGGGCAACTTTAAGAGGGGGCACATATCAGTAGTAGGTGGCGCTAGAATCAAAAGTGGGCAGGGAAATAGATGCTGTTCTCACATTTGAACTGTTGGCTGTTGAACTGTTGTGCAGATTCACAAGTTTCTCCACACACCCACAACTTCTCATCCTTGATTCAGGCAAGCAAGAGGATACCTCAAGGACACATTCCAGTTAGAAAAAAGCACTAGAAGAGTGGATAGAAAAGGACCATTAAGTAGTATAGCCTATGGAAGGTCCTGGGGGACTGATAGAGAGGTCTTGAGGGCCACATTCATCCTCTGTTGTCTTGCTTCTGCTGTAAAATGTGGATGAGGACAATGTCAGATGGAAAGAGTTCTCTTCTTCATCTTCCTGCCATGTAACCTCTGTGTTTGAGGCTTGAAGAGTTTTAATTTCTGTTCCAAGGGTTCAAAGCAAGATACTTTGCCAAATACAGTACAGTGGTGCCATGCTAGACGAATTTAATTTGTTCCATGGGTCAATTCGTATAATGAAAAATTTGTCTAGCGAATCCCATAGGAATGCATTGATTCTTTTTCTTTTTGCGCATAGGAACGCATTAATTTAATTTCAGTGCATTCCTATGGGAAACCACGATTCGCTAGACGAATTTTTCTCAAAACAAATTTTTCTCAAAATGAATTCGTCTCCGCTCAAAAAAATCTCTTCGTTAAGCGAAAAATTTGTCTTACAGCGCATTCGTCTAGCGAGGCACCACTGTACTTTTCATAGAGCCACTAGTTTACAATGTGGACTTGGATTATAGGAATTCAAGGTTTAAAATAGCAATGAGGTTGCAATGTAGTACCCCAAGTAACTCTCAGAGGTAATCAATATTTTCTAGACATTTTCAGCTGGCATTTCACAGCACAGAAATAATAGTGAACTTGGTTGAGCCTGTTGCTTTAAAAAGTGTCGTCTCTTAAAATATCATTAAAGTGCTCTTTCTCATACTTTTTGAGAAAAAGAATTAGAGAAATTGTCAGAGATTAATGTTTTAGCATAAAAAGGCCAAGAAATCTGACACGGTGGGTTGAGCAGAAGCCAAAGTACAAGAAACAAAGTGAGCCATGAAAAGACATCTTTTCAATTTGGCCTATATGAGAAAATAATCATTTACCACTTGTGTAAAATGACTAAATCCTTCATTCATAAAAAGGCAATCTGGAGGATGAAAAGGGTGTGCTTTAGGGCGCTGAGATATTTTTCTTGTTAATTAAAACATTAGCAAAGATCCAGACTGTGCACAATAAAGCCCAAGTACAACAGGATTAAATTTTCAGAAATGAGCAAAGGAAATTAGTCTGGGTAGAAATGTACAAATAATTCATGTGAAAAATTGAATATCTGATTTTGCTAATAAATCCCCAATAATGAGAACTCATCTTAATGGCAAAGTTTTATCAACCACTCTGTACTATATATAGAATAACACTGACTGAACATTTAATTGGTGGAAAAGTGAATGTCATCTGTTGGCTGTTAATACTAGAACTTGCCTTAGATATGATAATTATTTCCAGTACTTTCCATAAATGCACATTTTTGCCCTTTTTCACTTTCACCTCATTTACATAATTCTGTGCATAAAAGCCAATTGTTCATAAATGCTATATACTTTACACCTCCTTAGATAATCTATCTGGCCATGAATTTTCCATATAAGTGTCTATTTAAAACACTACTATGTCTAATAGATGGAGATAACTTTAACCAGATTTTTATTTACCTCTTTCTTTCGATTCCATGGTGGTAGCAGCCTGAAGCACAGAGCATGCTTTTGGAAAATAACGGCCTTTCAAAATGCAAATTATAGACGCTGGTGAGATAGTGAAAGATAATGGTTGCGTGCAGTTTTTCTTCAGCAAATGCAAATGTTAAAGATGGCAGCTAAAATTTAATAATACTGCTTGGCAGAAGATACAAGTTTCTCCATACGAATAAAGGAAAAGCATCAAATGAAACTGAGCACTGTATTCATAACACAGTCGACCCATAGGCCTCTTTAGGCATAATGCCTGAATTGGACATGTAAAAATGAATGGGAACTTAAAAGGGTATTCACACTACAGCTGGTTGCTCCCGATATCCCCACACCTACTGGCCACCTCCTTGACCTGCCCATATGGAGCAGAGTGGACTTAAGAAGGCTTTCAAGTAGAAATGGAAGAATGGGCTTAGAAGTCGTGGTTTTGTGGTAGTGGCCCAAAGGGCCCTAATGAATGTGATAATGTGAACCCCTATGAATCCTAGAATATGCTTCTAATAGAGAAGTTATGGTAACCTGTTGCTTTATGAAACTGATGATTTGGCAAGATGCCGTCCCACACTAGGACAGAAGGACAGCTAATACATCAATCACAAGCTAGAACATAAGTTGATACATGGTACAAATGCTACATGTAACACAGGTTTCCAACATGCATTACACTAACACAATGTAACAGATCACGGTGAGAATCAAAGTTTAGTTAGCAATGCTTATTGTGCATGCGTATGAAACATGAAATGAGGTAATGATGTACATGACTGGTTAAAATTGAAATCCTTTGTTTGAAATGTTATAAATACCCCTGTCATAGCTGTCAACCCCCGGATTTGAAGATAAGGAATCCTATGGGGCTGTCAACTCCCGGATATGAAAGTAAGGGCTCTGAATAAGGGAATTTCCTGCAAAAAAAGGGGGAAAGTTGACAGCACTGACCCCTGCCCGGACTTGTGGGCGGGGTTGCAGTTTTTTTTTAAAAAAAGATTCAACTGTAACTTATTGCTTTGCAATACACAACAATGCACTCCTAACTCCTCTTGTCTCTGAGTTTTATTGGCGAAACTCAGAAGATAAGCCATTTTGGGCTTACAACAGTATGATTGGGAACCCTGCATTTCACAAACCTATGTGTAAATATTGAAAAGCAAATGTTTGGCAACTGCTCTGTTTGTTTATCTTACAGTTGACGTTTCCTTAAAAAGAGAACAAAGCAATCTCTTGGGTGTAGAAGCCTTGTTGGCAGCTCCCATGGTCTTGGTATCCTTCTTGGTCTTGGATTGCCAAGAGGCAATGTGTATGGAAGGCCCTAGAGTAAGAAGAGGAGACAGAAATAAAAAGATCTGTCACTCTGAAATACCTTTCTGCCCACAAGCTTCTACTTCCTGGATTTACCCTTTACACCAGGGATTTCTGGGAGAAAAACATGTCACGCTGCCGCTTTTAAAGGCCCCAATCACGCCACCCACACGGGATTGACTCAAGCAGCCTGGCATGACTTTGGGGCCTAGCTAGGCAGGCCTGGGCCACGCCCAGAACCCAGCAGGCGAGTGACTCAGGGAGCCCGTGCGCAACCAGGACCCTCGGTAAGGAGGATCCCATATCCAAGGCATGCCATTGGAGCTGGGTAAATTACCTCAATGAAAATGAATATGGAATGTGGTTCTAAGTAAACTAGCTCCAGAGCACAGGCAAAGAACAAATCCATTTTTTCTAAGCAACATTAATTTCATTATCATCAGCCATAATAATCAAGAGTAATGTGTTCTCATTTTGTGAAACACCTATCATGGAACAATGATTTATAGATCATCATGATTACTGTGTTTTTCTTTCGTTCATTCAGTGAACAGCATAAAAGAATTTCCAAAACTGAAGCCTCTCAATCCGGCTGTTAAAGAGTGAAAAACAGCTATGCATTGTTGTTCTTGTCTTACCTATATGAATACCTAGGAGAGGTTGTTTTATGAAGTTAGTGCATCTGCCAGTTCATTCTTAAGCATGTCTACTCAGAAGTAAACCCCTGGGACTTTTCTTAGGTAAGTGTGCATAAAATTGCAACTTGAACCTCTGCAATTTTGTCCCGATTTCCATAAAGCTCTTTGAATTTTATGTCACATAATACTATAACATGGTTATGTTACTTGCATGAACACAACAAAGTTGCATGTCTTTCATGTATAAGGGGAACAAATGATAAAAGGCACCCAATAAATGACTTTCTATTGTAAGCTTATTTATCTTTTACTTCTGTTAATAATATGCATTTTTGTTAACCTAGTGAACTTTTTATCTCATGGTTCATTTCCTTTCCTATTTCAGTAGCACACACACACACACACACACACACACACACCCTAATCTGGAAAATACTGTACTGTAATTATGTCAAAATGTTTGTAGCCTAAATGTAGAACAGTTGTGATTCAAACAGAAAGTGTATCTTGTAAGTGATAGCTGTCATTCCTCAGAATTGATGCAGGGTAAAAATGATTTGTGTGCACATGTGCAAATGTGTAAGGGCTTCATATCTGTCTTTCCTATTAGCTTGGGAAGATTTTTCAGTCAGTAATTTATTTTTTATAACTCCTTAGGGTGATTACTTTCCCATTTTGTGGTAGGTTGGCTGCAAAAAGTTTCTCAGACTAACTTATCACATAGGTCTAAAAAGCCTTTGAGCTCAGCATAAATTGGGAAGGTGGAAGTGTTGTACTTTGCTGATAATGGAATATGCAATTACAATACAAAATTCACGGAGGCTATCCGAGTAGGAATCCTATCTTTAAAATGCAGGAAGTTATATTTGGCTTTCCTGGAATAATATATACTGTATTTCCAAAAAGAAAAGTTGTTAGCAATGCAAAAATAATATAATCTGAATACTTACTGTATTTCTCCTTCATTTCTTCTATTTTTATCTAGCTAAAAATCAACAGAAAACAATCACAGTTCTATAAAGACAAATTGTAGACATTCTTTCCAAAGATCATCACATTGGGTTTTTTTGAATAATTTATGGTTAATTTTTCTTCCTTGCAAATTCACTGAGTTTGCATAATGTGGGTATAAGACAGTTGGATCATATCATCAGCAATAAGGGGGAAAGAAAGCTTATAGGAGTCAACTGAAGAGGGGGGAAGTCTAGCTTTGAAATTATGCCGTTATGAGATAAATTGAAGAATAATGGGCTAAATAACACCCTTGTTTCACTGCTCAATTGACTGGAATAGTACCTGTCAGCCAGAAACCTCTACTCTTACCTGCAGGCAATTTCAAGGCAAAAAAATATTTCTGCAATTTCAACCAGGAAAATAAACAAGCACGACACAAGTGAAGTCGGTATAACACAGGCCACATTTATTGAATTAACATGAAAATAATCTGCATGGTGACTGTTTCTGAAGGATGCTAAATGTTAACCAATCACACAAATCCAAACCTGCCACAAGAAAGAGGGTGGTTTTAATGCCATCCATTTTCATCAGCCTCACCCCTAAGGATGAGCAGGGAGGCCTTTCTGACATATCCCCATTTTGGCAGCTGGTAAGTCTGAGAGTGTTGTTTTGGAAAGCCAGAAGGGTGGCTCCACAAACAGGCCACAAAGCCCAGAAGGCAAAGAAAATCTGAAACACATAATTTTGACACTATTCCATTAAGAAACAAGCTAAACAATAATGGAGCTCAAGGACACCCTTGCTTCACCACTTGAATGACTGTAGCAGTACCTGTTAGCCAGAAATCCCTGCTTTTACCTTTAAGGAAAACAAGGCTTTTGTTGAGTGAGAAGGGTTTTTTTCTGAGTATTTTCTACTTTCCATTCTTTTGCACATTTTTTTAAAAATGTATGTAGAGAATTAATATACAGAGGAGATGAAAAAGTAAGCATATGTGTGAGCTTATTAGGCAACTGGACAAACTAGAGACTCACAGCATGGCTTGGCAGCAATGAAAGCATTAGCTCTTCTGTGTGAAAAGCCAAAGGGAAAAAAGAGACTGTTGCTCTAGTCATGGCTGTATAGAAACTCAGCATGAACAAGCTTCTAGCACAAGCCACCTCAAAGCCACTCTTTCTTTTGTCTCCCAGTGGATTCTTGTCTTCTCTGTTCCACGCTGCAAATATGAATTATTCACTAGATTTTTCCCATTTCACTTCATTTAATTTCTTAACTTTAAAACAAATATTGCCTAGATCACACTATACAGGGGCTCAGAGAGAAACTCTACGAGCTGTTAATCACCATGTGTGGCGCAGCACTCAGAATTTGCATGTTTAGACCTTTAAACCTCCCCCTTAAATAAATTCAGACAGGACTCAAATTTTGGTTGGGTTTTTGGCAGAATTTAAGCCACAACTTTATTGATTACAGCAAGTGAGTGGTTGCATAGGCTCTGGTTCGACTAGCTCCTTGCACCATTGCAGGTAGCACTGACCCAGGGCACCAGCATAGGTCAGCTAAGGGTGAACACCTGGATAGGCGGAAAGCTGGGAACAGGCTATGTCCACCACCCAGATTCCCCCCTGGACTCAGGCACGGGCCCAGCCCCCTCACAGGGTTGACCAAACCATTGAGTCCCTGGATTCCTTTAATGGAATACCCTTCACACAGGGATGGAGAGAGCATTCCTCCATCCCTGTCACCTGAACCAGAGCCTATCTGCCACACAAGCCTGCGCTCACCACCAACCACTCACACCTGTAACCAATCCCTTAACCCGCTGACAACGAGGTCAGCCATTCCCAATCACAGACAGATGAACCCCATCAAGCCTGTAAAGGGACACATTGTGAACGGTAATGCCCGGGTGATGGATCACCGTCCTGCCCAAGCCCAGAACCTTCTTGGCCACTGTCCTCTGGATGTGCCTCTTGGCCCTCTCAGTGGCAGCTTCTCCAAGTCCTCCTCCATCGGGTCTGCAGGCTTAAGCTGGGAGGTTCCGGCAGGTTGTTCTCACCCAACTGTACCACCATCGCCGCAGGTGTGCCTTCCGCAGACACCTTTGTTCGCGCTGTTGGAAGAAGCGCCTCCCAACGCATTCCTCATCTGGACACCCAGGAGACGCTCACGTGGTCGGGGAATCCAAGCCTGCGTCTGAATCCAGACTCAGCCACCCTCTTGCTGGCCCAATGGACAATGCTGTGCCCGACTATCCAGACGTGCATGGTGGGCAGACCTAGGAATGAGCAAAACAACATTAGCAACTGTATACCTCAACGCCTCTTCCGAACATAACCCTTGTATGCTTCAGATTTCCGGCGGCCCAGGTTCTTAATCTTGTCGGCTGACAGGCCCCAATGTGCAGCAGTGGTAGCTGCCCCAAAATTCCCCACAGACCCCTGAACAATAATAAAAGGCAGTCACTTGGAGAGGGGACTCTCCGCAGTTTTAAGAATTTGGCTTCAACAATTTCTATGTCCCGACGCTGTAGCCGCACACTGCAGCTTTGTAGGTAACAACGTCATGACCTCTTGGGTTGCCGCTGACTTATCTGCCCCATCATTAGAGAGCAACTGTGTTGTTTGGCACTAGACAGCTCCATAAAATTGAATGCCATGTTTCTTGAGCTATGCTTGATAAGTTAGGAGCAGTTTATCTATGACAATGTGCCTTCAAGTGACCCTTTGGTACAGAATTGTTGACCATTTTCAATTTTCCCCACTTCCCATATCTTCTTTAACAAGAATTGGAGTTTATAGCACACAACTGCATGCGCGTGTTTTCATGGATCTGGTATACTCCTCCTTCTGTCATGAGAACATTCAAGTAAACAGGTGATATTTGTCAAATCTATTTTAAAGGAGAGAAAAAAAATGGCTTTGAATTACAAACTGCAGAATACAAAGAAGCAGCAACCTCCTGTAAATGACAAAACCCCCACTTTTACTGTCCAGCATATTGATTTCTGCCTTGTAAAATGCATTGCCAGTGAAGATATTGAAACTCTGCATCAGAGATGCCTGCTGATTTTTATAAATGTATTGTAACTTAAGGTCTGTCTTGAATTTTTTTAAAATTACTGGTCCAAATTATTCCATCAAGAAAACACATTGAGATGAACAGAATGGAGGGTGAAATCATGGTGAGACAGAATGGGAGGTCACAAATTACTACCTGATGTAGAAAATATGCAGACATTAAGGATGGGCACAGTCACTCAGATGATTGAGTACTGCCCTAACATCTCTTATTTAATTGAGCTACATGGGAATTCAATTTTTCTACACATATTAAGATACCATACATTTTTCTTCTGAGCTTGTTAAAAAGTCATTCAGTTCTTTTTAACTCTTGAAATTCCCCTATTCCTGAAATATTGTGAATTAAATGTATGTGAGCAAATACATTGATCTACCTCAGGCAGTGGCACAACTCACATACCAAATGGAACCTGTGGGCTGCACACTGCCTTGTTGGGAGGGGCAGTGAGGCCAATATTTGATGCCCCACCCAAGCCCCTGTGCTGCCTTCCCATAGCTGGCTAAGCAAGGCATCAGGCTTTGGGAAGGAGGCAGGAGGCTCTGTCAGGGTCTTTCTTTCTGTTGCCGCCACTATCACTGCTACCATTCCAGCTAGACCTTGACCTCCTCTGATTCATCATTCAGAAATGTGCTTTCAGATGTGCTGTGCTCGCTTCCATGAGTATGGCAGAAGTGGTGGCAGCTGTGCTGTGGTGTCAGAGGTCATGGTGCAGGCCAATGCTGCTGCCACAGAGGAGGTGGAGAATGTGGTGGTGAGGCAGTGGTAGTGGGATGCCATAATTTGAAACAGAAGCTGGGGCAGCTTCTGTAAATCCAGGATGTTCTGCTCAAAGATGTCCTGGTAAAAATCACCTTTCAAGGTGGCTATGGATGATTGGGTATCAAATTGAGGCCTGGACCATAGCCATAGCCAGGATTTTGGTTAGGGGGCAGACTTTTGTTGGGGGGAAGGGCGGAACCTCAGATTTGTATTGATTTGTATTTGTTTTGATTGACTGGGGGGGGCAGATGCACACCTGCCCCCGCCCTCTCCCCCCTGCCTGGACCCAGACTGAAATGTGTTCAACCCTATTTCACAAAGCAATGCCATTTAAGCCATTTTTTCTCTCTCACCCAAGCCCCCTGCTTCTAGGCTGCGCCAAGGTGGACAGTGACCAAACCTAGATCCCAAGTTACTTGTTTTATTGCACATGATTACATTTAAAATTGAAAGAGATGTAGTTGAGAGTTAAGACTACAACATTGCCAGCATACCTAAAAAGAACATTTATGACACAAAATTGTGTGTGGGGAGTAGGTTATATTTATTAAAATATAATATTGTGCTAAATCTGATGCTGAAAGCACATCATGGTTCTGCTGGACAGTGTTTACTCAGATGTGCCTGCTGAATCTGAAGGGCACCCCCAAAACTACAAAACCCAAAACATTGGAAGGTAACAAAAGAGTGCCCTTAATCCAGTAGTGCCTTGTGTAGTTCACCAACTCTTTGCTGCATGGACGAAAAGCCAATTAAACCAAATCTGAAAATGCAACTCCAACCAACGAAAAGAATGGGAACAAGGTGTAAAATAGGAATCCCAAGTCTAATTAAGGGTCTCCACAAAATTCCTATTCAGTCCCCAAACATGCATCTAGCAAAGCCAACACTGCAAAGGGAGGACAGGGAGTGCAACAAAGAATGATAGTGAGTTTGTAGCAGAACCAGGTTATAAAATTTAGTTTCTGGCCTTTCCTTATTGGCCTGTTGGCACCACATGTTGGCCCCTCCCCTGTTAACTATCTGAGTCATCTTTCCAGGAGAGCTGGGGTATATCAAACTCACTCCCACTTGAGGGTGGGAGCATCATTATCAAAAGTTGGGATTCTGATTATAGATGAAGAATATATGATATCCATTGCTACAGATTCCGTGTCCTTGTATTATCCAACGGAAAACCACAAAAGTTACAGATATAAGATTTTTTTTTTTTTACTAATGGGCCAAATCATGGCAGAAGAGGCAGGGTAAAAGGGAAGAACTCACTTATTCTAACAATCTGGGTAGGAAGATATATACATCTCTAGAATTCAACATAGAACTTGGAAACTGTAGTACAAAACTATAACAAAAGCCCACTTAGGAACTGATTTATCACAATAAATCTAATATTTATTGGCTATCTAATACTGTGATTATGATTTATTATTTCAGCTGAAGTCAAGGAATTGCACAGCTGCTGCTCAGTATCTGTCTTTAAGGGACCCTGACTATGCACTTTTTCTTACAAGAAGTCACCTAAAATAGCTAATTAAGATTAATTACATTTTTGTTTGCTGAGCAAAGTGAAACTATTTGAATGTGGAGAAGATATATATCTAGGCTGAAATACTATGCCCACTTACCTAAAATTAAGCCCCACTGTACTCAATGGAGCTAATGTGTAGTTCTAAACCACTGCCAGTGGTTGTTCATATGCTAAGTTTCTTGCTCTGTCAAGGCTAATTTTAAATCTAGAGTGTATTATTTTATTCTGAGCTGCTTTCTAAAAATAGCAAAATCAATGTTTATTTCTAGTCATTCTGGCTTAATTGCTTGTTTTCTCTCTTTCTCTTTCTCTCACAAAACAAATACAGAAGAAAACAAAAAGCTCCTCAAACTAGGAAATACACAGTGTTTATTCTCCTAATGATGAGGTGTGGCCTTCAAGGAAACCGCTCTGAGCATGCTCAGAACACTTGTCTGTGATTCAGATAAGTCTGCCAGGTCTATCATTAGCTACACTTACTAATGATGTATGTTGTGTATTGCTATGACTGCATATTAATTCCTGTTTCCTGTTTGGCTGGACTGCCCTCATAACTAAAATAGTGGGTAAGAACCTAGAAAACTGTGAAGATTGAGCAGTGAAATATCCCTCTAAGCTGATATGTAAAGATGAGTGTATGGGAGACAAAAGAGATTGTGGCTCTGATATTTATTTGAATTAAGGGGTGGGGGACTTTTACTTATTTTTCTTTATGCTTGTAGTTCCCCTTTAGTATGGCAATACTCTGGTTTGCTGTAATGGACTATTGCTCACTAATGCTGCTGTGCTGCAATTGCAAAGCTGCCCTATCTCCTATTTTATCCAAGTTTTTGGTTCACAGAGTCATCCATGTTCATCATCTACTACCAACACTCTAACCTTTATATTCTGAGAAATAACCAACCCTGTTTTGGGAAGTATGTCAGCAGATGCTGAACACAAGGCCACACTCTCTCTAAGTGAAGAATTGCTTTAATTTAGTCAAGCCACAATAAAGTAAAGATACAGTATATGATCCCGTGTAGGAAAATAAAGTAGCTCTTTGCAATCTTGTACTTATGTGTAGAAATAAAATTCAAGTTTTTCCCCTACTCTGTAATAAAGTATTAAGTTTGCCCCAGTGTGTCATCGTATTCAACTGTTAGGGCAAACTTAAAACTGCTACAACATTATGTATGCAGTTCAGCTTCTTTTCAAGGTAACTAGAAAAAAATTCCATGTTCTTCTTTAAGAATGAAAAGGAAAAGGAAGCCTTGAAATAATATACAGCAAGTATAAAACATGGTCAAAAAAATATACAAGTTTGGTTATTTTTAATCTTCTGGGGGGCAGGGAGTGAATCAAGGCCTGCCATTCAATAGTCCTTTTGCTATTTTTTTATTGTGCCAATTTCCCATCAGATTCAAGCAGCAAGGTGGGTGGGTAGTCCTTGCCTTTGGCAGTGATGGCAGTAGTGAGGGAGGAGGAAAGCTGGGAAAAAAATAAATCTGGCAACCAATGTGCTGTTTTGATTTCAGATAGTAAATGGGTAAAGGTACAGGTAAAGGGACCCCTGACCATTAGGTCCAGTCGCAGATGACTCTGGGGTTGCAGCGCTCATCTCGCTCTATAGGCCGAGGGAGCCGCTGTTTGTCCACAGACAGCTTCCGGGTCATGTGGCCAGCCGCTTCTGGCGAACCAGAGCAGCGCACGGAAATGCCGTTTACCTTCCCAGCAGAGCGGTACCTATTTATCTACATGCACTTTGATGTGCTTTCGAACTGCTAGGTTGGCAGGAGCTGGGACCGAGCAACTGGAGCTCACCCCGTCATGGGGATTCAAACCACCGACCTTCTGATTGGCAAGCCCTAGGCTCTGTGGTTTAGACCACAGCACCACCCGTGTCCCAGTACATGGGTAGATGAGTCTAAAAAGCCTGGGACACAACTTTCACAGCCCTCTAGCAGTTATGGTGGCTCATTTGCCAGAAGTAATGTATTTAGCATTAATTGTGGAAGTGTATACTCAATTCTGACAAAATTAGGCTGACATCTGATGGAAGGATGCTCCACAGGGTGGTTTCCGCTACTGAAAAGACCTGCTGCCTAGTTCCCTGTAACTTCACTTCTTGCAGTGAGGGAACTCCCAGAAGGCCCTCGGCGCTGGATCTCAGTGTCCGGGCTGAATGATGAGGGGTGGTATGAGGCCATTTAGGACTTTGAAGGTCAGCACCAACATTTTGAATTTTTGCTCGGAAATGTACTGGGAGCCAATGTAAGTCTTTCAAGACCAGTGTTATATGGTCCCAGTCACCAATCTAGGTGTCACATTATGGATTAGTTGTAGTTTCTGAGAGACCTTCAAAGGCAGCCTCATGTAGAACGTGTTGCATAGTCCAAGAGGGAGATAAATAGGGCATGTACCATTCTGGTAAGACCATGCACTGTCTTGAACCTGGTCCTCACCAACAGGGAGGAAATACTGGGAACTTTGAGCAGAGGTGATCATGTCCTCTTGGGCTTCATGATACAGAGGCAAGGGATATGAGTATATGAGTGTACTCAAATATGCACTCTGGACTTTAATAAGGCCAATCTCAAAAAGTTTATGGAACTACTGTGTGAGATCCCATGGTCAGAGAAGGGAGTACAAGATTGATTTATTAAAGGTGAAATATTGAAGGCACAAATGCAAACAATTCCAGCAAGAAAGAAAAGTGGGAGATATCTAAAGGAAGTACTGTGGCTGCATAAGGAGCTTACATGAGCTGAGATTTAAGAAGGGCGTGTGTAAGAAATAGAAGAACGCAAGAGTATACATGAACCATCAACAGTTACAGGGTGAAGGTCAGGTGGACCAAAGCTCAGAATGAGATCAGGTCTGCAAAAGAGGTTAAAAATAATAAAGAAGGATATTGGCAAGCTGGAACGGAACATGTGCAGAGGAGGGCAACCAAGATGATCAAGGGTCTAGAAATCAAGCCTTATGAGGAACATTTGAGTGAGTTGGAGATGTTTAGCCTGGAGAGAAGAAACTGAGAGGAGATATGCTTGCCATCTTCAAATCTCTAAAGGGCAGTCACATGGAAGATGGAGCAAGTTTGTTGGATTTGAACCAATGGCTTCAAGTTACAAGAAAGGAGATTCCAACTAAACATCAGGAAGAACTTTCGGACAGCAAGAGCTGTTCAACAGTGGAATAGACGTCTTCAGGAGGTGGTAGACTCTCCTTCCTTGGAGGTTTTTAAGCAGAGGTTGGATGGTCATTAGTCATGGATGCTTTCATTGCATCCTGCATTGAAGGGGCTTGGACTAGATGACCCTCAGGGTCCCTTCCAGCTCTAAGATTCTGTTATTTCATGCTTCTGTCCTAGCATGATTTACAAGTCTATGACTCCATGTTTCTGTCCTAGCTTTTGATTCCATTTCTGGATCACCTTCTCTCCTTCCACACTACAAATTTACCCTGTAATTAAGGATTGACTATGTGTGTACATAGTCAGGTGTGAGTTGGGCTTTATTTTCAATATAATGTGTGTATATATAAATATTTGGAAACAGCCTCAAATCTTGCCTCCAAGTTATCTCTGGAAACTTCAGATCTTTGAAGTAGATGTCCTTCCATTTTCTTGTATCACAGCAGGAAGGGATATTATGTGATAAGCAAGAACTAATTAAAGAAGCCACTATTGAAGTGTGTACCTATTGAAAGGAATTATAGTCTCCCATTCCTACCCTGGGAGTTTATGAATGTTTTCAAAGCATCTCTTTCTCTACCCCCTTTAGTCCCTCCTCAACCTCTCATTCTTTTTCAGATTCCTACTTTGCATTGCCAATTCCTGTGGAGAATTAAGCACCTGTTATTCATCACATTTCCAATTATAACAAATTGCAAACAGGAGACTTGAAGCTTCCACAATGTTAGATTTAACAGGACAGGAGAAGTACTCTGCGAAAACAATGCAAAGGCACCAAAGTAAATGGAATCATTGTGATAGAATAACCAATTTAAAATATGACAATACATTTAAACTGCTAAAGCTGAACCCTCTGCAACAACTTAGGGAAATTAATGTTTTATATAATGAAATATTTTCCATACCCCTGGCCCACATAAACAAAAGCACAGTTCAGTCATTTCTCCTCATAAATGGATGTACAAGTACAATGCACAATGGCCCCACATATTTATTAATTAACACATCAAACTAAAAACTGATTGCTTCAAAGGAAATATAGATCATAATTTCCACACGAATAAATTATCAGGTAACAAGCCACTCTCAGTTGCAACATTAGGATCCATACTCTCCGTCATTGTGTTTAAATATTCTCTGATGTTTCTTTTTCATTCTGAATTTCATGCAGTTGGGAGAGATTTGAGTGTAGGATATTGTACTAACTTAGAAGGCATGGTGGCCAGGCAGAAGGTGCAGGGAACAGGAAGATCGCTGTCCCAGTCTGGAGCTGGCAAAAAGTTTTGGCCAACATCAGGCCCAATACCATCCCTTGACTGCAATGGATTCTGAGTTGGCTTAGTCCCTCCCAACTTAACATAAGAGGCAAGGATATAATTAATCATTTTTGAAAGCGTAACAGTATAGCATGATGGTGTCATCACACTATACCACCCTTTCATTTTTAAAAAGAATATACAGTATAGCTGAGGTTGTCCCCCCCCCCCCATAACTGGGTTAGTGTTAATTAGAAGATTGACTGAAGTGAATTTGATGGCGTCATAAAATGGTGGCCATCACAAATGCCTACCAAGCTGTGATAGGTACTGTATGTGCCTATGTGATGGGCCTGGTATGTTTTTGCCTCCATCAAAATATTGTCCTTTCAAATCTATGGAGAAGGAGTACTAAGGGCATCTACACCAGGCATAGGCAAACTCCAACCCTCCAGATGTTTGGGACTACAATTCCCATCATCCCTGACCACTGGTCCTGTTAGCTAGGGATGATGGAAATTGCAGTCCCAAACATCTGGAGGGCCGGAGTTTGCCTATGCCTGGTCTCACCAATGGAGACTGTACTGCTCATCCATTTGTCAGAGTAAAGCCAGATTCTCTGCAGTCTCAAGGAAGGTGGGAGAATCACAGTGAAAATACAGAATGGGAAGGACTGGAGGACTGTATTATGTTGATGTTGGTGAATGAAGTACGGGACTTCTATGGGACTTCTACACTAATTGGCTAGGGTGGTAGCACCCCTTTTGAAGTCTGTTGATATAAAGAGGATTCACTGGCTGACTTCTGATTCCACTTTCACTTCCCTTTATTATGGCAGCAACATCTAATCTGGGGGAAAATCCTCCAGAAATGTAAGTTGAAATATAAAAGGATTTGCACATCCTTAAACATAATATATTGTAGTATAGTCCAGGAGAAACATCAAAGTACATTTACTCAGAAGGAAGTTCCACTGTGTTCTGCAGGGTGCCACAATCCTGGAATGCTTTCACGATTGTAATTCACCAGGCTCTTTCTTTGTAAGTCTTTCACTTTTAATTCACACCACATAGTTCTGTTGTTGCACTCCTGCTGCTTTTAGGGCGTTGTTGTGTGTATTCTTCTTTTTAAAAGCTTTTATTAGAATTTGGTTGTTGCATCTGTATTTTTTTATTGATTAAAGTTTTTTATTATGCTGTATTCCAGAAATGGGGATCCTGTGGCCCTCCAGGTGCTGGTAAACCAAAATGCTTATTATCCCTGACCATTGAGCATTTTGACTGAGACTGATGGGAACTGGAATCCAACAACATCTCCTGTATGGCATTCTGAATACTTTTAGTAAAAGAGCAGGATCTAAAAGTGAGCATCAAGGAAAATAATATGATACCAGCAGAGAGACTCTCAAACAATAAAGAGTATGTTTTTTTCCCTCTTTATGGAGGTGTTGTTGTGTTTTCCTGGGCTATTTTCCAGGTGAGAGACTAGAAGTAGCCTGGAATGGTGAGAAATAGTGGATTTCAGGCCTCTGGAGTGATAGCCCAACCCAGCATAGAACTGCCCTCGGCATAGCTGCCAAATCTTCCATTTTTCGCGGGAAACCCCCGTATTTTAAACCGTTTCCAACTGGCAGCCCGGATTGGAAAAAATCCTGTAAATCCCCTGGATTTCCTACCTGCCAGGAAGGCTCCGTTTTGGGTAGCGTGGCACCGGAAGTCGCTTCTACGCATGTCCGGATATGCGTAGAAGGGACTTCTGGTGCCGCGTGACCCATGTATAGGCACCGGAAATCAGGCGCCGCCGGCACCGGAAGTTGCTTCTACGCATGTCCAGACATGTGTAGAAGTGATTTCTGGTGCCGCTCCGCTCCTGATCCTGCATTTTTCAGTGGGAGACTTGGCAGCTATGGCCCTGGGATGTGGGTCATGTTTAATATTTCAATGCTAAATGTGTCCCCTAGTCTAATTAACCTTCACATCGATTGGCAGAAGACCTATTGGCATTTGTTTTTATTGAGTAGCTGGTTGTGTGTGGAGTGTTGCTCTGTTTTCAATGTGTGTCTGTGAAGTACTGGGCTTGACTAGAATGGGGCTGTCTTTTCTAATTCAACCACCATAGGTCAAAGAAGACATGGCCCAGTGAGGAGACCATTCCATCAAAATAAATGGTTTTCCTTTCTGTTTCCTCTTTGGAAACTGAAAAAGTGTAGGTGGATTAAAATAAAATAAAAAGCTGGAAGAATTTCTATTGCTTTCTATTGTTTACTATTGCTTGCTCTTTTATATTTTCCTCCTTTGCTTTAAACATATGCCACAACTGGAGGAATATGTGCCGTTACTCAATTTACTATGTGGGATTTGCTGTACAGTTTGTTTTATGAAGTCCAGTGTGATACATTATTTTCTGCTTTTCACTGTGTTTTTCATCTGAAGTCCCTTCACACAGATGTTTCATATTGGCTGGGAACAAAATGCACTGGGATGTTTATTACACAGTCTACAGAATTTCCCAGCATGAGGTTAAAATTTAATATGAGGTTTTTGGAAGCTATGCTTTGGCACGTGCCTGAGGACTGAGACATTTTTACATTTATTAAATGCTGCAAACCCCTGCCAGTTACAGTATTATAATGGAGTATCTGAAATGGAATAAAATACATCCTTAGCCAGAATATTAGATATGCATCTCATCTATTTTAGTACTGTGTAGCACAATATTACATCTACAATCTCTCTTTGGACCAATTCCACAACAGGAACACTGTGGTTTCAGACTTCAGTTTTGTTTTTTCATTGGTTGGGTTTTTGTTGCAAAGCAGGTTTTATTGGCAGCCTAACTGGATGATTTTAGTTATTTATTTATGGCCAATCATTTTGTGCTATTTTACTTTGTATTGCAATTGAAAGTAAAGTATAAGAAGAACACAAGTCCACAAGATTATACATAAATGAAAGAAAATCATTGATTACGGTATATAGCTGATGCTTCTGGGGCATCTGGAGTAAAACTGCCTCTTTATTTATTCTTCCCTCTCCATTTGTTTTTCCTTTTGCATACTTTTTGTAATGAATAATTCCTCTAGCACAGGGTCCCCAGACTATGGCCCGATGGCCTCTTTTATCCGGCCCCCCGCCGCCCGCTGCCGCCACCCACTCTTAGCGGCGCAGCTGCCCACTTCCGGGTCAGATGTGTGCCGGAAATAGCTTGCGTGCATGTGCAAGCGTCATTTCCAGCGCACTTCTGGGTCGGAGGAGGCCCGTGCGCATGCACACAAGCTATTTCTGGCGCTCCTCTGACCCGGAAGTGCACCAGAAATAGTGTGTGTGCACGCCTATGGGCACGTGTTCACGCGCCCTCCCCCGCCCTCCAGCCCGCCGCACGATCAGCGCTGCGGGCACCAGCCCGAAGCCGGGTAAGTTTGGGGACCCCTGCTCTAGCATATATTAGTTGTGTACGATATATAGCTCACAGAATAAAAATATAGACTTCTGTACTTGACTGGAATTTGAGCAGACCTTGAAGGGCTTCTGTGTGAGAAATAAATGGAAACCATGGTACCATAAGATATGTGTGTGTGTAGAGATGGAGATAGATATGTAGAGTTTCTTGCTGTACTTGCTGAATAGGTTCATAAATTAGGGTTGCCATATTTCAAACAGTGAAAATCTGGACAGAAAAGTTGTCTTTGAGCTATTTTTATGGGGAAACGGCAAAAACTTATGACATGGGCTGCCATATGTCCAGAATTTCCAAGATATTCAGCTGATTTATGCCCGGACACTGCTGTCAACTGCAATATTCCATTTATGTCCAGGAAAATCCAGAAATATGGCAACCTTATCATAAATAAGTATGTACATAAGCAAAGCTTTTCAAGTATGTTACTCCACAGCTCTTTAGATGGTTGCTTTGGAGACTTCTACTTTTGTTCTACATGCAACTTTGATGCTTCATACAATTGCTTAAGAACATCTTTATGCAGGGATCCATGGTCATTAGGTTCAAACTGATGAAGGACATAGATGCATCCTAATATAAAGAAATTCCTGACAGTAGTGAGCAACCCTATTTTAAAACTATAGACATTCTCACCAACGGTGAAACAATGACCCAATCTCATGAAATGAGAACCAGCTAAAATGCAGTTTGTTGTCGCAGATTAAAAATAAAACCTCTAGTCTCAAAGGTTTGACGAGAACATGAGGTATTCTGTAACTTGACGGCTTTAGCATGCTTTGCTCACAGCCGTGTCTGAAGGGAAGTGTGCCATAATCTACAGCACAGTACTTTAATAAACTTAAACAAATATGATGATAAATACAAGAAGCCAAGTTGAAAGATTTAGGGGGTTGGTATAACACATTGAAGATTTATCATCTATAAGACGAGGCCCAGCAAAGCCTCAAATAAGACCACAAAATAAAACTTTTATAAAATTCCACCCCCATGGCATTATACTCTAGCAAGGCTAAAACTCTAGTGATCTGCAGGTTATATGTGATCATTTAAGCAGGCATCATTTCTTACCACACCTCAAGCCATTATAGTTTTTCATGTTGCGTGCACAGACATCTTAGAATCTTAGAGCTGGAAGCTACTCAAGGGTCATCTAGTCCAAGCTCCTGCAATGTGGGAATCTCAACTAAGATGGCCATCCAACCTCTGCTTTAAAACCTCCAAGGAAGGAGAGTCCACCACCTCCTGAGGAGTCCATTCTATCATCGAACAGCTCTTATTGCCATAAGGTTCTTCCTAACTTTTAGTCGGAACCTCTTTCTCAAAACTTGAAACCATTGGTTTGAGTCCTGCCTTCCATTGGAGGAAAAAACAAACTTGCTCCATCTTCCATGTGACAGCCCTCCTCTCAGTCTCCTCTTTTCCAGGCTAAATATACCTAGGTCCTTCAACTGTTCTTCATAAGGCTTGCTTTCTAGACCCTTGCTCATCTTGGTGCCCTCCTCCGTACACATTCCAGCTTATCAACATCCTTCTTAAATTTTGGTGCCCACAACTGGATACAGTATTCCAGGCTAAGGCAGACTAGAGTGGAACTATTACTTCCCTTTATCCGAATACTATACTTCCTTTTTCTTTATTTTTGTACAGAGTACATTGGCTTTCTAGCTTACTTTGTTTCAGCCAGTTAGCTTATTAAAGCAAGAGAAGGAAAAGAAAAGAATTCTATAATAACTATTGAGATCATTTTAAAATTCCAGATCTGATGTCAAACTGAATATTTGCATAACACAATGCAATTATGAAAACACAAATGACAGGAAGCCAGCACCTATAAAGACTTTTCATTGAAGTGTCTCATATAGAACTAGCAAATAGGTATGAACACAATGAAAATACATTATTTCCATAGTATATTAAAATGCAAATATGAGCCAAAATAGCTGCAAGATGCTGACAAAAATACATAAAACCTTAAAAGATGTTGACATACTCTGCATCAGAGTGTAACAGGTGCATTCAGAAATGCACTAATTGGTTGCTTACTGATGTAGCACTCTCAATTTTATTTTTATGAAACTGTAGAAGTCAAATGAAATGTATTTTTTCTTTGTTTCTACTGTTTTCTCTCTGGTCTTATTCTGTTCAGTTATTCTATTCAAACTTGTTGATGTAGGCTATGTTGTAAAAATGTAGTGAGAGATGTAATGATTGATATTGTGTATATTTTCTTTAAAAATATATAAAATGAATATTTTCTTCTTTTACTAAAAAGGCACTGACTGTGTTAGAAAATGCTTATCCCAGGTTATATTGACACATTATCAAACCCTTGCAAGTAAATATTATTTTCAGCAGTCTACCTTAAGGTAAACTGGCCATTTCAACGAGGTATATCAAGGTGCATTTTAATCTACTTCTGCAAATGTCTAGGCTTGCTTGTGTTATTTGGAGCTGTGTGTAGTAGTTTCTGGAGTGCATTGATTCTGTAGCACACAGTGTTCTATGTCACATGGTATGCTTCGCCCACAGTGGTAAATAAACTTAGATTTTTTCTATGAATATGATTCCCTGTCATATATATTTTGCTACTGAAATTTGTTTACCTCTCAAAGAGAACTACACCTTTGCAGAAGAAGGATCAGAGTAAACCTGAATGGTTTTTGGTTTGTGCCTTTTCAGTTTGTGACAAATCAAGCCAGGCACAGCTGGGGGTGAAGTTAGTTTTCATTTTATGTGAACCTCACAAATGTTGAACTTTGTGAATCAATTGACAAAGTGAAACAAAGCTATCCTTCAAAAGTCACCCTCCTCTGAGTTTTGCAAAGCAGTTTTTCATCCAAGGATTGTGTACAAAATATGAATATTAGTGAAAATATCATGCAAAGGCTACTCATATTAGGGGGGGGAGCAATGGACACTGCTTGCAAAATGTCATGTAAAAAATGAGTCCATAAAGAGAAATGTGCATGAAAATGCATTCAAATTTTCAGACATATTTTTTTTAAACTCACAGAAATTGATTGGAAATTAGAATACAGTCATCTATTCCAATATACACTCCTTGCCTCAAGAGGCATTTTTTGAGCACAACTCTTTCAAACACACAACTGAAGAACTTCAAATGTACATCAAAAATACATAATGGTGTGAGTGTTAAAGATGTATTTGCAATCATTACTCAAGCTTACACTTCAACAATTATCAGGTGTTACATGCAATATTATTTAAACAGTTTTTCCTTAATTGGAATACTGATATTCCAGCCTGCATATGGGGAAGTTTATCTTTGCAGTGAAGCGTAGGTGTTAGTATCATTTGTTAAATTCCTTTCATTATTTCCCTAAAGTCAGGATGAATCTATATTATGTTAGCTATTGAGGTGAAATATCTGTTTAGTAGGGTTTTTATAAATAGTACCTCTAGCAGGGACAATTTAAATTTAATGGTTCATTAATTGGTAGCATACTTAATAGAATTATTCATAGTCCTGTACAGAATATATAATTAACATGTGTATCAGAGGAATTATTCATTTTGCAACAAGAATATAAACCACAGTACAGCCAATAACCCTGCATGCATGTCAGGATCTTTGGTTGCACCAATTTTAAATATACAGTATACCTAAAAAAGAGAGAAGAGAAGAGAAGAGAAGAGTGGTATGTGGAATGGACATGACCTTTCTTTTGTCTGATGACCTTCTCAGCTTCTTCAATTCTCCAAAGATGAGGATGAATGGGTTGCCACAACCTTTACTCTGAAGGTTGTGATCTGCTTTGTGCTACAATTTTGAAGTCACTTATTTATTATCAAAATGTATTAGAAGTCTTGCAGCCCACAAAACCTGACAAAGAAGAGGAAAGAAAATAACAGGAGGAAACCATACTGGCATTGTGTGTCTGTGTGTGTGCGTGAGAGAGAGAGAGAGAGAGAGAGAGAGAGAGAGAGAGAGAGAGAGAGAGAAGGGGGGGGTCAAGCAGTGTCAGTTTTTTGTGCTAATATTAATTGCCTATATGAACAATTGGCCTTCATTCAGGGATGTTCCTCCAGTGACTACATACTGCCTCTGATCCTGAGCCATGAAGCTTTTTAGAAGATCTCTGCAATTCACTAGTGGGCAAGAACAATTTCTTCCAAAATATTTTTGTATATATCATATACTCATGATGTAAATGAAATAGTGCTTGCTGGTGATTGGTTTCAAAATCTTTCAGAACTTTACAAGCCAACATGAGTTATATCATTTATTCTTATGGGGAAACTTTTTGGGGGGGCGCGGAATGTTTTGGGTAAAATAGCAGTATTTATGTAGTGATGTGATTTTCCTTCTCTAAAGCCCCAAACTCTGACTTTGGACCAGCTATAGAGAATGGCTATAAGAGACTAATATGCTTGTATTTTGACTCATAAATGTGATCCTTGCTATCATCATCTTAGATACAAATAAACAAAGATTTACTCTTAAAGACCAGAATCATTTCTTCTAAACTGTAGAGGTTACATTTACCTGCTATTGAAAATGAATGTGGAATTATCTAACATGGAGAACCTGGTGTTCTTTAGTACATTAGTGGAAGTAATATTCCATTTTTCACATCCTGTTCATTCATGTAATGGGTACAATGGAGATATAATGGCCTCTAATAGCTTGGAGGGCTTTTCATGGTTTAATTATCTTGATGATATCATGCTATGGATTTCAGCATAAGTATTATAAAACGACATGGGAGATTATGACTTTGTCTATTAGGAGGTGCATTACATACCACACCATGCTTTTTGGCATATAGTTTTGAGTCTATTTTTGCCTCTTCAATATTGTAATATACAAGTAAATAGTTGGAACCAAGGCAGACGAAACCTAAAGTTCCAACTCTCTGAGCTGCTGCACTTGGGCTTTTAATAGCAGGTCCCTGTCGTTTCGGAGAGGGAACAATTCATTTCATCATGCTACTGTTGCAAGGTTCCAATCCTTGCCAAAGGTGCCACACCAACAACCTTTCCTGCGTGGCACATCTTTGCCAAGTAAAGCGCTCTAAAGGTAAAGGGACCCCTGACCATTAGGTCCAGTCGCGAACAACTCTGGGGTTGTGGTGCTCATCTCGCTTTACTGTCTGAGTTAGCTGGTGTACAGCTTCCAGGTCATGGGGCCAGCATGACTTAGCCGCTTCTGGCGAACCAGAGCAGTACACGGAAACTCAGAGCTTAAAAATATGGTTGGGAGGAGTTTGAAGCAGTAAGAAATAGGCTTTGTTTCATTGTAGTGCTGCTCCTTTTTGAGCTGCTTCTCCTTCAAGTGAAGCAAGAAGCAATGACTGGCATCCTGCAGCTGGTGAGTGGTAAGATCATATCTTGTGCAGTGCTGCAGCACCTGCAACCCACAGGCTCAATGAGCTGATTCTGTGGGGTAGAGCATCAAGCAGGAAGGAGAACCATGGCATTGGGTCTGTCTGCTCCTGGAAGCCATAGCCACCATTCAGGTAGGTCTCAAACCCTTCACATGGTTTTTCCACCCTGGTTTATTCAATCCAACTGTCTAGGCCTGACTAGTCTTTCCGAATATGCCCAGTTTGGCTCAGTACTTGGTTGAATATGGTGCACACCCTAATAAAAATACTAATGTACAGTGGTACCTCAGGTTACAAACACTTCAGATTACAAACACTTCGGGTTACAGACTCCGCTAACCCGGAAGTAGTAACTCGGGTTAAGAAAGAACTTTTCTTCAGGATGAGAACAGAAATCGTGTGCCAGTGGCGCGGCAGCAGTGGGACGCCCCATTAGCTAAAGTGGTACCTCAGGTTAAGAACAGTTTCAGGTTAAGAACGGACCTCCGGAATGAATTAAGTCCGTAACCAGAGGTACCACTGTATTAATATTGTTACAGGTGTGTAGGTGTTAGAATTTAATTAAGGCTCAGGTGTCAAAGCTGTGAATCAAACCCTCAAGAATTGGAATATAATCAGATCAATGTGTGCATTTGATCTGTGTGCATTAGATGCTTCTAATCCTTTAATTAGCATGTGTGAAAGCTAGGCAATTTAGTTAGGCAAACTTCCTAAATTGTGTATTGGACACCTCACTAATCCCTTGGAATCTACATGTGTTAGAAACTAATTAACTTAAATAATTTCCTTTGAGGTGTTAGGTTGCAATAATGGGTCATTAATAATGGGTCAACAAGAGGATCAAAGGGATTGAGGCCTCTGCCAGTGTTACAAAAGGCCAGGGATTAGGCTAGAGAGAGAAAAGAAACTGGGGTGTAACTTGGAGCAACATGGATGCTGCTGTGCCTATGGGGAAAGCAGGGCTCTCTTGGAATGCTGATGCTCTGAACCCCTCCACAGCAGGCTCAGGTTGTATAGATGTGTAAATAAGCCATACATCATAAAGACACCTCAGTCTCCACTGTGCCCCATTTCCAAAAGGAAACACAGACCTGGGGTAAAATGCACCTGGAATCTTGCACTGCTCTGGATATTGGGGGTGGCATGTAACAATATTAAAATTATCCTGCAAAAATATACTACCACATTGGCTATTTTTTTCTTTTTTTAGTAATAAAAGCATTTTTGCATATATAATTTTACATGTAAACAGTAATAAAAAACCCATGAATCTGACAATGCATAGGTAGCTCATAGGTAATGCAAGAGCTTGAAGCAGATTCTTCCATCCCTACAACTTTGTTCCCTTCTAGAAGGGCTTTAATGGCAACAAGTAAGGCAGAAAACATTTGCCTGAAAAGTGATGTGGCTTTAGATTTTTAGCAATATATATAAACTAGTGAATGATTTCCTTTTCCCAAGAACATGATTAGCCATAATTTGCCTGTTTGTAATATGAAATTCTAGATGCTGAACTATTTCCTCTGGAGGCTAACAGCAAAATATTCCAAGTCAACCAGTGCTAATTATTCCATGATTAGTCTTCCAGTGTGACTTCTCAGCAATGTGACAGGACTGACAAGAGGAATTACACTACAGTATTATTAAATATAAGGTTTCACTAAAGGCATTCAAAGTATATTTTGTCAAAGGAGATGGATGGATATTGTCACACAGCATGGGGTGAAGTGCACAGCAAGATTTTGAAAGGCCTCAAGGTGTTCTACTATACACCACTTAGAGAGCTGAAAACTACAAAGTGGTGTGTGTGTGTGTGTGTGTGTGTGTGTGTGTGTGTTCTTTTCACTTTTGTCAATCTTGTCTAAATATGTGAAATTAATAATATCTAAATTGTTTCCCCAAGTTTGATCCAAGCTGTGATTATTATGTTGGTTGGTAATACATTTCAAAACCAAAGCATTCAGTGGATAAATAACACATAACAAGTTGAAAGAGGAGACTTTTATAAAGTACACACTTGGCTGCAGGCTGTTCTTCATTTTACGAGCCCTAAAAATCAGCAGCACTGTGGCCCATTCATGACAGTCTCAAAGGGCAGAATATAAAATAATTGTAGGGCAGATGCCAAGAATATGTTATGCCATTGCTGCACAGATATGACACACCAACAATATTATGAAAATGCTGATAATAAACAACTAGTCAAAAGACTACCCAAGTCCAGCTCTCTAGTTGCCTTATATTTCAGATGATGAAAAGTACCATCAACCATCAAGGATAGTGGAAGATGTATTATATTAGTGGAAGATGTATGTATACGTTCATGTCTCTACATTCATGTGGGGCAGGAAAGCTTTCTTACTGTAACTGAGGTCAGCTGTATTCTGGAGGTTACTGCAGATTAATGCTGAAGTAATCTGCTGAGGAAAGAGGAAAGGGGTTGTACTACCAACTACATAAATGAAGCTAAAGCTTTTAGAAGATCCAGTATAATGAGATCACTATTGAGCAATTCCTAGCTGTGCACTGAAAATGCAAGCTTCAGAAGTACTGAAGAAGCGAGACCAGTAACTGTTTCCACTGTCAGAAAAAGGATCCTGGACTAGATGGGTCATGAAATAAGACCACCCAGCCTTCTAAAAACTATATTCTCAAAGGTTTGCACCAAGTGTGAAAATGAAAGAGAGAGAGAGAGAAATAAAAAGCCCCTTTTGTGCAAAATCTTAAGTAGAATTCTTTATTAGTATTTTTATTCACTTTTCACAAATGTGGTTTTGAAATTTAGGAGACAACTGTGCCTCACATTCCAAGAAGCAGAAGACTATTTAAGAAAATGACTGCCAACAGGATCCAATATTAGTCTTTTGCCCATCAGACCTGTGTAGAGACGTTCTTTGGGCATTCACTGAATGTGCCTTGTGAGGGTGTAGCATTATTGCAATTTTTCTCCCCCTGAGTTACACACCAGCACTGGAATCTCTGTAGAGAATCTCCATGAATATCAGCATACATGTGTAGAGTGTTCTCTATAGACATTCTAGTGAATATGCGTAGATTAGGGTGGAGACTGCTGCTACAATTCAGCAATCCACTCACAGCCCACTAGTGGGGAACAACTTTTCAAAACACTTCAGAAACTTCCACTACTACAGAAGGTGGTGGTTTGAAATAAACTATAAAATAAAAAAGTAGACCATTCGGAAGCATCTTCACTGACTTATTTTTTCTGGGTCAGTTCAAAATGCTTTTGAAATAAACTGTTATGCAATTTTTCACAGATGACTGTGTATATGGATGAAGACATTTTCCTATTATTTCTCTGTAGATGTAATGTGTGAAGTTTCCCTCAGCCATGGTGACCCCTGAAGACATGTCTCTGAATGTGCAAAGTTCAGTTCCATCACGCTCACAGCACACTTTGCAGGAGATGATCTCTCAAAGATTACACATTATTTCTTTGAATATTAATGAGGAAAGAAACACAATAAATGAGATTTCATTTCACAAGTCACTGGAAAGTTTATTTCAAGAGTCATCATTATTTTTTCTCAGTTTTGCTTAAGTCTGTGCTTTCAAAAGGGAATAATGGCTGACATGGGTAAGTTATTGTTTTAAAAAATAATCTTGAGAGCTAAGGCATGAATATGCAGTAGATGATGTAGAAGCAAAACAATAAAATTAAAATAAGCTGCCAGTGATAGTTCCATTGGCAAGCTTCATAAAATGCCTATATGCTGTCTTTTAGTTTGAAAAAATATGAAAATTCAACTCACTAACCTCTCCCTGGTCTTATTTGTCACAAGACCAGATGCCTAAAGGTAAAGGGACCCCTGACCATTAGGCCCAGTCGCGGATGACTCTGGGGTTCTGGCACTCATTTCGCTTTATTGGCCAAGGGAGCCGGCGTACAGCTCTGGCATGACAAAGCTGCTTCTGGCGAACCAGAGCAGCACACAGAAATGCCGTTTACCTTCCTGCCGGAGTGGCACCTATTTATCTACTTGCACTTTTATGTGCTTTCAAACTGCTAGCTTGGCAGGAGCTGAGACCAAGCAATGGGAGCTCACCCCATCGCGGGGATTCAAACCACCAACCTTCTGATTGGGCAAGCCCTAGGCTCTGCGGTTTAACCCACAGTGCCACCCTAGGCAAGCTTTATTTATTCATCTCATTGTTTCTCAGTCAGCTGCTTCCATATCCTCTGTTGCCCATAATACTAGAACTTGGAGGCATTCAATGAAACTGAATGTTGGAAGATTCTGGATAGACAAAATGACTTATTCACACAGTACACAATTAAACTATGGAATTTGCTTCCCCAAGAAGTAGTGGTGGCCACTAACATGGATACATATGGCTATCAGTGGCTGCTAGCCATGATTACTATGTTGTGCCTTCACTGCTAGAGATACTTTGCCTCTGACTGCCATTCCTCCCTAGGACTGTGCATACACCTTGGCCATGAAGTTATGAAGTTCTCCCATGAGCATTTCAGAAAGCACCCTGCTTACTGAGATGCTGGTCAGCATTACGATGATTTTTATATATATAAAAAACCAGTTTGTCCACTTCATAACAAGTTTAAGACAAGCCGCCACCCCCCCCCCAATATTTTAACCAAAATTTTCCTATCTTGAAAATCGCACAAAAAATGTCTGCTTCTTGCATTGTGTGTATGTGCATGAAGGGTTTTGGTAAATTGGTGGAGCACTGTGTTAATGCTGTTGATGAATGGCCTCTACAACCTATGACCATCAGCCTAGGATGCTATCATCTATTCTTCTCCACTTTACCACACCAGCCTCTACTGTTCATACTTTCTTCTGACTAGTACTTGGGAGGCTGAGAGACAGGGAAATTATATTTTAACTGATAATTTTATGTCCCACTACAAGTGCTAAGGTGGCTGAGATGGCTACATAATCATCAAAAAGTATCTGAAGAAGTGTGCATGCACACGAAAGCTCATACCAAAATAAAAACTTAGTTGGTCTTTAAGGTGCTACTGAAGGAATTTTTTTATTTTACTTCGATCCAGACCAACACGGCTACCTACCTGTAATCAAAAAGTGGGCAGTGTTCTTTTGTATACTGTCGAACTCTAATCAATTTGCCACATGCTACCTTTGCATCTCAGGACATTTGACACCACTGTTTACTTCCCTCTCTCTTTGTCCACATCTGAAACTAATGCTCCATGCATCTGATGAAGCGAGCTTTGGTTTATCAAAGCTTATCCAGGGGTCAACAAACTTTTTCAGCAGGGGGCCAGTCCACTGTCCCTCAGACCTTGTGGGGGGCTGGACTATATTTTTTTTTTAAAAAAAGAAAAAGAACGAATTCCAATCCCACAAACAACCCAGAGATGCATCTATAGATATAAAAATGTAGAAAAGGCTGAATTGGGGGCTCCACTTTTCTCCGAAACCGCTTGACCGATTTGGTGGAATTTGGACACAGTGGTCCATGCCACTACCTGAGTGTTTGTATAACCTTGGATTGCTCACATCTCATACCTGCACAGGTAAAAACCTGTTTTTACACAAACAAAAACAGCACCCTCCAGTGGCATAATTCCCACAGCTCCTCCTTCACCACCTCCTCCTTCCCCGTGGAGACTAGCCCACACCCCACAGACCTCGCCTCCGGCACGAGATATGTTGGCCACGGAAATCCATCCACCAAGCTCTCTCCCTGAGACGCTGACTCACCTCCCAACAACTTCAACGCCAACACGGCCACCTCCTTGAGAGCAAACCTGCTCCCTCCGATGGTGACTCACCACCCAACAGGCACCGAGACCACCATGTTCCCCTCCTCGGGACCAAACACTCTCACTCAGACCCTACCACACCACCACTCCACCCCTGAAAACCTCCTCCCAACCAACAGACTCTTCCCCGCCGCCGACCCGACCTCCACACAATGAAAAACCCACACCAGTCCCCAAGGGACCCAGGCCGGTACGGGAAACATTTCTACCTTCCCAAGACCAAGACACACACACACCCGGGAGACACTACCATCAACAGAACTACAACTTTTCCGCTCCACTAAGGACAATAAAGGTAAGAGACAACATGTCTACCTCCACCTACATAACTTTCCAACTTAAGAAAATTACCAAAAAAAAAAAGCACCCCCTTAATAAACCCACCTAGACACCCTTGACTACCTACATTTCACCCCCTCTAAAACTTTACTCCATCCTTCAAAAAACAACTATCTGAGAGACACTTCACCTACCACGATACCTTCAACAATGCCGTTCAAGGACTACCTGGAAGACACTTCAACCACGCCAAAACCATCAACAACCACGTCAATAGAGGCCACTCCACACTACCACCACAGACATCCCAAGAAGAAACGCTAACCCCAACAACAACTCTACCATCGACAACAAACCCAAAAACTACATAAAGACATAAGAAACTTTGACATATCACTTATCTTAATCATTCCTTCCTTATTTCTAACACAACGCCACAGCAACGCGTGGCAGGGCCAGCAAGTTCTAAATAAAAGGACACATTCTACTCATGTAAAAACAAGCTGATTCCCGGACCGTCTATGGGATTCCGCGGGATGGATTTAGAAAGTGATTGGGCCGGATCCGGCCCCTGGGCCTTAGTTTGCCCACCCATGGCTTATACTATGATAAATTAGTTAGCCTTTAAATTGCTATGGGACTCCTGCTTTTTGTTTTTTGTTTGCTGAAACAGATGAACATAGTCTTTTCCCTGACTATGTGATGGATATGACCAAAGCAATCTAAAGACATCAGAGAGAGAAAACTGGCTACAAATATCCACTTATTTATTCAACTGTTAAATTTATGTGCCTACATACTGTATCAATAAATATTCCTTGGGTGCTTACAAAAGAGCTACATTATAAATACGATACATCATACTTAAAATTAACAAGAAATTGTGTGTGTTGCCAAAGTGGATTCAAATGTGCTGCTCTGGTTGCATCTATTCACACCCGCACCACCCACCCACAGCCTTGCAAGGCCTTGTGCATCTTTAGAACCTTTCCGACATTCAAGTCTTCCACTTCTTTGAAGAGGAGCTGTGCTGAAAATCCTTTGCTAGCACAGCCAAACTTTTCCTTGTAAGAAGCTTATTCAAACAGAAGAGCCCATGTGGAAAACAAAACGTTATGCTGATGTTGTGGGCTTTATCAAAGTGTTGATAACATAGCACTGTGCATTGGAAAACAAATGCATCTTTGAAACAGGCTGGATTTCAGAACGTGAGCCCTTTTTCAAACACTGATTCGACAAAACAATGTAGGCACAAACAATGTACAGTGTGCAGCTGGTACAGCTGCCAGGGAAAAAACAGGAAAGGCTGAACACTGGAGATCATGAATATTTACCATTGTACAATTTGATGTTTATTATATTCCAAAATCACAAGCTTGTTGTTTGCTTGCTTTCCAGCTATTATTTCTTATGGAGGCAATGTAGCTTTCAGCATAAAATGTAATGCTAGCCAACTATTCACAAGAGGTTGTGCCAGTTTCTGTCTTTGAAGCTAACCTATGCACATGTATTTGAGAGAGAGTCCCTCTGGACCTAGTAGGATGTCGTTCTGTGACATGTTGACACAAGAAGTACAACAGGGATGGGAAACTTCAGAGTCAGAACACCTCCCAGGCCTTGTCCCTCCTCAGTTCACACTTCCTATCTCCAGGCTAGGCCTCTGAACAGTCTTCCTCTATGCCTCCCTTGAATGCTTTTGCCTGGCTGGGATGTGTCCGTTGAAAGAGAACTGAAATCCAGCAGTGAGCTTCTGTTATCTCTTGTGCTTAGTCTATTTTATACAATGTATTTTACTAGATCTCATACAAGGCTAGCCAAAGTGAGTTGTCCGCTACTGGACCTAATGGTCAGGGGTCCCTTTACCTTTACCTTAAGTTACCTATCATATCTATTTAAATTTAACTGGTTTAGTTCCAACACAGGCCTTCCTTTTGTTGTGGCATTTTGTATCTAAAAGCTTCTACTTCCACTTAGAATTAAGTTTTCACACCAGTGTTTTAAAAAATGTACTACTTAGTTGTACAATATATGGAATACAAGCAAGGCACCACACTAAGGAGGATCTAGACGTGGTTTTCCATTAACTGCAAGTCTGAATTAAGCATAACAGCTGAATGGAAGGGTAATTAACTTTGAATTTTTAAGCAATCTTATATAGGCTTGTTTGACAAAGTCTAAGTCTCTGGTGAGCTGATTGCCATGGGTCTACTCACAACATATATATTCAGGTTTATATAACACTATGATAGAATTAATGTCTTTGAAATGACTGCTTGCTTGATCTAATTATTTTGATTGCTCATTTCACATTAAATTATAACACTACCTAACTTTGCCTCCTACAGTATTCTGATGTGGCTTCAGAGACTTGACAAATTCTAATATCAGTGCACAATTTAACACAATTTATGTGATTTTTATTTTAGTGCCAGATATTTTTTTTTATTCATTGGTATTTAAATATCATGGATAGAAAGGATAATTGGGAATGCCTGTATCTTGGTCACTGAACTCTCTCGACCTTCCCTGGATCATGAATAAATGAATTGTTCAAAGTTGCCAAAAGGCAAAAAAATCATTGTACCTCGTCTAGAAAATCTGTGGCACTGAAGTCCTGGCACCTTTCACCTATGCTTGTCTTGAAGTTGAAGTGGCTTGATGGAAGAGTAACTCACTTCAGCTTCTGGTCAACCATGAATCAAGAGGGACAATAGTTCTGAATCTACATTCTGTACAACATATATGGCTACTGGTGGGGGTGGGTATTGTGTGGTCTTTCCTCCTCAACCAGTAATCATTCAGTACATACAGACAATACAATCATCTATTCTATTCTTGCTACAAAAACCAAGAAAGCTGAAATCTTTCCTGCTATTAAGATTTTGTCTATAATTGTAACTCTAAAATTCAAAGAGATCAATTCTATGGATTTGTTCAAGTTATTCTGATGTTATTTTCAGTTTTGAGCTGCACCTGCTGCAGAGAATAACTTTGCAAGATTGGGAGGGGGGGAACACTCCGGAAAAGAGGCAAACTTTACAAGTTCATCCTTTGCTTGGATCAAAATCCAAGCTAAATCTAAGTTTTAACACACACCCCCAAAAGAAAACCCCATGAAACAAGGGGAACATTTTGCATAACTAAAGAGCACATGCACAATAATATTTATTCTTACAATTGATATCCCACCTTTCTCTCAATCTTACACCGTATGTTACTGCTAATTAAACAATAAAACAATAAAGCTGCCTGGTCTCCACCCCTTTCCTGTATTTGCATTATATATAGTTTTTTCTTTAAGGATTATTCTTTTGAAAATAAAGCTGTAGTATTTATTTTTCCTCCAGAGAAGAATGTTCAGAACTATTCACAATGATAGTTCCCTCCTGACTTATATTTTGGAGTGACTGATATCTTTAGATAGTGAAAGTCTTCTTCAGAAAGTTAGGAAAACAGAGGACTTGGTGTCAACATTAGTATGCTGCTCTTATTGTCCATTGACTCACACTCAGATATTTCACATACAGAATGCAAATGACTTATGGTGGAAGAGATCCCATTTTAGCTTTGAAAGTGACCCAGTCAACATTTACAAATGGTACCAAAGCAGCATATTCTGCTTCAGTCTAAATGGGCTCCAGTATGGATCAGTGATTGTTGTTTGGTGTTTAGAAAAGCTAAGATGCTGGAGAATGTGCTCAGTCCTATCTGCAGCCCAATGAAATATACAATTTCAACCTGCACCATATGACCTTAAGAATATATCATTTCCAATGTGATGCCTTCTGCTTTCATCATAAAGCTTTCTTTGGTTGTCATCCAGATAAAGAAGGAAAAAGTAACAAGATAGCTCTTGATCTAGAAGTCTGTAAGTTATTTAGATTGTTTCATCCACTGCAGCAGTGTTTGTGAGCTATTTCACAGTGATGGCTCCTTGTACATTTGGAGGGTACCTACTGAAGGCAGGATGGCCCAGATCTTTCCAGAAAACATCCTACCTTCTTGTTCATAATACAGGCATAATACAGTTGGTTCCCAACACTCACACCCAAGCGGCAGCAGCAACGTCTCATCCTTTGCTATTTCTACAACCACCAATGCAGAGTGGAGCTCATCAGTATGTGTGGAGCAGGAGGCACGGAGGCCAACAGTATGTAGAGCCATAGCAAAGGGCTGGTGGATACAGACACAATATTAGGTAGTTCAACAAACAGTAAGAAGGAGTAGGCTGACCATCAGCCACCTTCTCTCCAAAACACCAGAGTTACTTGTCTATGCAGATTCTAGTTATCTAGAAGATTGACCCCCTTCCCAGAAGATCCCTGCTTATAATTAAGGATATTGGCTTTTAGCCCCTTAGGCTGGAATCCTATGCACATTAGCTTATGAGTAAGCCCCATTGCACACAGGGAGATGTACTTTTGTGTAAACATGATAGCCTTATAGTACACATGACCTATAATAATACAATGTGGTGTTGCAAATGTACAGGTCAACAGCAATTCAAAAATGTTCTTAAGAACTTGCAATACATTTTCCAATCCTAAAAAAACCACCCCAGACTAGCAACATTATGTACAGCTAGCAAGCAATTGATTTTTGTCAGATAACATCCATAGCCTGTACAACTTGTGACCCACAACCAAGCCAATGCAGATGATCAGCCACTGTACCTGATATTGCTGCACTTTAGAAATCAGAGTGGCAGGCTGAAAGGTTATATTCACAGTGATAGGTCAAAGGAGCACAACCTAGGCCTAATGAAATTTCATCTGCCTTCTCTTGTGGTCCAACACTTATGCCTGGCCATGGAAAGGGAACCTGGTTCCACGAAAGGGAAAACTCTTGTTTTGACTACTGCATATGAATGGGCCCATCACAAAATTACAGACCACATGGAAAATAACACATCCTCTTCCTTAATGCTACCTACTGAGAAAATAGGCAGACACAAATGTGTCAGAATTACAGAGCCACAGATTCCAACTGTTGGCTCAAGAGGATGCACCTTGAGATTTTTGTTCACTTAGATAATGGAATATGGCACCAAGAGTAAAGGGGTGTTTTCCAAATTGGGCACATTCTGTTTTCAGTGCTCTGCTTGATTAGAAAATGAAAGGTATGGTTCGTCTGATCTTTGGGGGTGGTGTGGATCCTGTGTTCATGCCCATAGTTTCACAGCTGGTGGGTTGTTGTTGTTTTTCTGTAGGAGACAGAGCCCAATGTTTATTTGTTGTTTGATTGGAGCAGACATCTACCAATGAAGTAAACAAGGATTGTGTCAGATGAACACTTTGAGGATCGTCAAAAATTAAGAATCAAGGTGTACCTCTGGGGTTCTAAAGCATTATCTGTTTTAAGATAAGGAAATGATCATAAAAGCAAGAAAAAATGCTGACAAATGCCATAATCAGTTAAGCTCCCCTTAACTTGTCCGGATCGCTCGGATTTGTCCATTGAAAATGACGTCTGGGCAAATTTCTAAAACCTAGGCACATGGCAGCCCATATCGGAAGTGTTGATTTTTTTGGCGAATTTTCTAAAAATTAGCTTTAAAACATATTTTTGGGGAGATTTTGTAGAAAACGCTCAACAACTTTTATGTCCAGATTTCCACTTTTTGAAATATGACAACCCTAAGTTCCTGCGGCTAATTTCACTGTGCATACTTCAAGGTTTCCACTCACCTTGGCGTTCAGAAGCCTACAATAGATAAAGCAATAATTCTCATTCCTTTTAATGAAAAAGGGAGAGAGAGTAATGTGATCTATGATCAACTTGAGTTACTAGACAACAGCTGTGAGGGACAATTCATTAGACAGAATTGCAAAAACCACAGTAGTAATGAGCCTGCTTTTATAGACAGAGAGTTGCTTGATTCAGACATTCTCTTAAAGCAGCAGCTACATCATGAACATTTTTATATATTTAGATTATTATTATTTTGAAATAAGAACATGAGAAGCAGAAGTTATTATTCTTTAATTTTATTTTTGGGGTTGTCATTTATTTTGGTGGGTATTGTATGATTTGGGCGTTGTGTGTTTTGGGGTGTTTTTGTGTGTGTGTGTGTGTGTGTGTGTGTGTTATTTGGATTTTCCAGTTTTGGAGTAGGTGACCCAGAGAACTACTTTAATAATCCCGACTGGGGTGTGTGTGTGTGTCAAATAGCGAAGACCAACAGCCCCAGCAACAGAAGGCGAGTTCCGAAGCGCCTGAGCTGTTCGGTTCCATAAAAAAACCCAGGAAGTGGCAAGGGGAAGGTAAGAGATTGTAAATCAAGGGGGGAGATTGGCCAATGCAAATATCTGAGGACTTAAACTGGGGAGAGAAAGTGCATGGTTATTGGGGGGGGGGGGGTTAAGACACAGATGCTTGCAATCAGCCATAGTATAAAGCCTAGGTTAAAGGGGAGCCTCGCATGTGACACAATGCCCGCTAAATTATAAAGTAAAAACCCCTTGCTGTGCCCCCAAGTGCGTTGCTGTGGGTTACCCCCCCTGGCCTAGTGGGGGCCTGGCGGCCTGGCAGGGGCCTACATAAAACAAAGGCCGTGCTGCGGCCTGCGATCCGGGCACTCACCCTCCCCTCCCCTCCCCCGGGCCTGGCAGGGGCCTAGGGGTCTGGTAATGGTGGTTTCAGTTGCTTGGTTGATGATGTCATTATTTGGCGCCACCCTTCAGAGCTTTTGTCAGTGACAGAGTGCAATCTGCCTTTCTATTAGATGCTGCTGGAGACTTCAATGCTTTTGCTGGTGATGTCTAATTTGTGTGCCACCTTTTTGCGTTTAATCAGTATTTAAGGTATGAAAGCTGTGCTTTTTTGGGAAAAAATTCATGCCAGATCCCTCACTGATGTGCAAGGTACACTTTGTCCTAATTTGATGCAATTTAGTTCAGCGGTTACAGAGAAAGGCTGTGACCTCTGCACGCGCAATGCCTATATATATATGCAGATAATTGTAAAGAGGTAGGGAGTTGTAAACAGTCATATTATTTGGCTCCAGATATACACCCCAAATTTCTGATGTCAGAGTTGTTTCCATGTATTATTTTAGCATCCCTTTTTCTGAACTTCAATTTCAGAATTAATTTTAGACATTCTTAGTTAAAACCGAAGTGGAATGACGGGCAGAGTAAACCACAGGAAAAACAAATTAATGGATAAGGGAAATGGTCTCTTCCACACGAATAGCAGTTGGGATAAAGTCACAGAGGAAAAAGCACAATCTCACAAAATGACCTTTCAAGGAAAACATGCAAAAATCTCAGTTTCTCATTTATGAGCTGCAGTACCAATGAAAATATCCATAGTTTGGTGCAGGCAGGATTTTTAAAGGGTGGGGAAATTAATGGTAGGAAGGAAGGGGGTCCTGCAGATATCCATTCATCTAGTTAAAACATTTCTACCCCCCTTGTCTTCAAGGCATATTTCCCCTCACAAGATGGCTTACAAAGAGATTTTAAAACTTATAAAACATCAAACTACAATAATGACATAAAATGCAGTATCAGATTACAACCAGCAGGAGTTAAACATTTCCCCAGCATGGCAACGAATTAAGCACAGAGCAGAATAATATATAATTCAATTTTTTATTAAAAAAAATAGCTAGGGACCAGATTCAACTAAATAGTGGTGCTAGCAAGACCTAGCAGAATCAGTCCTGCTTGTACAATAGGTCTTTCCCACCTTTCTTCCCCACTCCACCAACTCAAATTGGCTTGGGGAGGGGTCAGGAACCCCAGAACAGTGTGCAGGGGAATAAGCAGTGGCGGAGGAAGGGGTGCGGTGGGTGCGGGCTGCCCCGGGTGTCATCACTGAGGAGGGTGACAAAATGACAAAAATATGAGTTTAATTTTTTATTTAAAAAAAAGGGCTCATGAAACTTTTTAGTTCAGTCAACAAATGCAGTGAAACGCAGCTGGCACTGGGCACCACACTGCGGGACCAGCACTCACCATGGGGTCTGCAGTGTGCCCGAGCCACGCATCTCTCCTGGGAGTGACATGGTGGCTTGAGCGCCTGCAGGCTCGGTGCTGCCAAGATTCTTTCAGAGAAGTTGTATGCTTGAAATGTGGGTTACATGTGCTTGAAATGTATGCTGTAGATGGGACCTATGTAGCCTCACATGGTGCACTAAGGGCAAATGAAGCTGATAAATTGGACAGAACTCTCTTTATCACCTTACTTTCAGTGCAAATAGGTGAACACTTCCCCCTCCTTTTCTAACTCATTAGACATGGGAGGGGGTGCTTTTCACTGCTGAATGTTTAATAGAAAGTGCTCCCCCTTTGCGTCAATCCTAGAAAGTTGCTCATTAATTTGCTTCCCAACAGGTATAAGTGATTTTGTAAGGGGGGAAATCAGTTATTCTGTGTTTCTGTACTGATTTCCACTAACACTTAAAAAAAAATAGTTGTCTTGGAAACTAGACTACCAACAAGGCATAGAATAAAACTTTCTTACCTTTTGTTACCTGTAATACTTCATGTTGTGTCTTTTAGGAAATTCTATTTTGCATAATGTGGTTATCATTTCCCTCATTTTCTCTACATTGGGTTTGGTAGGCTTGTTGGGGGGGGCGTATCTGTGCAAAACACAGCTTAGGAAGGCTACACTCAAAACAACAAATAAAGTAGAGTTTGGTTGCTTGTTATAAAGGACAAAGAAACGTGAACTACAATTACAAAAGGAGCAGACTTTGTCATTGCTCTACAGCTCAGTTTCATGGCTCCATTATGGCAATTGAAGAAATGTAGCATAATTTTTAATTTAGTGGTGCACTGTCTTGAATCTGTTATCACCATGGGCAATGGCAATGGCATTTGTAGAAGTCAATTGATACACCACACAGGATAGCAGCCACCATTTTTTTTTTGTCTCCATAAAGTCCTGTTTTGTGGTGGTTCACATTTGAATTTTGGAAACTCAAAATGTTGTGTGCCATAAAAATGTTCTTATCTAGAAAGGCAAACTCAAACTTTAAACTCTGAATATTGTAAATTATACAATGTAAATGCTACAAAGTTCACCTTCTGAGAATTCACAAGACACTTATATGTCAAGGTAATATTTGAAATCTTATGAGCTCGAAATGCTTTTTAAAAGAAATAAGTAAATGTGAAGTTATGAGTAATATTACATCTCAACAACAAATTCCGCAACTTTTCTTAAACTCAGAATATACAGAGACCTGTAACAAATAACATCAGGAACGTTTAAAAGGTGATGTTTTTATACTTCACAAATTAGCCAATTGTTGAGGTCAGAGGTCTCAAACCATAAAAGATAAAAACACAAAATATGGTAGCGGCATGAATACTATCCACAAAGCTGTGTGTAGACTTAGAATGAATGATGGTTCTTAAAAACAACCACCACCTAGTCAAACTCCAACATTTTTCCTAATAGTAGATTGTGCTTTCTTGGAGGAGTATTGTTTATCTTACTTAGCAATTAAAATTAATGGGATCATTTAAATAGACTCATACCGATTGTTATGCGACAAAAGCTCCAATCTACCTTCATGCTTCAAAGTAAAGAAAAATACAACTGTGTGATGTAGTGGGATAGGAAACCCACACTCCATCCAGCATGCATGCCAGCTGTGATTCAGCTGCAGGTAAGCTTCCTTCATGGCTGGCCTATTGCTTCAAAAGTATAAGCATTTTGCGGAATATTATCAAACCAAGTGTGGACCATGATTAGAAAATGCCATTTTTTCTTAAGTAGAAAAATGTATTTATTATATATAGTAATTGTCCCTGAGTGATAACTGGCAACAGCTATTCTCTGTCCCTAGACAGGTTTCTTCTTCTTTGTTTTAGGCATCAGAGTTAGAAGTTACAATTTTGAGACCGTATTTTATGTAGGCTTTCACTCAGATTCCTTGTCCTGTGGCAGTGAGGAATGTCATAATGGAAAGACATGAACTTGGAAGGTTTTGGTGCTATCTACTTGAATTCTGCTTGTAATGCAAGGTCCTCCTTTACAGTTTACCCCAGGCAGCCCCAAACTGCAGCCCTCCAGATGTTTTGGCCTAAAACTCCCATGATCCCTAGGTAACAGGATCAGTGGCTGGGAAGATGGGAATTGTAGTCCAAAACATCTGGAGGGCCGAAGTTTGGGGATGCCTGGTTTACCCCAATTATCCCTCTCACTGCAGCCAATGTAAACCACATCCCTGTTAAGTATAATTGTTTAACTGACACTGAAATAGGGAATGCCTATATATTTATAGCATTTGGGATTTTCCAGCATACTGAGAGACCTCTAAGCCTCCAGCTGGGTTGACAATTCACTGTTGATGTTTTCTGCTCTGTCACATACCTGACTTAGATCACATGAAAGACATAGGACTATACTCTATGCATACAGAGTTAATCTGTGGGTCTCCATTTTGTGTAAGACGACTGCTTCTTGGGAGAAAAGCAATGACAAACCTAGACAGCATCTTAAAAAGCAGAGACAACACCTTGTCGACAAAGGTTCATATAGTTAAAGCTATGGTTTTCCCAGTAGTGATGTATGGAAGTAAGAGCTGGACCATAAAGAAGGCTGATCGCTGAAGAATTGATGCTTTTGAATTATGGAGGAGACTCTTGAGAGTCCCATGGACTGCAAGAAGATCAAACCTATCCATTCTTAAGGAAATCAGGCCTGAGTGCTCCTTGGAAGGACAGATCGTGAAGCTGAGGCTCCAATACTTTGGCCACCTCATGAGAACAGAAGACTCTCTGGAAAAGACCCTGTTGGGAAAGATTGAGGGCACTAGGAGAAGGGGACGACAGAGGATGAGATGGTTGACAGTGTTTTCGAAGCTACGAACATGAGTCTGACCAAACTGTGGGAGGCAGTGGAAGACAGGAGTGCCTGGCGTGCTCTGGTCCATGGGGTCATACAGAGTCGGACACAACTAAACAACAACAAAGTCTCTGTTCTCATGCTCTGTGGCAGAAGGATGTGTAAATGACCCTTACTCCAAGGAGCTCAATAGCCTTGGGCTGGAATGCAGGCTATTGGAGCCTGAAAACGAGAAGGGGGGCGGTGTTTGTCAGCTCTGATTAGAAGTTATTTTATTTCTAAGAAGAAGAACCTATGTCTTGGAAAAGCATATGCCTTATGGAATTATTTGGATGTATCTCACTACGAGAAGCCAAGTTACAGGGAAGCAGGCAGAGGGCCTTCTCTGTAGTGGCACCCACCCTGTGGAATGCCCTCCCACTAGAGGTCAAAGAGAACAACAATTACCAGACCTTTAGGAGGCATCTCAAGGCAGCCCTGTTTAGGGAAGCTTTTAATGTTTGATGGATTTCTGTATTTTAATGTTTGATGGATTTCTGTATTTTAGAATTTCTGTTTTGTTGGAACCCGGCCAGATGGGCGGGGTATAAATAATAATTTATTATTATTATTATTATTATTATTATTATTATTATTATTATTATTATTATTATTCTGTTTTGAAGAAAGTTCTGCAAGTAATGATTTGAACAATACTTATAGGTCTGGACAATGTTTTTTTCTAAAAGGAGTAAGTTTTTATGCATCCAGTTGCTCCAAGCTGCACAATATTTATATCTGCAATGGTCCCATGCAGAGGCTTAATAAATCATGTGAAGCAACATTTCAGTGGACACAAGGGCGGAGAGGGTATGAAAGTTGCATTGCATGGGCAGAGTTCAACTGGCATCCAAGACTATAGTTAATAGCATTGTTTAAGGAAAAGTCATATCAGGAAAAGTGTGTATTTTTAACCACAAAGTTTTCCTATCTCAAAAAAGAACTCCTTAAGGAAACAACCCCCCTTCTGCTGAAACTAGAAGAAAAAATGCAGTCATTAAATTTACTGAGAAGACCATGTATTATCAAACAATTTTGAATCAAGTTACCCTTCCTTAATGTTTTTTCATTCTGTCCTTAAAGCGCAAGTATGAAGGTGGATATAATTAAGCAAGACAGAAACTCAGCACGTTTTAGCAATCTCATTTGAGATTAAAGAGAAGACAGCAAACACATATGAGCTTATTTGCTGCTGCTAATAAAAGAGAAGAGCATCTAATCCCTAACTCTTCGCAACCCTAGCACAAAGCTTTTGATTATAATCAGACAACAAGTAATAAAATGGGAGAAAATAATAGGAAAACAAGAAATAAAAATTCTATTTTATCAGGAGATATTTGGCTGTCTTGATAGTGTAGAGTGCACACTGCCTATGTTGTATCAATAAGATAAGGTCACTTTTGGAAACCACATTGGCCGCTATATCATATCATATAGATGTACGGTGAACCATTATCTGATGAGACTTTTTTTAGAGGGGGGAAATGAAGAACTTATTCCTATTAGGAGTAACTCAATGCTTTACAACAGCAGCTCTGCAGATAGCCAAGTAATTGCTACCACTTCTCTTCATCGCTTTAACTGATTGTCTTGATATGAATCAAAACCCTTCACTGTTCCTTGCACTCCTTATGCTGGAAGAACAGAAGTCCCGCCTCTCCCCCTACCCAGAATAGATTCCTTTTCATCAGTTGAACTCTTGTTCGTCTTAAAACCGTATGTGGTGTGCATCTTGGGACCCCCAGTCAAATAAATTGGCTGAAGGAGCAAAGGTACAAGTAGCTATTGCAATTTTTCCAAGGCTTTATGCCCTACATCGAAGGAAATCTCTAATGACTTCATCCTGTGCTTGAATTACAGGGACCCAAGAGGCATTCTGCTCCAAGAGGCTATGCCCTAAGCTACCATTTTTAAAAGAAGATTCTGGGGTATAAGATGACTAAATTTCAGTGGGGGAATCAAGGAATGGGACTTATGGGGTTCATTAATGTCACTCCTCCCCTTTCCCCCATAATTCAAGCATTGCTCAGTTAACTTTAATTTGTATGGACTGGCCTAGTTGTGTAGCAGTTCCTGTGGCTCCTGTGGTTTTTAAATTGCCTTCAGATTGCCATGTAAAAGGTGCTCCCTCTCAAGCACTTTCCATTCATACCAGGGTGGCACAATGAACTGTATATGAGCTGGTAATAGTGCCCTGGTTAACACAACAGCACAAGGAACTCTGATGTGTGTACATACAAAGAGGTTTTGCTTGGTGAGAAAATGGGGTTGCAACAGCATTCCCCTGCCCCTGACCTACATGCAGTTATTTGAATCCTCAGACAGAGCCTAAACACACAAACTGTATGCAAAGCAGGGATCTTTTCCCATAAGAACTTAAAGTCCTGCTGGATCAGACCAATGGCCCATCTAGTCCAACATCCTGTTGTCACAGTGGCCTACCAGATGTCTGTGGGAAGTCCACAAACATGACCAGAACCAAAAACATTTTCCTCTCCTGTAGTGTCCAGGAGCTGGTATTCAGAAACATACTGACTCCGACTCTATGGTGGGAGAGCATAGCACACTTTCAAAGGCATGCATGGAGGTCAGGAGCTCTTGCAAAAAGAGCTCCTTGGCTGGGTTGGAAGAGCGGGGATTCAAGTGTCAATCAGAACTTTCAATTCAAGTGGCAGCTCACAATACAGTGGAACCTCGGTTTATGAACACCTCGGTTTATGAATTTTCGGTTTATGAACACCGCGGACCCATCTGGAACGGATTAATTCACTTTCCATTACTTTTAATGGGAAAGTTCGCTTCAGTTTATGAACGCTTCAGTTTATGAACAGACTTCCGGAACCAATTACACCCATGTTTCAGTTTATGAACGCTTCAGTTTAAGTACTTCGCGGACCCGTCTGGAACGGATTAATCCACTTTCCATTACTTTCAATGGGAAAGTTCGCTTCAGTTTATGAACGGTTACTCCATGGACCGTCTGGAACGGATTAATCCACTTTCCATTACTTTCAATGGGAAAGTTCGCTTCAGTTTATGAACGCTTCAGTTTATGAACGGACTTCCGGAACCAATTGTGTTCATAAACCGAGGTACCACTGTATAATCACTTTTATCCAGATCATGGCAGGAAAAGAAAGACTTACACTTCCCTTTGGAACAGTCCATGCTGCTTGAGCTGCTTCAGTTTTCCGTTTACTGCTATTTACCTTAAACAAGTGTGCATGTTAATTGCATTGATTGAATTAATGACATGTCTAGTTTGGCCTTTAAAGGCATATTGCATCTGCTGAAGCTTCCAATTAGCTACCATGGCTAAAATGTCATTGATAAAGGGTCACAGAAAAGTCATTGATAGACTACATTCTTTTTAAAAAGCCACCTAAGTCGTTGATGTGGACTTCAGCACATCTTGTAGCAGTAAATTCCACAAATACATTACTTTGTCCGGGGTGTATTGTAAATCAATTTAATTTGATGACTCTGCACGTGACCTCAGAATGTTGTGTCAGGTCCCCTCAATCATCTTGAGAAGATGGCACCTCTGGCTAGGGCAATGTGTGGATGAGTATCTCTTAAACATAGCATTATATGGAACTCTGCAAAATAATAATAATAAATACAACACTATTCTTCGTGAAGCAGTGGGATTTAAATAGCTTAGAAAACAAATGACTTTTTTGTTTTTGTTTTGGTCCTATTTAAAATTAGGAAATTACCTGTTACAGCTCTTTCTGAGACCACTTGCCAATATGCAAATATGGAAACTGATGGACGGAGATTGTTCTGTGCATATCAACTTTTGAACCTCTGACCTTTGATTTCCATTATTTCAGTTCTTTATAACAGGGACAATGGTTAGAAACTGTAATAATCAGTGCATGGAGTAAGGCAATCTCATCAAGGCATTTTATGAAGCGCAGGATTATGTAACATCCAAGCATCATTAGATGCAGCTTGGAGTCATAGACATCAAAATGATCACTTGGAGAAAGAAAGCTTTAATTTAATCCCACCAGATATAAACATTAACTCTCTGGTTAAACAAAGAAAAAGAGTAAGGAAATCTGTAGGTGAAAATGACAACATATGATGGTGGCTACGGATTTTAACACAAATGTTGTAGAAATAGTTAGATTATTTTTTGCTATGCTCTTAAAGGATTGGACAAAAGGATCCCTGTTGTCATAGCTCTGAAATAGCTATGTGAAATTGGAAAAAAAAAATGATTAGGCCTTAGTATCACACAATAACTGTACACCCACTCAAACATCTTCAAGCTTAAAACACAAAATCTTCCTGTTAAGGATCACTATAAGTTCATTTTTTTTCCTTGCATTTCTCCTTGAAGAAGGCTTTAAAAAATAAAGCAAAAGAGTTTTGTTTTTGTTTGTTTTTTGCAATGTAGCCTATGTGAGGCTCTGTGAGACAGTATGGAAACTGCAGCTAGTGCAGAACACAATATCCTGGGTTGTGAGCACTATTGCTGTTCAGAATCACATAAACTCCACACTTGTGTGAACTGCAGTGTCTGTAATCAGGATTAACACAGGTTCCAAGTAAGGGGAAATCTGTCCATTTTGGTTTCTGTTTCTACTTTTTCCAATCTTACATTCAGTTCTCTACCATTTCCACATCAGTTTGTGATTTTAAAAACCTCATGAAAAATCAACAGAAATTTTCTCCCAAGGGTCCCAAGCATAGCTGCCAAGTTTTCCCTTTTCTCACAAAGAAGCCTATTCAGCATAAGAGAATTTCCCTTGAAAAAGGGGATAACTTGGCAGCTATGGTCCCAAGTGATCTCTGTGGAGCACCAGTAGTTCATGAACTTTATTCAAGTGGTCCACTGGGGTGACTCTCAAAGTGGCATAGCTGTGTGTGTGTGTGTTGTGTGAACAACTGGTGCAGCAACTGGTCTGTTTGAACCCAGCAGTCTACCTGGAAGGTGAGTGAGATGGAACATAAATGATGAGGAGAGAAGGCAATGATATCATCAGAAGAATGAAGCCTGGGTTGGTAGCATGAGATGGCTTTTCCCAAAAATCAGAATGAAAGTTTGAAGGGAAAAACAGATCCATGCCAAAATGTCATGCTAACCTTGCTTATCTTGTTGTAATCCAAAAAGTTGTGACCTGCTTTCACTCACACTTGTGTTTTGGTCTTATTCAGTTTCATCTCTGGAGCAGCCTAATGGCTGCTCCTCAAATGGGAGACAATCATCCATTTAGACAAAGGAGTTGCAGTAAATTGTGTGTAAATAACCAGAAAGAATTCTTCTTTCTCAAAATTGGTACCATTAACTTGGGGTGTTCATATTTGCTTGAGTGGTAAAAGTTTAAAGGCTAGCACAGAATGTTGCTTTACCACAGAAAGCAACACTGAAAGCTCATAACCCCATGTCTAATGCTGATCTTGTGTTCGCAGTTCAGAAGAATCACTGTTCAGAGCAAATTGCAAATGCAAATTATTCTCTGGATTACATACTTTACTTCTACAATTGGTAAGGTATCATTTACATTTCCTTCTATCTTCAAACTTCATGAACTCCATACTTTGAGGAGATGGGGAGCAACATCCCCCATACTTGCATTGATCAGTCACCAACAAGGAACTTAGAACATAGATGAGTGCGGAATTGAACTTAAACTTTAACTTTGTAAGGTGGCTATGGGTGTTTTAATTTGCATTAAACATTTATTGGGCATTCTGCAACCTCTCCACTGCTTCTGTTTTATGAAAGCCTCATGGGTGGAGTTACTTCATGACATATTCTCCTGAAGCACAGTAAGATGAGGATGCAATTGCCTACTGAATACATGAGATCAGAGCACTAGCTTACTTTCTTTTTAAGGGAAATCCTTGCTTTTACCTTTAAAAAGAAATATTATAAACTCTTGTTTTTTTAAGAGTAAGAAAACCTCACTTTCTTAAACAGACAAACAACTTCTAGGCAGTCAGTAGGCAGAATCTACACATTCTTGTGTATACAGTGGTACCTCGGTTTACGATGGCGATGATCTGTTCCAGGAAGCCGGTCGCTTCCCGAGTCCGTCGCTCACTGAAGGCATGCTTCTGCACGTGCTTGAAGTGCCGATAGAGCGCTTCTGCGCACGCTGCACAGATCACTTCTGTGCACGTGCGAGCTGCGCAAATCGCTTCTGCGCATCCATGCACGCGGAACGCAGATGTAAATACTTCCAGGTCCGTGACGGTCGCTCTCCGAGTTCGTCGTAAACGGAGGCAGTCGCAAACCGAGGTTCCACTGTACAAGAAAACCCAGCTGAAGACACACTAGCAGTCAACAAGGTGGGTTGGCGCTGCTCACCTGGTTCGGCCAATCTAGAGCTCCTGCTTATATGTTAGTTGCCATTCCTTCTCTTCTCCCCCACTCCATCCCAGGATGCAGCAGTGACCTGGGCAGATGAGCACACCTGCCCCACACCATTACCTGCATGTGTGAGGATATCATGCGATTTCCAGAAATAAGGGCATATTCAGAAGGTTTTAACGTACAGACCACCAGAAATAGGATTTGTAGATTGAAAGAAATGGTGCTCTTTATTCAAATACCTATTGGTCACCTTGAAAGGAAGCCTTGGATAGCCTGAAACTGACCCAAATGGAATGGGATTACAGTCAGTTTATGTACTTTTTAGCCACTTAAACTGTCTAGCGTGTTTCATTTCAGTGAGTTCTCTAAATTCCTGGCATATTTCTGCATCTTGCTAAACATTTTCTCTGTTGGCACAGAGGTTCAGATGACAGCTGATATATAAACAGTGGGAAACTACTGAGCCTTTTGTTTCCCTCTTTTTATTACCATATAAAACATAGCAGATATGTGGACAGATTTGAACAACTATTCCTAATGTATGAGCTGATTGATTTTCCTTACAAGCCTCACTGGGCAGTGTTGCACGCAAACTATTTTTACCTGAAATATTTCTACTTCTTTGCTTTACAAATATATGCCCTAGGTGTTCAACAGAATATTTGGGGGTTAGTCACACATTCTCAGTAAAATAAATAACACTATGAGACATTCCACAATGCAACAAGTAATATAAGAGAACTCAGGATGCCTGGCATTTTCCCCCAAACCAGTAGAAGAAAATCTTACCATAGCAACTAGGATAAAATATTGTTTGTAGTGAAAGTGTGGTTTCATCTCATGTGCTTTGAAGAATATCATACATTATAAATTATGTCATATTGCCTATTTCTACATGCATCTAAAACAAAACAAAGAAAACCGTTTAATTCAAAATGTTTTCCTGTTTAGTGGAGGTTCTTAGTTAGATTTTCAGATAATGTGGTTCAAACGATTTTCAGTTCTAAATGTGATGTTACATGGGCTTGGTTTGAAGGTCATAATTCCAGCTGCAAAACAATTTGCTTAGTTTTCCTGTTTATGCTTTCACATTGATATGTATGTAAATTTCCATCTGGCTAAGGTGTAAATCACTCCCAGCCAGTATGGATAATGGTCAGGGATTACAAGTGTTGTAATCCATAACATCTGGAGGATACCACGTTGGCTACCCATGGTCTACATAGATTAACTGGAAGTCTGGCATTGGTTTAACTGTAGTTAATGCTAAAACCAAGAACACCTGGTAGCCTAGAAACAGCCTCATTTTAAAAAATGCACACAAAAAAACAAACCCTGCAATGATTATAAACTGAGCTGTGTGATCAGAAGCATAGGCTCCTTAGGGCGGAGACATCTTTGCTCCCCTCAATATTGTTTAGCAGGCGACTCGCCCCTCAATATTGAGGGGGTGGAGTAGGCCAAGTGCCAAGTGGAGCGTGGAGCTGGGCTAGGCCCAGTTTCGACAGCTTCTTATTGTGGAGCGTGGAGTGGAGCTGTGCCTTCTTCCCTAAAATGTGAGCCAAGCCAAGGATGCTACCATCCCCACTGCTCACACTGCCTTTGCCTCCACCACCACCACTGTGGGGCTCTCAGCAGTAGCAGTTGCAGCGAGCACAGCAAGAGGCTAACCCTCCTGTGACCAGGGAGCCCTGCTGCAGAACTCTGTTGAGCGTCACCTCACTCAATTGTCATCTTAGTTCCCTGGAGGCCATTTGTCAAAATGACAATTTCCTCCCTTTCCTTCGTATATCAAGAATACAGTTTGTGTGTTTTATATAGATTAGTTTCCACAGTCATCACAGTGTTGCCCCAACTGGGGCTTTGCTGACTACGTTGCCATCTTTGACTTTCTGAGGAGATATCAGATATGACGCAAGATTGGCTCTACAACAAACCAGAAGGTTCCACTTTGGGGTAAATAATGCCCATTGCTATCAATGGTTGCCTACTTTTTAGCTTTACCTTAATTTTTATGGTCACGGTTACCACTGTAGTGATGTGTGCTTACTCATCGGCTAGATAGAACAATAACAACAGACAACAAGAAAAAATATAATTCTGCTCTTTTAGTTACTGGGTCGAGGTCTCTCACTTAATAGTTGAATTTGAACTAATGAACAGCTTACTGTGTGAGCAACTGAAGCAATGTGTGTCAACAAGACAGAATTTCCTGATAATGTTGTAAGGACATGTTCCAAACTTATTGCTTGGGTCATGGAGTTAATGAAGGGCTAGAGCCTTAATAGGTAAAGAAATGATGAATAATCACTCTTGGAAGCACAAGTGAGCCAGCAAATGGAGCAGAGCAAATGTGGAATGTTGTGTTTATCCTCACGTTCTCTTTCCCACTGCCACTGAGTTCCTTATGCTTTTGAGATGCTGAGAGATGCACTTGGTTTGCTAATCTTTTCTTCTCATTTCTGTTTAATCACTCTTAATTGGTAAATGTTAGATTTGACAGAACAAGGCTTTCATCAACACAGAAGAAAGCTGTGGGGATTAGTATAGGGAATAAATACACATCTCTACTCTTCATGCTGCAAAGAACAGTCATAGAAAGCTTTGTTGACTTGCTTCCAAACTAGGTTGTAGGTTATTTATTTTTAACTATTTATAGCAATAGCAATCATGTTAGCCTGCTTTTCAACATATGATCCCAGAGTGGAGTACGCTACAAATCAAAACGCTGAAAGCAACTCACACACCACTTATAAAGTACAGGCAGGCTTTAATTCCTGGAAGATCTGCTCCCTGCCTTGCTTGTGTTTTTCCACTTGGCCAGGGAGGATGAGATCCTGACTTGATGCAAGCTACAAAAGCTGAGGCTGCTGAACAGACCCTTGGGCTGGGGTATTGTTTAGGGGTTTTGCTGCTGTTGTTCCTGTTATTGAGATTATTTTTTGTATATTTTAGGATTTATATAAATTATTTCAATTTTGTTGTGTACTTTTTGATGTGTTTTATTTATTGTTTATGACTATTTTTCTAATTATGCAAATCTTTTGCATGTTGTAAGCCATCTTGAGCATGGTGTTGACAATGGAAAGCAGAATACAAATAAAATGAGGAAGAGGAGGAAAATATAGTCTACTTAAAGAAAACAACACAAACTGCAGAATGAGCTCCTTACTTTGCAGCCATAGTACTAATATTAATATCCTACCACTACTGGTGGTACATCAAGACCTCCTGCCCAGTCTGATATCTGAGGATATTGACAGACCAACACATCAAGGATTTTCCCCCCTGTTAAGTGCATCACAGATTAGGAAGAACAAATTCAATCCAGTTGGTGATTCCTTCTCCTGCGTATTGATCAGGTGGCTGGTATTACTCTTATCCCCTATAATTCAGCTAACACAATATAAAAATATACAGATGGATGGGGATTATTTTAGTTACATCTCATACAGGATATCTATCCTTAGATCCCCCAGTGTTGTAGTGGTTCCTTTAAAGCTATTCTAGCAGCACTGGGGAATGGGCACAATCCATTTCCCTGTGGAATTTTCCAGAGAAGATGCTGCTTATTCTGTAATATGGTCGAAGTTGTTGTTATCATTATTTTACCTTCAGAGAAAATAGGAGCTTCAGACCAACATTTCACAGGTGGTGTAGAAAGGAAAGAGAGTGGGGGAGAGGGAGAACATGCATATGCAGCGGACAGCAGTATTGGGACCATGGCATGTAAAAAGAGGATATAACTTGACTACACACAGATGACCACCTCCTCACCCACTTAGAGCTACATTTTGCCATGGGTGAGGAGCTCTTACAAATGCCAAATACATTTTCTCTCCTAAAGCAAATATCAGTTGAGGAAGCTGTGGAGGGGAAGGGATAAAGTTTGTGTAGTTCTGGTCCTAATGCTTCTTGTAGCTAGTTCTGCCTGATTAACATTGCAATCCAAACCATGCCAACTCAGAAGTCCTTTTGAGTTATTGGGTCTTACGCACAAGTGGGGTTCAGAATACAATCTTAGACTGGAAAACAGTACAGCCACAGAGGGTTAATGAGTCCTCCACTCACCTACCTTGCAGACAGCTTCATTAAAGTTAAAACCAAAACCTCAGGATTTCCCATGGATCTCCCCGTAACACCTAATTTGGCCCTTAGGTGTAGAGAGCCACAAATGCAGACCCTCCGAGTGTCCTTATTTTCCAGGGACATTCCTGATTAAAAGAAGCCATCCCGGTTTCTGATTCCAGAATGTTCCACTTTTCCTTAGGATGTCCCTATTTTCATTGGAGAAATGTTGGAGTGTATGGAGTTATCTGACCCCTGATAACCCCAATGTGTCTGAAGGCAATCCTGTATAGTATAGGGAAGTTTTTTTTTAAAAAAAATGTTTAACATTTTATTATGTTTTTATATATGTTAGAAGCTGCCTAGAGTGATTGGGGCAACCCAGTAAGATGTGTGGGGTATAAATAGTACAATTATCATTATGGAATGGGACATCCCTATTTTCATCGGAGAAATGTTGGAGGGTTATGCAAATGGTGTTCAATTGTATCCAGAGCCATGAGCTATTTATTGTAGGTGGTTATCTTTGCTTCATCCATTAGAAATAAGGGAGGAAAAATCACATTAATTCCATTGCAACGTATCACTAGATTCATCTTAAATTCTAATAACAAATAAAAATGAATATCTCTGTTATTTATTTGTATTGATTTCTATTCAGGCTGATTAGTAACTAGATCTAGTTAATTTTTTACAATATTTATTAGGTGGTTTATGTGATTAGTTTTGTTCTCATTTCATTAAATAATTCATTTGTATTAGTCAGCTATAACTCAGTTGCCAAAAATTAATCAGAAACCATTATTTGATGAAAACAATGATACCCTGGGCTGAAACTGTGGAATAAATAGTTCTGAGGCCATATATTCCAGCATTTATTAGTTGCATTCATATTTTCATTATACTAAGCAGTAATATTAATTTCAATAGGCTTTCTCAAAGTGGTAAAATAAATCTCATGCAGAAGTATTTGCAAGCCTATGGACTTCATCAAGCCCTTTTTCTTCCAAGAATTGGCTTTAAAATAAGCTAGCACTGTACTTTTATCACTAAACTAATTAGCTGTGATGCTTGGGAATATACAGAAAATAGAAGGGAAATTAATTCAGCTAATAAAAATATAAGTAAAACAAAAAACAAAAATATAAGTACTGTATATATTCTTGTTGCTCATTTTTTATTTAACCTCCCCCCACAACTATTATTTTTAAAATCATATGGTCCCCCCCGGGGGGGGTGTAGGTAGATCTTCCTATCCATGGCCAGAGAGAAAGCCTTTACTTTAGAGAAATATGATGTCAGATACCTGCTTCTCAATACTAAAGCAATATCAGAGTTCTTATGTCTGTAAGGTCTAAAGTGGGCTTTCCAGACTGCATAGGGAAAAGGCACAGATCTGAAGAGTCTAATGTCTTTCTGCTCCCTCAACATGTTCCTAGACCCAATATAAACCAGTTCCTATGATTTCTCTCTCATTGTTCTCTCTCATTGTTCTCTCTCTCTCTCTCTCTCTCTCTCTCTGTGTGTGTGTGTGTGTGTGTGTGTGTGAGAGAGAGAGAGAGAGAGAGAGAGAGAGAGCCATAAAAGAGATTGAGAAGTGGTTATTTAGTGAATCCATGTAGAGCTCTGGCACTGGAGCACCAGCTGTGCCACTCACTTGTGCAACATGGCTAAGTGTGTATGCTTGTGTGTGCATGTGCAACTTTCTACACTATGTGCAACTTTCTACACTGGTTCTATTGATTCTATTCTCCCTCATCAATAATATATTCAGGAGGAGGAGCCTGAATGCCCAAAAGAGGGTTTCTATATGTAACCTGTAGCTGTTTTACGATGGATAACTTTAAATGCAGGGTTTTTTTGGATGATCTTAAAGATCTTGGCAAGACACAGTGGAACAGAAAGCCTCTATGTTAGGGGTCGGGACTTATTGCCCTCCAGTTGTTGTGAGACCACAACTCTACAAGAATGTAAGAAGAGTCTGCTGGATTAGGCCAATGGTCCATCTGGCCTAGCATCCTGCTCTCACTGTAGCCTGGGAATGATGAAAGTTGGACTCCAACATCTGTAAAACCACAGATGTTCCTCATTCCTGATCTATGGTATGTAAATCAAGTGTGCCTGGAAGACAATAGAGAACTCATTATTTCATAGGGTTTTGCTGAATTTTCATGGGATTCTTTTTTCATCATGAAAGCTTACATTTTGGGTATGTATGTGCAAAGTTTTCTTCAAAGATAAAACCCCCAGGGGGGAGGGAAAAAATGCCTTTTGCTACAAAACTGTGTTCTTGTTCTTCTTTGCCAAAGAAATAGTAATTTTAAAGGAGGCAGTTGGCCACATTATGCACAGCATAATTTTTGCCGCCTCATTTGCCTAGATAGAGGGGGAATCACACTGCACAGAATGCAGTAATTTTGTCCTTTAAAGTGGCTGATTTTGAAAGAACGGAACATTGTTGCCACAAAGGAAGGGAACATTGTGTGCTCCTGAAGGGTCACCAGAATGGATGCCTCTTTTTCAGGGCCAAGCTGTTTTGTGAAAAGCTTCGTTAAAATCTCAGCCCTTGTATTTGGCTACTATGGTTGCTGTTGTGCTCAACTTCATCTGCCCTCATTCATGTGATCCTTCTCTCTGCCTGTCTCTCTCCCCACCCCTCGCTCTGCTTTTGTTGATTTTGAATTTGACTGTATCAAAAAGTAATTGAGTACAGGCAAGACCATTTTCCATCTGGTTAGTGTTTGAGAGGGTATATTTAGTATGTTTTATGCCATCATTCCCTATTTCACCATGAGCGGCATGTATTGTTATGGATGCTAGCCTAACCTGCCAGCCTGACCATACCTTCTGTCAGGCAAATTGGTTGGCTAATGGCCCAGGATGGTTGGTCAATGTTTTCCCAGTAGTCATGAAATAGCTGGGTCTTCCTTGGCTGTTCTAAGGATTCAGGCAGACTTGTTGTGTGTTCCAATTCAGCATTAATGAGCAGATTTTCTGAAGGAAAGCAGCGGGGGGGGGGGGTAATATGCTCAAGCATAGAACTTTAAACCTCAGATGTGTTCCTAGAAAGTACAGGAAAAAAGGTAAGTGTGGATGAACCCTAATGGGAAGAACTCAAAGGAGCTAGGGACATTTGTCCAACTTATTCCATTCTAGCTAGGAGCAACGTAATTCAGGTCTCTCCACATGTAAAAAAATGGGGGGGGAAATTGAGTTACAGAAGGCAACTTTTGTGTGTTTTCCCTAGGGAATATGATGTGGGGCAGTAGATATGCTCCTTTTAGTAGTGCTTTGGCTTCATTTGTGGTCAGTTTATACCAGTAGCTGCTGGTGAGGCAATTGTGGGGGGTGGTGGTGGGTGGGTTCTGCTTCTCACCTGGCCTCCCAACACAGCAGGCCACTGGTGCTTAGCAAGGGGGGCAGGGGCAAGGCAGCAGAAGTTTGATATTTTGTGGTTGCTCTGGCAGGGCCAATCCAATACACCTGACACAGTGTCCCCACTGTGCATGTACAATTCTAAGCCTTGCCTGCTGCCTTGCCGCCCCTCCACTCTTGGTAAGCATCATTGACCCCCTGAGTTGGGAAGCTAGAGGAGCAACAGAGCCCCATCCACACTGCCTCACTGGCCACTACTGGCTTATACAGTTATAAATAAACCCCAATGCAATATTACAAAAGCAAATCACAGTGTTTCCAGGAATGGGGAAGTTATTCAATTCCATTGGCATTCGAAGTCAAACCTAATTCACACTTTCTAAAACAAGACATGAACTGAAACACGGGTAACCTTCAAAATGTGCACACTTAACCACATTTTACAAGGCGGTTATCCAGCCGAGTAATGTGCACCAAAAAAAGTATGCTAGGCTACAGTGTCCATCACTATGCATATATTACTGAAGATAACAGTAGGGAAAACTGTATGCAAAAAAAAGGTGTATATTTGGCAAAATTCCACAGGGGGGGGGGAATCTGTATATTAGGAGAAATTTGCACTAAAATACTGATGGAGTTTTATGACAGCTTCTTTAAAATAAATAAATAAATCATGAACTGATGTGGAAATTTGAATAACTAAACTAAGACTGGTAAGCTAAGAAACTGAGAGACACTAAAATTGACAGTTTCACTCCTCTCTAGTTTTCAGAGACGGGTTCTTCCCCAGAAAAACAAGTGCTGCTCCGAGAACTTCTCATTCCTTAGATAATTAAGGAACACACCTAGCAATGTCTGGACAACAGACCCATTTTGTGCCAGTCACCTAAAAGACCTACTACTTCCTTCCCAACAAAGAGCTTTTATGCTAGCAAGACTAAATGCTTTCCTTCTGTGGTGACCACAGGTAGATACTCACAAATTCCTTATCAATCTCACCTGTTTGCCTGTAATCAGGGAGTACGAGATTCACTGGACCATATTCTTTTGGACTGCCTCCTGCACAGCAGACTCCGTAAACAGATGCTGAGCAAGGTGTTGGACCTGCGACCCACGGCTCCAAGAGAAAGCCAGTTAGGGACAAGGACGTTACTGCCCCAGTGGCATCCTTTTTAATCTCCATCTTACCTGAAAGGGTTCTTAATTAATCATCCCTCTAGGGCAGCGGTCGGGACCCAGGTGGCGCTGTGGTTAAACCACTGAGCCTAGGGCTTGCTGATCAGAAGGTCGGCGGTTCGAATCCCTGTGACGGGGTGAGCTCCCGTTGCTTGGTCCCAGCTCCTGCCAACCTAGCAGTTCGAAAGCACGTCAAAATGCAAGTAGATAAATAGGAACCGCTACAGCGGGAAGGTAAACAGCGTTTCCATGTGCTGCTCTGGTTTGCCAGAAGCAGCTTTGTCATGCTGGCCACATGACCTGGAAGCTATACGCCGGCTCCCTCGGCCAATAATGCGAGATGAGCGCGCAACCCCAGAGTCGGTCACGACTGGACCTAATGGTCAGGGGTCCCTTTACCTTTACCTTTTTAGGGCAGCGGTCAGCAAACTTTTTCAGCAGGGGGCCGGTCCACTGTTCCTCAGACCTTGTGGGGGGCTGGACTATATTTTGAAAAAAATAATGAATGAATTCCTATGCCCCACAAATAACCCAGAGGTGCATTTTAAATAAAAGGACACATTCTACTCATGTAAAACAACAACAACAACAACAACAACAACAACAACAACAACAACAACAACAACAACAGGCAGGCCCTACAAATTACCCAGAGATGCATTCTACTCATGTAAAAACATGCTGATTCCCGGACCGTCCACGAGCCGGATTTAGAAGGCGATTGGGCCGCATCCGGCCCCCGGGCCTTAGTTTGGGGACCCTGCTCTAGGGAATAGACCAGGTGAAGCAGGAGAACCTTGTGATCCTCGACAATCTCACTCCTGTCCCTTTTAAATTTATCCTAGTGTTTTGCAACCCCAGAGTCGGTCATGACTGGACCTAATGGTCAGGGGTCCCTTTACCTTTACCTAGTGTTTTGAAATGCCTTAACTTGTAATACCAATAAAGGTATTTGCATTTGTTTGTACATCTCACTGATAGTATGAATCCAGTTTGACTGTAGATAGCTGGTTGTAGCACACATTTACTCTAATGTGTTCTGTTTTTGTGCATTACTTATTTTTTCACAAGTATTATTTAGAGGCAACCCCTTTCTGTTGGGCTGCCCTTCCTTTCAAACAAACTCTGTCTCTGGTGGAGATGGATGTCAAAGACATGTTACTGCCCTTACCTTTTCTCAAATGCTGAGAAAATGACTGCTAACAGATAATGATGGCAGGAAAGGGGGAGATATTAAACCATCTGCCTATTCTGACATAATGTTGTTGAAGAATGGAGGTGCCTGGTGGAGTGAAAAATAGGCCTATTGTGCCCACCCTACATCTTTAGGGTTAACCCAAACCTCTGACTTTTGGAAGCTAGATAAACACTAGAATTTTTAGAACAGCTATTCAATAAAATAAAACAAAACAAAATGCATTATGCTGTATTCTCAGAACTTATTTTTGAAAAAAGAAAAGAAAAAAAAAACTATACATGAGGGAGTGAACAATCTTCAGACTACATATTAGAGAATACTGGATGGAGGCTATAATACACTGTACTATAAGAGAAAGAACTCCCTTAGATAAAGCTGAAAGGGGGGAAAATCATTTTAGGATATTCATGTCCCCCAGGAAGCAGAAACCATTGACCAATTCTTTCCCAGAGACTTTTTTTATTTCAGTAATATTTGAAAGACCTTCTGAACTTGGAATAACCCAGAGGGTATTCTTCTCTGCTACACTTTTAAAACACAATCCGCAGGCTTTGATTATTAAAGCACTAAGATTCCCCCATGTAGAACAAATAATAAAAGCTGTCAGAGAAATACCTTGGCAGTATTATAGAAATGTGACATTTCCCCCCCATGAAACACACTTGACCAAGAATGAAAGAAATAAACACAAAACTGATCCTAGTGGAAAAATACGAATACATACAGCAAGAAGAATTTAATATACGGCAATAGATAAAAAGGGAAGAGGAACTTTCAGATGCAAAAGTGCTAGCATGATCTTTATGGGTGTGCAATAAATCACTGTGTCCAGGATGAGGTCCTATAATTAATCCCTGTTTCAACAAGCTTTATTTCTTAGTTATAGCAATGGTAGCCAATGTGGTGCCCCTTAGATGTTGATGGATTACAACTCCTGTCATTATGCCATTTTCAGTCCAGTATCATCTGAAGGTCAACATGTTGGCTACCCCCAATTTGAAGCATAGGAAGTCTGCATCAGAAAGTACTGGCTCTGGAAAAATCCCGGGTCCTGGACCACATCAGGATTTTGCTAGGTCCAGATAGCTCTGGGTCTGGATTCAGTTTGGGCCACCTGGAATAATCAGGAACAGTTGAAAAGAGTAGAGAAATTGGATGGCCCTTCTCTGCAGCAGCAGAATTGGTGGAGGGGAAAATGATTTTGCACCCAGCCTTCTGCAGAGAGAAGGCAGCAGGTTTCTGTCTTGCTCATAAAAGTGAGCAAAAGACAAGACAGCAGCACATAATGTAATGAACTAACCAGTAGGAAGCATCATTTTCTTATTTCCATTTTGCATACTTTACAGTAAAAATCTGACATTTGGCAAATGTTGACCTTTACTGGTAATTTTAAGCAACCAGGATGAAATGCCTTTTATTGGTAAATAAAGGAAATGTGAATAACAATTAGACATTTATCCGATTTACGTACTCAATTAGCCTTGCAATTTTGAATTAAATGCCAGTTATAATTGTGCCACACAGTTTGTTTTGGATATTTATAGCCAAGTCAGAGTAAATGACAGAAATACTGTAAATTGGTCATTTTTTCCAGAAGCACTCATTTATTCCTGAAATTTATCAGTCAGTGGTCCTGTGTATACTAACAAGCAACATGGAACTCCGGTCTTTGACATTGAATCCATTACTTCAGCAATCTTTTTCTAGAAATCTGTCTGTTCTAGAAATCTTGCACGGTAATCCTTTGCGTGTTTACTCAGAATTAAATCCCCTTGAATTCTATGTAGTTTACTCCCAGGTTAATGTGTACATGATTACAGCCCCAATTATTAATCTTTCTAGGTTGTACAGTGGTACCTCTGGTTACAAACTTAATTTGTTCCACAGGTCCGTTCTTAACCTGAGATTCCAATTTAGCTAATGGGGCCTCCTGATGCCGCCGGCGCCCCGGCGCCGTGTGATTTCTGTTCTCATCCTTAGGTAAAGTTCTTAACCCGAGGTACTACTTCCAGGTTAGCGGAATCTATAACCCGAAGTGTTTGTAACTCGAGGTACCACTGTATTTTAATAAATGGAACCTTCATTAGCCTTCATTATTATAAAGCAGGGTAGAGAAACTGTGGCCCAACAGATATTGCTGAACCGCAACTTCCATCAGCCCCAGCAAGCATGGTCAATGGCAATAATAATGATGATGGGATGAAGGGATGATGGGAGTTGTAGTTTAGGAACATTTGCCACCTCTGTTATAAAGGATGCAGCTATCCACTGAGCCTTTCAGCTGCCTATGCAGGACCAATCCACCCATGAGGTGGCAAGGTGACTGTCTCAGGTGGCAGGATCCACACGGGCAGCAAGTATCAAAATGTCTTTGTGCGTATGGGACTTTTTCATGCACTCCAGCAGTCCCTCTTTTTCCTGCTTCCAGTGTGTGTCCAAAAGATGCATAAATTTAGCTGGCACGTAGGTCAGAATCTAGTCATCTTTTTTAGTGTTAGAACATCATTTTATAAATCTATAAAACACACACACTCAGTGGTTTCCTAAGCAGTGCAATAAATGGTTTGTGGTCTGATTCCAAAGCCAGTTTCTGGCCATAAATGTATTGATTAAATCATTCATGCTCAGGTAATATTTCCAACATCTCCTTCTCAATTTGTGCATATCTGGTTTCTGCATCTGACAGTGATTTGGATGCAAGTGCTATTGGCTGCCAACAGTCATAATATTTCTGTAAAATCACTCTACCTAGCTCAAATAGTGTTGAAATTTTATAGACCTTTCTGAAGTAGATAGTCATTTAATATTGGGTCCCATATCCCATTTTCTTCCCTGAGGTTGTCCATCATTGCTTCCATTCTGCATCCCAGCTCATTCTTTCATGCTCAGAAACTGTCCACAGAGGAAATGGAGGAAATACATTTTCCATAATAACCCATCCTTACTCTGAAATCTACCTTTAACTAGTCATGTGCCAATATTGCCATTTCGCCTGTGTTCCTATAGCCATATCCCTGAAAGTAAGCCCTGCTGAGTAGATACACATACCCTCCAGTTGTCCCGATTTTCCAGGGACAGCCCTGGAATTACGAAAGTCATCCTGGCTTCTTATTTGATCCCAGAATGTCCCTATTTCCCCTGCCAGTGCTGCCACCATTGAGCTTGTGGTGGAGGATGAGCTGGCACTTGTACCAAGTGGCGGTAGCAGCGAGGGAGCATCCCATAGCCTCTCTATGGCCTCCCCATGGCTGCTTCTGCCAGCTCCCCCACTTGGGCAGCTCATAGCTGTTACTGGACAGTAGGTGAGGAAGAAGAGAGGCTTCCCCTACCAAGGCGCAGCTCCACATCACACAGCAGCTCAGAGAGGCAGGCAGAAGGCAGGGCTGCCCTGGGAGTGAAGGAAGGGGGAGCGCAGCAGAGCGCAATGAGTCTTTGTGCATCTGCATCTCATCTTGCCCCTTTCTAAAATTTATTTATTTCTTCCTTTTGTAAATCTACCAAAGAATAAAATAAAACAAAAATCAGATCAAGGGGTTTTCTCAGAATGGTGGCAGGTGTGTGTGCTGTGTCCTGTTGGTGTAAGGTAAGGTGAAGGTAAAAGACCCCTGGACGATTAAGCCCAGTCAAAGGTGACTATGGGGTGTGGCACTCACCCTGCTTCAGGCCGAGGGAGCCAGCGTTTGTCCACAGATAGGTTTCCGAGTCATGTGGCCAGCATGACTAAACCGCTTCTGGTGCAATGGAAAACCATGATGAGTGCCAGAGGGCACAGAGATGCCATCTACTCAGGCCTGGCTCTAGGTGTAGTCCCGGTGGCGCGGGGCGCCAGGGCGCGGGCCGGCGGGGGGACGCTGCACGGTGAAGCCGCACGGAAGCCGTTCTGCGCGCTGCGAGGGTGGGGGCGCCGGAGCGATCTCCGCGCCTCAGCGCCAGGGCGCCCGACCTGCTTGAGACGGCCCTGCATCTACTTTCCCGCCTCTTTATCTACTTTCCTTGGTGGTGGTACCTGCCCTTCTTCTGATAGGAAATGCTCCATGGGTGGGGGGACAAAATGGGTGGGGGGTTGGGGAGGGTCAGTTGGGAAGAGTCAGAAATGTCCCTATTTTCACCTGAGGAATGCTGGAGGGCATGGATACATGCAGGATCACACCGTAAAATATCTCCCTAAATACAATTAACCTCATATTTATTCATGCCACCAACAATTTGGGATACAATTCTAGTTAGCTGCAGCAGCATTTAAGGCTTGCCAAATCTTGTGATCATATTTATTTGAGGCCGAGTTCCACATTACGTCTAAACCGACTGCACGTCTCATGTTATGTTGTGGTTACATTTTTAGTATTAAGATTATGCAAAGGATTGGACAATCTCTATTCTACAAACAGAGCCTTAACTGCATTTTTAAAAATGTTGTTCTGGGCATGTGCCTTTAAATCCTCTTTGCCTCTTCTTTTTTCAGGATGTTGCTCTGGAGCAATGCATTACGGAATGACACCATGTATAGCAACTATTTAAAATGTATTCTGTATGCATGCGTAGTATTTGTGCAGGTTGATCATGTTTATTCAGAAGTGTGTTCCACTGATTGGAGTGGGATTTATTCTCAGTCAGTAAGTAAGTGTGCATGAGAATGCAATAAGATGCATTAGTATAGGATGAAAATCCTTGGCATTGGGAAGTTCTGGGAGTCAGGGGCAAGGAAACCAGCTAAGACATGGAACTGTGAGTCAGACAAACCTCTAATACCCATATACCAAATTAAATTATGCATTCCTTTTCTCTGTCTTGTCAGAAGCCCTAGACAAATGGTTAATCAGTCAAAGGAAGAGAATGAACAGTGTTATGTTCAAGGTGAGAAATAAAAAGCAAGCAATAGTGGTTGTATCCTACAGATAACCACTCACTCAGTCTCCCCAAGTTTCGATCCCAAAATGGCACAACAACTTTAGCAGAAGAACCAAAAAGTTTAGTGGTGGAACCCAACTGTTCACTTGTTAGATTTAGTTCTTGTGAAGTGTGTGCAAAACATTTACAAATTCAGGACGGTATCTTGAAATCAGTTGTGCACAAATAATGTCCTTAATAGTGTTTATCTGTGTGCAATTTGCTTCAGGATTGCAATCCCAGTGTTGCAAGATTCACACACAGCATTTCTCAGGAGCAGCATCACAGTGCAATCCTGTACATGTCCACTCAGAAGTCAGTCCCATTGAGTTCAGTTGGGCTGACTCCAAATCAAGTGCTTGTTGGTATCCATCTGTCTTGAGAGACAATGGAGAGCACCTCCGGGGTGAAGTCAAACTGCTGGAGAATCACAGTGCATGCCTGGATGCAGAGACCAGTAACTGCTGCCTCTCTTGTTGGTTTTGGTGTGGTAGCAGCATCAAAGTGCCTCTGCAGTGTGCAAGCTTGGGCAGTGTGAATGGAGATCCTGGGCTTCCCAGATGACAAGATCTCCCTCTCAGCCTTGCTGATATGGTCTAAAGGAAAGGGGACCAATGCATTTGGCATCAGCCTGGCTGCAGGAGTTGCCAGAAGGAGGATGCCATCCAACCATCTTAGGGACTGCACTGCAGAGTTATGTAGGGTTTACTGATTAGCAGGTTACTCCTTAGCAATGGATTTTTTCCTTGGGGGTTTAATCTGAAAGCCTTTCGCAAGTACTATTTATGATGTTAAAGATGTGCTCGTATCATATGGAAACATTCACTATTGAGTTTTACCATACTTGTACAATGGACGCTCAGGTTTGCGAAAGTGATCAGTGCAGGAGGCACGTTCGCAACCCGCAGCACCACGTCTGCGCATGGGTAGGTTGCGATTTGGCGCTTCTACGCATGCATAAAGTGCAATTTAGTGTTTCTGCACACGCGCGAGTGCCGAAACCCGGAAGTAACCCGTTCAGGTACTTCTGGGTTTGCACGGTGCACAACCCGAAAAGACGCAACCTGAAGCATCTATAACCCGAGGTATGACTATATATTATCAGTGCTTTTTTCTTTAAAAAAAATGTGTAGGGGTACTCTCATTTTCCTGCTCATATTGAAATATTGCCCCCCAATGAGGCCAAACTTAGATCCACAATTTGGGGGGGGTATGCATACCCCGCGTACCCCCAGAAAAAAGCACTGTATATTATACATCAAAACTGATATCCTTGTATCAGTGACATAAAAGTGATATAGAAATGGCATAAATACATAATACAGAAAGTTACTCATTTGTTTGTGTTGAAATAAATATGTGTGCCTGTATTGTATAGTGAAAAATGCTGTCTTGTTCACACGTTGACACTATAATACGTAAGATTCATTTCTATTTCAAAGAATTTAGTTTGCTTTCTAAAACGATTATCCTGTTAGTTTGACAGAATCTCTTTGTGTTACAACTACAATTAGATTTGTGTGCAAAACAGCCGATAAGCAGCCAATGAGAGTTTTAGGGGCTACAAGCCTTCATTTTATTATTTTATCCTCACCTTGGGGCACCTTAGGGCAAGTGTGTGTGTGTACAATTTACCAACCTGGATCTAAATATTTGGTGGGTGGTGGCAATAAAATACTCATGGAATTAAATAACAGTTAAATCAGAGAGTGGGGAGAGTTTTGGACGTGGGAACTCTGTAAGCATCATTATTGTGGATCCATGACATATATATTTATCTGACAAACTATCTCATGCTGTATACTTTGGATTTAATAGCTCATGGTCCATTCAAGTTGCTAACTTTTAATGTCAAAATGCTACTTGCTACAATCACTATGAGTGCAACATGGCATATTAGGTTATAAAATTCAAGCTGCATGAAGAATAGGCACACATAACACCATAGCTGCCAAGTTATCCCTTTTTTTAAGGGATTTTCCCTTATGCTGAATAGGCTTCCTCGCGAGAAAAGGGAAAACTTGGCAGCTATGATAACACAAGCATATAAAAACCAGCTCTTTGGGCTGGATTTTGTTTCTGCCTTCTATGGAGCTTGATTGCAGATAGAGAGAAGCTCTCTTGCTGTTTTAGTCACATGACGTGAAAAAGTGGGTAGAGAGAGAGACTATAGAGCTATCCCAATCCCATGCCCCGCGTCTGAAATCCATGTGTTAGCTTGCCTATGCAAGGTGAGGTTTTTATGCTTACCTCTTCATCTAGAAGCTTCCCGAATTCCTAGAAACCTGACTGTACAGAATTCCAAAACTCAGCAAAGCCTCTGCATTAGGTGGCCATTGGATGGCAGGTGCAGGATTTGGGTGTGGGGGTTCACACCAAAAGCATAGTCCCGAGACCTCTTTCTACTTGCTTTCCCTCTTCACATGAGCTCTTGTGCACTAGAGTGCACTTTGTGTGTTGCAAATCTACTCTACGAATTACTCAGTGGAACCCATAACAATAAAATGCAAGTACCATAGAAACTAGATTAAAAGCAATAAATTGCAGGGTGGGGGGGATGACACCGAGACAGCAACCAACTACTAAAAGGTGCATAGCTCAAACTCTGTCAGCCCCACAAACTCTCAAACAGAGAATTATTCAGCTTATGGTGAAAAATATACAAAGGGTAGGATAAACCATAGGTATTCAAACTGATTTTTTTTTTTTGCGGGATCTACTCTCCCCCCCAATTGAAATATGAAACCCACCAAAAGGATCCAGGTACAAACATCAACTTTGCATATTTGCATTCACCAAGCAAGAATCACCTTTCCACTCTAGAGCTGAGCTCAAAAGCTTTTAATATAAATATGTATATTACCGTATTTAATATAATTTTTTTCCGTACCCCAAGCTCTTTGTTTCAGCAGTGTAAGGCAGGGAGAGTGAAAGAATTTTTTGGTATTGTAAAACAGTTGGGAGCTATAAACCCTTCTGGGTTGATTGGAAATCACTGAGAAGTAACAAAAGATCCAAATATACTGCCTGCACCTGAACAATACTCTATCTGGGTGCCACTTGAACCCTAACAAATCTCACAGCAGAAAAACAAGGATGTGAGCCAGGCCTTGGGTAGTGGTCTTTATAGTCCCTAAGGCACAGTTAAGAGAAGGTGTTCCTATGTAGGACACAGACTACTGTGGCTTTAAATTGATAGTTCTTTAAAAAGAAACATTTTTAACACACAAGCCCAGAGTTTGATTTTATTCTTTTAGGAGAGGAAGTTTTGATATTGATTTAAATGCAGACACTTCTGAGCCCTTAGGAAGCCAATAATGCTATGAAGTAGACATAAAAGAGATGAAAACAAAAGCATTTTGACCACAATAAACTCCCTGAAGTAGGCTGCAAAAAAGGTCTAAAAGCTCATAAGTAGTTGTGTAAATAAAATATACTGTGGCCTGATAATCTCCAAACTATTCCCTATTTAGAAGAAAATGGGCTTAATAATAGTTTTTGTCTATATTACCCCTGTATATTTATAAACAGCTAAGTGCTGAAATAAAAACATAAAATGAATAGACTAGCTAAGTGTTGTTGCCTAAAGACATTGGGCTTCCACATATTAAGAGGACCCAGAAGTATTAAACAACCATCACACTGTTGCAAGGTACTTGGAAAAGGTGGTGACAGGTTTGGAGGAAATGATGATATGGATCCATTTCAGCCTTGCTTCAGATCTATTCATGGCACCGAAACTCTCTTGGTCAACCTAGTTGATGACATTTGTGATAAGACTGATCCTGGTCATTCTCCTTGATCTCTTGGCATATTCTGAGACCATTGATCATGGCATACTTCTGGAGTAGCTCACAGTGGTGGGGATTTGGGCACTGTCCTTCACGAATACTGCTTCTACATCCATAGCCATTCCATAAAATAGAGGAGAGCATTGTTTAACACCATGCGAGTTAATCTCTAGTGTCCCACATGGTTCCATATTGTCTGTCCAGCCTATTTAACATTTACCTGAAACCGCTGGGAGCTGTCATTAGGCGAGTTGGAGTAAAAGTTTGCAGACAGCACTCAACTCTGTCCCTTCAGCACATGGCATGACACTCAGCCTTACACATTGCCCCTCTCCTTTCCCTCTGCAGTGGAGCCACAACTGTCTGCTTCCTGGTTTTCACAAAAAAGGTGGTTTATCATTACATCTGAAAAGAACAAACTAGTTAGTTTAAGCTAATGTTTATTGAAGTAAGCCAGGATCAAATACTGGTTAATAGCCCTGGCTCCTTAATTTAGTTTAGCCCACCACAGTTTAAGTATGCTTTACGAATGTAACAATTAACTGTGAATAGTGTAGAACGGGAAGCAGGTTTCTTCCATCTTTTCCTTGTGGCTGGATCAAGACAGGAAAGGGGAGAGGGAGTATGTGAGCTTGAGCATTCATGCAACAGTAAATCTTTGTTTATCATTTTATTGGGAATAGGTCAACAAAAGGCTATCTTAGCATCTGACTGACAAGAAGTGGTTTAATGGAATGGTGCAGCTAGCATCACATTCACAGTCCCAGTGCTTATACTGTACCAGTCAGATTGGCACAGCCCAGAGGCCTGTATTGTCCCACTGCTGCCAGGATGGCACAGCAAAGAGGCCCAGATTTGATCTGTTGCTGTCACATGACAGCAGCAGGGTCCATGAAGAATCCAGCAGATCATGTGCCAGCCCACCCCATTTTGATCCCTCAAACATCTTGTTTAATAGAGTTTCTGTCAGCTATTGTCAATAAGGTTACTGCCAAGCTTTGCCTATGTGCCATGCATATTAGGGCGCTTCTTGCCAATAAAGCTTTCCTACCAAGAGCAGAGCAGGATAGGGTTGGACAGAAGGAAGCTCCCACTCCTCCTAAACTCAAATGCAACAGATCAGGGGTTTCAATTGATCTTCCCATCAGTCAAAATAACATCTGCAAAATGAACATATATAGGTAAGAAAAATAGGTCCTGTTATACTTCATTTATGAGCAGCCATTGCTGCCTTTTTTATAATAGTTGTTGGAATACAAGAATTATAACAATGATTTCTTTAATATTCTAACTGCATATTCAATACAATTCTGTCTATATAGCAAGTTCTAAGCCCAAATATTAAGCTGGCATTGCCTATTTGAGAAATCATTGTACAAAAATGAATTTCATTTATGTTAAAGTAACAAATTCATCTCATTAAGGGAAGCTCTGAATCTGAAATCCTTAAGAAGGCCAAAAAGAAAGTTCAAATTAGACACGATAAAGAAGGATTAGAGAACAAAGGTTTGAGGATTATCTCATGGAGAAGATCATAAACAGGAATGCAAAATACAACATGAATACAAAATTTTCAAAACCATGAATACAAGTTTTGAAAACACACTTCAGTTTATCTTTGAAACATTATAAGCGGTTCTTGTCTTTGAATTGTATGCTTGCAAATATGAATAAACATGGCTACTTTGTTTATCAAGAAATAGTCTTTATTATAACCTTGTTTCCTATGCTCAGCTCTGTCCTTGAATATTAAAAACGTTTTGGATCAATGACCAAATCACTGCTTCTAAAACAACTTTCCCCAACTTGCAAAATGTATAAATGTTAGCTATGGGTGTCAAATATTTGGGCAACAGATGAAGCCATGTCTCTTGAAACATTTTCTTTCTGCTCCAGATTGTTTTCAAAGAAAAATCCTAGAGAAGCATGGAATATTATTTAAAAACAAAAACTGCATTTCTTATTATTGTGTTGTGAGAACAGCAGAGCTCCCTGAGACATTCCTGTGATGGAACAAGAACAATTTCATTTTGCCACAAATCTATCTGGAAGCATCCAGGGCAAAACTAAAGCTTATACTGGAGTTGTTCTGCTTCATACTGTCACTGTGCCTAGTGCAGACTACTGTATGTTTAGGGGAGGCAGCTGAGGGTCCATTGGCTGCTGTGGAGCTTCCTCTCTGGAACAGAGAGGAAGGTCTGTGGATACAGCCCCCTCGGCACACTGACAGAAATTTCCACCACTTTTTCTGCACCATTGGCAGTACTCTGTGGTACACAAAAATGGGTACGACATAGACCCCTGACATGCCCCCAGATGGACCAATAAACTCTGCCATCTTTGGAACTGGTGGATTGTTTTATCTTCCACTCAGGTCAATGGGAGGGTGAAAATTAAAGAATGAAGAGGAGACGCTCCTATTCAGCTTCTGTCTTAGCCAGAGCAAGGCAGCAGGGCTTAGTAAGTGGCAGCTCCACCCCCACTTCCTCATTCACTGGGAACAAGTCCCATATTGTGAGTGTGAAGTTATTCTGCTGTGCACATTTGTATACAGTGGAACCTCGGTTTACGACTACCTCTGTTTATGAACGCTTCGGCGAGTGAACGCCACAGACCTGGAAGTGTTTACATCCAGGTTCCATGGCGTCCGATGAGCAGAAGCGATCTGTGCAGCATGCGCAGAAGTGCTTGCGCAGAAGCGTGCCTTCGGACGCCTCCTCGGAACTGATTGCGGTCGCAAACTGAGGTACCACTGTAATATACTAATTAGCCGCATGTTGCGTTTGCATTTTTGTAGATTGTCACATTTTTCAACACAGGGGTTTGTATTTGTTCAGACCTCACTTTGTTGGCCAATGGCCACCTCTCCCTCCCACCAGGAAGAAACCCAATGAGGCTTTCTTGATGCAAAGGATTGGAAGCAAATCACCCCCCCCCCATGCCAATCAACGGTGAAACTGCAATCTTATTAGATTTAATTTGGGGATTTTAATCCATTGGCGCTGAAATAGAAACTGTTTCAGTTGTTTCTTCCATTCTTAGGTTTCCTTAACGATTTTTGTTCATAGCACAAATGGTAAATAAAAAAAGAAGCATCAAGTGTTACTAGGTAACCTTGCACCATGCTCTTTAGCCTGTTCAAAAAAAAAAAAAACTAAAAAGAAGAGGAAAATTAAAAATAAAAGGGCACTACAATCTGGCAAACTCTAATTTGGGGGAAAATGTGTGCTATATCTCTGTCAGTAGTAATTTCCTATTATATTAATCAAATTCAAAATATTCTACATGCACAATTACAGCAATTTAAACATAAGTCTCTTATTCTGAATAATGAGGAAATTACTGAGTACTGATAAAAATTAATAATAATAAAAAATTCTAAAAAGCAATTGGTTTTACAACTGAATGAATAAAGAAGCTCTGAAACACTCCTCTACCTGAGGGAAGGAATGATATCTGAACACTTGAAATATGGAACTGAAAGGGAGTGTGACCTGGTCTGCACATAGAGGAAAATAAGGTAATAGAATCCTAAGGTGGAAGGTGGATTGTTCCACTTTAGACTGCAAATGGAAAACACCATTCCTGAATACTCCCCCACATATAAAAATCTCCTTGCAAAGAGAAAAACAGAGAGTGAGAGAAGCTAGCAAATCCATGACAAAGAGTCTAAATACATTTTAAATTGCCTGCTCTTTCTCTGCTCCAAATCTCTCTTTCTCTCTCTCTTACACACACACCCACACTTCTTTGTATTGAATTCAAAATGGGGTTTTCATCTTTTATTTTCTATCTTTTTGTGGGCAGTCTGGGGAGGTAAGCAGAACTTGGGTAAATGTATTGTTAAGAGTCCCCAATTGTTCTCAAACACACACACACACAATGACCGCTTCCCCAACATAAAGGGGAGGCGCGTTTTGCGCAGTCGCGCGCAGCCCCCCTTGGGAACCCTAGGGCAGATCTGGAAGTTTGGAGGCTGGCACTGCCTACCTGTGGCTGGAGGCTGGAGTCACCGCCCACTCCATCAGCCGACCAATCCAGCCGAAGGGGGCGTGCCAGGGGGATTGGCCAGGTAGGATCAGGTAGGCTTACCTGCACACAAAGAAGAGGAGCCATTCTTGGGAAGCAGCCGACGGATGCAGAGCTTTAGAGCTTTGAGCTGTTCAGAGCTTTGAGCCTTTGGGAGCTTCGCTGGATTCCACAGGTTGAGGTAGGCCCGAGGCCTTTACTTAGGCCCATTTAAAATAATATTTTATTCCTCCCCCCCCCACTGGTCGGTGTGGGGGGGGCGCCGCCGTGCTGGAGGGCCTTGCCACCCCCCCCACGAGTGCGGCCTTGCCACCCCCCCTTGAAGCTTTCCGCAGCGGCGGGGGCCTGGGTAGCCTCCCGCCGCCTCCTAAGTGGAGGGCCGCGGAAGCCTCCCGCCGCTTCCTGGATCTTGGTGGTGGCCGCATGGCGGCAGCCATCTTGGTGGGAGCCTCCTGCCGCCTCCAGGCGACTCCGGCTGCTGCTGGGTCGCGTGGGGGGGCCGCCGCCGCACTGGGCGGTTTTTACCACCCCCCAATAGCCTTTCAGCTTCGGCTGCAAGGCCTCAGAGGTCTCCTGCCAGTTCATGGCGGCCCCCTGCCTTAGCCGCTTGGGGGGGAAGGGAGAGCCGGGATCGAGCATGGCGCTAACCGTGACAAGGTTGCAGGTCTGCTTCCCATACGGGGCAGCTGCATATTCATCCCTGCATTGCGGGGGGGGGTTGGACTAGATGATCCGGGGCCCCTTCCAACTCTACCATTTTCACTAGGCACCTTGGCGGTGGCCATCTTGGGGGTGGCCGCATGGCGGTGGCCATCTTGGTGGTGGCCACATGGCGGCGGCCATCTTGGGGGTGGCCGCATGGCGGTGGCCATCTTGGTGGTGGCCACATGGCGGCGGCCATCTTGGGCAAAGGGCGCAAGGCGGGGAAAGTACGTAACAAGCCTCCCAGTGCCCCTAAGGGCAAGAAAGCCGCTGGGGGCAAAAAAGCGGCCGCCAAAACAACCCACAGGGAGAGCCCCTCCCCCTCACGTTCCTCACGTGGGGGCAGTAATTCCAGATCAGAGCGTGAGGACAGCCAGGAGCGGACCATCGCCCGGCTCAGAAGGCGCCTCCGTAGATACGAGTCGCGGGGGAGTTCGGTGTCACCCTACCGTAGCAAGGGAAGCTGCAGCAGTGGTTCACCTGACCGCCGAGCCCGTAAGGACCGATCGGTTTCGCCGGCCTCATCCTCCAGACGTAGAGGTAGGTCCCCCTGTCGTAGTTCTTTCGATAGGTGGGGGAGTGACAAGAGCCCCGAGTCGCGCAGTTCATGCCACCACGAATCGCACAGAACATGTCGCCACGGATCACACGGGACATGCCACCACGAGAGTCGCCGGCATGGATGCAGGAGAAGGGGACGCAAGTGCAAGAGGGATTCCTCTGGATCTTCCACATCCTCAGGTAGGTCCAGTTCTTGTGACAGTGGGCATGGGCGGCGCATCAAAGGTTATTGGGTCACAGGCCCACATTCCCCGGGGCTACCACAATGGGTTTGGCGCCGCCGCAATCGGAGGCACAGGCGTGAACATGGTGCCATTGCCCCATGCGGGGAGGAGGGCATTGACTCCACTGGTAATATCAGAGAGTCCAACTTTGAGCGTACGGATGACCCCCCGGGCATACGCCTCAATTCGAAGCTCAGGGAGAAGATTCTCAATGGGGAGTTTGTGGACCTCTTCTCCCTGCTGTCCCCGGCCTCTAGTACCAGCCAGAAGTTTAAATCATCCGAGCAGCGGAAAAGGGATAAAAAGGTGTCCATTGAGCGTACCTTCCGCAACTGGCTCACAGGATTTGCCACATATGCGGGGATAGTTTCAGCTGCTTACCCAGATAGGGCCTGGCACCTCTACAATTACCTTCTCATCATCCTAACTGCGGAAGCCAAAGCAGGTGAGAAGGCGGCGCTCGCCTATGATCATTCTTTCAGGGAGCGCGCAGCCCAGGACCCCACCTTCAGATGGGACGTCCAGGAAAGCAAGGCGTGGTCGGAGCTTGTCGCCCCATATTTTGAGAGACAGCCGGGGTTCGATAGGCAGCAGAAGCAGGCCCCTAAGACATCAAAAAGAACCTGCTGGGAATATAATAATGGGGCCTGCTTCAGGGAGAAATGCCGTTACGCTCATGAATGCGAGCGCTGTGCGGGTTCCCACCCCATCAGCAAATGCTACAGAGGGAAGCGGCCTTTTCGTGGCCCACGGGGCTCGGGTTCCGGCGCGTCCCAGGCGGGACATGGGGCCGGAGCACCCTCTGGTGCCTCTGGATCACAGCCAGCAAAGGGCTCTTCCCGAAAATAACCACCTCCTTTCCCTAGCCCCCTCTCCCATTTCTCTCCCAGCCATGTTGCCATTCCTGCGTGTTTATCCCAACAGAGAGGCAGCAGTATACATTGAGGAGGGCTTTAGAGATGGCTTCAGGATACCTGTGCAGGGCACACCCTCCTGCTCAGTTGCACCCAACCAGAAATCAGTACGCGAGATGCCACATATCGCAGAAAGAAAAATCAGCAAGGAATGCCTGCTGGGCCGTGTGGCGGGACCATTCACCGAGCCTCCATTGCCTGACCTCATAGTATCACCTCTGGGCATCGTCCCCAAGAAGGTGCCGGGCGAGTTCCGCTTGATACATAACCTATCCTACCCAAAGGGAGGCTCGGTGAATGATGCCATTCCACGTGAGCAATGTTCGGTGCATTACGCGTCCCTCGACCATGCTATCAAGCTGGTGAGGGAATGCGGCCCAGGCGCCCTCATGGCAAAATGCGACATTGAGTCGGCTTTCCGACTGCTCCCAGTGCACCCACACGATTTCAGGTTCTTAGGTTTCAAATTCCAGGACAATTGGTACTTTGACAAAGCCATGCCCATGGGCTGCTCCATAGCATGTGCAGCTTTTGAAACATTTAGCACCTTTGTGGAATGGGCCATGAAACAGAGGTCAGGTTCCCATTACATCTCGCATTATTTGGATGATTACTTCCTCGTCCGCCCTGCAGGGTCGGACGCATGCGCCAGAGCGCTGGCCTGCTTCGAACAGCTGGCAGCCGAGTTCGGCATCCCTCTAGCAGCCGACAAGACGGAGGGCCCAACCACGGTCATATCATATCTGGGCATCGAATTAGACTCCATCAGCCAAACTTCCCGATTGCCGCAGGCCAAGCTGCAGATATTAAGGGAAATGATTAGTGGTATGCTTCTCAAAGAAAAGACAACAGTCAGGGAGGTACAGGTACTCCTAGGGCACCTCAATTTCGCATGCAGGGTCATCGCACCTGGCCGTGCCTTCTGTGCGCGACTAAATCGTCTTCTGGCAGGTGGCAGGGCCCGCCACCACCACATCAGGCTCACCAAAGTTATAAAGGAGAATCTAAACACATGGTTGGCCTTCCTCAAATCTTATAACGGGGTGTCCTTCTGGCAATCCTGGCTGCAGCCAAAGGAGGAGTTCCAGATACATTCGGACGCTTCAGGTCGCTGTGGTTTTGGTGTCTACTTCAGAGGCCACTGGTGTGCACAACCATGGCCAGCATCGTGGCATGCAGCAGGGGTCACGCGTGACCTAACATTTCTTGAGTTCTTTCCAATTCTAGTAGCTCTGCGCATATGGGGGTCCCACCTCAAGGACACCAGGGTCTGCTTCTGGTCAGACAACCAGGCTGTGGTTCGGATCATCGCAAAGCAGTCCGCGAAATCAGACAGGGTGATTCGTATACTGCATCTCTTCGTGCTGGAATGCCTCAGAGGTAACATCTCATTTTCAGCCAGGTTTATTCCAGGCCTTAATAATGAAATTGCGGATGCCTTGTCTCGTTTTCAGATGGAGCGCTTCCGAGAACTAGCGCCCGAGGCCGATCAGCTCCCAGAGGCATTTCCGGAGGAGCTGTGGAAGGTTGGAGAGCCGAAGTGATGTCAGGGATACTGAGTGCCCTTGCTCCATCAACGCTGCAGTCCTATACCAGAGCCTGGTCACAGTTTGAGCAGTTCAGAGCTAAGTGTGACCCGCGACTCAGTCACGCGCCCAGGGAGTCGGAGGTTTTAAAATACTTAGTGCACCTTAAAAGGGGAGGCATGGCCATCAAGACAATTCGGATCCACAAGGCTGCGATCTCCTATTTCTGTAACTGCTCGCAGCACCCTGATCCATGCGACACTTTCCGAGTTAGGAAACTGATAGCAGGATGGCACCGCACACACCCTCCCAGTCCTGATAGGAGAAGGCCAATCACCTTAGAGACCCTCAGTCAGATCTGGGATGTGCTCCCTCGTATATGCTGGTCCAAGCACGAGGTTAGGTTGTTCAGGGCAGCCTTCTCTCTGGCATATTTCGGTGCCCTTAGGCTGGGGGAATGCGTCTGCGACAAAAAATCATCCCAACTCAGGGGACTGACCTTGAAGGACGTCAGCCTAGATGGCCACAGGGTGCTTGTTAGAATAAGGGCCTCTAAAACTGACCAGCTGGGGAAAGGTGCCACCCTTACCCTGACACGCTCCACAGAAGGTGGGCCCTGTCCGGTATCGGACATACAGAAATATATCAAGGTGCGCCCGCACGGGCCAGGCCCCCTGCTAATACACTCCACAGGCCGCCCCCTGACACGCACGCAGTTCACCGCGGTCCTGCGGAAGGCCATCCAGGCCTGTGGGGGCGACCCTGCCCACTACTCCGGTCATTCCTTCCGCATAGGGGCAGCCACTACAGCGGCGGCAAGTGGGCTTCCCCCGGAGCGCATAAAGGCATTGGGCCGCTGGCGCTCAGCAGCATTTAAAGGGTATATCCGGTAAAGGCAATGGGTTCTGACAGCCTCTGTATGATGATTTATTTCAGGTACACACCCCAAGCGCATCTGGATCTTTGGCCATAGCATTGTATACTGGGCAGCGGTCCATGCCTCCTCGGTTCTAGCCGATGAACACCTGGGCCTTCAACCGAAGTTCAGCCTCACTTGGTTTGGTCACCGCGGAATGTGCTGGGATGCGCTCATGCCCTGGCTGCGTCACGAACTCACACTCCGCCAACCACCTGACGCGCTGGTCATCCACCTTGGCGAGAATGACCTGGTTGCGCGCAAGAGCATCGTCTTGATAAAAGCGGCTATTTCAGACCTGGAATGCCTTCAGGCAGCGTACCCTAGCGTTACCATATTCTGGTCAGAACTCCTCCCACGCCTACAATGGCGCAACAACACCGCCCATGTCAGGCTTAACTACACTGTTGAAAAAATCAACAGGGCACTGCGCGCAGCACTCACGCGCATTGGAGGTCAAGTTGTGAAGCATCCCAGCATCAAAATTTACAGGAAGGAACTATTCAGGCATGACGGCGTTCACCTCACAGCCACAGGTTGCGACCTCTGGCTGAGCGACATAAGACACGGCCTCCTGGAATGGCTGGCGGTTTCTGGGGCGGTTCAGGTGTAGGTAGTCTTGGCGGCGAGACCCCAATTTGTGGTCTCGGGTGGCGGATGCAGGCCTTGGGCGGAATCCTTTAGTCATTTACACAAAGGGGAGGGGCGTGGGGGCGGTGACCCCCCGCCCTATTGCGGCGGCGAGAACAGGGTTCCCGTAATCGGGCATCAAGGGGGGGGCATTTGGCGATGCCACTTGGCTGGTTATTGCCCTCCCCCTCCAGCGGCGGCGATCCGGGGGGGCGGGCTATCTGCTTGAACATATGTTCTCCAGAGTTAGCCCAACCCCCACTCATGCTGGACAACCCTGAAGATCACCCCACCCCCTGCGGGGGGCTGGGAGGGATATACGCCCAATGCCTGCGCCAAGGTCTTCCTACATCTGAATTTGAATTTAATAAAGTTGTGGCCAATTTTTAATCCCATAAATACGTGGTCCTGTGTCATTATTCCACTCGGGGCTGCCCTGGGGGGCTGGGGGGACTCCGCCTGACTGCGCAATGACCGCTTCCCCAACATAAAGGGGAGGCGCGTTTTGCGCAGTCGCGCGCAGCCCCCCTTGGGAACCCTAGGGCAGATCTGGAAGTTTGGAGGCTGGCACTGCCTACCTGTGGCTGGAGGCTGGAGTCACCGCCCACTCCATCAGCCGACCAATCCAGCCGAAGGGGGCGTGCCAGGGGGATTGGCCAGGTAGGATCAGGTAGGCTTACCTGCACACAAAGAAGAGGAGCCATTCTTGGGAAGCAGCCGACGGATGCAGAGCTTTCCCACCCTCCACTCCCTAACCTTTTGCTTGCTTTACAGGTCCATAGAAGGATAAAATAAATAAAAAGACAATAAAAAAAAAATGAAAACTAAAAAATATTTACTTCCACAGGCTTCTTGCTTTTCAGGTTTTTCTTCCACAGGCGTACACGCACGCAGGCGCTGCTACGACCGGTCGCTGTTAAAGGGCTGGAAAGGACTTTCCCTGCATTGGCAGGTTTCGCCTTTCCCGTAGCAATTCGTCACAACTTTGGCGGATGCAGGCCTTGGGCGGAATCCTTTAGTCATTTACACAAAGGGGAGGGGCGTGGGGGCGGTGACCCCCCGCCCTATTGCGGCGGCGAGAACAGGGTTCCCGTAATCGGGCATCAAGGGGGGGGGCATTTGGCGATGCCACTTGGCTGGTTATTGCCCTCCCCCTCCAGCGGCGGCGATCCGGGGGGGCGGGCTATCTGCTTGAACATATGTTCTCCAGAGTTAGCCCAACCCCCACTCATGCTGGACAACCCTGAAGATCACCCCACCCCCTGCGGGGGGCTGGGAGGGATATACGCCCAATGCCTGCGCCAAGGTCTTCCTACATCTGAATTTGAATTTAATAAAGTTGTGGCCAATTTTTAATCCCATAAATACGTGGTCCTGTGTCATTATTCCACTCGGGGCTGCCCTGGGGGGCTGGGGGGACTCCGCCTGACTGCGCAATGTCTTCCCATTTCATTCTTGGTAAAGATTTTTATTTTTACTTCTGTGAAACTTGGGGTTCACCTGAGCCTCCTGATACCTCATTCTTTGGCCACATAAAGGGTACACTATTTCTGAATAGTACATAACACACTATGGGAATAGAAGCTGCTGCAGAGTTTTAGGAACTTCTGATCTGCTGTAATAGCCTACTTATTCTGGGGTCAAGGAGAAGACTTATCCAGCTTTTGGTTTTGAAATGGAGTTCTCTACAAAGGAAATCCTCCATTCTCTATTTTGATTCAACTTATTTTTTGTGGACCTTGAATACTTGCTTTACTTCCATATTCTTACACCTCTTTTTAAATAAAGGAAATAAAAATTAACTTCAGACACTAACATAAATGAGAATTCCAACTAGCTTCGAGTAAAGAGAATACTCTGGAGATCTGTATTGCCTGCAGCACTACCAGCACAAACTCTGATCTTGACAGATCTCCCGAGCCATGCAGGGGCACGCCTGGACAGTGCATGGAGAGAAAGTTGCAAAAGGAAACCCTAGCAACAAGCAGACAACCCTCCTAAGTGATGCTTTGGAAAGTGCCTTTTACTGATTCTGTTGCAGTCTGGGAATTAAGATAAATTATAAATTGGTTTGAGACTTCAGAAACCTTTGCCATAACCTTCTGTCAGAAGCTGCCAAAGGCAGGAGCAAGTTCTAGCTCAAAACAGCGATTTGGAGAGAGATTTCAAAATGGCATGCACTTGGTTCATTAACAGGATAATAATCACATTAGGCTAATAATCAGCATGGCCTCAAAGGGGGGGGGGATAACATTTTAAGTTAAATGTGAACATTAAATATAAGAAGGCAAATCTAATCTATTTAGGATGCTAATTAAAATAAGCAAGTAATACAAAACATATGGCTTTTAAATATCAGTATAACTCTTCATGGCTTTAATATTGTGATTTAATCAACAGGATAGGCAGTGGAATGTCTGAAAGAAGCAGTTCAAGGAACAAATGAGGTATTTTTGTTTTCTTTTTATATCCCATGGAACATGGACAACTGAAACCCACTATAGTGTTGTGAGGTTTGGGGAATTCATTGTTGAAGTAGTCAGGCCAGTTTGTTGGTAATGACCCCGAGTGCCATTAGTTATTATAAGAAAGGAAGTTGCTTTGTGCTGGAGGGCAAATGGGTGGGACCCCTCCCTCAGCTGGCTGGTAGAGGGAAGGACAATAGCAAAAATGGAGTGTGTGACAGAGCTGATATAGAAGCAGGCAGAAGCCAGAGATTGAGAGTCATGCTTGATTTCTGCTTGAATCAAAGGCCATGGCTATGGGAGAAGGAAGACCGTCTTGGGATGTTAATGCTGTGAGCCCCTCCATCATAAGCTCATGTTGTCTATAGGTGTAAATAAACCATGTATCACAAGGACATCACAGTCTCCATGTGGGGTGTGAAACACAGAGCAGTCAAATACAACATTCCTAGAGAGGAATGTTTGTCCAGCCAGTAGATAAACTTCCTGTTTCCTCCTGGGCTGGTACAAACTTCCTCTACATGTGAGCTACATGTGACCACAGGTGGGCGTGACCTCACCTGTGCAGGTAACAAAAGCACAGGGCTGGCAACCACACCTCTCTCTTCTCCATTTTGCTTTCGTCGAAGAAGCATCAGCTTGAGATGCTCTCTTGGAAGCCAAGAGAGGACAAAGGAACTACCTCCTTATGAGATAGATTCCAGGGGTATATATTTTGTAACTTAAGTCTGCCCTCTGGGATCCATCTGTGAACAGAATCTGTGAGTAAACTATTTTATACTTTTATACAAGACTGTGCCATGCCTATTCTTTTTAAGAGGGAATGAAAGAAGAATTACCAGGAAACTTATTTTAAGGGCTTAAGCAAGCCTGGCAAACCTATCCACTGTGTAAGTTTAAAAGGGGAATGTTACTCTGCTAAATCATAGAACTTGTTATCGCAAGTTGGAAAGGATATTATTAAACAATATATGCTCTCCTACTTCCCTGAACATTCCCACACTCCACAGTCATTCCAAGGAAACTGAACCCTGGGTAAGCACCCGGAAATCCTGGAATCTCACACAATTCAAAGATGGGGATCCCTAGAATCTTACACCACTCAGATATTTGCAATCTGCTCTATTTCTAAGATAAATCTGAATCTAGCTGACTCAGAATCTAAATTCCGAAATCACCAGTCTTCTCAGAGCTGATACCTTACTTCCTTCACGAAGGAATATATGGAATATTATTGGCTGTTGGCTTTTTGGATCAATATACTGCCATGTTGCACTAAAATTTTAAATGGTGGGAAAGAACTATATGCTAGGATATAGCATAGAATTCCACCATTTCGATTGAAAACACCTATGATTTTCCATGTTACCGGATTGTTTCTAGAAAAAAATCCATCTACCATTTACCCAGAAATGTGTACTAAATTTCTACTAGATTTAGGTAGATTCCCAGAAGTGACTTTTATGTGAAATTGGCTTGCTGTGTGAAAGGTCACAGAAAGCACAGAAATCATCAGGTAAGGAAATGTCAGGAATAAAGTGCTGTGTAAATGCACCCTTACAAAAATGTTCAGCACCAAATGATTAAGTAAATCCTAGAAAGCTAATGTGGGACAAAGACTATTGATATGAGTCAAATGTATCAAGGAGGATATGGTACAATTGTTTCTTCCGATCAAAGGCAAACTGAAAAGTCAAAAGAAGAAAAAGAAAGTTACAGTGCTGTGTGTTTATGACAACTTGTATAACTATAACAGATTTTAACAAAGCCAAGGTGCAATGATTTCCAATGCTATATTAGTGAGAGAGAAATAATGATAAAAAATGCTGCCGGATTTGCAGATTTGATTCCTCTTTTCTAATCGGCCTTGGAAGGAGATCCCTGTGGTGAATTTCTATATTTATTATCCAGTTAAATCATTTATAAACTGCTTAATTTCTTTTTAAGAAAATGCAACATAAAATAGTAGTACAAAAGCATATAAAGGTATATGAAACCAAATAAAATGAGAAATTCAGGGAATCTGTACAGACAAAAAGAAAACAAACTTATGGGTCAGCAAAAGATTGGGCAAAAAAATGTGTTTCTTTACAAGATACCTGAAACTGCAAGTTGAAGGGGACCTGAGGAATATCAAATAATATTGTCTTTCTGGGAGACATAACTGCTAAAGGGCCTTATTTTTCTATTGTAATCAAGATGCTATTTTAGATGAATGAATACAGTTTGAAGCATTCATAACTTTTACGAACTTGCTGTCCATAGCATATAAAGCTACTTCCATCTCCTTGTCTCCAGAGGGGAAATTAGCTTCTTTTGAGTATTTGTTTGAGTTATATAACTACTTTGAAAAGTTTATTGAGATGTATAACTGACTGATATGCTGACCCCTGCAGTTAAAGAGAATTAATGCATTGAACTGCCTTTCACATTTCCTCATGCCTCATGATACTGACTATTTGCACTCTGCTGGAGCTCTGGGTGGTGAAAATTAAACTAGCTTGGAAAGCCATTAAACCATTGTGTTAATTTAATTATATTTTAATTAATTCTTTGAAAACATCCATACTGAAAGGATGTGTGTGTGCCTTGTGTTTCTGGATGAATTTAGAGGGAAATTAAGTACATAGTGAATAGAGAGAGTTAAATACCTGAAGGAAAAATACAGTGCCCAATTTATAAATTAATATATTTAATAAATTTCTTTTCTTTTCTTTTCAGGGAGCTGGGGATTAAACATTTAAATAGAGAACAAATCAGAGGTGGGCCAAAACAGGCTTCCCCTATTTTCCTCCACAGTCACATTTTGGTTCTATTTTAGGGGAGTGGGCCCAATTAGTTCCTGAAATGTTTTTTGAGGACAGAGAAGGAAGGAAGCATAATGCTAATAGTGACCAGAGCTTTTCTGGTAATGTTGCTCTGCCAACAACACTGGCAAAACATGTGTCTTTAAAAATGTTTAAAGTTATGGTGAAAATATAAAAAAGCAAATGCACATGCAAATTGCAATCCCTCTCACTTCACTGTTAAATCATCCCAGTCCCTGTGTTTCATCAGGTATGTAGCCAAAATCCACACACACACACACACACACACACACACACACACACACACACAAACCGGGTGTGGGTGTGTGATGAACAAATTAAATTACTTACAACTAATTACATGCATATTTTCAGCATATATCTTGAGAAGCTTTTTTTAAAAAAATGTAGATGAATGAAGAAATGGAAGAGAGTAGAATTATGGGTGAAAAGCATGCAAATGTGAAATGGCTCAGAAATAGGTACTTTAGCCCATCCTTAACAGAATGTAAACTGGTCCTTTCTTTACTATGTATGTTCATACAGGTTCATACAGGTTATTGCATGAAGACCACTTTTTGTAGACATGTTTTGTTTCTAATGCCCTCAAAGGGAAAACAGGAAGCTAAAGTAAATACACACTTATTGGTGATTTGGTGTTGTTTAGAACCATTTATTTCCCCCACAAGGAGATAAGAGTCCCAGAAACCACCCAATCACTCTATAAGGAACAAATGTGAAGTATTAAACAGAAGCACAATTTTTACATCTGATGAATATTTGGCTTTGGCCAACAGAAAACTGCCTTCTTGTTTGGATTATGGCTTACCTTCCAAGTCCCAGACTGCAGAATCTGGGACCGGCAGCCGTGTGACACCGGAAGTTGTGTCGACGTAACTTCTGGTGTCTCTTTGCCCTTCTATGGGCACCAAAAATGGCCGCTGCCAGCTTCAAAAGTAGCTTCTACGCATGACCGGAAGTGCGTTGATGCAACTTCCGGTGTTGTCCCAAAATGGCCGTCGCCGACACCGGAAGTCGCGTCTACGCACTTCCGGTTATGCGTAGATGCGACTTTTGAAGCCGGCGGCGGCCATTTTTTGTGCCCATAGAACGGCACACCAGAAAGAAAGAAAAAATGGTCACCGGCAGGAGAAAATAATGGAGAAAAACGGGAGACGAAGTGATACGGGGGACCACCGGGAAAAGGTAAGTAAAAACGGGGGTTTCCTGGGGAAAACGGAGTACTTGGCAGCTATGGATTATAGTGGTGGGATATTAATTGTTGCACAAACATGTATGTTTGGTCCTTAAATACTTAAGATTTTATGAATGTAGATTTGAATGAGTGGTTGGATACCCTGCTTTTTTCATGGGGACTCCAACTCCAGCTTTCTATGACTGTCCACTCTGTATGCTTATAACATTTGCACAGAGCTATTTTGAAGCTCTGGGCAGCCACACTGTGCATCACAATGACGACCATGAAGTTTTCAAAGGATGTCACAACATTGCCCACTAATCTCATTTTAACCAAGCAATAGTAGAATACTGAGGGGCTGCTTTAAAAATAGAAGCACAGGGTTGAGGAGCATATTTGTGAAGTACCATAATCTATGACATCTCATTGCAATAGCAATTCTCTCTAAAATGTAAGCCATGAGCACTTTTTTTTTGGGGGGGGGAGATTTCTCCCCTCCAGCTAAGTACAATGAAATTACATACAATTGGTGATGACAGAGAGGTGAAGGGGCTTAATATTCTGCTGTACTTTGGGTGCATATGATAAATTAGTCTGTCAGCTTTCATAATAGGTGATCTCCTTTAGGATTACAGCTGTTTTATTTGAACTTCAAGTACCCTCAAAGATTAGAGAACCTTGTTGTACAGAATCAGGGAAGATTGCATAACAAATTAACACACCTAAACCTTCTGGGCGTGATTTCTATCTCTATAGGGCTCTGGTGCACATGCAAGATTTGACCTCATTTCTTTCAGTTCAATGTTTGTGACTGTTTCTTTTTGCATGCATAAGAGCATGAAACCTTCACAGTAGAATCCCTGTATTCATGTATCCAGGTTCACAATGCAGTCCGTATATACTTAACGTAATACCTATGGTTTGCACACTTCCCGATGTCAAGGTTTGTCATGCAAAATATTTATTTTATAACGTAGCACTTGAATCTGTGCACATCTATTGGACTGGATGCCAGAATAAAGCAAATTAGAAAATGCAATAATTGATATCTAGTTTATTTAGACTATGTCACACAGGGGGCAACGTATCACAAAATGTGATGTAAAATCAGAATTTCAGCAGAGCTATGTTTGGGATCAGATATGGAGATGCCATACTGATTGTTTTCAGTGGGCGCCTCTTCTGTAAGCATAATGGTGCCTTGAGTGCTTGCAAGATCTGTGGAATATAATAAGACAGCTGCTGCAGCACAGCATGTAAGGCAATTGTGTGTTGAGTGGGGGAGGGAGTGCCATGCTACTTATCCATCACAAACAAATGCTAACAGCATCCAGAGGTGGAATCAAAAAAGTCTTGTGTCACCTTAAAGATAAACAAATTTCAAAGGGCTTAAGCTTTTATGTACAAGAGTCTACCAGTTCCTACTGCCACTGACTATAATAGAAATTGCACTCAGGCATGCCTATGATACTTTTCAAACCTTGCTCAGGTTTGCGCACACCGCGTGACGTGCATGTGTGACACAAACATGTCATGTGGCATGCACACATCGCCATGGAAAATTAAGGGGGCCCGCCCACCTCTTTGAGAATTTTGGGTGGCCCTCAATGGCACCCTTGCCAGTCACACTTATGTCAAATCCATAGACAGTGGCTATTACCCAGCTCTCTTCTCATGTTCATGAACATGTGAACAGAGTAATGTGACAACCCCATTGTGATCTTCTTTTGCACTGTGTACAAGGGTGTTATTGCCTGTTTTGAGCTGAATCCTAACTCCATTCATTGCATGTTTCTTGGTGTAAGCTGATGGTAATGTTCAGAATTCCAGCTCACTACATGTGCAGTATATTCAACGTGAGTCAAAATGGATTTTAAAAAAGTATAAAAGTCACAGAAATAACCCAAAGACAATGTAAACAGTTACTTATTTCTTGGGTGAAACCTTTCAAGATTAATTAATTAAATTCATTGTTAATGGCATTGGTCAATGAATTTAACACCTGTCTCTTATTGGGGGGGAAATGCATCTGAAAGGTGACAAACTTTCACCAAACCCTCACATTTCTCAGCTGTAGCAAATTCAAATGGCTCCCATCATAATTATATACTAACAACACATTTATGCTAATATCTAATTTTTACATGCATAATTTGATTTGCAGGTGTTGGTTTAATTCAGTTTCCATTTGACATTGTACAAAATCAAATATAATGCATTATTTGGCCTCTGTGATCTTAATTGTTTTTAATCATGGTTGGTTTTTATTGTTTCTGATTTCAGTTCTTAAAGAGACAATTATACTAAAGAAGCATTAAATCCATGACTCAAATGTTATTACTGTTTGCATAATTTGATATAATGGAGATATTTTTGTCGATCTCTCTATCTCTAAAAGCAGTTATCTGAAAGTAATGGCCCACAGAAAAAAAGGATATTCATATTTATGAGAGAACTGTATACCAGAGTGTTGCTTGTTTTTGTTCATGCCAAACAAACAAGAAATATTTTTTGAAATTATTTTCCTAATAAAACTGCTACAGCAAGACAAAGATGAAGTTCTGATTGTGGATACAGTTCTATTTTGAGTGCACAAAGCCTTTCCTTAGATCCCAAACTCTGTAAACAAAATAAAAAAATTCCTTCAGTAGCACCTTAAAGACCAACTAAGTTTTTATTTTGGTATGAGCTTTTGTGTGCATGCACACTTCATCAGATACTCTTGAAACAGAAGAGCCAGACCCTTATGTATATACAGAGGGTGGGGGTGGGTGGGAATGGGTGATGGGCTGGTAGGAGTGGTAAACCTGTTGATGGCTGTTAACGACTGCTGATGACTGCAATTGGTCCTGTGGGGGGGGGAGCAAGGGCTGAGGGGTTAAAGAAAGCTTGATCATGCATAATGAGATAAGAATCCAATGTCTTTGTTCATCCCAGGTTTTCTGTAAACAAAAATACAGATACACACAGCCACATGTGCAGAAATGGTGCCACTTTCATCCAGCACCTTACCTTTCAGGAACATTGTAAAGTCTATGATATGTTCTATAAGCAAAGCCAGTGCCGGGTTAGCCCAATCCCCTAAAAAATGCACGAAACTCTGATCTGCCAGCTATAGGAAGACTTGAGTGCTGCAAGCCAGAGCCACGCTGATGGTTTACTGAAATTCTAGTCACCAAGTCTCCACAGCTCCAATGGCATTCTTTCTAGGTGTGTCTCAGCTGCAGATGCAAACTCTCAGCATCAGTGCCACTCTTAGTCTTGCCAGAAGTGACTGCTGCAGTGGAAGGGATGGCTGCATCCTTTAGGGCAGCCCCAGTGCACCAGTGCCACCCCATCCAGTGACCAAAGCATTAGAACACCGGCATGAAACCCACACAAGTGAATTCTTATTAGTACTATTACATTCTCAGTCTTGAAATCCATCACTGTGATCAAGAGGTCTGCATGCATTTCTGTAAAATCTGTATGCACACATCCTCAAACTTTCTGGAGAGTTTGCTTTTTATCAGCTGCATACATGTGTCTGTATCCTGTTTAGAAATAGCATGCCAGCTGCACTGGGTGGCTCAGAAACAGTACTAGGCTAAATGGCTGGAGCATAAGTCATCCACCTGCCTATTCTCTAAGGAATGTGCAGAAGTGGGTATGAAGTCAAGGCTTCAACAGCCTTGGGCAGGAGTGTGAGGTATTCACTGAAATCATAATCACTACTACTACTACTACTAATAATAATAATACTAATACTACTAATACTAATGCCCTGCCCATCTGGCTGGGTTTCCCCAGCCACTCTGAGCAGTTCCCAACAGAATATTAAAAACACAATAAAACATCAAAGATTGAAAATTTCCCTAAACAGGGTGTCCTTCAGATGCCTTCTAAAAGTCATAGTTGTTTATTTCCTTGACATCTGATGGGAGGGCGTTCCACAGGGCGGGTGCCACTACCGAGAAGGCCCTCTGTCTGGTTACCTGTAACTTCGCTTCTCGCAGTGAGGGAACCGCCAGAAAACCCTTGGAGCTGGACCTCAGTGTCCGGGCTGAACTATGGGGGTGGAGATGCTCCTTCAGGTATACTGGGCTGAGGCCGTTTAGGGCTTTAAAGGACTTTAAAAGTTGCTCAGTGCAAGGGATCGGTGGAGAAGCTGAAGGTTACATGCTGTATAGTTCAGTACAGCATGATGAGCTTGCATGGTTAGAGAGCTATTTGGGATCTCCGACTGACATTTCACCTTGGAGCTATTCTACAAACAGTTCAACTTGATGAATCACTGACAGGAGTCACCTTCACCTTCTCATCTTGTGACAGTAGAATCTGTTTTAGTGGAAGGGATGTTTTGGTTTGGGATAATCTTGGTTTCAGTTTGTATAATTCTGTATGCAGAAACCACCCTGCATTGCATTAATCAGTCTTTAGATTGAAGTTCTGAACATTTTTTTTTAATCTGGAGGCACATTTGGAAGTCTAAGGAACTGTCATTGGAACCACAAAATACTCACAACAGAAGAAAAACTGGCAATCATTAGACATTCCTGCAAATAATGGACAAACTTACACCCCCCCAACTGAGAATGCAGGGGGGAAACCAAGACATCATCCCCAAATAGGCAGACCTCAACAACTAAAACACATATACACACCCTTTTAAAAATAATGAGAGGAACAAGGGAACTTGACAGGCACCATGGAATTTCTCTTAGGGATATGTAAAGATCTACCCAAAAATATCTGATGCCAGCTTTGAAGGTGGCTGATTTATTATATTAATGATTGCAGAGCCATGGTCCTGTTGTGTTTAGACAGAGCAAATGATTCTGTACTTACTGTCATTATTTGGTCCACATAAACATTAGCAAGGTGAATTTAAACTCAGGAGACCTTTGGTATTTCAATGCTGGCCCTGTCTTGATTAGAAATTGCTAGTTGCAAGGTGTTTTTGTACAGCATACAAACATTCATGATTAAAGCTTCATTTTCATCAGCAGTGTCACAGTTTCTAAATGTTTTAAATAAAATACCAGGGGGTTATGTTGAATACTAAAATGAATGGCTTTTTTTTGGTCTGCTTCATCTGTTCCAAGTTTTCATTCTAAAATCACCAAGGTATTACACTTTAAGAAATGAGGCAGGGTATTTTTTTTTCTTACTCAAAGCTAGAAGCTCTGCTATCCAAGAGGGTTGAAACTTCATGATAAAGCAAAAGAAACTTCATGAAATGTTATTCCATTAAACATAAAATGACAAGGTGTGGTTAGCCATCACATATTCTTCATAGTTGGCAACTCCTCATAGGGTTGGGGGCAACTGTCAATTTTGGTTTTAATTTCTTATCTCCCACCCCCAATTCTAATTTCAGTTCCCCACATTTTCCCCTAATGTAATGCTGTTCTGTTTGTTATTTCTCTAAGATGCATGCACTTTTATGTGCTCTGTCCCCTGATATACACATTCAGGGCTTGGAAAACTGAATTGCGAAAATTTGAAAAGTATGAAGTTTGAAGGGCAGGTGTATTCAATTCAGATATTGTTTTGGGATATGCAAATTAGGTACCAAACTCAATTTCTCACCCACCCCTCCTTCACAAAGCCTTATTCAAATACTATTTTTGCTAGAGAAACTTTGCCAATAGTTTCCTCATAGATTGTCTGAGGGAACCTAAGGCATGCGGCAGAGGTTTCCCGCCCCCTGTTCAGAACACCTAAGCCTGATCAACTTGTAAAGCACAAAACCTCACTTTCTGGTATATTAGAATCAAGTTGGTTAAAAAAGAGAGGCTTCATCACTCTTGCTGTAGGTTTCCTGTCCTGTTGAACCAATCTGACGAGTAACACTGATTTACAATTTTAGTATCTCATATCTCAAGTGTCAGGATTCAGAGAGAAAGACCATTCCATCTGACTAGGATGTAAAAATTGAGAGGTTTCTTCATGCGCTAATAACAATGTTTTAATGCTGATTTTTGTATCTTTCATCTTTCAACCAATAATATATGACATTTTCACATGTCCTTTCAAGTTCCTGGGCTGACACTTCCAGATGCTATCTGCCACATAGATTTGCTTCATTCTCATTGCAAAGTTAGGAGCTGACTATGATAGGTTGCAATGTTTAAGAATCAGATGTAATATTTCATTGCATCAATAGTCAGCATACTGAATTTGAAGAGACAGTTATCCTTACATATCACAAGTTGTTACTGCCTTTCCTTAGACGTGTTCCATGCTTATTAGAGGAACTTCAGGACCAACAGCTCCCTCCCCACATGGAATTACACAACTATTTTCTGAGCAGATTCCAAAATGTGTTATTTTCTTTATTTTTTTTAAAAAATGTAATGGCAGGATCATATTATGTTGCATATTTTTTTCAAAAGCTAGCTGAATTTGAGAAGTTTTTATTAACCTTCCTTTCAGGTGTGGGGAACATTTGGTGCTACAGATGGTGCCCTATACAGTATCTCCCATCAGCCCCAGTAAACTTGGCCGATGGCCTGGGAAGTGTAGTTGAGCATCATCTGGAAGGTCAAAGGTTTCCCACATATGATGTAAGTGATAGCCATATTTTTCACTTATCACCTGACTAAATGTCTAATAGCTTATTAAAATTAATGAAAAGGTTATTGCTATTTCAAATCCTGATTTCCCCTCCCCAGTGCTCAGTAGACACACCAGAAAGGCAATCCAGTACGCCTTCTGATATGTCTGTCAACCCCACCCCTCTCCCTCCCAGTAAGCCACAGGGACGCTAGTGCTGGGGGCCAGATGTGCACTGCCACCCTCCCCATCTCCCCAGCTGCTTCCAGTTTGGGTTGCTTTACTTTCTTTATATTTTAAACAGTCCTGTCTTATGCAAGTTGACTCAGAAGCATTGGAGAAAATCCATAGGTAAATGGGAGTGGACACCCTAAATCTCACTGCAGAGATCCCTATAATTTATTTTTAATTATTTTGTTTTTAACATTTCTATCTCACTATTCATCAAAGGATTTTAATTACTTTCTTATCCATTTACTATGGTTGAGGAGGAATGAAAGAACCTTTTCATGAGGGTGAAAGAGGAGAGCACAAAATATGGTCTGAAGCTCAAAATAAATAAAAAAAACCAAGATCATGGCCATTGGTCCCATCACCTCCTGGCAAATAGAAGGGGAAGAAATGGAGGCAGTGAGAGATTTTACTTTCTTGGGCTCCATGATCACTGCGGATGGTGACAGCAGTCACGAAATTAAAAGACGCCTGCTTCTTGGGAGAAAAGCAATGACAAACCTAGACAGCATCTTAAAAAGCAGAGACATCACCTTGCCGACAAAGGTCCGTATAGTTAAAGCTATGGTTTCCCCAGTAGTGATGTATGGAAGTGAGAGCTGGACCATAAAGAAGGTTGATCGCCGAAGAATTGATGCTTTTGAATTATGGTGCTGGAGGAGACTCTTGAGAGTCCCATGGACTGCAAGAAGATCCAACCTATCCATTCTGAAGGAAATCAGCCCTGAGCGCTCCATGGAAGGACAGATCCTGAAGCTGAGGCTCCAATACTTTGGCCACCTCATGAGAAGAGAAGACCCCCTGGAAAAGACCCTGATGTTGGGAAAGATTGGGGGCACAAGGAGAAGGGGACGACAGAGGACGAGATGGTTGGACAGTGTTCTCGAAGCTATGAACATGAGTCTGACCAAACTGCGGAAGGCAGTGCAAGACAGGAGTGCCTGGCGTGCTCTGGTCCATGGGGTCACGAAGAGTCGGACACGACTAAACGACTAAACAAAAACAATGGTTGAGGAGACCCTGAAGGTGATCAACACTACAAAACAAAAGTGTTTTATGATGACACTATATAGTGACAATAACACAAATTATGAAACCCAAACCACATACTCTCAGCACACTAAGAGACAAGAAAGTCCATCAGAATTAAGCCTGGAGGCTCATGAAGCAGCTCTGCCGACTTCCACAAAGTGAGCAGAGAGGGAACAAGATGGAGGAAAAGAAGCCTTGCTTGTGAATTTCCTATCAAATTTCAATAGTGGACATCTAGCTACTTGGTTTGGCCCATACTAACGATTTAAATTTTACCTCCCTGTCAAAGTGATTAGATTAATCCACTATAAAGGTTTTATGTGATTTGGTGTCTGGTTGTCTCAGAAGTTGCCCAGAAAATTTGAGCTTCAAATATCAATGGAATACATAGCTGCCAACCCCCGGATTTGAAGACCAGGAATCCTATGGGGCTGTCAACTCCCAGATATGAAAGTAAGGGCACTGAATAAGGGAATTTCCTGCAAAAGAAAGGGAAAGTTGACAGCACTGATGGAATATTACCGGAAACCAAGAAGGTTGGATCTCTGAAGTAATCACTAACTAATAGTATACTATTTTACCTGGAAACTCCTGGATGCCACTACATATATAGAAGCTGAAATTCAATTGCAAATAAGAAATTAAATTACGGTAGATTTTTTTTAAAAAAAATTCAATTTCCACTACTGTAATTGCCATTTAGGGAGGGAAAAAAAACTAACTGCAATGTCATCGTCTCTGTCCCTGCTTCTCAAGTTTTTTCACACACAAAAAAGAGATAAAGTCTACTGAATAAGCACAAATAGAATAATTCCTTCTCTGCCACCTCAACTGTTCCATACACTCTCTTGTTTGTGGTATTTAAGAAACATTTTTCATTCTTGAAAACATTATGTTCTATTTTAATATAAACAGCTTTAAAATGTGAAGTCTGGTGGGAAAAGAACAAACACACGAGGAGCATCAAATTTGGGAGACTCTCATTGGAGGGTCTTCCTGATATTACTCAAGCTGATGGTTGACAGGCACAGTACTGCTTACTTCCTTTATACCAGCATCCTCCATATTTCACTAACAGTAATAATGTTGGTGCTATCCTGCTATTCATTCAATGCACCCTTTACCTTTGATAGCAGAGTAAGTTTGCCAAGCCTACTGAACTGGGCGATCAATTTAGGTTAGAAGTTGGCTTTTACGCAGAAATAAGGGATTGTTTTGAATTTGGCCAAAAGTAAAATAAAATCCAGATAAGGAAACAAAAGATCTAAAAGAGCCCAATGAGGACTGAGCATGCTTAGTAGCCACAGAATGCCGAATGCCTATTGGGAGTGGCACATAGGAGAGAAAACTGTTGGAAAGAGGAATGAATAGCTGGGCTGGCTGTTAAAACTAAACAGGAGCATTTCACATACCATAGCAACATTTTTCCCCTAAGGTTCCACTTGTTTGTACTGATTTCACAACTATACAGTAGCCTGTTATGACATTGCTTTTTAATACACGTTAAAGCTGAATAAAGTCTGATCCTTCCATTATTTTTTAGCAAACCCAGAAAGTAGAAGTCAAGGACAACAAAGTTAACCGTGAAGTTTTTACTGATCTTTTCATACATATACTGTGCTGTCAGACTGCTTGGAAGTCAGCAAGAGATCAGTAATGAAAACATGACATTCAGCTACAGAAGGGGAAGACTTCAGTCAGTGACTCAGTGAAGGATGAGGACAGGAGGAGAATAAATTTGAGTCACACTTAGCTGGCAAGAAGGAAAGTGGAATCTTCACAGACCAAAAGTCTGAAGTTAATAAGATGGGTTCTGGCAGAATGATGCTGGAACACTAGAGCATGGTATATAAATACTACTTCAATCTTCTTTACAAGTGACACTTACGGAACCAAGAAAAGAGTAACCGCATGACATTATCTAAAAGCAGGGAAAGAAAAAAAATTATAAAGGAATGGCTTAAGAATTTTAATTACTGAGGGTTCACCTTTAGTCTTAAAGCTCCTTAAAAAACATATTGACTGGGTCAGAGTTACCCTTAGCAAATAAGATGAAAGCTTAGAATCATAGAATTGTAGAGTTGGAAGGGACTCTGAGGGCCATCTAGTCCAACCCCTTGCAATGCAGGAATCTCAGCAGGTGGCCAACATCTGCTTTAAAATATCCAATGAAGGAGAGTCCACCACCTCTCATGGGTGTCCGTTTCACTGTTAAACATCTCTTACTGTAAGAAAGTCTTTCCTGAAGTTTAGACAGAATCTCCTTTCATGTAACCTGAAACCATTGGTTCAGCTCCTAGCTTCCAGAGCAGGAGAAAATCAACTTGTTCCATGTAGCTGGAGCGAGGCGCACGGCTTTGGAGGCGCGGCGATACCCCACTACGTAACACACATGCGCAGCAGGATGCTGCGCTGAGCAGGCTTTTTACCTGGAGTTTGTAGCTGGAGCAAGGTGTGCGGCTTTGGAGGCACTGATTGCGGGGCAGGGGCGTGGCCCCGAGTGACACCCCCTCCATGGCGGTGCCTGGGGTGTACCGCCCCCCAGCCCCCCACTTGCTCCGCCCCTGCAAGGCCCCTACTTTCCTAGATTTTCAAGTGAGCCTGGGCGATGGCCCTTATTATGCAACTGGAGGCTAGAGGTAATTCCTGGAAAATCTCAAAGTTAGTCATCATGAAATATATCAGGGCTGGGGAACTTGTGGTATTCCAGATGTTATTGAACTAAAACGACATCTATGGGTGTGGCTGATGGGAACTGGAACTCCATCTCGCATCCTTGTGATATATGAGGCTCCATGTCACACTGACTCCTATAATAATACAATGCAGCACACCAGAAAATGCTATTTTTTGTAGCATTTCTGGTTATAGACTGGATTTTGGTGTAGGGCCGATTTTGAAGGATAGCTGCATATTGGTTTGCATTTTGATGCAGGAAGTTTGAATTAGGTAGGCTCACATTCTGCATACAGAAGGTCAAATGCAAACTCCATTTAAAAGGATCATGTAAGAGGTGATAGGAAATATCTACACCTGAGATGATAGAGCATCACTGACAGTAGGATTGCACAGTAGATGGGAAAATATTCAGGATAAACCAACTTCCTCTTTTCTTGCAATTTTGCAATTCTGCACACCCACACACCCACACAAACCCCTTTAAGACACAATTCTTTCATTTTGTCCAGAGTTCATGGAGCTTGTGAGAAACTGTCCTCTTTATTGCAGCAAAATGGATGCTCTAATATACTAGCAAAGTTTAAATGCTCATATTGTTATGACTCACTCAGATGAACTGTGGACTTCTAATGGGTCTGTCACTATGGGGGAAAGGGATATATGAATGTTGATGGAGTTCTTCTACCTTATATGCACTTACTTGAATAAAGTACAGACTGGATTTCAAATGCCTTGTGGCAAATCAAGGATTGCAAGGAGCCATACTGAAATCTTCAGGAGCTGACAGCACGATCTTCAATGCAGACATCCTGAAGAGGAGAAATAACACGGACACCCTCAGGGAAAGAACCATATACCGTATATCCATCTTAATAGAGCAACACACACAAATGTATCATTGAAGGTCATTATGAAATGCATTGGGATACGGATGACTTCGATATGCAATGTTAAAACTACAACTTTGCTTTTGAAAATATATTTGTTTCCCCATCTGAAATAATCAGAAATTACTTTATGTTTTAATGCAAATTAAAAATGATAACATTGTTTTTTCAGGAATCAGAGGCCTTGCACATCAGAGGTGTTGCAAAAGAAAGTCTGCTTCAAATTTGTTTGTGGGGAGGTTATATGATTAAGAGCGTTTAGCCTGCATTCAGCCTGATCTGTTTGTGGGGTGTTTATATGTCTTCCTATTAATCTTGATTCATCCCACACTTTCCGATGCATGTCCCCATCACTCTTCTAACTGCAGGGAATCACAATGTTAGCTAAAGTGGATCTGTTGCACCAGGGTACCAGAGTGCTTTAATCCACTCTATGTTTGCAAACCTAAATTTCCTGCTATGTTGAATCCCTCCTCCAAAACACTTGCAGAATCGAAGCATCCCTACTATGTTGTTATTAAGTTCAATCCACCAAGAGTTTCTCCTGCACAAATCCTTGCCAGAGCACAGTCATCCTCTTCCACAAGCTCATGTTCACTTAGATTATTAATGGGGCAATCCTAAACACACATGCTAGGATGTAAACCCCATGGGGTGAGACACACAATTCATACTGGTAGCAAAGGATTGTGCTGCATTTATAGCTATATCAGTCAGTAGGGACAAGAGCAAACAACCTATTTTAATTTCTTAACTATGCTTAAGAGCCTGGTAGCGCATGGTGGCTTCGAATGGTCGTCTCCCTCCTCTGCTCTCCCATACAAATCTTCCCACTTTGGTTTATCCTGACACTGGAAGGGGAGAAGGGACTGTGCAGGAGAGAGAGGCAGGGACAAGGGAGGAAGCAAGTGCGTAGGTCCTATGTTCTTGCTCTTGGCTTCTTGGCCACGGTCATGAGAATGTGAATGTCCCAAAAGGAAAACTAGAATAAAGATGAGGACAATCTGTACCTTATTTAAAGCCAGTTGCAAAAGCAAAAAGTGAATTGATTCTAATGGGTTGGGGTTGCACTGTGTACAGTGGTACCTCACAAGACGACATTAATTCATTCAGTGAGTCGCTTCATATAGCGAAAATTTCATCTTGCAAAGCACAGTTTACCATTTACTTGGTTTACCCGGTCTACCCATTTAATTAATGCGTTCCTATTCATCTTGCAAAGTGCGGCCATAGGAAACTTCGTCTTGCGAGATGCCTTGCGCAACACAAAACACTTTCGTTTTGCGAGTTTTTCGTTGCACGAGACATTCGTCTTGCGGGGTACCACTGTATAGGTTAGCTTCAGACTTGCACTCGGTGGAATTCTGCTTATGCTGGAAGAAGAGAGTATGACAGTAATTTCTGTCCATTCTTTCCTGTTTCCCACCCCCTGCAGTCTCCTGTACCACCTGGATGATGCATAAGACCATGGCATGGGAGGGTTCACTGCAGGAGAAGGAAGGGGAAATCAGAAAAAGCCCCTCCAATCCCTTAGGTTGGGAACCTCTGTTTGATTCTCGTGCCTTCCATATTCATGGTGGGAGAGAAAGTATGGAGCCAACCTATTCATATATTTAGAAATAATAATACAATTTTGGCAACCCATAGGTAACCAAGGACACAATATTCAAACTTCTTACTAAATTAAAGCCCTAGGGACCACTCCAAAGTACATTGTTTAAAGCTGGAAACATGAAGCTGGTGAATAGCTTTGCTGTGGCAATCTTTAAAGGCGAGTGAAATGGAAACCCATAACTGAAATGTATCATTTGTTATCTTAAAAGCAATCTTATGGTTTTGAAAAATGTTTCCATTGCTGACTGAGAGAGTAAGGTCAAATATATTAATGCCATCGCTAAAAGAAAATGGAAATATCAAATTTATTATGCATTTATAGAGTACTACATCATAATTTAATATGTCCTAGTTCTGCACCTATTCTTCATATGGAGTGTAAAAATGTAATTGTCTTGATGAACGATTCTCAAGGTATCCATAAATGTTATTGATTTTGCTAAAGGTGTTGTGAAAAAAGTATTTCTGTACATGCAGGCGCATGGATTTATACAAGGGCAAGCTTAATGATCATTTGTCTAATATGTTAGTGTTAAGTGTAATGCCATGACCGAACCATTTTTAAAAAGAAACTTAGCAATGGAAAGCAATACTTTTGTGCTTCAGACTGGCACCTATCCAATTCCAAATTCATTTATTCAAAAGAAAGTCTCATTTCTTTCACTGGAACTTACTTCCACCTACACAGTTTCTGATAGGATTGTTGTTTTATTGCTTGATGCTACAAAACTGATCAGGATAAAACAGAAAGGCCACATGGAACAACTGTTTGAAATAATTGAGTTTGGCATTATGGTAGCCCAGGATCCCAAGCAGAAAGCTGTTATGTGACACATCTATGTTTATAGAGTTAGGCGAGGGCAATCCTAAACCTGCTTAAATCCTAAACTGCTGGAAGTCTCATTAAACTCAGTTGGATTGCTTCTAATTATGCAATCTGTGGCCAACTCGTCTGCATCCCATCCTTGCAAAGGCACTTTGGGTCCATGCAAATAGGATCCTCTTAAAAGGATGGTCCTGGTTGTGGGCAACCCACTTGCTCCCCTCCCTGGTGTGGGTGGAGTGGCACCTCATGCCAGGGTGGCACCACGATCACCCCAGGCCTCTTGGCCAATCATTTTGAATGGGGTGATCGTGAGGGGGTATAATGGAGGCAGCACAAGATGTGCCAAGCACCTGATTCGAGCTGCCAACACCTGCCCACCCACCCTTTGATTTAGGTATCCTCTGGCCTTGCTTTGGACTTTGGTTGGTAGCCCGTCTTTGGACAGGGACCGGGTAGGAATTTTTTCCGTTTGGCAGATTGGCACTGGCTACTTGGTTTTTGCCTACCTCTTAGCAATCATCACAACTTTGTAAGGTTTGGTGGTTAGGCATTGGCTTATTGATGTGGGGGGGGGAGGGAAGGTCGGCCATTGCCTGCCCCTCCATTGTCCAAGGGTATTCTGTTAAAGGAATCCGGGGCCTGGATCCTGTCTGAAGTCTGCTTGAGGGGGCCATGCCAGGCCTCTGGGAACACCGAGGAGAGCTGCAGGAGGGTTCCCCCGATGTGGCTCCATCTTCTGGTGGTTTACCCATACTGACTTCCTGCAAATGGGGCAGGAGTCTGATATAGTCTACGCCAATGCCTAAGCCAATACCACTCACATTTTTTGTAATCAATAAAGTTGTGGCCTAAATTTTGCCTATTAACCTTAAACCAAAATTCTGTGTCAGTGTGAATTTCTTTATTCTAACAGGGTTGCTGGCTTGGGGGCCTTGACACGCAAATCCATGCATGAGAAAGTTATTGTCCTTTCTGTTACTTTTGCCTAACAGCAACAGCACATCTTTGAGACATTGCACCTTTGAGGCATTTCTCCAAAGTGATCTTCCAAACTGAATGATTGGGTGGAAAAAATGGAAAATGCAGTGTATTACACTTGTCCACACTGAACTGCATTTTCCATTTTCCCCACCCAATCATTCAGTTTGGAAGATCACTTTGAGAAATGCCTGAGAGGTGCATTTCAAAATATTTCAAATATATATGCATGGATTTTAAGTGACCAGGAGCAAGGCCTTGAGGTTGTAGTGGATTATTTGGTGAAGATGTTGACCCAGTGTACAGCAGCTGTGACAAAGGCAAAAAAAGGGGGGTCATTAGGAAGAAATTGAAAATGAAACTGCCAGTGTAATGCCCTTAAACAAATATACAGTATGGTTTAACTAAACATCAAATACTTTTGCATGGTTTTGATTGCTGCACCTCAAATAGGTTATTCTAGAGCTGGAATAGGTTCAGAAAAAATGCAACCAAAATTATCAAAAGATGCAGAAACTCCACTTTTAATAAAGATTACAGCCTTTGGGGATTTTTTTTAGTTTAGATAAAAGGCAAGTAGGATTCTACAGTGTTTAAACTATGCATGGTATGGAGAAACTAGATAGAAAAGAGTTGTTTTTTCTCTCTCATATCACTACAACTCATGAACATCCATGAGAAATTCATGGAGGATAAGGCTATCACCGACTATTAACCATGATGAATGTAGAAATTGTAGAAGGCTGGCTCAGTTCATCTGACTGTTTACCAGGAGGTTGGCTGTTCAAGCCCACCCAGGGATGGGAGTGGACAGGATTCCTGCATTGCAGAGTGTTGGACTAGAAGCTCAGGATCCCTTCTAACTGTGCAATTCTAAAATTCTATGAATGGGTTCTGCCTTCACAGTTGGAGGCTGTATGTTTCTGAAGATGAGCTGCTAGAAACTTCAGGAGGGGAGATTTCTATTGCACTCAGATCCTGCTTGTGGGCTTCACATAGTTATATGGTTGGCCACTTTTAGAAGAAGATGCTGGACTAGATGGGTGACTGGCTTGATCCAACAGACTCGGGATGTGTTTTTCTTCTGCTTCTTCTCCACCAAAGATAGATATGTAATTTTCATGAGGATATGATTTTCCAGTTAATAATTTCCACTGTACTGCAAATAAGTTTGGAACTTAACATTAGTGTGCATTGTTCCACATTAGTGTAAAGGCAGAGAGAGACTTTTAATAAAGGAACTTATAATATAATGGGAATAATAATATTTTGCATTTATACAGTACATTTTGGGTGCTCAGAGTGCATCACATGCGTTTTCATTAATCAAAGCATGATTTTCATGTATTCTGGACCGTGACGTCAAAGTAGGTTCATCAATAAAGATTCATTATGTTAGACTCAGATTACACAGAATTGCACTTTGTCTACTTAATAACATTTGATTGCAACTGAGTGGGAAGATGGAGGCATATAGAGTTGCAAACAAAGCTTCCTGAATATGTGCTTCATGCCAGTCTCAATAATATTCCTTTTAAATCCTTTAAAATATGATTATAACAGCTTTTAGGTTGGCAAATGGAAATGCTGAAGAGTTCCATATGGATTCTCCTGTAACAGCCTGTATTAACTCACATATATATGTGTGTTAGATGATATAGACTTTCTAAAGTAACTTGAATTGCCTTAACCCATCTTGCAAAGTACTTTCACATTCTGTCACTAAGAGTGACATCTAAGACTGAGTTGGCAAAAGGAAAACCAAAACACTAATTTCGTTATGCAAAACTTCTCATAAACAGAAGTATAATGTCCAGATCAAGGGAAGTCATAGTCCTGTTCTATTCTGCCTTGATCAGACTGCACCTGGAATACTGTGTCCAATTCTGGGCACCACAATTTAAGAAGGATATTGACAAGCTGGAACCTGTGCAGAGGAGGGTGACAAGATGTTAAGGGTCTGGAAGCCAAGCCTTTTGAGGAAGTGTTAAGGGAATTGGGGGTGCTTAGACTGGAAAAGAGGAGACAGAGAGAAGATATGATAGCCATCTTCAAATATCTTAAGGCAGGGGTCCCCAGACTACGGCCCGGGGGCCGGATGCGGCCCAATTAGCCTGCCAATCCGGCCCGCGACGACCCCCGCCGCTGCCGCCCGCTCTTATGGTGCGCAGCGCGGCAGCGCTCTTCCGGGTTGGGAAAAAAGCGCCGAAAATCCTTTGTGCGCATGCGTATGGGCCTCTCCCGACCCGGAAGAAGTCATTTCTGGTGCACTTCCGGGTCGGGGGAGGCCCACGCGCATGCGCACAACGGATTTTCGGCGCTTTCCCCACCCTGGAAGCACGCCGCCGCGCCAGTAAGCGCCCGTGCGCATGCGCACGGGCGCGCACTCCCCCGCCCGCCGGCCCGCACAGGCACACGCTCCCCCGCCCTCCGGCCCGTCGCGCGATCAGCGTGGTGGGAACCGGCCCAAACGCCGGTAAGTCTGGGGACCCCTGTCTTAAGGGTTGTCATATGGAGGAGGGAGCATGCTTGTTTTCTCCTGCTCTGGGGGGTAGGAATCAAACCAATGGCTTCAAGTTGCAAGAAAGGAGATTCCGACTAAACATTCGGAAAAAAACTTTCTGACAGTAAGAGCTGTTCAACAGAGAAACAGACTCCCACAAGAGGTGGTGGACTCTTCTTCCTTGACAGTTTTTAAACAGAGGTTGGATGGCCATCTGTCATGGATGCTTTATTTGAGATTCCTGCATTGCCAGGGTCTGGGCTAGATAACCCTCAAGGTCCCTTCCAACTCTACAATTGTATGATTCTCCTATTCACGTATTTTGGAGTTGTGCAAGATAGGCATCCCAAAGAGGAATAGGACAGCATGATTCTGAACCTCTCCAGATCCACACATAGGTAAATAGGATTGTTTTATTTTTAATACTAAAGTTATTTGTGAAGATACTAACTCACACACACCGTAAAGACAGGCATAGCTGCAAAGGCTCACAGAGCAACTTTTGTTGACATAGCAACTGCAGATTCAAGAGCGCAGGGCAAATGCCTGCTGCTAAGGCTGCATACCATTCAATCATTGCAAATTACACATACACGAGTTTTTTTCTGCTGTCTCTGTGATGGATGGAACTGGTATACTGAAATGCATAGGCTGCCCTTCTGCTCCAAAAGCCACCCTGGTTGAGGTGCAGCCCCTACCATAGTTTTTTTTTTTTACTTTCCCCAATTTGTCTCCCCCTTTATCTTATTATAGTATTTAAATTTTTATATACAGCCAATCTGCATATGTAATCAAGAAAAACAACAATGAACTTAGTTCATACCTCATATATCAAACAATAGTCATTAAACAATCAATGCAATTTAGTAATCAAAGCCTGCCCACAACTGTAAGCTGTCCAGTATTATTCCATCTTCATAATTCTTTATTCATACTAATTCTAGATTAATATGTACTAATGACAGAAACAAATGGCAATCTTAACCCTGCTTACTTGGAGTAAGATTCATTTATTTTTAATATTGTCAGATGGAACAATACCCAGTCCCTTTTCCTTGCATTTTGTTCTGGGGTTTTCCCCAAAAACCCAAGCCAATTTTGGAGGTGTGGGGGAAGGGGAAAAACCCATTGGACAAGTGAAAGTCCTTGTGCTGGGCTTCCATTAATGGGTTCATTATGTAAATCCTGCCCAGAATATTGAAATTAACAGACATTAATTTCAGTTGGTCTGCACTGAGTAGAACTTACTTAGATACAACCTCCATACACTTTATAATTACATAGAATGGAATTCAACTAACTTTTAAAAGAGTGGACCCATTGGAATTAATGGCCATAATGTAGTCATGTTTATTAATTTCAGTGGATCTACTCTAACCAATAAATAATTATTTCATTTTTCAACATATTTCTTCCATGCTGAAACTGTTCAGAATCCGGATCGTGTTCCCACATAACTGAAAGACGTGTTTTCAACTTCTACGGTACAACCAGTAGCCCACCTACTATGTCTGGGAAATGTCAGTGATACCAACACATTTTTCAAGGTTTCAGCCTTTGGGGGATGGGCAGCGATAAGTGCATCCACTCAGTGACTTTATCAATCATTTTCTTTACCCAATAGTGGTAGAATTGCTATTTTTAGAATGCTAAAATAATTTGGAGAAGGACAGCATCAAAGGGACTCAGCACTGGTTTTATTAAGAAGCTGTCCTGTCAAATGAAGCTGATTGATTTTGCTGTTGTTGACAAAATTGAAGAGAGAGGGGAGGGAAAACAGTGAAAAGGAAAAGAGCAGATGTAGCTGTAATGCTGCATGGCATTTGATACTATGCCCTGGAATATCCTAAGGGGAAAATTAAGTTAAGCTGGCTTTGAAAGATATACAAGATTAGATGGATCAGGCACTGGCTCCCTAACTCTGTGAAGAGTCATTATATGTGCTCCTTTTCAGATTGTCCAGTGGGATACTATGACAGTCAAGATGGGACATCACCCTGCCAAACCCTTTTAAAATTAATTATCTAGAAAATCAAAATATGTATTTGTTCTACCATTATAAAGGTAAAGGGGCCCCTGACCATCAGGTCCAGTCATGTCCGACTCTGGGGTTGCAGCGCTCATCTCGCTCTATAGGCCGAGGGAGCCGACATTTGTCCGCAGGCACCTTCCGGGTCATGTGGCCAGCATGACAAAGCTGCTTCTGGCGAACCAGAGCAGCACACGGAAACGCCGTTTACCTTCCTGCCGGAGCGGTCCCTATTTATCTACTTGCACTTTGATGTGCTTTCGAACTGCTAGGTGGGCAGGAGCTGGGACCGAGCAACGGGAGCTCACCCCGTTGCAGGGATTCAAACCGCTGACCTTCTGATCAGCAAGCCCTAGACTCTGTGGTTTAACCAATGGCAAACAGTCAGGCTGATTTTTAAAAGAAAGCTGGGTGCTTGGTTTCCTTTGTGTTGGGTCTCAGGGTATGTAGAGCAGTGCAACATTTCCTCCAGCACTGGGACTAAACTCTTCTGCTGCTGACTTACTCTTTTGTCTTTTTCCGTGTAGGATAGGAGGCGACCAGCATCAGGCTGGGGAAAAGGGCCAACATCCTGCAGGCAATTCACCATCCTCTGCACAATGGTGTAATAGGAGCAAATGTGTTGTTTGTGAGGCCGGCAGAGTCTTCCCATAGAAATGATGCATTTTATCATTCAGTGTTGTACATTTAGCACTATGGCATATCAGTACTGTTTTCCGGGGGGGGGGGTAAACGGGGGACACATACCCCTAAACATTTTGGGTATCTAAGTTTAGTCTCATTTCAGTATTTCAATATGAGTATGAAAATGAAAGTACCCCTAAACATTTTTTATTTAAAAAAATGTTTAAGGGTACTCTCATTTTGACTCAAGAAAACCACCATTTTGTAGTTCAAACTGGGAAAAATAAATACAGTAAATAGACAAAAGTACAAAGATTCACAAAATGTTTAGGGGTATGCGTCCCCCTGCATCTCCCCAGAAAAAAGCACTGCTTTTACCCAGTTTTTTCCTTAAAAAATGTTTAGGGGTACTCTCATTTCCCTACTCATATTAAAATACTGCCCCTCAATGAGGCCAAACTTAGATTCACAAAATGTTTAGGGGTATGTGTATCCCTGCGTCCACCCAGGGGAAAAAAAAGCACTGGGCATACCCATGCATTTTCAGTGGTGCTTCAGATTTGTGCTGAAATGTTTGCATGAAACAGTGTAAACTTAACATACAGTACAAGAATTGATTAAAGCACACAATGACTGAATACAAGGCTATTTCAGTCTTGTGGTTTCAATCAACTTTGAAAGAAGGCCACAGAAGCTGTGTATGGGAAACCTGAGTCTATTTCAACAATGCTGAAATGTCTGTCTCCAAATTATTTTATGCCAGTATCAGCAAGTTATGTCATATATACTGGGGTATTAGTTTAGATCTCTTTGATACTATGCAGAATGAGCTTCCGGGGGGGGGGGGGGAGAGAACAGTGCACTAAGCAGAAGCAGGCATAATGTCAGCGTATTCTCTGGAGCCACATCTTGGGTAAAGTAGTCAGTGAACTTTGCTCTGAAAATATAGCAATGCAGGCACAACCATTTTAGCTTAACTTTTTTCCCTGACAGGATAGCTTTTCACAGGCACAGAGCATTCATACATTCTGAATGAGGCTCTACTGGGAGACTTCTGCTTCCTCCCCTTAGTTTGGGCCAATGTGATATGGTTATGGAAAAGCATTAGTTTGTCTTTTGTGCAGCATAATGGAATAGTTGCCACAGTGTAAAAATAGTTACCCCGAGTTTAACTGAGTTGTGCAATCCTAAAATAAATAAATAAAAATGAAACGCTTGCAGGATTTTAATTTATTTTTCAAAGATAGTAGCCTCAAATTATTAGCTTTATTTGTAGTCTTATTATTAATCAAAGATTGCTGGCCTAGCTGGATTTCAAATGTCTGCTGGTACCCCTGGTATATTGAAGAGCAAAAAAGAGGACAGCCCAAGCCATTGCCAGCCCAAGCAGGAGACAGAGGCACATGGATGGCATGGGGGTGCTGCCCTTGCCTGTGTGCCTCTCTCCCCCACTTCAGCTGGCAGTAGCTGTGCTGTGCAGAGCGCCCATGTGCCTCTTTCCCCAGCTCGGGCTGGCAGCAGCTGCGGCATGTAGAGCAGCCCAGGCCCAGGCCTGAGCCACTCATGGCTGAGCCACCCCAATAAATAAATAAATACCCCCAAACCTGGACATTTCCTTTAAAATGCAAAAATCCTTCCAGGTGGATATGTTGGCGCCCCCAAAGAGGACATGTTCAGGATTTCCCAGATGTATGGCAACCCTATTCACAGAGACAGGAGAAAGTTGCAGAAGCCTGGGATTCCTGAAATGACAGAGATGCAACTAGTTATTAGTATGCCTTCTTTTTAGCTTTATTAAAGAAATAAAGTGTTTTGCAAATGGTTCTGCTAGCCATACTCATTTCATCCCTACACCTGGGAATCAGATATTTACTGACTCTGCACTTCTATTTCGCTATCATGTTCATCAAAGATTGAGAAGACTGTCCTCCATGACTTTATCTAATTTCATAATAAGATTGTCCAGACTAACGGTCACTTTGAAGTATGGTAAGTAAATTATGTACTGCTGGGGTAAATTATTCCTTTTGTCTGTATCTATCAATGTACTGTTTTATTTATTTCATTAACATATTTCTAATCCACCCTTCAGCAAACCTGACCCCAGGGCAGGGTACAAGCAAAATGAAATGCAACAATAAATACCTCTATATCCCATGCCACCATTATGCTTCCAGAAGTCAAAACATGATAAATAACTATTGATCTATAGAACTACAAAGTTGCTTCCTCTTTCAGAATAACTAACCACCATTTCAACTGGGCTTGGGAAAATTGCACAATGGCACATCTCTGCCCAAGTAGGCTAGCCTTGTTGGCACACAGCTCCAGGTTTGGGCAGGGGGGCTGGGAGCCAATGGGAAGTCCAAAGGTAAGTCCAAAAGCAGGGCATTCCGGTCAAGGGGGCTGTCTTGGCTCAGGATGCATTGACTCTCTAGCTGTCCCCATTGGGTCTGATAGGGGACTGATACTGATCAGCCTGGCACAGCAATTTACTTCCCCAACCCACCTTCTGCCCAGCTGTTATGCAGAGTAGGGCAACAGATGTGATGGCGGCTCTACAATTCCATTAAGCCCTGCTTGGACAGCAGCTTTGGAGTGAAACCTAAGGCCATAGATGCTCCAGTAAATAAATGTGCTTTGACCAGGTTCTAAAATAGAAGAAATGCATCTTTTAGGAACTCAGAGTAACTCCTACCTTCAACCACAAGTGAACAGACTTGCCGGTGGAAGCATCCCATTTCTGTTGTTGCTGTTTTTTTGTTTTTGTTTTTTACTGTAAGCTACAAGTATTTACATGTATCAAACAGACACACCAAAGAACAAACAAAATTCCAAACCCGAGAAAAGGCTTGGCAACTACAATAGCATGGCAGTTTAGCTAACGGAATATTCTTTCTCATTATGGGTCCAATATAGAAGACCATCACCATTGTCATATTTGTCAGTCAGAGGAAATAAAGGCATCAACAACAACATTAAGTGATGATAATTCCCTGAACATTTGAATCATTTTTTTTTACTCATTTTGCCACATAGTGCAGAACGTACCGCAGGATTTTGGGGTGAGATATTCAGGAAAATCAACGCTATCATTGGACAGACTATGGTTAAAACATGAAAATTAATGCTACTTCTGTGGTTTGACTTGGATTGGGTATGTGTATAGTGTATTATTTAAGGACTTGATTAGATTTATGTTAGTAGCTGCTACATGTGAAAACATAACTCTGGATGAGTAATCGGACTCTTATTATAGATTTTTGATAAAATAAACTTTTGGAAATGCTGTTGTGGAAAAGCTTACACATCAAATCCATATCACAAGGGGAAAACAATATAAAGAGTTGCCTTTCTGCAGAATGCAATGGTTCTATTTTTCATATGAATAAGATTGCCAATAAGATTGGCAGTACAAAAAGTAGTACCTCACATGTGCAATCCTCTCCAAATACACAAAACTAGCTCACCTTTGTGACAGGGAGGGGAATTTATTTGTGTATCCTGAGGCCCTTGAGGAATTAGGTTTTTAATTTTCAACTGCAATACATGTATATGCTTGGAGTTTGATTTTAACTGGTACTATTACATAAAAGCAGCCTGCTGGATCTAGTCAATGGTCCATCTAGCCCAGCATCCATTTCTCACAGTGGCCACCCAGATGTATGTGGCAAACCCTCAAGCAGGACCTGAGCACTGTCACCTTCTATGGTTTCTAGCAACTGATAATCAGAAGTATTGTCTCTGGCCATGAAGAGAGAGAGCATAGCAACAATGACTAGTAGCCATTGGTAGCCTTATTTTCCATGAATTTGTCAAATCCTCTTTTACAGTTATCCAAGTTGGTGGCCCTCACTTCCTCTTGTGGGAGCGAGCGCTACAGTTTAACTGTGCATTGTGTGGCATTTACTACCGTAATACAATTTACAATAACTGTTGTTATTGTGATTTTGTTTTGAATTTAGGGAGCTGGGTATGTTTAGCCTGGAGAAGAGAAGGTTTAGGGGTGATATGATAGCCATGTTCAAATATATAAAAGGATGTCATATAGAGGAGGGAGAAAGATTGTTTTCTGCTGCTCCAGAGAAGCGGACACGGAGCAATGGATTCAAACTACAAGAAAGAAGATTCCACCTGAACATTAGGAAGAACTTCCTGACAGTAAGAGCTGTTCGGCAGTGGAATTTGCTACCAAGGAGTGTGGTGGAGTCTCCTTCTTTGGAGGTCTTTAAGCAGACGCTTGACAGCCATATGTCAGGAATGCTTTGATGGTGTTTCCTGATTGGCAGCGGTTTGGACTGGATGGCCCTTGTGGTCTCTTCCAACCCTATGATTCTATGATTCTATGATTTATTGGTTGTGTACTGCCTTTTGCACCAACATGAAGTAGAAATTCAGGATTGATCAGGAAGGGGGGAACTGAAGACCTTTCAGAGTCAGGATATTGAGCAGTGTGCCAAAGGTCTAGGTAAAGGTAAAGGTAAAGGGACCCCTGACCATTAGGTCCAGTCGTGACCGACTCTGGGGTTGCGCGCTCATCTTGCATTATTGGCCGAGGGAGCCTTCGTATAGCTTCCAGGTCATGTGGCCAGCATGACAAAGCCGCTTCTGACAAACCAGAGCAGCACATGGAAACGCCGTTTACCTTCCCGCTGTAGCGGTTCCTATTTATCTACTTGCATTTTGACATGCTTTCAAACTGCTAGGTTGGCAGTGCCAAAGGTCTACATATGGCCATCTCACTTGCCCCACTCTCCCCCTATGTTAAGGGCACAATCAGTTTCAATCCTGGAGCAGCAGAGAGGTGGTTGATGTAGACAGCCCCCAAATTTGACAGAAGCCTCTAAGGATTTGGTTTTTGCAGCAAACACAGAGGAATAACAAGCCTCTACCCCAGGCTTCATATAGGGATGGGGAAGGTGTAGATATGTGGGTTTGCCTCTGTGCTTCAGGGTTGTTCCAGGTGTCCAGCAAGTGAATCAACCCTCCATACATATTGGGTGTGCAATGAGCTTGGGTGATGGGAGTTGAAGTCTAGTGACATCCAGAGTGCTGCAGTTTCTCCAACCTTGTTTGAGGCGGTAAGCTGAACTATCTAAACACATAAACATATCAGCTAAGCATTTTGCATATTTTCACAAGTTGTATTTCCTTTTTGTAATTCTGAATAATCATGTATTTGTTTTGAGCATTTTCTCCCTTAAATTATGTATACTACTCATCCTTAAAGATAACTTTCCACCTCTTTTTCCTTTAGGATGTATTTAATTAGTTTAATTTAGACAATTACCCTTCTGGCATCATCATTAAATTGAATTGAGTCTAATTAGCATTTTAATGTACAATAAATAGCACTTTACTTTTTTGTCACCTCATTCTATTAGTTTTAGTTGCAAACCTACAGACCTATTTTGTTTTGCTTTCTCTCCACGTGTTTTCTCAAGAGCAGTGTCATGGGAAAGCTTAGCAAAGATTGTGTCATTTTTAAATCATCTTCATTGTTGGTTGTTGCCCACCCTCCTCCACTACATCAGATATGATCAGTGAAATAAAATCAAATAGCACACAGAGTAATAGCAAACAGCACACTGCAGGCCTCAGAGCATGCTGCTTTCAAATGTATGGGATAGGGTGCTCAAAAATAGCTTAGATATCAACAACTAGTCATTGTGCTGATGTAGTCATGAGTGGAAGAGATCATTCTCAACAAGTCTTTGGTCAACATGGTACCCGAAAAAGGTAAAGGTAAAGGTATCCCTGACCATTAGGTCCAGTCACGGACAACTCTGGAGTTGTGGCACTCATCTCGCTCTATAGGCTGAGGGAGCCGGAGTTTGTCCGCAGACAGCTTCCGGGTCATGGGTCATGTGGCCAGCATGACAAACCATTTCTGGCGAACCAGAGCAGCATACAGAAACGCTGTTTACCTTCCCGCTGGAGTGGTACCTATTTATCTACTTGCACTTTGATGTGCAAGACCACAGCGCCACTCATGTCCCATAACATGGTACCCTATATTACAAATATTCCACAAACCTATTTTCTTTGAAGTTAAGATTCGCTGAACTTTACCACATGCCCTTTCTTGTAAATCTCGTAGCATTGGCAACTTTCTAGATTAAAAAGGTCAAGGTTTTTTTTTTGTTGTTGTTGGTTTGTCTTTTAGGATTTAACACCCCTTACTTGACAGGCTTGGGACGTGGGTGGCGCTGTGGGTTAAACCACAGAACCTAGGTATTGCCGATCAGAAGGTCAGCGGTTCAAATCACTGTGATGGGGTGAGCTCCTGTTGCTCTGTCCCAGCTCCTGCCAACCTAGCAGTTCGAAAGCACGTCAAAGTGCAAGTAGATAAAGAGGTACCACTACAGCGGGAAGGTAAACGGCATTTCCGTGTGCTGCTCTGGTTCACCAGAAGCGGCTTTGTCATGCTGGCCACATGACCCGGAAGCTGCATGCCGGCTCCCTCAGCCAATAACACGAGATGAGCGCCGCAACCCCAGAGTCGGTCACAAGTGGACCTAATGGTCAGGGGTCCCTTTACCTTTACCTTTACCTTTACCTTTACCTTTACCTTTACCTTTACCTTTACCTTTACTTGACAGGCTGGGGAAAGGACTATTTTATTTCTGATATACTACACAGGAAAAGGCTGAGAAGCAGGTATGGATGTGTGCAGCATCAGCCTGAATGCACAACATTAAATTTGATCCCTGGGCATGCCCACAGAAATTTGACCAAGTAAACCCTTGTGAGAATATGCCTGGCAAGCTTCCTTGCTTGTTTCAGCAATGACAGGAGTGATGGTGCTGTGGAGAGAAGTTTGAAGAAAGACAACAGATACTCCTTTGATGTCTTATTTCAATTCCTCACAAATGGCTGTTTCATGTCTACCATATTATTCACGGTGCTCACTTGCTTGCCCTGTGTAGCATCTGCTTGTAGGTGGGAATGTGGGCAGTGCAGCCAATGGGGAAGAGGAGAAACTGTCAGAGAGCAGGTGATGTATCAGAGTGGGCAGTGCCCCCTTTGCAGGTGTGTTCAATGGGCATGGGTGGTAAAGACATGAGAAGGATTTGGGACAATTTCTAAAGTATCTTCTTGGCATAGCTGCCAAGTTCTCCCTTTTTTAAAGGGAAATTCCCTCATGCTGAATAGGCTTCCTTGTGAGAAAAGGGAAAACTTGGCAGCTATGCTTCTTGGATTGGAGCACTCACTGATTGCCAGAGCTCTCCAATTCTTCAGTCTAAATTACCAATGTAGCTCTGTATGTTCATTGACAAAACACAGCAGCAAAGGAGTAATCATAAAAAAGATTGCGTCAAGATTCTTTATGTGCAGGGTTTTATTGCCTCCCTTGTGTACTCTCTGCATATTTGTAAAACACTCAGATACTTGATAGGACTGTTCATGCAGTCAGTGTGTTCATCCCAGTGTTCTGTCTATCTGTAAATCTGATTTGGTAATGTATGATTTGGGGAAGACATGAACGAAGTGAAGAACCTGAACGCCACCCTAAATTGTGCATGAGTCAAACAGAAAGCAATGACTTTTTTGTGCCCATTTCCATCTCCCTGGATTTAGCTATGAAAAAATATTCCAAAGTATTTTGAAGTGACCGATACATATTTTAAAAAGATACAGCATAGAGTCATATATATTTTAGTAAGTCTGCAGAAGTTTGCCTGAATTAGATGATACCTTCAAACAGGAAGATAATACTGAAGTCTTGTGGGGAAGGAAGAAAAAAAACCTTTAATGGATTAGTTGGCAATGCTTTTCTTTAGTTTAGCAGCAGGAGTTTGGTGGTGGTATAATGGAACAGCATGACGCAGTACTAGGAACAGGTGTAAATTGCTCAGTGTTTTTACTTAACACAGCAATAGGGTATTTCAGTTCATAAAGAAATGCAGTTACATTCTCAACACACAGCTTGATTGCATTGTTGGAATAGTACAATTGGTAGTGTTCAGAGCAGCCAATGCAGTCAATGGGAATCCATAATAAAAGGACTGCCACTGCTCTGATAGGTAGATTGTACAATAATAACCCACAGAAACTGTAAATACTGTCATTTTAATATCAAAATCTTCCAGCTTGCAGAAAAACAGTCCACTAGGTAGAAAGATCTAGCCTAGCCTTTTTCCTGCTACATGCTACTTTTCTACTAGTGGGGTTGTTTTCCTTTGTTCTTAATGTGGAGAATATTCAAAGATGCAATGTCCCACCAAGAGTTCGAAACAGTAGGGTTCCAATTATTCAGCACTGCATGATTTGACTATGTGTGCAGATAAGCTCAAACATAGATAAAAGGCTTCTGGATAGGGGACCCTCTTCTGTGTACATTTTGTGTTGCATTCAGCAACTTCTTGTTACAAATTAAATATTTATTTAATAGGAATGGGGCTAGTAATAACAGTTTGCAATTATTACTACTTCTTAAAGGAAAGTATCATGTACCTTAAATCATTGACTGATTAAAACAACATGGGAACATATAAATTGACCATCACATAAATATTTATTTAAACACCATTTTTTCTATAACTGCCAAATTCATTAACAGCTGACCAAGAGTAAGTCAATAGTTCTTGATAATAATAAACACAAAAACAAAAAAGTAAAGGAGAATACATTTTATTCATTTATTGACTCTTGTTTTATATTATTTAAGGACTCTGAAAGAATATGATCCCACAGTTCAAAGTGGGATTATTTTTCTGAAAGACAAGAGACGTGGGCTGCCTAGAGGATTTGAATACAGCTATTTCTGAATATCTGATTCCTTTAGTTTTTATAAAGTGAAGCCATTAAAAAAAAAATCAGTCGTACCTTGAAAGTTGAAGGGAATCTGTTCCGGAAGTCCGTTCGACTTCCAAAACGTTCGGAAACCAAAGAGCAGCTTCTGATTGGCTGCAGGGAGCTCCTGCACCCAATCAGAAGCCACAGAAGCCCCATCGGACGTTCTGGTTCCAAAGAACGTTCGCAAACCAGAACACTCACTTCCAGGTTTGCGGCGTTCGGGAGCCAAAACATCCGAGTACCATGGTGTTTGGGATCCAAGGTACAACTGTACTCATATTTTAAACCTAAGGGCATAATAGAGCTAAACTATTAGCCCAGAGAAATCTCTATACATTATAGATTCAGTCCATTGAATTATGAAGCTGGCAGACCTGACCTGAGATCATTTTTCTTTTCTTTTGTTCTCTATGGCTTGCATGATTGCCACCTTTTCCCAGAATAGGAGGTGCAGCTGAAGAAATTGAGTGTGTCTATACAACTTCAATGCTTTGAGTTTTTATAGCTGGGAAAACCACTCCATGGACTGGATTATATGAACCAAGCGCAATTCACTAATTCCTCAGATGACACTAGTAATAAGTTACCTTTAGAGGTCACTGTCAAATTATACCTTCCATGAAATATTTAAGAACAGAATGCAAAAGGCTGAATATTTTAATCTTCAGGCATTTGCTCTCTCAATATAATAAATATAATATAATATAATATAATATAATATAATATAATATAATATAATATAATATAATATAATACAATATAATATGAGACACTTCAGCTCTGGATAGCTAGATGCTCACACATTTCCATCCTTCTGTTTTCTTCATGTCCCCAAAGAACTTGCAGACTATAACAGGGGGAACTACACAGAAAAGGCCAGCTGAATTTATTTATTTTAACTTCAGGGTCAGAATTTTGTAAGTAACAGCCAGAATGTGAATGGAATTTAGTGTGACATGTCAGGATCGAGGTACCGCAGTGTGAAAGAAACAGGAGTGGTAGTCCTATGAGCAGTAAAACTATCAGAGGAAATCCCATATGTGACTGCAGCCTGAGGCATCCTTGTATGGACTCAATAGTACATTGATAGAATTTATATCATCCTATACTTTACATTATACAGTCTAGTATAGGGGATGATTTTTATTTTCAACCTCCTTAATTCTTTCAGGATATATATTATAAGCTGTCACAGACTCGAGTGGTGAATTTATAAGACCATCACACAGAATATAGTGTTCATGCCTTTTCTTGATTTGGAATGCCACCAGTAAATGGCATAAACAGAAGGAATTGCTGTGTTAATGTAATAAAATGGACGGGTTTCCTGTTATAGAAAGTGAGATATGGTATTGCATGCATCTTTCGCTTCTTATTGTTCTTCTCTTCACATGTATAATATATTTAGAGCAATGAAGACCACACATTTATTTCCCTAGTCGGAGCAGTTTTTGATGGAAAAAATAAATACTTATTAATCAAGGACAACTCTTCATTATTATAAATAACATCATTTTGCAGTATCTCTCTTTTACAGGGTTTTCTCATTGACTGGTGGCTGAGATTAAGCTTGTCCCTGGGCACTAAAATTAATGGCATTTCTTTGCAGATTATACTGATTTCTTTTGGCTAAGACTTGCATAATTTACACCTTTGAATGGATTTCAAAATTGCCTATTATTTCTGCAATGGGTGCTTCACCTCTTTGAGCGAAGGAGAAGCAGAATTATGGATGTGGCTCTGAAGAAATGCGGCAAGGATGGCAACAGCTTTAGATTTAGTGCTGGAGAAATAATAAAACAAAGACAATTTTATAGACATTCCATGGAACAATAAAGCTCTTTCATCATGGAGATCTCTTTGTAAGTTGGTTTCATTCCTCTGACCTTTTATTTCATTTTCTTTTACTCCAGAATTCTAAGTTCAAAGTTCATCTAACATATGTGTATTTATCACTAGGATAAGAGAAACTAAATACTTTACTTTTTAAGAGAGAGAGAAAGACTGAGAGAGAGAAATACCAACGAAAGAATATGTTTTACTGGCTATATCTTTATGAATTCCTCCCACATGTAAGAGAGTTCAACAAAAGGTAGTCATTGCACATTCAGAATTAGTCTGCACAAATCTCTGAACAAGCTCATGACCCTGATTTCATGCTGCACTTTTACACTTTTGGAAAGTGCTTGTTTTATTACCAGCCTGTAAAAAACAATACTAATAATGGAACAAGCAGGGGGAAATACATTACATTTTGCTTCACACAATCTGCATCTTCTGTACAGCTTCTGGGGAGAGAGACTTTGCTGGATCACTAATGCATTGGTGCCTCTCACTCCATCGAGTTTTGCATAAGACAATCATAGTAATCCAGGAAATGTATACAAAAACAGGTTGTCACACTCCTGGCATCAGTGGTCAGCATTGTTAGGAACCTGCTGAGGCCTCAGGGTCTCAGGAGGGCTTGTCACTACCCAGTCCTGCTCATCCTTCAGGACTACTACTGGTTGCCCTGGTTGCCATTGCCACTACCAAAGCCATGGAGCACCACTGTTGTTGCTGCTGCTGCTGCTGCAAGTTGTTCACTTCATCTGCTTCCCCTCCCCCCCAAAAAAACCCCATGTTTTCATGGTAGAAAGCAATGGCAGAACTTCCTCATGGGATGCAAGTGAGCAGTCAGTTGTGAACTACAGCAACTAGACACCATGCTCCATGCCCAGCCTTAGCTTTGGGCACTGCATTTTGAGTAATATAACAGGGGTCAGAGCTGATTGCTGGCTCAGTTCCAGTGGCTGCAGCATGTAGGAGCCACCAATTGAGAAATGATTCCAGTGTAGGATTAGGTAGGCGATTGGCAAAAGTGGTGCATAGAGACATGTTTCTGTCCTTGTAACAGAAATTCATAGGGAAATAATTACTGATGGTCATTTCCACTTGGATGACATGGAAGACATATTTGTTGCAAAATATTGGATTGTATTTACAGTATGTCAAAATATTATTGAAGAATTACCCACCACAAATATACCACAACTCCAGGAGAATGCCATCTACAAAAAGGCATTAAAGGACCTCAGGTCCAAAGCTTCATTTGGGTGCTAGACATTGTTAGGTGTGTGGTCTCATACCAATTACAGCCAAACTAGTTAGGAGAAAATGAAGACAGGGGGGAAGTTCTGTATCTCCCAGAGATTCTTATCGTTCTCATTATTTTCTCTTACTAAATCAACAGACGTAAAAAGCTGTTTCAACACTATCTTCATTGTGTAAGTTCTTCACAGGTATGGTTTCAAACAACAGCTTCCTAATTTCTGGGAGGGTGTTACAGGAAAATTACAACTAAGGTGACTGTAGGCTATTAGGCATCCAAGTCATGCACTGATAGCAAACTAACACACAACCTGTCATAGTTTATAGACATTGTAGCTCTCCCTCCTCTGCTTCTTTCCAAGATTCATTGACTGCTAGATCTCCTCTCCTTTTGCAGCCCATTAGCTCCCAGCAGAAGGTCTCAAGCGCCACTGCATTCCATTTTCTAATTGCTTCAGCTTCATAAAAAGCTCAGATGCAACTATTGCTTTCTACTTAACCACAAAGCATATTTCCAATCAGAATAACCAACCAATACATCATCTATAATTACTGACTATGGATTGACGGATAATATGATATCATCTTTTTTTTAACTATGGAGTGGTGGTTTTTGTTTCTTTTTTTCCAATCAAGCAGTATATAAATCAGCTAGATATCCCCAAATACCTAATTTGACTCTAAATATCTCAGGATAAGTATGCATGCATTTGTTTTTGCTAACCATCATTCACTTATTTACTTTTTTCATGTATGGGTTGAGCCAATGACCTGGAATGAAAGTGTCTGTGTGCCCAAGTCATATTTATATCTGTGTTTCTAGAACAGTACTACCTCCCATTTGCTGCATATGCAAACTCTTTTGAAAGAGAGGGGACCTGCATGCACATTTTGTGATAGATTACAAGAGCCTATCAAAGGGTGATGTAAAAAGTTTAACTTGACACATCCACTTAGTACCCCTTGGGGGGATTGATCTCTCCAAGTCTAATAATGTCCATAATGATATTTCCAAATCTAACAGCATTGCGTCTGGTGCTTCTTTAAAAATGACTCATTTTAAATGTGTATGCATATATATATTTATAATTTTGTGAGTTGGAGAGACATACCATTCATAAAACTAAGGCTCGTTTGATCACCAACATATTCAGTATTGCTCCAGCTACAGGGAAAGTCAGGGGTCGGCAGGGTTTATCTCGCCTAGGCTGGTTCACTCCAGTGGAGATCCCTCCATGGGCCAGATCGCTTGTGCATGCATGATTTCTGGCACAGACGTGATTTCCGGCCCCACGGAAGCGAGTCCCCATGCCACATCGGTTTAGTGCAGCATGTGGGGACTTGCCGAGCGGGCGGCTCGGTTCAGAGGCAGCTCGTGGCCCGGTCAAATGACCTCCATGGGCCACTTGTGGCCCATGGGCCTTAGGTTGCTGACCCCTGGGGAACGTTGTCTAAAGCACCTTTCATTCATGCATGTTATACTTATCCTTCAATTAGCCAATAAACATATTGGCTAAAGATACAAACCAGGTAGCTGAAAGCATAAGGAGCCTAAAGAAAGGAAATTTCAAGAAACTAAAGGTTGCCAATTAGTTCCCTGATTTTTAAAACAAGCAAAATCTTTCTTGTCATACTGCTCCACTACAAATATTGTGTGTGTGTGTGTGTGTGTGTGTGTGTGTGTGAGAGAGAGAGAGAGAGAGAGAGAGAGAGAGAGAGAGAGAGAAGGACTAAACTAAAGTGGCCAAAATAGAGAAAATGCATCTCTGAAAAACAAATTTGAAAAGAATCTGCATATGCTAATTTATATTATAGATGCCACATTTAGAAATACTATAATCTAAATAGGAATGCAAAACATCTCATCCTAATGGGGAAGATTGTGGTGAGGATGCCTGGGGCCCTGCTCAGTCTTCTCCTCAGGTGCTCACTGTTGGTGAACAAGTTCACATCCTTATCAATATCTCTCCTTGTGTTTCTTTTTATGATTGACCTTGCCTTGGACCAGACGTATGATCACCCTGGTTTTAACTGGGACAGATATAATATGCTTAGGAACTGAGCAGGTTGCAAATATGCCAAGGAAATGCCCATCATGTTGTGTACTACATAAATGAATGCATTCATCCAGAATAGAGATAATTGAACTAGTTTATTTGTTTGCTTAAAATTGCATCAGTAAATTACAGAATTACACTAATGGGTATAAGGCTAAACTAATTTAAATCCATTTGCAGTGATTAACTGGTAAATATTTCCTAATAAAAGAAACCCTATGCACCCTATTATGTACCAGCCAAACCATTGAGGACCATGCCTTATTCCTCACTATTATCATTTAAGCCATACTGTTTGGATAAGAAAGTGATTTAGAGTGTAATTCCACTAGTATTTGATCCTATGCCACATTCATTAATTTTAGTGGGACTTATTTGGAAGAGGGGGTTGATGAATAGTTCCCCTAGGCAGCATGTTTAGCATTTGTGAAATAGTCAACAATTTAGGGATCCTTTTTATTGTTTATCTACAAAATATCAACAACTGCAAAAATATCTGAGATATGTTACTAAAATTCTATGTTCAAAATAAATCTCTCTAAACTTATCTAATGGTCAACTAAATCATAATTCATGCAGAGATTTCCCATATGAATTGCCCTGGACTAGGAAAACAGTCCACTATAAGCTGATGGCATTTGGCTACTGCCAACCTAGCAGTTCGAAAGCACGTCAAAATGCAAGTAGATAAATAGGAACCGCTACAGCGGGAAGGTAAACGGCGTTTCCATGTGCTGCTCTGGTTTGCCAGAAGCGGCTTTGTCATGCTGGCCACATGACCTGGAAGCTATACGCCGGCTACCGCGGCCAATAATGCGAGATGAGCGCGCAACCCCAGAGTCGGTCACGACTGGACCTAATGGTCAGGGGTCCCTTTACCTTTACCTAATAGAATACTAACAGTTCAAAACATGTTCTAAATGTATCAGATTATGAGCAGCTCAACATTTGCCCAAGACAAATACGCATTCTGTATTTCCAGAGGGGCCATGCATGCCCCTACCCCATGCCCCAACTCAGGAATTTTTGCTCCTGAAGGGAGGGAATAGAGAAGTCACTGGCAGGGCCGCCTTAAGCAAATCCAGTGCCATGGCGCAAAGGTCCCTCCGGTGCCCCCTCCCTTTCCCCAAGCTGCTCTCTCTCGCTCTGGCTCAGGGTCCCCTTCCTCACCTGCTGCGCGGTGTCCCGCTGCCAACCCAGGTCACGCCGCTGACCCTTCTCCGCCCCAGCCGGGGCGCGGGCAGCTCCCCAGCTCCCGCCACCTCCCTGGCCCGGAGGCCACATGGCCCAGCCTCTGTCATCCGCACCAGAAGAAACAAGTGTGAGCGGTGAATTCCAGGTCCCACAGTGCACCGCTTGTTCCCCGGCCGGCTAACCGGTCCACTGCTGCCTCCGCCTGCGCTCTCTCACTGCGCTCCGTGCGGCCCGAGGAGCAGGAGCAGGAGCTGGTTGCCACGCCACTACCTGTGCCCCGGGAGTGGTGGTGGTGGTGCGGCGGGCACCAGATGTGGAGGAGGCCCCTTGGGAGCTGCTCCCGCGGGCGACAGCGGCTCGGCAGGCAGCGGCTAAGGGGATTCCTGCGGGCCGGAGGAGAGGAGACGGCAGCGGAGCCATAGGGCTCAGACATCAGCTGTCTGGCGGACACAGCAGCGCCCCTGGTGGCCAGGCGCCCTGGCGCATTGCGCCACCCAGCCCAGGCCTAGAGACAGCCCTGGTCACTGGTAAACTTTTCACCAATTGGAAAGCAGATAGCCAGGTCCTCACTCTAAATCCTCCACCTTTTTGTCTCCCCTCACTCCCTATACCTATTGTGGGCTTTTGACAATGGCTAGTCTCCCAAGGTTGAGAAGCAATTTGGGGGGTGGTGGTGGTGGGGAGAGACTCCTTGTTTTGTATCTCTCTCTTTCTCTTTCTCTCTCTCTTTCTTTTTTTTCCCTCTCCCCCCCCCCCTCTTGTTATGCCTACGCCACACAGCTAGCACTAACCAGACTGCCATTTAGGAATGGTGTGACATGCTTGCCAGTCTGGCATGCAGTCTACACAGGTAAGGCAGTGGGGGAGAAAAACAGTAGGTATAACAAGGCATTATTGGGTTAAGGCAACCTTCAGAGATGGAGGGATACAGATGGACTATGCCTGATGGAGGGATGCAGGTGGAGCTGTGGTCTAAACCACTGATCCTCTTGAGCTTGCTGATCAGAAGGTTGGCAGTTCAAATCTGCACAATGGTGGTGAGCTCCCAGCTTCTGCCAACCTAGCAGTTTGAAAACACACTAGTTCAAGTAGATAAATAGGTACCGCTGCGGCGGGAAGGTAAACAGCATTTCCATGTGCTCTGGCTTCTGTCACTGTGTTCTGTTGCAGCAGAAGTGGCTTAGTCATGCTGGCCACATGACCCAGAAAGCTGTCTGTGGACAAACACCAGATCCCTTGGCCTGAAGTGAGGTGAGCACTGCATCCCATAGTCAGGTTTGACTGGACTTAACTGTCCAGGGCATCCTTGTGCCTGATGGGACTTGGGTGTGCCCTTTAGAACTGACACATGCACTTTGGTGGACACTGAACAATGAATAAGAGATTTGTGTAATACTAAATTTTGCAAAGTGGGACGCGGGTGGTGCTGTGGGTTAAACCACTGAGCCTAGGGCTTGCCGATCAGAAGGCCGGCGGTTCAAATCCCCACGATGGGGTGAGCTCCCATTGCTCTGTCCCAGCTCCTGCTAACCTAGCAGTTTGAACGTAACGTCAGGTGCAAGTAGATAAATAGGTACCGCTACAGTGGGAAGGTAAGCGGTGTTTCCATGTGCTCCTCTGGTTCGCCAGAAGCGGCTTTGTCATGCTGGCCACATGACCTGGAAGCTGTATGCTGGCTCCCTTGGCAAATAACGTGAGATGAGCGCTGCAACCCCAGAGTCGCTTACGACTGGACCTAATGGTCAGGGGTCCATTTTTAAAGTTTGCAAAACGTTTTCTCAGGAGTAAGTCCTACTTTGTTCGGTGAACCTCACCCAGTAATTTGCTCAGTGATGTAACCTGAGGATGGGTTTAATAAAAGATATAATCTGGTTCTAAACTTTATACATCCTTAAATGATTCTCATATGGCAAGAGCATCCATTATTTATCTGGCATATGTCTCTGTTGCTAGGCAACAAGCAAAGCCATGCCACAAAGCATCTCCCACTACTATGCACTTGCATTTTGTGAGTCTCTTGAAACATTGTTCTCTCAGTTATTGAGTGACCTTTTTCGGTTACAAATTGGTTTGAATTCATAACCTAGATTTATGCCAACGAACATGAACTGTCTTTACAAACACTAGCTTCGATTTGTGGCTGCTGTAAATTGATGCTGTTTCATACAGTTTAATGGAGCTATGCAGATTTACAGCAGCTGGAAATATCTCCCATTATATAGTAGCCTTTCTGATAACAGGGACTTTCATATATCGGCTATAAATTCTGAACCACTTAGAAAGAACCAGAAAGAGAGCTGGTCAAGAAACTGCAAGTAAAGGCATTTTGTAGTAGAAATACAGTTTTCATTGAAATCAACATTTCCTCACAATAAGTAATCTATGTAGCCAAGCTTTTCTGGTGGGGGTGGGGGGAGTTAAGAGAATAGTTCTATCCAGAATTTCACACATCTGATGTCCTGAATGCTTAAAATATTTTTGAAGATGACAAAATACACACAACATCCCTAAGAAGCAAAATAGGAAGGAAACCGCAGGTTGGTATAAAATTCAGATATGATGCCAACTGTGTTTGGATAAAACCACTTCATTGAAAAGAGACTGTAACAAGTTGTCCAATTTCACAAGAAGCTACCTCTGAGTTTAAGCAGAATGCTCCTAGGTTTTTGACACGTTTCGTGGTAGATATTATGAGCAGAGATGGGATACCAAATAGAATATGAAGGGCTGTGACAGAATTTAGACTATAACTGGGCTCAAGCACCTTTAATCTTCTGTGCACACAGTCTCTGTGGGAATTGGAATCTATGCAAATAATGCCCATGAATTTGGACCCCACTCACTAAAGGGTGGCTATATGGTGTGTACCTCTCTACAAACAGAAGTCTCATTACTGTATAACGCACAAGTGAGTGAGATGCACTAGTTCTGGTGAATTTGATGCTTTGTGCAGACTATAGTTGTATGTTTGCAACTATATTGACTCCCATTGTTCTATTGGGCATAGCCACAACTAAAGCTCAATAATTCCGATGTTATTCTAAAACCTGACAAATGCCCATGCATTTCCACCTCTTCTCTTCCTGTCTCTTGTGTGCCTTTATGCTAAACTGAACTGAGAAAGTGAGACTTTAACACTGACTAGGATATCAAGCAAGGGTCAAACGGTTGTTTGATACATGACAGTTTATGGCCTAGAGCTGAAATATAGACATGGGCATGTATAGCTGAGTTGAATAAGGGCCACTTTATAAAACTTTAAACCTGTAGAGGGAAGCAAAGGAACTGACTATAAATCAAATCCCACAGCTTTAAGGATGACCTATCATTTGCCAGTTCAAAGGCAAACCAGTTTGCTTACCCCCTACCCCAGCAACAACCTGAAGGTAAGCAGGGAAGCCTTTCTGCATTGCTACCACCCAAGGGTTCCCAAAACTCCAGGTGTATGAGACAAATTGACCTCAGAGGCAATCCATGTATTGCTCCTGGGTCCTGCCAAATTGACCATATTAATCTATCTGAGAAACACTCTGATGGCCAGATTAATTTATCAGTCAATCAACAATTAGGAGCCAGATCAACCTATTGGACAGAATAGCTGAGTATTAAGACAGTGCACCTAATGGTCTCCTATCACATAGTATGGAGTAGGTGACAAACACCAGTCATACTGCAATAAAGGGAGGGAGAGTGACAGCCAAGGAAGAGAGTGAGGAAAAGGCGGGGCAGGCTTAAAATGCTCCATTGCCACATCTCAGCGTGCTAACATGTAATGAGCCAACAATCAAAATGGCAGTAGCTTCTTCAGTACCAGTTGCAAACTCGCCTCACTGCCCAAAGCAAGCTTGGGCAGCAGAATGGGGATTTTCAGTTCAGATGTAATGGGAAACTATGGTTTAACATAGTTGCATGACAGCATGTGAGAGATGTGAGCCCACATGGTCATAATGCTCATTCCTGCTCCTGTCAACGTTAGTCTAAGACTCACTGGATACAGTGAACTTACTTCTGGACAAAACATGCAAAGGAACATGTTATAAATATTTATATTTATATTAAATTATATTAAATTTAGGCTGAAGGCTTACCTATTTAACAAATTATATTAGACAACAGATATACTTTATCTTGACAAGAGTTTGCAGAATGTGTGAAGAAAGAAATGCAATGGGGTAGAGCGAAGGAGATTCTACACATTTCTGTTTTGTTGTAGAATTATAATTTAGCGTCTGTGAAATCTCATATGGCAATCTCATCTGCTACTATCTTTATTGTGTTCCAGCATAATATGTACATATGGGATATTTCACCTGACAGGGACAGACTCAATATTGCTATAACTGCTGCTATTAATAAGTCACTCATAACAGAATGTCCCCCCAAAGTGTAAGGGAATATGTTGTTTATATTATTAACAATACTGAGCAGTCAACGTATTTGCATAGGACAAACATGTGGTGTATTGAAAGATAATAAGAACATCACTGACAAGGTTGTGTTATAGGGTTATGTTGATTAATTTGCAGCCTTTAGCTAATGAAATACATGCTGCACGCAATGTTCAACAGAGGTGTCATTTTTTATTTCTAGTAAGGCAAATTATATTAGCTTTTATAAACAAAACAGGAACTGTGCAAATGCACCAAGGATACAATCTTAAACACTTTCACTAGCACATTGAATTGAATTAGCATTACTTATAAGAAAATAGGCTTAGTGTTGGGCTGCAGAAGTGTTTTAATTGATCATAGCCTACTTTATCTGATATCAGAGTCAAGCAAATAACTATGAAGGTAGCATTTTAATCCTTCCACACAACAACGAAAACTCCTCAGGAAAATCCAGATAGCACAATTAATTGTACTTACCGATGAGGTTTGAAATACTTGTTAATGATGCAAATATGTCTTTATAATGGAAAGCACAGTATTTGTGAATGCTACATGTTCAACTGCCATGAAACACAAATTGTTATTAAATGGCAGGCTCAAAAAAGAGAAGAGCATGTGATGTGTTAGCCTTAGATTTACAGCTTGGCCTTGAAATTTCTAGATACATAACCAAAAGACCATCTCTTCCCATTAGTTTCTTCATAGTCTCCAAGATGATGTTCGTAAGAACTGGGTCCACTGCATAAACATCTTGATTCTTTTTAGTGCAATGAATTGACAGCATGAAATTGATAATGATGGTTCTGATCCATTTCTCTCTCCAGAAGCAGTGTCAGCACCTTTAAACTGCACTGAAACATAGACCAAACTAGACATGTTTTACGTTTCCATGTACATGTTGTTTTTTAAAATATAAATGATAGCTGCCAAGTGGGGCCTGATGATCATTAGGATTGTAGCAAGTAGAAGATGTTTTTAACCCTTTCTCCCCCTGCTCCAGTCCAGATGAAAATTGCTTGTCTGACAGTGCAATTCAATATATGCTTACGCAGAAGTAAGTCCTATTAAGGTCAGTGGGGCTTATTCATAGATAAATGAGCATAGGGTTATAGCCTAAGCTGTTATTTGCACAACCGGGCATTTTCTCCCCATGCAATTTACATTCCTATGTTCAGTACATTTGCATAAAATGAATGTGGTTTATTTCATGATAATCATATTGTCACTGACAAGGTTGTGCTGTTGGGTGGTGATTAATGTGCAACATATAGCTAATGAAATAGGTATTGTACGTGATGTTCATAGACATAGAATGCCATTTGTTTTTCACTTTTACAATCTGGAACACATTTACTACCACACTGAATTCAAGTGGTCTTATTGGTGCCCATTATGCATTTACTTTCATTGCAGATAGTAGCTTCAGGGAACAATCTTCATCATCAGGACACAGCAGGGGAGTAAAGAGCTGAATTCCCCCACCTTCCATTTCTGTTCCATTAATCAACTAATGCAATTTTATTTTATTTTTTTAAATAAACCCTCTGCATATTAGATGCAAGGGCACATTTAGGGTGTTTCCAGTCTGTCACTCTTTTCAAGTAGGATTCAATCAGATACCATCACATTCATCTTGCACAACTACAGTTAATTGGGAGGTCTAAAATAACAAACCCACTTCCCCCCAAGATTGGACTTTTTGTGATAAGGAAAGTGATGTGAAAATGCACTGGAAACTGTGAGAGAACACTTGCTTGATGCAACACTGTTTTACCTTCTCACAAACAAATCAGAGTGAGTGCACACGAGATAGCCAACATTCTAACCTCTCTGCAAACAATCAGGGTGGAAGTTTTTCTTTTTTCCGGAAGTGTTGCTAATGTCACATCTAGTTTGCCGTGTGATCCAAATCAGTGTAACCTTATTCTATCTGCATTTCTCCTGACCTTATTTATCCTCTAACATTTTCACTTCATCACTTCATTGCTAATTGTCAAGGGGTTTCTGTAGGGTTGCCAGGCTCAATAGAGGACAGGACTTCTGTGCCTTTAATTGCCCTGCTCTCTTTTGAGTCTGGAAACCTTAAAGAGAAACCCTGGTCTGCTGGTTTCTCTTTAAAGTTTCCAGACTCAAAAGAGAGCAGGGCAATTAAAGGCACAGAAGTCCTGTCCTCTATTGAGTCTGGCAACCCTAGGTTTCTGTTACTTGCTGACATAGATTTTAGGAATCCATATTCCTTTTTCCTCTGCTATTTTTTAAAGCAAAATCTCCTGAAGCTGCGTACTGAGAGGGATGGAGTGAGCAAAGTCGGTGGGGAGGTTGGCACAGTGCAAGGACAAAAGTGGAGCCAATCCAGCATTCCTGGTGGTGTGTTTGCACTATGCTGACCTTCCCACTACCTTTCCTTTCCCGCTCTGACTCCCAGTAAGCAGCAGAAATAAACCAACTTATGATACATGCCTGCTCTTGTTCATGGGGAAATGAAGGGCAAGATTCACCTAATGAACCCGATCAGCAGAAGCCCTGTGCAAGGGACAGTCCACCATGCATCCTGCCTCCCCCATTCCAATTAGCTGGGGGGAGGGGCAGTGTCAGGAGAACCTACAGAACAGCATGTGGGGGAGAAGAGAGGGGAGCATCATGTCATCTGTCAGACATAAATACTGGCTCTGATTGGATGATCATCTCAGTGTGACAAATTCCTCCCTAGATTGGGGGAAGTGACATGGAAGGAAAGGGCTAATCTCCATCTTCCACTGCTATGGATCACACTTATTGATATCTAGCATCATAGCTTATTTGACCCAACGCCCCAGTCCTGGCTGCTATATTCACAATTATGCTTGAGTTACACCTCTTTTTTTCTTTCTTTTTCTGGAGGCTATGCAGTTGAATGCTCAAGCCACATTTGATTTAAACAAGTAAATTATGTTGGAACTATTGATCTTTTTTTCTCAGAAGGCAGAGAGTTCAACCCTTACACCAAATAACATTTATTCCCAAAGGTAATCACATTATCGCCAATGGAAGCAGTCCCATGAACAAGTGCTAGAAAGAACTGCAGAATTGGCCTGTAAGTAATTCATGAGCTGTGTGTTTTAACCTTCACTCCTCAGTTAAAGCATTTATGAGTCATGACTCACACTTCTTAATACAATATCAGGACATTTTCAAGTGTAGTCATGAATTACACTAATTTGCTTTCACCTCCATGCCCTGAAGTTATCAGACCTTTTCAGTTGTACATGGAGCGTTTTGTCAGCATCACTTCAGAACATCGTTTATGTAAACATGTGCTTAAAAGCCTTTCTGTTTAATTATGCAATGCTATGTCTGACAGATTACAAGTGAACAAAAGCTCTCTTATAGTCTGAGGCTTCCTTATGACTATTTTTGTATGGGTCAATTGCAATGTTCATTCATTTTATTTGTATTAGCGCACAGCAATGGATAAGAAAGTTTTGTAGTTCCTTAGGAACTTTACCTAAAGAAAAATCCAGATTTGGGACAGCCCGTTCAGCTGAGAACTAGGTCAGAGTCCATGTGCTATATTGACAAGGTTGTATAAAAAGACCATTACCCTCACAAAAGGGAAAAAAGGCAAATCAGGTTAAAATGGGAACATAACAAAATGCCTTCTACTGAGTCAGACCTCTGGTCCTTCAAGCTCAGAACTAGTTGGCAATACCCCCTAGGGGATGGTGGGTTACCTAGTGCTAAAAGGCAAGGGACAGAGGAGGCATTGGTATCAACTGGCATCACAAGATCAAGTTAATCAATGTTGTTGAATTAAACTAATTAATTTTGAACAAATGTGCAATTAATGGTTACTGTTTTGAATTTTATTGTGTTATCTTGAGGTCCTGGAAATCAGTTCAAGTACAGCCTGTCAGCATGGGAGGCAGCAAGTCAGCATTCCTATGCACATTTACTGGAGAGTAAGACCCACTGAATTTAGTGGATTTACTTCTGAATCAACATGCATTTTATTGGGTGGCATGTTGAGTTCAAGGTTGTTTCTGAACAATTTTGCAAAGGTCGTCAATCTTGAGAGGTGACTTTAAAGCATCCTTGGAACAGTTTATTTTTAGTGACCATTTGCATTTCCTTAGTGATATGATTTTGTCCTTGCTGATACACTCTCTCTCTCTCTCTCTCTCTCTCTCTCTCTCTCTCTCACACACACACACACACACACACACACACACATACACAATTAATTCCACATAACTTTGTTCTATAAAATGGTTCACATCTTAATAAATGTCTTTGGAACACATTGTCCTAGGAGAAGAGTAGTCAATGTGGAAGTGATATTGTCACACATCAGGATATTTGAATTGTGTATGTAAAAGTCTGAGGCAACTGGTTCTTTCTCTTCCATAGAGTAGATGAGTTATTAAGAACAGAAGAATATAAAAGGAGCCTGCTGGATCAGGTCATTGTCCATCTAGTCCAGAATCCTGTTGCCACAATGGCCACCCAGAGCTCTCAGTCATACAACATGTTCATAACACATTTAACCCACCCATGTGTACCCCCCCCCCCAGAAACATGGAATTGGAAAATTGGAGGGTACCCTGAGGGTCAATGCCAGAATCTGAACACATGGTTCCCCATCCAATTTGAAACCATACCGGACCCTGCTTTACTTTGCACATATGCTAGCAGTTTTATTACTGCACCACTATGAACCTGCCATGTCCAAAAGATACAGCTCACAATTCATCACAGAGTTTGACGCACTTTAGCAAAGTGGTTTCAATAAACTTAGTCTAACTTCAGTATGATTGTAGCCACAGTGTGAAACTGCCCTAGATAATCTTTCAGGATGGTGCATTGTTGAGAATTTAGATACAGATGGTTTCCTGTAAGTGAACATGTAAAGGTTCTTTCACATGTACAGCTTCAATAGCCATTTATTGTAAGTGCCAACAACATATAAGTGAGTGACCCAATGGAAGACACAGCATTTGAAGCATGCAGACTGTTGACAGAGGAGGTAATAAAAACAGAGAAGGATGTTCATCTTTTATTGCCTAGTATCCATCTATCAGTCCTTTGGAGTCAAAGGCTTTTTCTTTCTCTTGGAGCCTGTGCCTGAGGAGATTCTTAAGAGGCAAGGTGATTTAAGAAGAAGAGTTTAGAAAAGGGTTTTTATGTGGTCCCTGCATTGAAGAAATATAAACGTTCCCCAGTTACCTTGAAGGGAGGGGGGGAAAACTTTAAAGATAGAAAATGCCATTCCTATAATAAGCAGTCGGTTGAATCTTGGTAGAGAAATTAGTTTTATTATCAAGTAGAATTTAGAGATTATCAGAGAAGATCCTGTGTAACATAGGAAGGAGAGAAGAAATGGCTTTGTGTGTACAGCGCCATAGTAATGTACCACTGTCAGTATGCTGCATGCATTATGTTTGACCTGTGATATATTGAAGTTTTTGCCACTAAAGTTACTTTCAAGATATTACAAACCATGCTGTCTGGCATGCAGACACAGACTATAGAAAGGGGAGGCCTGGCCATCGCCTGCCCCTCCATGCGTAGGTGTGTTCCGTTAGAGGAATCCGGGGGTGTGGATCATGTCTGAAGCCCGGGGCGGGGCTAGGGCCATGCCACGACCCTTCCAGGAACCCAGGGGTGAGCTCGAGTTGGTTTGCATCGACGGGGCTCCCCCTACCAGTGGTTTACCCTACCAGACTTCCTGCACAGCGGGCAGGAGTCAGATAGGGAGTCGTTTAATGTTTAATAGATTACTGTATTTTATTTTTTCTGTTGGAAGTATAAATAAATTATTATTATTATTATTATTATTATTATTATTATTATTATTATTATTATTTAGCCTGGTCTACTCAATGCCTATGCCAATAGCGCTCACATTCTGTAACCAATAAAGTTGTGGCCTAAATTTGCCCAATAACATTAACCTTATATCCTGTGTCCTAGTGTTTTTATTCCTCCTTGAGGGGGTGGTTACGGGGTCTCAACACGCAAATACAGTTTTCCAAGTGGTTATGACTGCAGTGAACCAGCCTCACTGAAAATAAAGACTTGCTTTTCAGCAGATGCGCATCGGATAGTGCTGTAAGAGTTACATTTTTTAAGAAATTGTGTCTGGAATCGTCTGCACATTCTCTACACAGTCTGTTGTACACAATGGGATTGTGAAAACATGCATAGAATTGCCCTGTCAGGGAACATCCAGATCACAGGAATTTCCACACCTTTGGCTATTTCTGGCAGAATTCTCTGAAACCCCCTACTTTAGTGCTAGAAGCATAAATGCCCAAAGTTCAGGTGAACCATGAGCTTTAAGCAAGTGTCTCAGGGCTAATTCTGATTTTAATTTTCTAAAATGAATGTGTGCATTTTAGTGTTTTAAAGCAAGCCCAGCAATATATCTTTATGCAAGTGATTATGGTCAGGTTGAAAATGTGAAAAATACTTGACTGTACTCAGGCATTCTGTCTCCATCATGAGAGGGGACGTGTGGGGCTGAGCTTGATGGAACTGCTCCCCACCACTGCTTGAGGAAAAAAAAAAACAGTTAACCTTTTAGTGTTGCCACATCTATACTTTGGAGCACCGTGCCTATTGGCATTAGACTTACACCTTTGCTATATATATTTATAGACACTGGCTATTAAAAATATATATCAGGAAGCCACAGGAGAGGGAGAGAGAGAGAAAGAGAGAGAAGAGAGAGGGGGGGAGGGAGGGAGGGAGGGAGGAAGGAAGAGATTTTATCTGTTTTCAATTAATCATTGTTATACATATATTTGGTTTTTTAAAACAAATACAGTGGTACCTCGCAAGACGAATGCTTCGCGCAATGGAAAACTTGCAAGACGAAAGTGTTTTGCGATGTTTTCGGTGCTTCGCAAGATGAAGTTTTCTATGGCCGCACTTCGCAAGACGAAGTTTTTCATCGGGTTGTTGTTGTTGCTGTTGTTTGGGTTTTTTTGCCGTGGCAAACCGCGCTTCGCAAGGCGAAAATCTCGCTAGACAAAGCGACTCACGGAACGAATTACCTGTATGTGTTTGTGGTTTTAGCTGCTTTTCAATGAAATGTTTATTATGTATACCACTTAGATAGATTTGTGATTAAGCAGTTTACAAATTTTTCTAAATAGTTGCATTGTGCTTCGGGTTTATCTCCAGCCCATTTAAAGCCTGCTGTATGCATATATTAACATTAAAAAGTATGTCCCTCTGTATTTGTGAACATTGCATCCAATTATAAATAGCCCCAACTCGTTGTGTGAAACTTGATTTCCAAGTTCTTTTTTATGTTGAAATTATTTTTTTCACAAGTAGAAAAGCACAACAGGGGGCTCATTCAAATGTGCTTACACTTTATATTTGCAAATTCTGCATCATATTTTTTTAAATAAAGAAGACTAATTTCAGCTCTGATGTGAAATTCTATGATAGCGATTGTGTCTCATGAAAACTTTCTTTGAATAATGACAGGAATAAGAGCATAATCACCTCAGCCAAAAATTGTGAAGTAGACTGTAAAAATGTTTATGGCAATCTATCAAAATTGAGGTGGTATATCCAGTAGGAAGCTATACTGGTTGGACCTCTGGGGTTATTTAGCATTTTCATTAATGATTTGGAAGAGAAGGTAAATAGCTTGGTAATTAAATTTATAGAGGATTCCAATTAGAAACTGTTTTAAACATCATTGAGGATAAACTAGTGGTATTATTGGTCCTAAAGGAATTAAGAATGTGGCCATGAAATGAAATTCATCTTGGGAGAAAATGCTAATGTATCTGGGCAAAGATATTTGAACTGCAGCCACTCAAAGGGATGTAACAGTTGAGCTGTCAGAGAGCTGAGAAATTGTACCAAAAACAGCTATGAGCAGAGAATCAAACCAAACCTGGATCTGTGCCAAGAATGGAACTGAATTGCTGTTTTTGTCTGGATTCAGAACAAAACCTGAACCATTCTTTGCAAGTTGCCGCTGATTCTGCAATGCAATAAAAGGCAACAATTGGATGATCAGACTGACTTTATAAATAAATAAATAAATACTGGTCCCCAACCAGAATGAAACATGGGCATGTTTAAATAATATCTCTTTCTGTGTGCAATCATTATGCATTTTGAATTGGTTCTGGCTCCCATCTTCTTGAAGGACTGGAAAACAGCGGCAGGACAAAGAAAGGCTTAGTGTTTTAAGGGTAATGAGCCCAATATGCTATAATGAAAGAGGACAATGTATTAATGAATTCATTTGCTCACCTTGTATCCTGCACCTTCAATATAACTATACTCACACTGCAAATGAGAGAAGAGAAACATAAAATCCTAACAATCCTAAAAGAATTTAAGATATAAGATAAAAAGCAGCCAATAAGAAATAACAGCACTCTATATGAGGGATGCAGGTGGCACTGTGGGTTAAACCACAGAGCCTAGGGCTTGCTTATCTAACAAAATCTAGTGGAAGTTTAAGACTAGTCTCTGTGTTAGTTACTTCCAGAAATATAGTCATTCGCAACCTTGTTAACCTGGAAAATTGTGGGAGTTTTGCACTATAATTTCTCTGTGGTTTTGATGGTTCATGTGATGACATTAGGGGTAGTATACTGCCAAACAGTTATTTCCTGCCATTTTCATGAGTGAATCATGGGGAAACAGAAGCATGCATGTGCATAATGAGTGATGGCATGTCCAATGACATCAGCAGTTGTGTCACACCACACCCACTGACATTAATTACATTTAGCACAACGTGGTGGTAAAAGCCAAAGATCCATAACCCAACAAGTAATGCTGTGTAAGGGAAATATTAGAAACTGGCACAGAAGAACAAATAGTCTCATCAATGCCTGGTATCAAAATGACATCAAGACAGGCACCTTGGGAAGACTATTCCAAGTTGCAGGAGGTGGTGATCTACATAAAAAACATTTGCATTGCTTAGGATTGCAGACTACTTTGATATATTCCCATCACATTGTCATGAAGGGCTATTTATAGATATGTGTTTCTGAGATGCTGTTGCAATTTCTGGGAAAACTTAGAATGAATAGTTAATTAATACTTGACTAGATAAATGATACAGTATAATAGAAAACATGGTGTATAAATCAATTGTGTACTACTTCCTTGATACAGACAAGATGCAATAATTGATCTCTTTTCTTTTATACAACTGTGATAATTAAAGAGATACCATCAACCATATTCTGAAAATGAGTTAATTAAGCATAGTTGCCTTGTAGATGGATGTAAAATTACTGCCTCCTCCTCTTTACTTTTAAATATGTGTCTCAAAATGGGGACAGTGTATGAACAGGGAACAGCCAGAGTCAGAAATCAGGTAAGTGTGGGGCAGGACTGGGGAAACTGTGGCCCTCTAGATGCTGCTGGACCACAATTTTCATTATTCCTGGACCATGCGGGGATGTGGCTGATGGGAGCTGAAGGACATCTTCAGCATCACATGATCCCAATCCCTGCTGCAAAGCAAGGTGAGGTGAGCAGAGATGCACAATGCACAGGAATATAACTTGAGCAGAAACCTAGACATTACCTGGATGAAAGCACATAAAAGCACTGCTATTCCTATCACAGAAACAGGATAGTGATGGAAAAGATTAAAGAACTTAATAAGGACCTGTGCACAAGAGAAAGAACAGTGGCTCATTTTGTAAGTCTCCTGAAGCCAAGTCCTACTTTCAAGACTGCCTGCCCCCCCCCCCCCAGGAAAGGAAAGAATAAGAAAAAGCCTCTTTTTCACAAACCATTCAGTGGATGCACTTGCCACAGGATGTTGTGATGGCAGCTGGCCTAGAGGATGTTTTATAAATAACACTCCCATTTTTCCATAATTAATTACTTGGGTCCTACAATAAGTTAGGCCCCATCCTATATTTTCTGTATTCATGGGGACTTCCTTATCAGCACATGCAGGCATACTGAGAAGTAGGTAAAGGACTCCTGGGCAGTTAACTCCAGTCAAAGGATGTGGTGCTCATCTTGCTTTTCAGACCAACGTTTGTCTACGGACAGCTTTCCGGGTCATGTGGCCAGCATAACTAAAACATGTCTAGAGCAACAGGACACCAGGACAAGTGCCAGAGTGCATGAAAATGCCATTTACCTTCCCAGCGCAGTGGTACCTATTTATCTACTTGCACTGTTGTGCTTTGCAACTGCTAGGTTGGCAGAAGCTGGGACAGAGCAACAGGAGCTCACCCCAAGACACAGATTCAAACCCGTGACCTTCTGATCGGCAAGCCAAAGAGGCTCAGTGGTTTAGATCACAGTGCCACTTGTTCCCTTTACTCAGAAGTAAGCTCATGGAAGGGATGATTCCCAACCCTTCCTCCTTCCTACATCTACCTACCGTGAAAATCCTCTTTCAGAGATACAAGTGAGAGAGAATTCCCGAGCAATGTGGAATGGGGCAGGAGGGGCAGGAGGGGCAGGAGGGGCAGGAGGGGAGGAGAAGATGATGGGGAACATTACTTTCATGAACTGTCTTAAGTATCTTAGGATATAAGTCTGATGGTCGATATCCCCTCCCCTTGAAATGCCCTATCCCAGATTGTATAAGAATTCCCTCAGTTGTGTTGCAGGCATTTCCTTGTTTATGCTTTTATGTGTGCAGTCAGAAATCTCACAACCTTAAAAAAAAACCTTAAAAAAAATTTGACAGAAGAGGAATGTTTCACCTGTGGACCATACATTGTCAATAAGTACTTATTAACTGGGTTTCTTAAAATGTGACCTGTGCAAAGGTGTAATGAAGGCAATTTGTACATCCAACTTACATTTCCGGTTCAGATCAAACTTCAGCTGTGTCATAAGCATTCTCTTGGCAGTTCCTGTAGAGAAAGATGTCACAGTTTGTAAAGAAGATGAATGCATTCTTTAGGAGAAAAGGAGATATTAGCCCAGCAGGCACCTGTCACCACAGTACTTATCACTAACCACAGCTCTTATTGCATGTCCAAGCACAGGGGCAAAGGACAGACTGAATAGAGAAGTCAACTTGTATCTTATCTGAAGAAAGAGCTTTCTTCTTGTTCAAGGTTAAGCCTCAATAATGGGCAATGTGGGGAAAGGTTCAGCCCTCTGCTCTACCATCTGCAAATTAATAAAATTAATAAAATATTTAAAAGCTTTATTCTCAAGGGCTCATAAATTCATAACTTTCATAAGTACTCTGTAAAAGGCAGTGGAAAAAGAGAGAGAGAGACAAAAATCAAAGCCCTGCACCAAAAGGTGTCCTTTAAAATGTATCTCCCCTCCAGTCTACTTTAAGGTGGCATTAGAGTTGACTGAAGCAGCAGCACGATGCACTTCCTCTTGAATAATAATAATAATAATAATAATAATAATAATAATAATAATAATAATTTATTTATACCCCACCCATCTGGCCGGGTTCCCCCAGCCACTCTGGGCGGCTTCCAACAAAACACTAAAATACAGAAATCCATCAAACATTAAAAGCTTCCCTAAACAGGGCTGCCTTGAGATGCCTTCTAAAAGTCTGGTAATTGTTGTTCTTTTTGACCTCTAGTGGGAGGGCATTCCACAGGGTGGGTGCCACTACCGAGAAGGCCCTCTGCCTGGTTCCCTGTAACTTGGCTTCTCGTAGCGAGGGAACCGCCAGAAGGCCCTCGGAGCTGGACCTCAGTGTCCGGGCAGAACGATGGGGGCAGAACGCTCCTTCAGGTATACCGGACCGAAGCCTTAAGTGTATTTAATCTCACTAATCCTGAGTACCCCAATGATTCCCCTAAATGTATTTAAGTTATTTACTGCACACATTTAATCTCTGATATCACCATTGCTATAGGGGGAGGTGCCCTTACTTCGCGTCTTGTTCAATCCCCACATCACCTGATCACTAGCCATGCTAGCTGGGGATGGTGGAGGGTTATAGTTCAAGCAATATTTGGTGATTCAAGGTTGGTTGTGGAAAGTGGAACTAGTTGCTCTGTGACAGGACTTTTCTGCCACTCCTAGACATTGAAGCAGAAAGGTTTGGCAACCCCCTAGGCAATGAAACTGAAAAATGCTCTTTGCACCCAGCTGCAACTGAAGCCTCATAGGACTGCAGCCCACTGCAACAGTTGCTACAGCCGTACCTTTCTAGTCCATGAACTGAGCCTGTGATCCCATTCTTCAGAACTACTCCAGCGACAATGTTTATACAAATTGCAAGGAAGAGACTCGCTACATGCATTATTCTCTTTGTAAATGATAAATCCAAATGACTGGAGATCTGTCCCTCACAGTCATAAAACAAACAAATCCACCAGTACATATATGCCAGTAGAGAGTCACATAGTATTTCTTTGGGTTGCAAAGCCTTGACTGTACTGTGCTGGAGATGTTAAGTAGCCTTTATTTGTGTCAGAAGCTCTTGCATACCAATAGTCTTGGGGGTAGGGCAAGTTAACACTTTATCCATTTTACTCTGTTAATTTATCTTTAGTAATTCTGTATGGAGCAGATTTGATTTATGGAACATCATTTGTTTCTGAATTACCACTACAGTGGTACCTTGGTTCTCGAACAGCTTATTTGTTGAACAAATCAGCTCCCGAATGCTGCAAAGCCGGAAGTAAGTGTTCCGGTTTGCGAACGTTTTTCGGAAGCCGACGGTCCAACACGGTTTCCGCTCCTGCAGCCAATCAGAAGCTGTGCCTTGGTTTTCAAACGGTTTCAGCAGTCAAACGGACTCCTGGAATGGATTAAGTTCAAGAACCAAGGCACCACTGTATTTGTTTTTATTTTATTGCTTAATGTTACTAAGGGAGGGGGAATAAAGCATAGCTGCCAAGTTATCCCTTTTTTTAAGGGATTTTCTTTTATGCTGAATAGGCTTCCTCGCGAGAAAAGGGAAAACTTGGCAGCTATGGAATAAAGCCCTGTAGCAAAAGAACTTCTGCTGGCTTTCCCTAGCTGAATCGATCCCCAGGTGTGCATATTTGCCCAGTGATAGAATCATAGAATCATAGAGTTGGAAGAGACCACAATGGCCATCCAGTCCAAACCCCTGCCAACCAGGAAACACCATCAAAGCATTCTTGACATATGCCTGTCAAGCCTCTGCTTAAAGACCTCCAAAGAAGGAGACTCCACCACACTCCTTGGCAGCAAATTCCACTGCCAAACAGCTCTTACTGTCAGGAAGTTCTTCCTAATGTTTAGGTGAAATCTCCTTTCTTGTAGTTTGAATCCATTGCCCATTGCCAGATTTTGCACTAATTCCTATGTCTATACCTGTGTTCACAGATGTGTGATACTTGATATCTTACAGCCAGAGTTCATTGCACCATGTGGTGATAATCACACTCCACCTTCAATTACTTTAATTACTTGGAGAAATTAACAAGAATTGCTGGGTTGGAATTTGGGTGAAAAAATGGGGTGGGTGGGTGGGTAGGTGGGTGTTTTATTTATTTATCAAATCGAAATGGTGGTCAGCATGGCTTTTTGACTTGAAGACCCAAGCACAATATTTACAGCCAGAAAGTGGTTAATTTTATTAGTGATTAACGCATAGTGCCCAAACCCATGTTGCCTGGACCATCAGTTTAAACTTAACATGTTGCTAAGATAGACATAGACATAGACATAGAGGGAAGTGGGATATCTTAATGTAGCCATATAATGAGTGACACTAGAGAGTGCAGGCATCCCCAAACTGTGGCCCTCCAGATGTTTTGGCCTACAACTCCCATGATCCCTATCTAACAGGACCAGTGGTCAGGGATGATGGGAATTGTAGTCCAAAACATCTGGAGGGCCGAAGTTTGGGGATGCCTGGAGTAGTATGAATCTGGCAGGCTAAAATGGAGGGCTAAATGCCCCAAGGCAAGGCTCAAATGCAAGTGACATGGGTTTGCCACAAGGGGTTTCCACAAGGCTGGAAAGCATGGCTGTCAAGTTTTCCCTTTTCTCATGAGGAAGTCTATTCAGCATAAGTGAATTTCCCTTTAAAAAAGGGACAACTTGACAGCTATGCTGGAAAGAGAGATTTAAGAAGAGGAGGAGGAGGTAGAGAGAAATGATAACTTATTTCGGGGAAAGGAACTGATTTCCAAGTTTCAGCTTGACACAATGGTAGGTTGTGAAGCAGGCTTCTTAAAATGTCTAAGCTCAAGTCTAGCAGTCTGCTTCTCAATATATGCAAACTGTGGCTAGCTAGGTTTTGTGCTTCATCCAGTTATTTCAAGAATTCAACAACCATCCTGGGGGGAAACCACTTGACCTGTTACATGCAATCTGTAATTTCTCATGTAAATCAATATATTTTACAATTCAGTTATAATATATACATATTAATGCATATTATTTACAATACAAAAGGGGGAAATTGGTAGTGATATAGCTCCAAAAAATCATGGGCAAATGGTTGGAGGATTATTTTCCTTCCCTTGCATGCTTTTGAGATATTAATATCCAATTTTTTAAACACTTTAATTAACCATTCTTCATTATCAGTCATTTTATTTAGATCTTTCTTCAGCTTCTTACTGACACTTTGTGGCTATTGACAATTTGTTTATCCCAGGAGTTCTGCAAACTCCTTTACTTGTGCTTCATCTGCCCTGTGTCATTAGATTAAATCCTATATAAATTACATCCATAAAGTTTTATATGAAGTTATGATTAGCTAAATGTTTTAGTTATCCCTTGACTCATTTGGATATATACTACGTCATGAGCATAAGGAGAGTCTCGGAGGATTAAAATAATGGAAAAGAGGGCCCTGGTGCTGAAAGGTACTTTTTCTTCTTATTAATTGCATGCATTAGTAAGATCTAATATACTCAGCCTCTAGGTACACTTAGCTAAATGGAAATTATTTAGTTCCAAAATGGTAGTTATTAATGCCAAAGAGGGATGCTTAACTATGTCCCCTTAATATAAGAGAGTTCTCTTGCTACCTATAGCAAAGGAGGATTGTTCTTTATTACCCTATTAATTAACCTTCCATCCCACAGAGAAAACAGCCATATTAATCTCTCTTGATACAGAAATCTTTTCAAATATGGTTACCCCATGGTCACTGAAAATTAGAGTAGAAGGAATAGGTAGCTATTAAACACTAAAGCTGCACTCCTGTACATACTTACATCAAAGTAAGTCTCGCTGAACTCAGGACTTTTTTTTCTGATTACTCATGCTGAGCATTAAAATTTTAGCAAGGGTGGATAAATATCTTATCTTTGGTTTTTGTCATTTTCTTAGTCTCAATTTTGGATTATTATTTTTTTCATGCTCATCAAAATTTGGCAAGGGGGTCAGTGAGCAGATCAAGCAAATTGATGCTCCTCAACCCCTGCGTTTGTATCTGCTGTAAAATGCTTAGATTTTTTAAAATGAAGTTGTGACATACAAAACAAACAAACAAACCATGGTTGATGGATTTCTGGATTTTAATGTTTTGTTGGAAGCTGCCCAGAGTGGCTGGGGGAACCCGGCCAGATAGGTGGGGTATAAATAATAAATTATTATTATTATTATTATTATTATTATTATTATTATTATTATTACTTTATTATTATTATTATTAAATTTGCCTCATATTGTCCTATTCCCATCCGTGCCAGCCAAGGAAATCTATTTGTGATAAGGCAATGCACATTGCTCTGATGCTGCAACATTTGATTAATAGTGGGGAGGAACAATTCAGCCTTAAAATGCCTCTCCCCCCCCCCAAGCAACCAGAGCAGCAGCCCTTTCTCTACTTTCATCTGTTAACAGCAGATGAAGCGCATAAAGTTCATCACACATTATTTTAGCAAAGGAGAGATTGGCTACTAGGCAATTAGGGACAAATGAGAGAGGGCAGTTGATCTAAAAAAACATGGTCAGGAATGATGGGATGAGCACATCTAGAGAACACAAGGTTTTCTTGTAAATGGAAGGTTGTCGTCTTTTTATCTGAACTTTAAAAAATAAAAATAAAGTGAGAGCGGCTTATGGCATGTAAGCATGCTGCATTGTTTTGCTTCATTCCCTCCATATTAGTTAAATTAAGTTTCTGAATATTCTCAAGCTCAATTTTCTTTGAATGCTCCATAGTCTAATATTGGATGCACAATCAAATCAGTATAAATTATACCCTCTGATGTCTGGGTGCTCTCAATTCTCTTTACCTTAGGGTGCCATAATTTGTTCTTTCACTGGAGTTAAAACTATATCATTCCTGACTGTGTAGATAACAGCACACAGGCAATGTCATGCTGTTCAGATAAAAGGATAACCTCCATGGTGTTTCCATGCTCTGTTATTTGACTTTCACAACATAAAAGTTGATTCTGGGTAAACAGGATTAAATTTCCTCTTTTGTGTTTGTGGATGAGAGAAGTCAATTAAATCTAGTTCAGATTGTGTCATGTGAGATTCTGCTTCTGACTGGCCTTCTGCTTTATGGGTATCATCAGTGAAGAAGGGAAGCCCCTTTGCACACATCTTACTTTACTGCTGTAGACATTATGGTGACCTTTGTGAATTCCAGGCTCTACATCCCTTCATTGGACCCTGTTGTATCCTCCTTAATACTTTATCCCCCTTTACACTTTTTCATATGGTTACTTAGGGTATTCCCTATGCCAGTGGTTGTCAAACTACTACTACTACTGTAGAACACTTGAAAATATGGCTAAATATGAAGAAAAATAAAGTTACAATATTTTTTCCCAGTCTCAGTGCTAACACCATTGGCAAAACCATGGTCCTTAGACCAGGGCCTTGTTAACTTGTTCAGTAATCTGGTCACAGGCAAAAGAGCCTTGATCTTCTGACAAATCGTGTCCTCCCTAAAGGAGGGCACGTGTTGTGGTGAGACCTGGAGACTGGCCTCCTGGTTGTGGGTGGGTGTATTGGATAGCCACAAAACCTGATTGGTAGGTCCCTCGTTGCTGGGTTTAATCTGGCCAATGGGGTGCAGTCTAAACGGATTGAGGGACCTATATATACCTATGCACATGACCCAGAGCTTCCTCTTTCAGCTCTTGCATTGGAACACCCACCCACCGCTCCCTATTTTAGGGCATTTTGCAATTGACCTTGCTATGCCATCGTGTGTCATCTGTCGTTGTGACAGGGGCACGGCAGGAATTTCCCCCACTTAGCTGATTGGCTGTTGTCATTTGGGTTTCACCTGCCACATAGCAAATCATCACAATTTGTAAGGTTGTGGATAGGCACTGGTTCAGGTGATAGGGATGTGAGAACGGTCTCGTCATCCCTATGTGAAGGGTATTCCGTTAAAGGAGTCCAGGGAGTCAACTTGGTTTGGTCAGTCCCCAAGAGGGGGTTGTGCCCATGCCTGAGTCCAGGGGAGCATCTGGGGAGTGAACAGAGTCTGTTCCCGGGCTTTCCACCTACCTCAGATGTTCACCCTTGGCTGACCTATGATGAAGCTCTGGGTCAGCGCTACTTGCAAGGGTGTAGGGAGCTAGTCGAACCAGAGCCTATGCAACCACTGACTTTTCTGTAATCAATAAAGTTGTGGCCTAAATTCTGCCAAAAACCAAAACTAAAATTTGAGTCAAGTGTGTGTTTATTTAAGGGGGGAGGTCTCTGGGTCTGAACACGCAAAAACAATAAATCTCAATTGTTCTGCAACTTTTCCAATAACTACTTGACTGGCACAAGCCGTTAGTCATATGTAGACCACAGCTTGAGAATGCATGTCCTGTGCAATATAATCCCCATTGTGCATGCATGCATGCATAAATAAATAAATAAATAAATAAATAAATAAATAAATAAATAGAAAGCTACATAGGAAGTGGTTCATCACTCTGGCCAGCACACTTCTTTCACAAAGATACTGACTCTGCCCCATGGCGCATATCCCATTAAAGCTGTTTATAACCTCATTTTTAGATCCTTCCATTTCCTTAACAGGGTCTGTATGCCTCTTCAATCTGTTTTACCAAGCTGCAAGAGGTTCTTTTTGGATTCTGGATGGCAACTGAAGAAATACCAAGCATGCAATTCTGCATGTTTTATTTGTTAGCAAAGTAACATCCTCTCAAGGCCTCTCCTTCTGATGGTCGGTGTTGAGATCCTCTGGAATAGAATACATGTGGATACCAGTCTACATCCTTTTGAGAAGTTAACTATGTATAGAAATGTATTATGTCATGAGAAAGGGTTGTGAGCTTCTAGTGAGATCATAGCGTGAGAGAGTACTGTGATGAGGTGGTGGGCTTTCCTTCAAGGCTATTGAGATATAATGTGAGATGAGCGCCGCAACCCCAGAGTCGGTCACGACTGGACCTAATGGTCAGGGGTCCCTTTACCTTTATAGGACAGCTACCAGGAATCTTAGGTGCATGTGGTTAGCTCACTGCCTCTGCACTATGTCCCTTGGCTATTAGCCAGTCCTTTGAAGTGAAATGTTGGCTTTGCAGTAAACAAACATGGAGGTGGGGAGATTTGTGACTTCATTTAAGACACTAAAGATGTATATATAAGCCCTTCCTTAGTGGGGATACCAACACAGACCTTAAGAGACTGGCGGCAGTAGCGGACTTTGGGCTCTCAAATTTCAGTGGCACCCTGTGCAACACTAAAATTTGGTGCCCCCCACTTCTCACGCTCCATTCTACAGCATTGCTGTGGAGCCCCCTTGCTGTGTGGCACCCAGGGCAGCCGAACCAGTCACACTACTCTAAAACCACCTCTGGGGGCAGAGTGAGAGGATGTGACTTGACTATCAGGTGTTTGGCACTGTTACTAAGGAGCAGATTTTCCAGCAACTCAAAAGTCCATAAGATATTAACTTACCTGTGTTCTTTGCTACTATATATTTTCATCTAACAAATAAAACCTGTTCAAGTGCATGTTTCTTTTATAGCTAAAAGAACCCCTTCCCTTTGGCAAGACACAATCCTCCCTTCTCACTTATTTCCCTGCCCCTCTTTTCACATACAGACAATTTATCACATGGTTAGGGTTGATCCTACCAAGCATCACTCTCCACTGCAACATCACACTTCCTGGGCAGCTGCTAATGCTGTACATTTGCTGCATGCTGGGAAAATCATTAGTTTCTGAATTCTTGCTTCTTATGCAGCTGTTAGAGGCACAAGAGGTGAGTCAGGGAGGGGGCAGGCAAGCCCTCCTTTCACTATATAGACAATCATGTGAAATAGTTTTGTTTATTACACTCTGCTACCATAATTGCCGGGCTATCAGACAAAACTGGCATTTCGAAAGGTAATACCAGTTATTTGTCTGGTGTGCCATATCCTGCAGATCAAAGAATGGAGCTACCTGGTAGGGTGGATTAGCAACTCCATTTCATGTCTGATTGTGGTGAGCTGCTCACATTTTCTGCAGATTAGAGAGAGAAATCAGACATAAGAGGTCTTTCTAGTATTTTTGAACTCCTTGGGCAAAAATCAAGGCTAAAATAGTTCTTGAAAGGAAGGGGGGGAACCCTCAGTCTGCGTAAACTTTCCCTGTCCCTTACACAAAGCAAACAAAAATAGCTAGGATTATATAGGCTACTGTTTTATTTCAGGAACATGGCAACATCATTCTAATTATACATAGTCTGCATAAACCTGCCACCTAATAAAATAATCACAAAGGGTTTCTTTAAGGAATAAGTTATTTGTTATTATTCTAGTATTTCTTACCTGTCCTTCACCCTCAGTGTGGTGTAGTGTTTGGAGTGTTGGATGAGCACCTGGGAAACCAAGGTGTGACCACCTTCCAAAGGAGAAATAACTATTCTAGCCCACTCAGCTTTTCAGAAGGTTGGTCAAAATTTTGTTTCACCTGGCATTCAAACTGGGCTGATCCAGTTGCTATCCTCATGATGATATCTTTATGACGATTCCATTAACAGTGGAATTAATATAGATTTTAGTTAGTTTGTTTGTTTTGTGTTTTGTTTTTAAACAGTACTCTCATTTCTTTGTCACAAATTGCCACAATTTTTCCTCACTTCCCTTCCATGATGCAAGACATACTTCATGAATAACACCTAAATTCCTCAATATACTGAAAGCCCTGAAGCAATTCTATTGCAATTCTATCACCGAATCATATGAAAAACAAACAATGCATGCAGAGATTCACCATTCTACTAAACTCAGTAAATAGGTAATGCATCCAGATCATGCACCATTAAAACTAAGCAGGGCTGCCTTAAGCCTATCTGGCGCCGTAGTGCAGGGATCCCTCGGGCACCCCCCCACCCTTCCCTCCCTTCCGCCGCTTCAATGGAGCGCAACAGGAGGTCCCCAGTCTGGGAACCCGGCCCCTGTCTCTTCCCTCCAGCCCCAAAGACGGGCTCGTGCACTCGCTTTGGGGAGCCCCCATGCACTCCTTGGAGAGTTTACCTGGCCTGGAGTCCAAACAGGGCCACAGCGCCACTCCCCCCCCCCCGGGCAGATGAGGCGTCTCCGCTTTACGAAGATCTCCAAGCTGGAGGTGGCAACGGCGGCGGTGGCAGTGGCAGAAAGGGAGGCAGGGACGCTGCCACCTGTGCTCCGCCTCCGTCTAGGAGAGCCCTGGCTGCTGCGCCAATGGGAGGCTTGCGGTCGGCTTCCCCTCAACAGTGCCCACAGCCCAAGAAGAGGCGGGCGAGAGCAACGCTGCTGGCAGGGCTCGAGGGCGGCTGGACACGGCATGGCAGAGGCGCCCTCCAAAGCGCCCTCCAGAATGTGCTGCTGTGGCGCCTTGCACCAGTAGCCTCTATGGCTAAGACGCCCTGAAACTGAGACCTTCACTGAGGAAATAAACAGATCAAAACATGACCGATAAAGCCAACTCAACAGAGCATCTTAACTGCCACCATGTATTTCTCCACTGGCAAGTCATAGCATAAACATGGTGCCTGTATTTCAAAAATCTACAGAACAGGCTTAGTCATTTCTTGAATTTAAGAATAGCACCCTTAAATCTATTTACAGCCCTTAGATATTATGGAGTGACCCTTACTAACAGTACCAGTTCAAAAGACAGACTAGTGCAACCAAATTTGCAGCATTCCTCATAATAGACATGTGAATTTTAGCTGGGTGGATTCAATTACAGTATAACAAATAAATAAAAAGATTGAAGTCCATAGTTCCCTGGCTCTAGACTCAGTTTCTATCACTTCACAGAACCATGATTATCTTGTAATAACACAACAACAGTGATAAGTTGGCTGTGTAAAATGGTTGTCACACTTTAGCACAGTTTCAATACGATGCCATCAATGGATGCAAGCTAAACAAACAATGTGTTTATTGCCTGATAACTACTACCTCAATAAAATTTGTAAACTAGCCATCTGAAATGAGGAACATTATATCTCACTGATGTTCAATGCAAATCCTCAAACGTGGAACAAAATAAGCAACAGCATAATCTCCAACCATTTGGTTTCAATACTGGGAAAATTACATAAGCATGCAGTGCAAATGTAACATCTCTGAATAAGAAGCTAGGGAAGAGCAAATCTGTGATTTGGGGATTCTCATTTTTAGGCACACTTTACCTATGCATTTGTGTACACATTGTTTGGAGAACTACATTGCAACATTCAGAAAAGTGCAAATTTCAAATGAGGGTAGTGTTTCATTCACCACCAGGCCAAAATATTCTTCTTCCCCCATGCTTTTGTCTAATTAAACAATATATCACCTTTTGAACTTTTTTGGGGGGTGGGAGATGTTATTTTTGTTATGATACAGATGGAGGACAGTATAGAAATTTAATAAATACTACTACATTGTTTTAGAAAACATGAATTAAGCAGGTTTGCCTTTTAGTTTTAACTACCATGCACTATTTCTCTCAACTCAAAGGAGAGTGCTGTGTGTTTCCTATAGGAATCTAAGAGGAAAGTTAGAGAACCCGGACAGTATTGAAAACCATATCAAAGAAGTATGAGTCAACCCAAAAACTGATTTATTGGCTATTTTTATGCATGTTTGTACAAGGGCATCTACTCCTAATGAAGTGTGCATAGAATAGCCAGCTTACTAATGTACTAATGTGCAAGAATAGTTATATGGAGAAGATGGCCACCCTTTTTTGCAGGCAGGGGGCAATTACCCTTAATTTTTATGGTCCTGCATAATAGTGCACAATGACCATGTGCAATGGCCCACTAGTTCTTCTAGAAGGAAAGAGACAGTCATTTTTCCTAGCAAAGTTAATAATATTTAATAAATTCAAAATGCCTCTAAATTAGTTGAAGAAACTTATGATTAGATATTTTCCCCTGGTGTAATGGATTACAAAATGGTTGCTTGGGGCAATGAAGGTGATTTCACACAGATTACAGTCATTCAAATTACTTCCTTTATATATATATATTATATGCAGAGAGAGAGAGCACTCTAAAGTCAGGAAATAAAATAATTACAAATATTAATGTTGTTAAGAAAATGAAGAGTAATTTACATGGATTTTGGGGTCATGCAAACATGCAAAGATTAAAGTAATAAGGGACTCTTTTCCTTGGATGGTGCTTTCTACATTTCCTGAACAAGTTACTTAGTGCAATTTTGAAATCCTGCACAGGTTCAGTGTGTGCATCAATAGGGGGGATGACCCAGTGTATTAAAATCACCAGGCATTAATATAATACTGCTGCTGCTCTAGTTCGCTCCGTATGGGCAATTCAAATGGCTAGTTACAAGGAATTTCCAATATTGTTTTGTTCATATGGGTACCTTAACCCGGGAGACTACTTCTGTGATTGCAAATTTATGGAAATTGTATTAACTTTCCATTAGACCACATGATATGTGATTAGACATCTCAGGTAGGAATATGTCAGTATAGAGATAATCCTTCTATGCCAGTTGTTTAGTGCATGGTATGAGGAAGGAATACAGGAATAGGAAGAGAGAACAAGCAAGTTTATCTTCTAGGTCACAGAAGGGAGGGTGATAATCCTAATAGCAACAACACAACAACATTCCATAGCTATTGGCTATGCAGACTGGGGTTGGTGGCAATTATAATCCAAAACATCTGGAGGGCATCAGATTGGGGAAGACTGTTATAAACTGAGTTTTTAAAAAAGGTGAATCTTTAATATATACACACAAATCTGTCTGACGTTCTGCACAGTTTATGGGTCCTTAATCTCATCATATAGTGCTTTCTTACACTAGATCCCTGCTCTCCTTTCTTCAGCATCTTTGGACTTGCAGAATGATGGGGGAGTGATATGGTTTATAATTGCAAAGGACTTCAGATGAGTGAAACATCCCTTTACAGGATATGTATGCATTGCTCATTCTTATTCGGCATTATGTATTACTTATTACTGTGTATGTCACATTTTTGAATTACATATATATATAACTGTTTTAATTTAATGCGTGAATATTATGTTATGTAGTTATATTGTTTGTTACATTTGATACTGTATACTGCTCTGTGGTATTTTGATGAAAGGTGGTTACCATAGCTGCCAAGTTATCCCTTTTTTTAAGGGATTTTCCCTTATGCTGAATAGGCTTCCTCGCGAGAAAAGGGAAAACTTGGCAGCTATGGTGGTTACACATACAAACACAGTTGCCATCTTATAGCTGAGAGATTCTATGTGCCTGTAGCCAGTAGTCAAGTTTCTCAGATGTGTTGCAAGGGCCTCTGGGCTACCCAATGGCTCCTTCTGTGGCCACTGCCAACACTTGGATTCTTTAGCACACATTCTTCTTTGTTTCTTTGTAAAAACATAGTATCCCTTTAAAAGTTGACCGTGTGTTCGTCTTTTTCTGTCAGTTCTTTTTGAATGATCCTTCTGCTATCAATGGATAATGATGACAGCTGCTACTAACAACTGAATACTCTTCAGTTCCTCAAAGGCAAGGGCTCCTCAAAGGCAAGGGACTAGCTGTACTGTTTTCATTGTTTTTCTTAGAAATCAGATCCTTGAGTTCGTCATCTGCCACCACTTAGTCCATCATACCTTATCTAAAAAGCACAGGAATTGAGCTCTCAGAGAACCATAATGTTCATTCACTTCTATGAGGCTGAAAGTGTAATAAAGAATATCACAAGTGCTGTTGTACTAGCTAGGAGACTGATTATGAATCAGTAAGTCTGTAGTTGAAATTTTGCATCTGCTATGGAGTCACTGGATGGCCTTAGACTCACTCTCTCTCACACACAGTCTCTGCCCTGCATCCACAATATGGGACATATTGACAATGATTTATGTTATATGGCTGTTGTAAAGATTATGTCTCCTTCATGGATCACTGCCTTGTGGTGGTGAAGGGGCTTGAACAACTCAGAGAAGCTAATGAGCTATGCCGTGCAGGGCCACCCAAGATGGACAGGTCATAGTGGAGAGTTTTGACTAAACGTGATCCACCTGGAGCAGGAACTGGAAACATTGTAAGTTATGTTCTAATGCACATGCACATTGCTATTTTGGGTGCTGAGCCTCATATGGATAATTTTTCACACAGAGAAATGAAGATGGAAAATGGAAATGGGGATTGAATTTTAAAGCTGGAAAAAATCAACACAGAAAAAATAGTTTCTGTTTGTTCCTAGTGTTGGTACCATTCATGAAAAAGCCCCAATTTGGCTTTTTTCCATAATCTTTAACTGTAGGCAATAGCTTCAAGTGGAAGAGATCCTCCTTTTTTCCTCAGTGTATCTATCACTATTCCATTGTAAATGGCTGGATCATTTTAGATTCAGTACTGAAAATGCTTCCATAAGCACGGAAATTAGATTTTACTCTTAGCCATCTGTAAGCAACTAAATCTTCGTCTCCTTAAGGTATTCTGTAAAGTTTGTGCTTTAAGAATAACATCAAACACCCATTTGACAGGAATTACATGCTGCATTGTTTTAAATGGATCCTTTTTAAATGTCCTGAGACTGAGAGCAACAAATTCATCTGTTCCTTCAAATTTAACCTCTAGATTTAAAACTTCATCTTTTACATTGTTCTAATAATTTAAGTATTCATCCAACAGTTATGTTTAAAGCCAGCTGAAAAACAACTCATTTTCTATCAACATTAAATTACAGAACCTTAAAATATCATTTTCTACTCTTACACATAATAGAAAATACTTAGATCTTTCTTTCTGTTTTATTCATCTGCACAGCTGAGTAGTCTCCGTGTAAAATTGATTGCCTGGTCAATGATGCATCTCCTAATCTTTGACATATTCTTTAGAGATACCATCCCCTGCAGGTATAACATATCCTCATGTCTGAGCGTTGTCTCTAGAATGCTGGGAGGGTATTAAAAACCATTTTATTGATGTCCTAGATGCTTCAAAAACTATACTCTGTCCAAAACCAAAATACAAGTTAGCCCATAAACCCTGTTACCTGAAGACATATATCGGCCAAAGTGACAGCATTGTTTTACATTTAGAAGAATACCAAGGCACAGATAAAGCAATGGAAGTGACTGATATCCGTGTGCTTTTCTCTCTCTCTCTCTCTCTCTCTCTCTCTCTCTCTCTCTCTCTCTCTCTCTTTTACCACTGCGCCCCCCCCCCCAAATATATAGAAATAGTAACAGAACTCTGGTTCTTATTACAGACAGTATAGTGCATTCTCAAAGAGATGAGCTCAGGCTCACCTTAGTAAAGCTAGGTTTAAAATCTATGCAACATCAATAGATCTAAAGGCCAGCTATGTTATTTAAACTTATGTGATATTAAATACAGTATCCATGTATGTGTACAGTGGTACCTTGGTTTAAGTACACAATTGGTTCCGGAAGTCTGTACTTAACCTGAAGTGTACTTAACCTGAAGCGAACCATTGAAAGTAATAGAAAGTGGATTAATCCGTCCCAGACGTTCCGCGGAGTACTTAAACTGAAGCGTACTTAACCTGAAGTGAACTTTCCCATTGAAAGTAATGGAAAGTGGATTAATCCGTTCCAGACATACCGCGGAGTACTTAAACTGAAGTGAACTTTCCCATTGAAAGTAATGGAAAGTGGATTAATCCATTCCAGATGGGTCCGCGGAGTGCTTAACTGAAAGTACTCAAACCGAAGCGTACTTAAACTGAGGTATGACTGTATACATTTTTTGGGTGTGTTCTTAGCCCACTAATGTAAGTTATTGAATACTTCATTTGTTTTGTTGCCCATCTGTTAAAATCACATTAGTTTCGCTATCCATTGTTTAAGACCACATTAATTTTTATTACAGTTCGTTTTTCTTGTGTTTTTCTTTGCTTTCCTTATGATTTGCTGCTGCCTGTGGTAGTGGTAGCAGAAACACTCTGAGTGGCTGTCATTTTATGTCTCCCAGAATGACCCAGACTTTGCGTCATTCCAAGGCATTCTGGGGGAAATGGTAAGAGTGATCCTCAGAATGGTTTAACTGTCAATCCCTCTTCTCAGAAAACTATGGAAATTGTAGTTCTGTGAGGGGAGTAGACATCTCTTAACAACTCTCAGCACCCTTAACACATTATTAAAGTTCCCAGGATTCTTTGGGGGAAGCCATGCCTGTTTAAAGTTCTGCGATACTACAGTAATTTAAATGTATAATACAGATGGTACCTAAGTCTCTTAGCCACCATAAGGGTTCGCAGAATCCTCTTGTTTCATATGCATTATTCTTAGCATTTGTTTTACACCAAATGAAATTTGAACCAAATGCCCCCCATGTCACAGTGCAACATTAAGGCCGCAGTGCTTGCCAGTTTTTTTTTTTTTTTTGTAAATAAAAACAAAATCTCAAAAAATCCCGAAGCTGTTCACATAAGGAAATCCTAACAAAATGCACTAGAGAAAGAGGTTGTTTTTAAAAAACACATAATTCACCGTACTCAAGGGTAATGTTACTAATATCAGGAAAATACCCATACAAGCTGATATGTTTAAGCTGTTGATTGGCACACTCCCTGGTCAATGTCCGTCTAAACTCAACTGGGAGACCATTCCAAATGGTGGGTGCCACCACAGAGGTGCTCCTCTATACCGTTGCCAGGGGAACAGATATAGATCATGACTACAGTATAACCGCTTTCATCTGACTTTCTCAACAGAAGTCTGAACTGCAATACAGACACAGTACTTCAAACTAAGGGTCACGGTAGACTTATCTTATGCAGGATACCGGAAATAGTGCTCCTTCCTGGCAACAGAGTGACAACTCTCTTCATAATTAGGGCATGTCACGCTACATACCATGCATGTGCAGAAGAACAGATGCTAGACAGAGATTGTTTCCAGAGGCCATTTTTAATGAAATGTTGTTGTGTGTTTTTCTTTGTCACTGAGGGAAATTGTCCTGTGCCAATAGAGAATTCGGCTCATTAATTTGGGGTGCAGGAATGGTTCATTTCTTTGAGAGATACAGACCCTTCCTTGATGAAATGTAGTTGTTCCATGAGCTGAATTTGTAAGCTAATAATTTGTATAACTACCTCTTTGAATGAGATAGCTCAGAGTCTATGGCTTCAGAAGCCTGTGGGATTTTTTTGAGCTGCTATTTATGGGAGCTATTTCTAGTCTTGAATCATTAATCTTTAATGTGATAATAAATACTAATTATGTATATGCTTTGCTTCCTCTTAGGTGTTACATTATGCTTTCGAAAGCAAAACCTGAATGCCTCTTCAGGATTAGAAGAGGGTCTGAATTGGTTAATTTCTCTATAAACATAAACCGGCGGTATTAAGTTTAGTGAAATTTGCATGGTGTGACTGTATACCGTGTATATGTAGGTCAAACTTTTTACAAAATACTGTATTCTTGTGCTGGTTTGGTCATCATTCAAGGACTTATTTATCCTCGGCTCACCATTTTTAGCGCTAAACACCATTATTATTTCACTGTCACTTGCTTATTGAAAAATAACACTCAACATCTGTTGGCTTGCAGAGACTGCCTAAGTTTGTACACTACCTTAAAGAAATGATAATTTTCTCTTTGGAATATGATGAAGATGAGAAAATTTATGATGTAGGATTCCATAATATGAACCACAGAAAGCCTCATAACTAATCAAAGCCAATAGTCTGGGTTGTTTTCTGGGGGGGGGGTATTAAATTACACAAGAACTGTGTAATTTAATATTTTCTAGAATCCTTCCATGTTTTACATTATTATGTAATTGTCTACCTATTTCTACAATTGTATGTAATCCATTTGTTGTGGTCATCAGATAACTACTGTAGAACTCCCCTCTGTTTTTTAGCCATAGCTATTAGAACCATCTATTATAAATGAAGCGGAGCTATTTTGCAGTCCTTTTAAAAATACAACTTTAATAACATATTGTACAGATCTGATCAGAAAATCAATGAGAGGATTAACCTTTCTCTGTAGTCTTATTTAGGCTGCAGTCCTACACTTACATGGGAGTAAATTGCCATCAAACTCCTAGACACACCTAGGATTGCAGTGGTAGTCTACCTCTCCCTCATTTTAGCATTCATTCGTTGAACACTAGGCTATTTTCATCCTCCCCCTTGTTTCCAAGAAATGTAATAGCCTCTCATTAAGCCAAGCTGGTAGTACACGCCTCCCTTTGCACCTTCTGCACAGAGAGTAATTGTTCAAATATTAACATGCCCTTCCTATACCTTCTCTTATCCCTGTGTGAATAAGGCCTGCTTATTCAACCTTAAGACAGAGTAACTTTCCAGAGTGTAAAAAATGGCTCTATAGCTTTAGGAGAGACATTAAATCACCCAGTAATTTAAGCATGAAGAAAGATCTTCAGGGCAAAGTGCTCATTAGAAGCAGCTTTCCTCCTCAGCAGATCAGCACATCCTGTTCTAGTTGATGGAAACTACTCTTCTCCTTTCCAAACTAACCAGTGTTTCTACATTATAGTCATTATTAATGACATTTTGACTTCTTCCACCTTGGACAATATAAAAGATAAGCGACTTGGCTTTTAAGAATGCCAAGCCTTTCAAATGCCTACTAACAGAAATGGGAGCTGCAGGTACACAGAAAACCAAGTCGTGCATGGCAGCGTTTTTCTGCATCAAAGAGTTTTAACTTTTCGAAACAACATTTATGCCCCAGTCTTTTGTCTCTTTCTTGTAGGTTATGACCAAAGCAAAAGATGAACAAAGGAGCTAAAAGAAATCACAGATGATTCTGAAGCAAGCAGCCACCCTTCCAAAAAGAGAAGAAGAGACAAGGGGACAACAACTCAGAGGACAGCCAGGCTATTGGCTGGTTGAAATAAAGTTGTCAGGTGTAATATGTCAGGATGGGAGCCGAATGGATCTTCCAGGTCAGTTAGGTCTGCAATCTGAACTGTTCAAGACAAAAGTTAGGTCCAAGTGCACTCCCAAAGTGGATATCTAGTTTTTAAGGAAAGTTGAACTCCTATCCCTGTATCAGCAGGGCTACTGGCTAGTGACACTTCAGCCTTGTATAGATTGAGGCTAAGTACACACAACATGTGTTGCTATGTTGTATTGTACTAGTAACATCAAGACTGAATTACTGCAATATGCTCTATGTGGGGCTACCCTTGGGCCTGATCTGAAGGTTCCAGCTGGTGCAAAGCACAGTCACTAGATTATTGCACAGTCTAACATCAACACATACCGGTATCTCCAGTGCTGAAAAGCTTGCATTGGCTTTCCATATACTGCTGGGCCTGGTTCAGACTTCTTGAATTAATTTACAAGACTCTTGACAACTTGCAACCTGCATACCTCAGGACTGCCTGAACCCTTATATCTCTGCTTCATCACCGAGATCAAATCATTATTAGTGGTGCCCCATGGCTCAGATACATGACTTGTATTCACAAGGAGTCGTATGTTCAACACGGTAGGCTCAATTGTGTGGAACTTCCAGTTGAGGTAAGACAGGCCCCTCCCTATGGAACTTATGGCATTTATGTAAGATTTATTTTACTCCAGCATGCTTTTAATTGATTTCTGATATCATAGTCTTAACTCGTTTTAGTCTTATTGTATGGGGTCTTCTGTACACCAGTTAGAGACCACTGTGATTAAGTGGTATACAAATTGTATAAAAGAAGAAAACATTTAATTCTCAACTCAGTGGAGACTGAGTACTTGTTTGTTTCTACATTGCCTACACACAATCTGAATCTATTGCATAAAAAAAATACCCCTAAAAATGCTTCTTGAGAAATTGGCTTCATTCCAAAAATAAAAGCTCATTGCAGAATGATTTTGCATAACCCAGCAGTATGCCATTTGAAAACAAATGAGAGCAAGTGTAGGTGGTCCCAGCAATGTGGGGTGTGTATCCACTCCTACCCAATTACTTTGTTGGTGTGCAGATACCAAGATCACAATTATCGCTTCATTCGTCATTCACCCATGGCTTGTGTAGGGAGCATAATCAACAGACCATCCATAAATGAGTTCAGACAATCTAGAGTATGACAGCAAGAAAAGTAGTAGCATACCTCAAAGATGCTGCACAATCTCTTCCCCCTCCCCAAACTTGGGTTTTTTTATCAGTATTGGGAGACAAAGTGGGGCCACAGGGACACAACAAATCAATGGGAAAGGTATGAGAAAGAATTACCCCAGTACGTGTCTCAATACAGATTACAGTATTCATTGATTTAATTCAGGTATTGGAAGAGCAGTTCAAGTGGAGAAAACGATGCAAAAAGGTTTTTGATTCTGCTTCAGCAGTTATGAGCAATTGAGATTTCCATCTCTTGGTTATTGGCAGCTAATGATGCCTGTGGGAGGGACAGGTCTCACCACAGCTGTTGTGACTGTCAGGAGCCATTTGGAATATGTCAAAAGAATGGAAGTAGTGTTGCCTGAAGATGGCAATTCATAAGACATGTCACCAGGAAGAGAGTACAGAAAGGGAGAGAAAAGACAGAAGCAATGTGGAGGTTGGCTGTTATTTTTGCGGGGGTCCTAATCCTGAGATAGCAACACTTTCTTGTGGTAAGCTTCCTGGCTCTTCATCAAGCTCAGCAGGTTTCCCTAACATGAACAACGGAAAGCATCATCAATCATCAAAGCAGAAGCTGTTTTTTCTGGAATAACATTCCAATTAAATTAGACAAGAACTGTGAATACAGGTGAAATGTTTTCTTGAATTCTTCCATGTTTTACATTCATGTTATCGACCCCATAGATCAGATGTTGAGTATTAGGGGTGCAGAATTTAGATTTCATTAACACAGAATTTGAAACAGATAATTCTGAGAACAAAGTATGGACAGTCTTACAAGTTCTTATTCATTCCTCATTCCTAAAGACCCCACAACACATCCTTTCTTTCATAAAAGACGTTAACCAATGCAAGACAAACAAACACCTGCAGCTATGAACTCCCATGTTTCTTCTAAGCAAGCCAACTATTTTCTTAATATGTCAGTTTTTGTTAACACCCTCAGTTCAAGTGTCCTTCCATTTCTAATACCGTATATTCCAGCGTATAAGACGAACCCCCAACTTTTCCAGTTAAAATATAGAGTTTGGGATATACTCGCCGTATTAATAAGACGACTCAGCGTATAAGACGACCCCCGACTTTTGAGAAGATTTTCCTGGGTTAAAAAGTAGTCTTATACGCAGGAATATACAGTATTTGAAAAAAATAATTATGTAAGTTGTGGAGCAAGTGTAGGACACAAGGTTTTTCTTCCTTTCTCATAATACTAGCGGTGCTGTGATTTAAGGACAGATAGGGACATAAGAAGTTCACATTCGTCTGAACATGGCTAAGGAATGTGTATGGGTGGATGAACTGAGTGAAGTGGGTGTGATCCACCTGTGCCTGCTTAGATAATCAGTGCAGCATCAACATAGATTGAATGGACTGGGTGTGCATTGCTCTGGCCTTAAATCCACATTTCCTTCTCTAAGGGATTTTCTGCCTTTGCAATTTCAGGTTACTTGCCACACCAGAGAAACTTTTGCATTCACACCTGCCTGTCTCCCAATTAAAGAAGGGGCAACCACATGATGCCCTCTCCATCCTAGTATTGTCCAGATATTTCCCCATTTAAATAGAGGTTTTTTTCAATCCTTGGAAAGCCCCAGGCAGGATAAAAGCCCCGACACTTAAATGTATAATGTATTAATTGGGAAGACAGGCAAGTGCAAATCACCATATCATTCCACTGTAGACAAGTTCACTGATGCACAGAGCAAGAGGTTCTTGATTCAAATAGTGGCCGAACCTGATGCTTATTGGTGAAGAAGATAATTTATTAATGGAACAAACACCAAAGAGCTGTTGGAATGCCCCTCTGCTCAATTGCTGAATTCCCCCAACTTTGCAGCGTGCAAAAAAGATGGCAAAATTCAGAGGAAATTGACCCAACTCAATATTTATCTTTCTTAGATTCTGACTTTCAGTTTATGCCAGCGCCAGCATATGATTTTACTAGGCAGGGACTCATGTTGCATAATTCACTATGAGTGCCAAAGGGATAGCTGATTTGCAACTTGATATTCATGTAGCTCCATTTCCACTGAAGTATCAGTTGCTGAAGGAGCTCCAGGCTGCAGTTCCACACAGTTAATAGAAGCAGATTTAGTTAACTCAGATGACACAATCTAGGCTGAGTTACCAAGAGTTGCTCTGCTTCTAAAGCAGGTGATGTTCTAAACTGAAACACTGTCTTGCAGAGCATTCCAACGTAAAATAAAATAAATGCTTTTTTTCCTTTAAAAAAAATAAATCAATACCAATTTATTTCAGTGTTTCTTCTTGACTTTTTTATTATCTGAGTTGCAGTGTAGATAACAGACTGTTTGTGCTATTTTTGTTGTACTGTGGAAGCTTTATTAATTAATAAAGATCCATAAACAGTGCTACGCTGTAATTGCACCTTTGGCTATGCCTTAACATTTGACCACACAACTATACTACCTACATACAAAAACATGTCTTACTTAGAAGGGCTCTGGGCACAGGAAATTTTTATCAGCTGTGCTGAAAGTATTTATTCATTTAATCGTTCCATCTTTTTAATCTCAAGGCAAAGAAGAAACTGTTCTTTATTTTATCCAGGAAACTATATATTCTCCTTTCTAGATTATAACTGATGCTTGGGAAGTAGTTTACTTAGGAAGAATAAAATACTCCTGGTGTAATGGCTTATAATTTACTAAGGGGGCTTCCAAATGGGTATTAATTGTGGGATCAGCGCTTCCCATGGATGCAATTTCTTTGCAGTGTTCACTGGATGTCAAAATGCCAACCCCCTATTTCCCCTATTTCCATGTTTTAATCCAGATTTCCCTTTTCTGGGAACAATCCAATATGTTCACAAAACAAGCAAACAGACCCTGTTGCACTATCTAGAAACTCTCAAACATTTCACCTGATGATTGCAAAAAGAGAGAAATGTCACTACTTTTCACTAACACTACACCTCAGCTTTGAGATTAACTCTCATACTTGGTGTGTATAGGAAGGCAAGGGGGGGGGGAAGAGACTAATAACAAGGAGAAATCCAAAGCAAAGAAATCAAGGCAACGTTGCACACAAACATTAATTGATGGAAGAAGAAATACAATGCTCAAGGCTACAATCCTACACATAATGAGGGACATCTTTTTGTGATGTGTTTTGAATACTGCTTTTGAAAACTGCCTAGCAGGTAGGTAGCTAGATATTCAGCCCTTCATTTAAACACATTTACATGGCAACAAACAACTTTTGTGTGAGCATATGATGTTGGGATGCCCCCCTGTGATTCTGTACTTGCTGGCATTTTGCATCAATTCAGATAGGCCTAATCAGCCAACAAACAAGGGCTTTCCAGTGAAATCAAATCTGCTCTTAAAGTAATTTTTTGGGAACATTGCTTCCCAGAGTGTTAATGTTATGGCCTTCAGTTGCTTTCCTTCCTCACTTAAAGGTGTCATACCTGCCAAGTTCCTCTCTGAAAAATAAGGGACCTGACAGAAAGTAGCATACCGGAAGTAGCATGGCGGCCATTTTGGAACTGGGGGGAGCATGCTCAGAAGTGACTTTTGATGCTGCTGTGCCCAGTTCCAAAATGACCGCCGCACCAGAAGTCGTGCTGCAGTCGCTTCTGAGCATGCTACGCCCAGTTCCAAAATGGCCGTCACGCCAGGATAAACCGGGAAAAACAAAAAAAAATGTTTTTTTGGCTGGGGACAGCTGGAAAAAAGGGGGTTTCCCGGGGAAAACGGGGAGACTTGGCAGCTATGGGTGGGTTGGATTGCAAAAGAGCATCCCATACTTATGCCAGGAAGAGAAGCAGTATACTAAATAAGGCTTGTAATGAAATAACCATCTCTATTAATAATGATTAGGCAAACTATTTAAAATAATAGTCATAACTAAATTCCCTTGTGCTAACTGAAGTAAGGGGCTCATTTTGAGTTTCCTTCTTATTTAGATGTGAATCCTGAAAAAAATTCAGTGCTACTTCTGTGGCAGTTGTCCCACATCAGGTCCCCATTTGCCAGTAACTGTTTTTGGATTTTAACATTACCAGGTCCACAAGCAAATAGAAACTCTCACTGAGTGATCCAAAGAATGTATGGGGTTTCCTCTTCTGATCCCTGTGCATTAAGCATGAGGGTTTGCACAGAGTCTAATCTCATCCAGCTGAATGGGGTTAGAATCTCAGCTTTGATCAGGAACCCTGACACAGGGCTTTCCACAATCTCTGACACCGCTGAAGAACCAGAACATCATGCTCCAAACCAGTGCAGTGTAGTGCTTAGAGTGCTAGACCACAACTTTAGAGACCAGGGTTCAAATCCCCCCTCAGCCACAGAGCTTACTGAATGGACTTAGGCCAGTCATGAACTCTCAACTAACCTGTGAGGGACAGGGGATACCGAGAGGTCCCTCCCATCTTAAGGTCCAGCCCATCCCCAAGCGTGGGGGAGAGCAGGGAGAGCTCTGCCTCCAGCGGAGAATCAGGAAGTGGTGTCCGAGGCTCAGGCAAGGTTGCGGAGCCACTGACCCAGGTGGGACAGGAAGGGGGGAGCCCGGGGGGAAGGCCAATCCCCCCGACTCCGGAATTGCGCAAAAAACGTCGGGGGAAGAGGCTGGGTCTCCTCAAGCTTCTTTGCTGGAAGAAAACACGCCAACCTCCATTCGGAGGTACTGACACCTGACCGAAAGCATGTATATAGATCGCTCTGAGCACTGTAAATAATCAGCACTTAATAAAAGTCTAAAAGGACTATGCTGCGAGGAGTCGTTACTCTAGAGTAGCCGCATCAGCGTCTCTGACATAACCCTACCTCACAGGGTTGTTGTGATGAGGTAATGAGGAAGGAAGAAACATTTGCCAGTTTGAACATCTTGGAAGAAAGGCTGGGTACTAATGTAATAAATCCTCTCTTTTTTTACCTCTGATAATGGTCGGGGAGAGGGCATAGAGTCATTTGTAGTCAAGTTTAGGAACAGCAGCTTACTCTGTGGTCTTAATCCCTTCATCCATTAACTATATATACTAGTTATAGACTGCTATTTATCCCATAATTTGGTGGTTCCTATTCTTTTTAGCAGTGTAGTACAGGCTACATTGCCCTCCCTTAAAAGCAAAAAAAAATCTGTCTTTGTGATGTGCCAAACAGTATTCCAAACTGCGATTTCCACCATTTAAAACTGAAGCTGAATACAAGTAACTAGGTCCAGTTCACTGAGCTCACTTGAACTTTCTTTTGTAGCAGCTGTCATCAAATTAGAGTATAGCTATTACCACACTCCTTTCTTACATAAAAGGAACTTCACATAGAACACTTGGGGGGGCTGTGTCTTTGTGTCTTTCTTTTAATGAAAAGTAGAAAAAGTGTTAATTGCATGCTGGCAATAATACTGTATATTTCTTGGAAATAATGAACTGGTATTTTTATAGACAGGATCTGGAATTGGTCTTTATCTAAATAGCAGATACATATTTGTAAAGCTCTCCCCCAAAAAATAAAATGCAGTGTTTGAAAAAGGTGATAGACTGACAGCTTTATAAATATGCCACCTAATGCTCAAATCTATATATATGTGTATTTTAGCTTTGCTCTGAAGAATGAGTGTGATGCCATTGTACTGAATGAGAGGCAACCACTGTGATTTAACCTACAACTCTGTGCAAGGTAATAAATTTACTGAGGAAAGATGCATGCTTTAGTTGTGTTAGTTTCTATTTTATTTTATTATGTTATTTTTTTATATGAAAACACTTTGATCAACAACCAGCCCTATCTTTTTCTTGGCTAAATCAGAATTCCTGCCTCCTCTCTAAATCTTCCTGCTTCTCAGTCATGTTTGGCATTTTCTCTCTGATTAGTCAAGATCCTTGTGGGAAGCACAAGCCAATGTTATCCCAAAGTACTCCCTTTCTCTTTTTAAGCTTTATTGGAATGGTTGTGGAAGGTGTTAAGCAGAATTACCTCAAGGGTGGCCTAGAAAGGCTAGTCCACCATTTGTCACCCTGTTGTCATTATCACAATAAAAAAGGAAACACTCCTCTCTACTCTCCTTTTATTATGACAAGAAATTGTTATCTTCCTCTGTTCCCTTATTCCTTCTTTTCCTAATCTCATTTTATCTGAACTGCCGTGTTAGTCCAAACCCCAATCATTTGCATACTACCTTTCCCACATGGTGCATTTATGCTTCCATGCCTATTTTGCTTGGCCCCTTGGCATCTGCCTTCTCTCCATACAAAGCACATTCTCTCTACTTATCTCCACTTTTGCAGCAGGAACTACTTAAGATGATGATGTCCAGTTGCAAACAGTGGTCCAGACAATAGGGGTGGCCTGTGCAATTTGCAACAACTAAGTGTCTTGTTCTTATGTATTTCTGTATTGGCACTTCAAGCCTCAAAAGCTGTTTCCTCATTGCCCACCTTTTGTGTAAACAAATTCTTTAATTATAATGATCTTGCTAATTTTCCCTGAATAGGCAAGGCAATAGTGGAGTTTTCCAGAGTGATCATGTTCATTGCAGTAACCTTTGCAGTGTACAGTTGGTGCAGGTAAAGACCCCCAAGTGGAAGTGATAGTTCCATGAGCATGTGCATAGGGCATGGGTTCATGTACTGTATATGGATTCACAAGCAGACCTAGTAACATACCTGCATCATGATCTCAAAATAGGTTACTGATCTAACCTATTTTGAATATTGAATATAAGCAATACCTTATATTGCTTTAATTTAACTTGAGTTAAATTACTTCTGGGGTTTGCTGCTTGCGGAAGAGTATGGAACTTTCTATTCAGCATTGAGCAAGTGCAGTTTAGCATTAAGTCTGAATGCTAAACTGTGATTAATCTTAACTATTGAAACAAGTCAGCTTCATAAACCACAGTTTGAAATGGGCTTTCCGTCCCATAAATCATACTTAATACTAACCACAGTTTGCCTGGACTTGGACCCACTGTTAGCTGCAGTTAATAAAATGCAAAGGAAAAAGCTTTTGAAGTCTTCCTTTATGCATCCCCCACCCAGAAACTCTAATATATATATTAGAACCAACCCATGTCAGCTTGAGTCAGGCGTGCCAACTCTTGCCCCCCCCCCCTCAACATTTGTTTTAGTCCAGTGGCCAGTTGCTCCAGAGTGCTTGGCCTCCATTGTGTGCATTGCCGCATATGCACAATGTGTGAAGCATATGATGTCACACACCCGTGATGTGCAACACATGACAGGGCCCTTCTATCTTTGGGGCAACCCAACACCTCTGGCTTGAGTGCATCTGCAATGATTTTGCTTTCAAACATTTCCCTCAATTTTTTTCTGAAAATGCTGGTGGGTGAACATACTTTTGATGTGCAAATAAACATCAAATATTTGATATTCAGTATCAGCATTTTGCAGGATCAGCTTTGGATAGTAGCTGAGAACAAGCATTCAGAAGTGGTCAGTATCCGATAACTGACATTAAGTAGCAGTGGTCCCTGACAGCATCTGAAATGTAGCAGTTAACATTTGACAATATATGAAATTGACACAAAGTAGAATTAAGTATTGTTAGATAGCAACATCAGTCATGACAACTTAGTGAAGCACAACTCCACAGGATTCTGCCAAAGAAGCCTAATAACTTACTGGGTTCCTCTAGAAGGAAATACGTGTTTTTTTTCTAGAGTGAAACCTCTGAGCAGATAGACCATATTATTTCATAGAAATTTCATAATGTCCAGTAGTAATAGCAGTTAGCAGCTGGAGGGCAGAAGGAAGAGCAGTGGACAAACATCTAAGTTGCTCCTTTCATCTCTAAACTGACTGCTCCAGATTCTCCCTACTCTGCCAGGCCCAACGGAAACTGAAGTGTCTGGTGAAAGTTCTTTCAACATGTAGAAAAATAAGGCAGCCTCTCTCTCTGCAGAAGACTAATTGGATATTTTATGGAGGTTCTGCAATTGGCTTTAGTTTAAAATGCACAGAAGGCATAAACCAGGGGTCAGCAAACTTTCAGCAGGGGGCCGGTCCACTGTCCCTCAGACCTTGGGGGGGGGGACTATATTTTGAAGGAGGGGCTGGCGGTGGAGGGATGATGAGCGGTGTGTGAAATGGCTCCAGAGAGGGGCTGCTCAAGCGCTGCTGCTGCTGGCACCAACAAAGCCCAGCCCCCTTCCTCCTCTAGGCAGGGCGGGGAGAAGCCAGGAGGAGGGAGGGAGGAGGTACTGCCGCCATGTGATGGAGAAGGAGGGAGAGGGAAAGAACAAGCACGCTGGCAATCCACGTGGTGATTCCCGGACCATCCACGGGCCGGATCCAGAAGGCAATTGGGCCTGATCCAGCCCACAGGCCTTAGTTTGCCTACCCATGGCATAAACTAACCAAGCAGGCTAAATAGCAACCCATGAAGCTAGAATGGCAAATTGCAAATATTCCTCCAAATTGTATTGCTGACTCACACACATACAAACATCGCATGAACATCCCTACCATCTTAAATCGTATCTGTGTGAGGGGTTGCACTTACATTGAGTGCATTGGAAAATAACCTTGGCTGAAAAGTGGGGTATACCTTTGAACAAGAAAGAAAGAACATTTGGCAGTATCTGACAGCTGATGTGCAGTAGTAGTCAATATTTGACAGCATTTGATGGATTATTTGCAACAAGAGAGAAGAATAGCAAGCAAAATAAACAAGTCATCAAATGATTAAGCATCATTAATTACAATGTTTAGGAAGGAAAGCACAGGACTTGTAGTAAACTGGATTTTAAAATAGAATTTTGTCCCCTGCAGCAAATGTAAGCCATAAAAGGAAGCAGGTGAGGATTTATGAATCCAAAGGAGTCCCAGAACAAATGCTGGCTTCCAGAAAGATTTTCATTGCTGCATTATTTGTTTTACTGTACTCTAGATACAGGAACATGCCTGTGAATAATGATAATATATACGACATTAGCAAAATGACATTGTGCTTCCTTTTCGCCATATGCGAGGCTGAAAATGTTACAGATGCTTCAAAGTTGAGATCTTTTTTATTTTCCTCCCCCCCCCTTAATAGACTAGAAATTTAATTTATCAAACAAAATACTCTACTCTACTTAGCTGCCTCAATTCTCCTTGGAACTTTGAATCAATATAATTCTGATGATTTTAGAACACATTTCTGTAATGCAATTATTCGTTCTGAAATCTGACAGCACTTACTACTAGCATAGCTGCTGAAAAGTGTCGATCTCCCTCTTAGAATGAAAAAGTGTAATTAGTTTAAGAAAGAAATATTGATTAAATTCAGATAGAAGGTTGAGAAAGAATCTCTCTCTGTAATCCTAGCAGTTCTTTCTTCATTAATGGAAAGAGAATAGTTATTTGTTTCACTTCTGGTGCAAATTCACAAGTTTAACTGACGACTTATTTGGGTTGCACAGGCAGGTTTTCTGTGCCAGAACTTTAAAAAGTTGATTGACATGCCAGACACATACGCAATGTTTCACCATTTATTTGGATACAAATGTGTCACATGGCAAACCTGATGATGTTGAAGGTTTAGAGTGAAATCAACCTGTATATATCAAGAAAGTTCCACATGGTCTCAAAAGATATCAAAGGAATGCTACTTTTGAAACTCTCCAAAACTCAGGTGTCATGGGAGAAACCAAAGATTAAGGCTCAACACATTTATTGTTTTTACATGGCCAGATGATGATGACATGTGATAAAAGTGATAAATAAAAGGACAACACAACAATAAAATTTGATTGATCCTGTTCAGGTTAGTCTGTCAGGAAATACTCTTAATGAATAAATTTGTGTCCACTTGAACCCCCCACCCACCCACCCCAAAAAACGAAAAAAGTTCTGCTAGATGTGTTCCAGACAAGCAGAACATTTTGGAAATTGGAGACCTATCCCTTAGCATTGACAACCCAGCTTTGGAAAATGTCTCTTATATTGGATGAGTGTTATAATATCTCTATACCTTTGTTTCATTGTTTATTTCCTAGCAGAGTCTGTTTGCTATTTTGTTCACCTTGCCCAGTTTGTAGTTGGAAGGACATAACTCTAGTGAGAAGAAGAAGAAGAAGAGTTTGGATTTGATATCCCGCTTTATCACTACCCGAAGGAGTCTCAAAGCGGCTAACAATCTCCTTTCCCCTCCTCCCCCACAACAGACACCCTGTGAGGTGGGTGGGGCTGAGAGACTTCAAAGAAGTGTGTCTAGCCCAAGGTCACCCAGCAGCTGCATGTGGAGGAGCGGAGATGCGAACCCGGTTCCCCAGATTACAAATCGACCGCTCTTAACCACTACACCACACTGGCTCAGAGGCTTCAAAGTTGAGATCTAGTTAGAAATGACTAACTACTTATCTTGTTTGTTTCCTGCATCCTGGGTTTACTTTTAGGAGAAGCCAGAGATGCTGAGCCTTTCTGCATGCAAAGTATGTGTTCTCCCATTGATAGATATTCCCACGTTGGTGAACCTTTTATGTGCAAGTTATCAGAATCTAACAATGTGATTGGAAGAACAAACTGCAGGTGATGGATCTTACCTTCCTCTTTAAATAGAAGTTTACCTTACAGTGCATTCTGGACCACCCCACAGCCCACATTTTACTTTATTTCAGTTAACTTGGGACACTAACTGCAGGAAAGGAACTTTCGCCTGCCATTATTGATCCATTTTTACTCTGTCAACTGAACATATAACTTGAGTATGCATACAGTTATACCTAACTAGGACAGAACCAGATTTTTTAAAAATGGCTCAGCTGCAATCTGGTTTCAGCAAAAAAATGAGAATTTAGAATTTTAAAAATCAAAATTAATTGCTCTTTCAGACAGCAATAGGTTCTTACTGAGTCTTCCACCCCTATGTAAAGAGACAGGTATGATTAATTACCGGTAGGTGAACTTAGGTACTCTGCTTAATTGTTTCATAAAATTTATATACTGCTTCATTTTTTTTTTAAAAAAAAACCCTCAAAGTGGTTTACAAAAAGGTAAAACAAAAAAACAAGAAAAATCCACAACCATTCCATAAAACAAACAAAAGTTAAAATAATAAAGCTGATTACATTTATCTCAACATTCTAAGCATCTAAGTAGGATTCTCTGAACAAAAATGATTTTAGCAGGCACTGAAAAGCTTACATGGCACTTGCTTGATCCCAATAGGCAGGGAGTTCCAAAGTTCAGGGGCTGCCACACAAATGACTGAGTTCTTACAAATGTGAATGAGTATTAATGCTTTTGGAAGGAATTTTACACATTTGCCAAATTTCAGACTACTGCAAAAAAACAAAAAACAAAAAAAACCCATAAACACTAAGAAAGAAACAGTTTTTTTCCATGGTGGCTGATATTTTATTTCTTGACATTTTAAATGACACCACTTTCGCTTCCAAGAGTACATGGTATTCTGAAAGTATGGCAGAATGGGAAAATATCAAATAGTTATTTTTTCCCCTAGTTGAAAATCTTTGGAACTGCTTAGCTTTCTTATGGCAAGGTGAGGATGTTAGAATAATATATAACCGCTAAACAAAAGTCACAGAGTGGGCTATAAGGACACTATATAATACATACTATCTATTAAAGGATGGCACTGCCATCTTGTGTTTGCACATCTATAATATGTTCTAATTTCTTTTGCAAGTTGTTTGTAGACAGCTTGGATTTCTATGTGGGGGAGAAATGTGCTTATTGTTTCACATAACTCTCTACTGTGCAGACTAATATACATACCTAATTGAGTAAAGGAACTTATTTACATAATCATGCTTAAAGTCACTATGTTAGTAAAAATGCAGCTTATGTTAGTGAAAATGTTTTTCAGTGACTTGGTTTATCATCTGTTTATTATTGTATTTATCCTGTGATTCCTCCAAGGGCAACAAGTATGGGGTTGTCTCATCACTACAGGCCTGTTGAGGTGTATGGAGTATTAGGGGAGGGGTTGGACCTTTGGTGTGGGACACATCATGCCCCTTCTGGGTTAGTTTGTCCACCTTTGGTTCCCACCCTGCACTCAGCTCAAATCTGTGGCTCCTAGAAGCTGTCAGCATGTGACAGCAGCCATATCCTAGGAAACAGCTTTGACTGCCTGGCTACACCAGGTGTGGGTAACAGATGGGTCTCAAATCTTTGGTGAGTTAGGGGCTTCCCTTACATTCAAAGACAGGCTGCAGCAAATTGAGTAGACCAGAGTAGGGTGGCTGTCTACCAGCTCCATCTGGTATGCAAGCTGAGACCCTACCTGCCCACAGACTGTCTCGCCAGAGTGGTGCATGCTCTGGTTATCTCCCGCTTGAACTACTGCAATGCGCTCTACTTGGGGTTACCTTTGAAGATGACCCAAAACTGCAATTAATCCAGAATGCGGCAGCTAGACTAGTGACTGGGAGTGGCCGCCGGGACCACATAACATCTGACCTGAGAGATCTACACTGGCTCCCAGTACGTTTCCGAGCACAATTCAAAGTGTTGGTACTGACCTTTAAAGCCCTAAACGGCCTCGGTCCTGTATACCTGAAGAAGTGTCTCCCCCCCCCCCAGCATTCAGCCCGGACACAGATCCAGCACTGAGGGCCTTCTGGCGGTTCCCTCATTGTGAGAAGTGAGGTTACAGGGAACCAGACAGAGGGCCTTCTCAGTAGTGGCACCCGCCCTGTGGAACGCCCTCCCAGCAGATGTCAAGCAATAAACAACTATACTACTTTTAGAAGACAACTGAAGGTGGCCCTATTTAGGGAAGTTTTTAATGTTTGATGATGTACTGTTTTTAATATTCAGTTGGAAGCCGCCCAGAGTGGCTGGGGAAGCCCATCCAGATGAGCGGGGCATAAATAATAATAATATATTATTATTAATATTATTATTATTATTACTACTACTACTACTACTACTTAATATTGGGTCCAATGGTCAAGAAGGCAGCTTCTGCACATGCTGTAGAGGGAAGTGAGGGGTAGATGAGACTCATCAACCTAGGTAGCCCATCTAGGAGAAAGGAAACTCTGATCCTAAACCTTGTGGAATATTTTCAGGAGAAGAAAAGGCTACGTTGTAAACCCTACACAAATCCAGATGAGTCCCTAAGACAGTTGGATTGCACCTTTTACACCTCCTGCTGGCAGCCAAGGTGGTACCAAACATATTGATCTTCTAGGTAAGGGTGGTGGTGGTGAGTTTTCCCCACCCAAATATTATGTGGAATATATTTTGTCACATCTGTATCCAATTTGAATTGTTCCATTCATGGAATCCATTTGAACGGAGGGTGGTCTAGAAAGGTTTTAAAGAAATAAATAGCCATTACTGCCATCACTGGTTTGAAAGGTTCCCTGCTCCAATATTTTCTCAACCTTGAGCTTTATAGTAAAGTGTTTGAGCTGGTCCTTGATAATTGCCTGGCCCTAAATAGGGACTACTACTACCCAAGAACAAATGCTGATTCTGATCTCTCTCCGACACCTTTTGCTAGTCATGTATTAGCAGCAATGAGGTGGTTTACCAAGCGCTAGAGTACTGATGTGAACTAATGAACCATTACTTGGTACAGCACCTTCGAAACAGCCTTAATAAGGCTTAGCTAATTTGAAGAATAAGGCATTTGAAAGCAACAGTGCAAGTAAGACAATACCTTGAATGGGAATAACATATACTTCATTATTCCTTCTTTGCAGTACTGTTGGCTAATTTTAAATATGGTACATATAAAATTAATCAGCATCATATTCTAATAATATAAAAGTTAAAGAATTGTAGCCAGTATTAACAAATACATGTTTGGAACTCCAGTTATATTTTCCATGTCTGCAGTACTTCTGATAGTGAAGCAGTTTATAAAGCTGTATTCTTACTCAACCCTTTCCCCAAGAATGTTGGTTACATTCATCCATTTAAGGCTACACATGTGGTTCTTTTTTGAAGACGGGGAAGCTCCCCATGGCTTGTGTCAGATTGGGCTAGAAACCAACTGAGCCAATTTCTGTCTCCTATCCCCCCACCCCACAAAAAAGAAGACCACCAGAGAATATATTGGAAATAGTAGTAGTAGTAATAATAATAATAATAATAATAATAATAATAATAATAATAATAATAATAATAATCCAAATTCATGTCTGCCCTTCACTCCACACCTAGGCTCAAAATTATGTTGGTATGCAAACTTGTCCTGCTCCAAGTACCATGACTGTGAATGACAGTTCTGCTGAGAGACCTGGCCAGTAGGATCTCTCTTCTGGGAAGTAGAACTGTAGTGTGCAGTCAAAAGTCATAGGCATCTTGAATGTGCAAGGACCCACAATCTTGAGCTGTAAGAGGCAAACAGAGAGCCTAGTGCAGGGGAGCATGTGCTGCCACTGCTTTGCACCTTGAGATCTCAGACTACAAAGTGACTGCTTCCAGACAGGAAGGTATCAAGGCTTCAACAGTGAAGGTGGTTCTGTTTTTTGTTTTGTTTTTTGCTTCCCAGCAAGCACTCCCCCCCCCTGAAATCTTTTAAACTCTCCCTATTTAGTTCAATGGAGCCTTGATAATTGACAGGATGTTAAAAGCTGTTGTAGCCCTGAAAATGCTTGGTGGGGGGAGAAACAAAATCCTACCAATAAAGACCCATATGGACACTCCTGGACTGTAAGAAGCTGGCTACTACTTTCCATGTTAATTCCGGAGAAGAATTTGGGGGCTTGCCTCTTCTTTCATCATTACAAGCCCTGAAATGCATGCACTGTTGATTTTTTATTCATTTATGAAATTTCGACACCACTTTTCATTACACCACATGACCACAGAGTGATTCACAACATTGTACAACATAAAATATAATCAATAAAAACGATCACCTACAAAAGAGTAAAACACAGCAGTGCAGAATAAATACTGAAGCCCTGGGCAACTAGTTAAGTTCCTCCAATGGCTCATCAAAAGTTATTAGTGTCTCCAAGCATTAGGAGATGGGATAGAATGAATGCCAGGGTGAATGGCATTCCTAAGCAGACTCCAGCCAGTAGCGGTCCACGGGGCAGCATGGGTGTGGCAGTGTTGCTTCTCTGGCTTCCAAATGACAAACATCACTGCTGGAAGAGCAGGGCATAGTGCAGGTGCAGGAGTGGGGCCAATATGATGCTCCCACCACTGTGCTCCCCCAAGCTCCACTGCCTCCCACTTCTCATCTTTCCCTTGGAAACTGAAAGTGATGCCGGTGTTTGTCCTCAGACAGCTTCTGGGACTAGTTCATGACTAAGCTGCTTCTGGTGAACCAGAGCAGTGCACAGAAACACCGTTTACCTTCCTGCCGGAGTGGTACCTATTTATCTACTTGCACTTTGATGTGCTTTCAAACTGCTAGGTTGGCAGGAGCTGGGACCAAGCAACGGGAGCTCACCCCTTCATGGGGATTTGAAATGCCCACCTTCTGATCAGCTAGCCCTAGGTTCAGTGGTTTAACCCACAGTGCCACCCGCGTCCCTTGTTGGGTGAATGAATTGGTTGTAAATTATTATTATTATTATGCTGTCATGTGTTTTTGTAGAGCAAACATTTTCTTTGTAATAAACAATTATTTATTACATAGTTAGTGGACATGTATGAAAGGGAGACTTGTATGTGGAAGAGTATTAAGAATAAATTTGAGAGACGTTACTCAGGATGGGGGATGTAGCTTTTGTTTCAGTTATTTTGTATAGTTTCAGATGATGCTGTTTGATGGAGTTTTATTGTATTACAGTCATACCTCGGTTTAAGTACGCTTCGGTTTGAGTACTTTCAGTTTAAGTACTCCGCAGACCCGTCTGGAATGGATTAATCCACTTTCCATTACTTTCAATGGGAAAGTTTGCTTCAGGTTAAGTATAGACTTCCAGAACCAATTGTGTACTTAAACCGAGGTACCACTGTACCGTACTTCATTTTTACCTGTAAAGTTTTTTTAGGCTTAAGATATTTTGTTTTCCTACTATGTTTATTTAAATGTGTATATTGTATTTGACCATCATCTGCAATGTTTTATTGTGACATTTTGTAATGCCTTCTATGATATGTTAAGCAAGATTGTAAACCACTTTGAAATGTGTGTGTGTGTGTGAGTGAGAGAGAGAGAGAGTCATAGAAATGATTTCAATACACCACCCCATCACTAGATATATAAGGGCATGAGATGTCTTTACTGAGTAGCTGGCTATCCTGGAAGACTACACATCCCTGGTTAATCCTATGCTGTACATGCCAGGAACTCAGTTAACTTTCTAAGCAAAAGTAAAACTTTATGGTGCAGATGAGCATTACGAGCTCAAGAAGTTTGTACTCCAAGCCAGGTGACAGACTTCAGTGGCTTGCGTTTCCTGTTACTCGTGTATCTTCGTGATGCCACTATTAATGACAAACTCACTGAACTATCCATTAGTGTCCCTTAGCTCTTAAGAAGCACTTGCATGATTTGAAGTGCATTGTGTTACATGCCATTACTGAGAGAAAAGCAAAGGTGTGCTTTGTGTGTCTTAAATAAGTCTCTAGACTTATTAACTTGGTGATAAATCACATATCCAATGCACTATGTGGTGCACTTAAAGAAAATAGTCTTCTACATCCATACATTATGCAAGCCCTTTTTGATACATTGACTGGAGAGATCCAGTACATGGAAAGTAGCAACTGCTTGCTAAATTTACCTTTCTGACAATCAAGCTCATTGCTTCTTGTCCTTTCAATAGTAGGCAAGGTGATGATACACTCACCTTGGAAAGCTACTGAAGGACAAATCATGAAGATATCTTAGGGGGGTTTTTTAGGCAGCCATTGCATCGTTCTCACTGTGGGACTGAACTGACCATATTACAAGTGTGCGAGCCATCTTAATAGTGTTGACACATGAGTTCGCTGCATGGAGCCTCTCCACCATCTCCCCCTCAGATGTTGGGCACCGGAGGGAGAGGCAGAGGGAAGATGCAAGCTCCACGCTGCCGTTTCAGGCAGTGCGGAGCCTGCAGGTGCCCAAGCCACCATGGCCCAGGAAAGATGTGTGGCTTAAGCATGCTGCAAGCCCTGCGGTAAGTGCCAGCCCCCGTGATGTGGCGCCCAGTGAGAGCCGCATTTTGTTACGTTTGTTGACTGAACTAAAAAGTTTCATGAGCCCAATTTTTTTTAACTCACATTTTTGCCATTTTGTCACCCTCCTCAGTGATCACACACACACACACACACACACACCCCACTCACCCCCTTCCTCTGCCACTGCATTGGAATGTTTTAAGTGACCATTTTGAATTCTGGCCAGGTATGAAAAATGAGGATGCCCTGAAAGTATAGTGATTGGTATACTGCCATAGAAGTGTGTTAGTCATTAAATATGACATTTCAGGAAACAGGAGCCATCTCTGTATCAAAGCAGGATCTTCCTACACTCATGCAGGCAGTCCATCTGACCACATTCATTTCCCTCTTTTCTAAAATGCATATTCCCAACTAAGCAACAAGTAACTTTTACAGAAGCTCCGAAAGACCTGCAAAACAGTTGGGCCTCATCAGAACCTGTGCACACTGAAGGAACTGTTTCTGATGCTGTATTAGAAATGACTAGACCCTCAAGGCAAAAGTAATGAAAGGGCAGCAAAACAATGCCGGAAGCTCATTACTAATGTCAAGCCATATTTGTCATTTATTCATCAATGACTGTCTTTTCTGATCGCTCATCGCTGAACAAAATGACAAAGTCATTTGAAAGGCAACAGTAGACAAATGATGCCTAGCAAGAGCCGGTGTGATAAAGCTCATTTTTAACATTGTTCCAGTTTTGAAAAACAAGGGCATAGAAAGACCGTGGTGGATACATTTCCTGAAAGCAGTGCTTGCTTGATATCTTTTCATATTTATTGCAGACTCAGAGATAAACACGAGCCCCGAGGTCTACCTTATTTAAGGAACTGACATGATATTGATAGCAAAGTCCATTCAAGTGATGGGACAGTCATTGATTGGCTTCCTTTCAGGGTTCTGTAATATTAATAGTGAAATCAGAGAGAATATCCCTACAGCCTTCCCCCTTACCCCATCTAGACAATATATATTTTTCATACTGAATGGTGGTAGACAGTTCTTATCATCAACCTAAATATCATTGTTATGAGCAATTTCGGTTAAGAACCACCTATGGTTTTATAAGACATTTTCCTGGCAGCAATTTAGAACTTTTCAGGCACAAAGTCTTTGCTAAGAAGACATGGCAAGGATTTTGCTTGCCATAGATCAGTAACAGTTCAGAAGCCAGGCTGACACATGTTCCAGACTTCCACCATTACTTACTTCCTGTTCACACTTTGTGCCTTCAGACAATTATATTGAACTTCTATATGATTTTCTGTCAATTGGGTGAAAGCATGTGTGAAGCATAAAAAAGCACAGGGTAGGATTCTGTAATGGGTGAGATCCACCAGTAGAGATGAAATTAGTTGTGTGTTTTCCTAGAGTAGGGTCTGCACTCCAGTGCTGCCCGCAACACATCCCATGCACACAGCTGTAACAGACATCTAGCAGAACCCTTGTAGGAATATAAGTAGCTGTCTGAAACACAACCAATATGTTTTGCAAAACACACCATGTTGCATCAGTTTCTAGAATACAATCACAGTTTGGAAAGCTTAAAAGTTTCTTCATGGTACAGTTTTGTGGTATGAAGCTTTCTGAATAGTCACAAGTGGAAGAATTTACTTGCAACATAGAGATATTATGGAAAGCAGGGAATTAAATTTAGTTTGTATTCCAAAATTTTTAAGGCTTCAAAATTTACACTCACTCAAACTAGGTATCATACTCTAAGTTTCGTATAAGCAAAAGATAATATTAAAAAAAAATAGATGTGTACCTTTGTGAAAGTGGTGATGCTCTCATATTATAAACAAACAGATGAAGCATCTCTACTTTATGACTAATAAGACAGTAGAAATGTACTAGATCTTTGAGTAAGCACTATGCTATCTCTTTTAATCCTTTTAAGAATGTATGTAGGTGGTATGCTGGTTTTACAGCCATGGACAGAGAGTCCCTACGGAGGGTGGTGAAGACAGCACACGATATTGTGGGCTGTCCCCTGAGTCCGCTAGATGTTATCACGGGGGACCGTTGCCTCAGAAGAGGAGGAACATTCTCAGGGATGACTCACACCCTGGCCAGCATCTTTTTAATCTCCTGCCCTCAGTGGTTGTACAACACACAGTGTAACAAGGACTGAGAGATTGGGGGGAGGGGGTCTTGTTTAATCTCACTGTAAACAAGTGGTACAGTGAAAATAAAGTATTTCTATTTCTATGTAGGCATGTACTTTCTTTTCACATCAAGTATGTATGTATTTTCTTTATAAGATGTCAAGAATGCCTTCAGCCAATGTTCTGAATATAAACTCGGTCTTAAATAAATTGTTGTTACATTTCTATAATATTGTTCTCAAATGTTTATCTGTCTTTAATGTTATATGAATCCGTTGTGGCCTCTCCCACAGCTGCAATATGGGTGATAATTCTAATCCATACTATTGTGCATCACCTCAATCTCTGAGCAATCCAAGATTCCCAGGGTTCCAGGCATTTACCTGGGATTCAGTTTCCTTGGACTGAGAGACAGCGGAGACTCTGGAAACTTAATGATATATGGATTATTTGCACACATATATAGTCTGAGCCTACAATGGATCAGGGGATCACAGAATTATCACTCCAGAAGACCTTGCTTCTCCATAGACATAGTCTGAGGCTCCAGCAGAAATCAGGCATGACTCTCACTCTCTGGCTTCTACCCACTTCTAGATCAGTTGTCTCACACACTGGCTATGGTTTTTCTCACTACCAGCCAGGTGAGGGGGGGGGCATTTGACCAGCTTTGTTACACCCATTACCAAAAAGCTGGCCTGGCTACTTCAACAATTGAATCGTCCATTAGATTCAATTAGTGGCTGGGGAAACCCAGCCAGAAGGGTGGGGTATAAATAATAATAATAATAATAATAATAATAATAATAATAATAATAATAATAAATATTGCTAGATCCAGGAATTAGAAGGGACTCAGGCATCATACAGCCTACCCCCGCCCACCCCCACCTGCCAAACTCACAACAAGATTATGTAGATCATATGTATGGACAGCACTTTGAATTATCACAAGCACTATAACTATGTTTATTATGAAGTTGTTACTACATGGTGATAAACGTACAATGCACAATATGTAACTAGAAAGCATGTCAAATTAGAAATCCCATCTTTCATGTTTCCCAACTGGGAAGCATCTAGGAAAAGACAAGTCCATGAAGGTATTTGCAGGAGTCTGTTGTATTGGAAAGTGATAGGGTATGCTAATTTGCAAGCAGTTCATTTTTAATTGCACTGTGCCCTAGGCACAATATATATATGAAACTCATCAGAGGTACAATTAGTTGTAAAACTCAAGACAAATGTAATATTTACACTTTCATTGTCTGTCTAATTTCTTTAGGGCAATTAAAGCCAATTAAAAATACAGAAAGGCGGGAAGTTCACATCTGTTTAGACAGAAATCACTGCAAGTGCCTTGGGATGTTTTTATGTTCCTACAATGGAACCTTTGAGTACAAAGCAGAAGATAGATCCTTCATCACAAAACTCTGAAACCTTTGAAGAGTAAATATAAGAGATCTCTTGTTATTTGATGATATGAAGGAAAAGATGCAAAGAGACACAAAGGATAGAACCAAGTGCTCAAGAGGAGACTTTCTGAAACAAGCATAATGCATGTCTAACAACACATGTCTAACTCTTTGTGGGGCTGCCCTTGAGGTTAGTCCAGAAGCCTCAGCTGCTTCAAATTGTGTTGACTTGACTGCTCACTGGAACAAGATATTGCCAACACGTTAACCCTCTTTTAAAGAATAGCATTGGCTTCCAATTAGCTCCTAGCTAAGTTCAAGAGGCTGGTTTTGGTGTCTAATGCCCTGTACAGCTCAGGACCAATATATGTGAAAGATCACCTCACCACTTTTATACCCAACTGATCACTGCCCTCTGCAGGCGAGGGCCCCCTGCAGGTTGTTAGGTTTTTCCTTTAAGACTGATGTGGTCAATGGTGCTACACAGAGATGTGTGTTTGTAACCTTAATCTGAATATTAACACACCTGTGAGCCAGTGTGGTGTAGTGGTTAAGAGTGGTAGACTCGTAATCTGGGGAGCCGGGTTTGTGTCTCCGCTCCTCCACATGCAGCTGCTGGGTGACCTTGGGCTTGTCACACTTCTCTGAAGTCTCTCAGCCCCACCTACCTCACAGGGTGTCTGTTGAGGGGGAGGAAGGGAAAGGAGAATGTTAGCCGCTTTGAGACTCATTAGGGTAGTGATAAAGCGGGATATCAAATCCAAACTCTTCTTCTTCTTCTTTGCTAATTTGAATAACTGAAGGTAGAGTTTGCTTACTGTAATGTGATTGGGTAATTGACTATTTTGAATTCTGTATTTAAGCTACCCAAATGGTTCATGGGTGTGGTGGTGTAGTGTGAGATATAGAGGAATGGAGTAGAGGAGTGTGTTGTATATTATTGTAAATAAAATCAAGCAAAGATACTGAAGACGACTTTGTTATTTTGTCGACCAGCCTGTGTAAAATTTGGTTTCTTCCTATTTTTTATTTTTACACTCTTAAATTCACATTTCCACATTTGGAAATTTGTGGGTATTATTTTTAACATGTCTTCATGAAAATCTTCATTTTGGTTTGAACTTATTCTAATACAGTCGTGAATGCCACAAACCCGGAAGTGAGTGTTCCAGTTTGCAAACATTCTTTGGAACCTGGATGTCTGACGGGTCTTCCAATCAGAAGCAGCACTTTGGTTTCCGAACGTTTTGGAAGTCAGACTTCTGGGAAATGATTCCATTTGACTTTCAAGGTATGACTGTATGTCCATTTTTATGGAATTTTGCCTAAAATATATACATTTTTTGCACATTCTATTTAATTTGTAAAAATATTTCTGTACCTCCATGTCATAAAATTAAGAAGGCTTGTTTTTTAGGACTGATTACATGATCTCCCCTATCTCTATGGTTGACTCCTTGAGCTGATCCATTTGTTCATTCTAGATTGGGTAAGCTGGTGTGGAAAGAAATCGTATTGCAGTCTTTGCCAAAGTGCTGTCATCTGGTTGCTTCATACACATTTCACGGTGGCTCTGGGGATTTGTCTGCTGTCAAGCTCTTCTCCCTCAAATCAAGCAGTGACACAATCAGTGCCAAATTAATAAGGGCAAGAGTGCTTTCTAGGCATCAGAAACACAAGTTATTATGCTTTCAGAAATGGTAGGCTTTGAGAATGGGATTAAAAGTAGGAGAGGCTTAACAAGTGAAGATGGGCAGGTTGTTTCATGGTAATATTTTATTGTTTCTGTGTATGATCATTCTTTGTGCACTAGATTTTTTACTGTACATTCTCTCAACTGTAAATTTTGGACTTAAAAGTGCTTCCAAACTTTTCTCATAGACAGTAGTAATCCTAGGAATTTATGCTCCTTGGGCTAGTTCAAATAAATGTTGAAGGGTAATAAGATATATGTTCAGTAGCCTTTCTAATACTTTAAGCAATTCCCTTGCCCTCAAATCCAACCAGTGAAGAAGAAGAAGAAAACTGTCATTTAGTATGTTTAAAACTTCACACTTGGATTCATTATCATTACAAAAGGAGCTGCATTAATATGGAGACTACTGTGTACTCTCTTTCATTTCATGACATGGAGAGCAGCTGGGCTTTGCTTCCATAATTTGAATTTCTGGTTTGATTTCTCTTTTTTAAAAAAAATGATAAGATTGTGTGTGTGTGTGTGTGTGTGTGTGTGTGTGTGTGTGTAGTTGATGAGCAATGTTTATCACGTTAGAGTCCTTTGAATGTTTGTCCTATCAACTCACTTTGAATGTTGAATGTCAAGTTTAGAAACAAATCTTGAAACTCCTTTTCATTTATAAATCTTATTTCAAAAGATGTGCATTTAAGCCTCAAAAAGAAATCGCTTGGATACTTATACTATGTTTATCTCATTGCATAAGTAGCTAAAATAGACCTTTTGCGCAACCATATTTCTTCCTCTGAGCAGTACACATCACTCATACACACACTGTGGACTTTAGGAAAAGATTAGCAAAAGTCTCCCGACGGCCGCAATGCAAATAATTTTGTTAGCTTCCACTTTAGTTGATTCTGAACTTAACCCAAGAGTACAACTTGGTCTTATAAACAAAATACACCACTCAATAAGATGCATTCAGAATATATTTGGTTGGTATCATTAAATTGTAAGATGCAATGTGAGAAAAATTCTTAAAGAAAACTTGCTGGATTAGGAATTAAAACAGTTGACGATCCATTTTAATAATTGTGGAAGTTTAAAAGTAAAGATGAATACCTTGCTATTCTTTAGAAACATGTTTAGATGCACTTTTTTCTTTATCGTTTGTTTTTTTTTAAAGAAACTTGGGATGTTAACTGTGTTTCAGTAGTGAGGGGAAACCCCTATTTAGGCACAAACAATGATTCAAGTACAGGGTTTTCAATGGAAGATAAAGTAGAATTCTTACCTGTATCTATAACCTTTTGTGATTTCAGTATTCCTGTTGTCTTGTAACAAAAGGTTAGCTCTTTCCTGATGCAGCACAACACCACATCCTTCAAGGACATTGTGTGAAAAATGAAATCACCCAGACTTTAGCCTGATCGTGTAGTACAACAGCACTGTCTGTTCATGAGATTTGGTCTGTGGTACTTGCACATATCTTTCTATGCTGTGTTGATCAGGATTTACTAGCCTTTTTGTGTGTGGAGGGGATCTGTTTTATAACTGGGTGCACTAGTGTCTGGAAAGAGATATTTAATTTATTTTGAATTACATTTCCAGCTATATGATTAAGTGTGTGAAGCTAAGAAATTATTGGCATTGTTCTTGCTCTTACGTGGGCATGGTTCGGTGTATTGGGGGGGGGAGGATGCTCTTTAAGGCCTGACATGCATGTTTTGAGTGAACCATGGACCTGAGTGTTATGCTCATACCCAAGGTTCACCTAACAAGGAGGGTTTCTTTTCCTCCCTATCCTTAGCTGGATAATGTGGCTGCTTACATGCCCAGGGGGTCTTGAGAGTTAGTTAAAATCATCACCTGCCCAAGCTATTGGGCAGGTGCAGAGGACTCCCTGGTCCATGCAGGCGCAGGTCAATTCTGTGTCCAGGGCAGCTGTCTATCAGCTCCATCTGGTACGCAGGCTGAGACCCTAACTGCCTGCAGACTGTCTTGCCAGAGTGGTGCATGGTCTAGTTATCTCTTGCTTGGACTACTGCAATGCGCTCTACGTGGGGCTACCTTTGAAGGTGACCCGGAAACTACAACTAATCCATAATGCGGCAGCAGACTGGTGACTGGGAGCGGCCACCAAGACCACATAACACTGGTCTTGAAAGATCTACATTGGCTCCCAGTACGTTTCCGAGCACAGTTCAAAGTGTTGGTGCTGACCTTTAAAGCCCTAAATGGCCTCGGTCCAGTATACCTGAAGGAGCATCTCTACCCCCATCATTCTGCCCGGACACTGAGGTCCAGCGCCGAGAGCCTTCTGGCAGTTCCCTCATTACGAGAAGCCAAGTTGCAGGGAACCAGGCAGAGGGCCTTTTCGGTAGTGGCGTCCGCCCTGTGGAACGCCCTCCCATCAGATGTCAAAGAGAAAAACAGCTACCAGATTTTAGAACCTCGGCAGGGGGTTGGACTGGATGACCCTTGTGGTCTCTTCCAACTCTACGATTCTATGATTCTATGATTCTATCTGAAGGCAGCCCTGTTTAGGGAGGCTTTTAATGTTTAATAGATTATTTTATTTCATTTTTTCTGTTGGAAGCCACCCAGAGTGGCTGGGGAAACCCAGCCAGATGTGCAGGGTATAAATTATAAATTATTATTATTATTATATTTGGTTAATTTGTTTGGAGATCCTCCAAGTTGTTCTTTTTAATAGCCCTCATCCCTTTTCTTTTTTCATGAGTATTCATTCCAAGTGTGGGAGCAATGAATGCCACATTAAATATTCCTAATGGTCATGTCTAATTATTTGATAGTAATAATCAGCATAGGTGTTGTTCTGTTACCATATATTTTTATATTGTCCCCTCTATTATAGATTTTGTTGTTGTTTAGTCATTTAGTCGTGTCCGACGCTTCATGACCCCATGGACCCAGAGCATGCCATGCTCCCCCAAATAAATTTAAAGTTGTTTCTTACTCTTGTATAACTGAAGATTCCAAAGAACAGAAAACATACGCTGGCCACGCCGGGACAGTATTGTGTAAATGGCACCTCATTGTCAATTGCATTGTGTGGCATTGTGTTGTGGCTCTGATCTGTTAAAGCCCAAACTAAAAAATGTGGCATTGCAAGCATGAGCTGACCTATGGAGAGTAGCCGCTGACCTGTACAGCAAAGAGGCATGTTATTCTTTTCTCACATTTTGTCTCTCTGTGTGTTCTATTATTCTATTCACATTGTCATCTCCCTTATTAGAAAGTATAAGGCGTACATACAGAGTGCATGGTTGCTTGCTCTTTACTACAGAATACAAATGGAGTAAAATTTAACTTCCTTTATCCTAGCCAAGAATCTACTGAAGTTCCCAATTGGCTTTCCATTAGGATCTTTAATGCTTTTGGAAACCGGCTCTGATTTCTCAAAGAACTCATTTGATTTGGCTATAATACTTAATGATCTGTGAATGTAAATGAAAAGGATGTATTTTGTATTAATTAACATTACAATAATTTGCTGCTGCTAATAAACACTATCTAGACTTCTAGTATTAAACGCCAGAATATGCCTCAAAAATATTTACTGTGCAGCCCACTTAACCTGTATATCAAGGTCTGTGGGCCAAATGTGGCCTTTCAGGACACTCTTTACCAGGCATCCCCAAACTCAACCCTCCAGATGTTTTGGGACTACAATTCCCATCATCCCTGACCACTGGTCATGTTAGCTGGGGTGATGGACCCCTGGAGGGCTGAGTTTGGCCATGCCTGCTCTATACAGTCCTTAGCTGGGGCTGATGGGAGTTGTAGTTCAGCAACATGAGAGGGACTACAGGTTAGCCACCCCTATCCTAAAAGTTATGAGCATGTTTTCTGTTTTTGTTGAACTATGGACTCTTTCACACATGCATATTCATCACTTGGTGACTTGCAGGTACAGGCTTATTTGTCTAAACGTATTGCATGGATGATTTATTAACAGGCTGTCTTCTGGAATTCCAGAAATGATCTTCTAATGTGTTCATATTCCTCTCTCGTGTGATTCCCTGTACTAAATCTCCTACATGAGCTTGAAGTAACACTGCTCATTGAAGAAAAGCCTGCATATCTGAACTAAATGTTAACATGATAACATTAAATAAATTTGTCTCTAAAAGTCACTGAAAACGGTGAAGCTTAATATAGCATTTTGATTAAGAACAGATGGCTTGTTAATTAGGATTACCCATCTGCCCTCAATCAATGGTAAAACCTGTGTGATAATGACTGATGTGACAGGCAATGCAATATATGTGGCCTCTTGTAGGAATACGTTCACCCAACAGGATTAATTATGCCTGATTCATTTGCTCATTTTAAATGTTTTATACCAAAGTGAGGGATGAAAGATTGCTATATAGAAAGCATGCAAATTAAAAATGGATCTAAGAAACAATTACCTAGTTTAGTGGGACAGCACTAGGGTGATTAATCTGTAACATTAATTAGGTAAATTTTACCTCTGTGTATGAATAATCCATAAGCACTTTGAAGATTAAAAAAAACAGAAAAAAACACAAAGTACAACCTGAGTAATTTTCAGGTATGTTGATTCAGTATGTGCATGAACTACTTGATTTCTTTCAGAAGGCAAGTGAAGTACATGAAGGTTAACCTTCAAGGCCAGGCACCTTGTTGAATCATGCAGATGGCTCTTCTCTGTCCAGAGGTTACCGTAATTCACCTGGGTCCACGCATGTGGACCCTATCCCTCTGATTACTCCACCAATTCTTTCAGGATTGGGGCTGCTACCACCACTTTTAGTTTGGGTCTTCCACTTTCTTGAATTAAATCATTGAGTCACTGGCATTCAGGAGCTTACAAAGGTTACGTGCACTTAGCCTCCCAGTACTGACCTCACTTGTTGATTATTTCACTGAAAGTATGGCTGGCTTATGGATGGAGACGGATTCAGATTTGTGGCCACAGTATTGTACACTGAGCCACAAGGTCATGAGGTCGACATCTGGGTCTCAGCAGCATGGTGTGCCTCACATGGTTGGGGCATATAGGTATGTGTTGGGACAGCCTAATGCCATGGTTAACATCATTGGTCACAAAAAAAATGTCCTCCTGATGTGTTGATAACCAAGAACAACCTTGGTTCAAAAAAACCCCCTATAGATTTAACTTTGGCAGCAGTGGTAGATTTGGAGGCCATACATGCAAAATACCCATTTGCTGGTTGGAATCACTGGAGGGCCAGAATGGCTTGATATTACTGAACCAGCAGTCATCAGCCAGGCAAGGAAAATAAACAGAGCCTTGCAGTGGAAAAGCAACCAGCTTGGTGGTTGGGTAATTCAGTATCCCGGCATAGCTTTTCATAACGAGGCACTTTGTAGCCAGATGGGGTTCAACTATCCCCTAATGAGATGTGGTTAACTGACCTTCTTGGGGGTCTCTGGTTGTGGTTGAATATGTGAGTGATTTGGTAGTGAGTCAAGCAGGAGGGTCCTGGCTTATGTAGCAGATAAGGCAGGCATCCCCAAACTTCGGCCCTCCAGATGTTTTGGACTGCAATTCCCATCTTCCCTGACCACTGGTCCTGTTTGCTAGGGATCATGGGAGTTGTAGGCTAAAACATCTGGAGGCCCACAGTTTGGGGATGCCTGAGATAAGGCATTGGATAGAATCCATAATAAGTAATCAGGGGAGGTGTTGTATGGAGTTGCCTTCTTCTCCTTGGAAGTTGGGGTATCCCATTAAAGGGATCCCAGGAGAGGTGTTTTTTGTCCATAAACCCAGAGTGGAGCTGAGGTCCAGAGCACTCCCTAGGATGGCAATTCTTGGGGGCTTGATGCATGCCATGGGACAATCTATCTCAGAATCGACCCCATGACTGGCAATCAGCAGGTAGGTGACAGATTGGGAAATAACTGAAATATTTGTACTGTTTCCCTGTGAACATAGCTGCAAGGCATCCAGGTGGCAGCCACAATGCACCTGGGGATGCAGGTGTGTATAGTAGCCATCCCCAATATGGTGCTATCCAGCTATAATTTGACTATAGCTCACATTATCCCTGAGCATCAGCCGTGCTGGCTCCCCCCTCCCCCCCCCGGCTAGTGAAAGACTAGGGATCACTCCCTAATTCTATCTGCTGCATTCCCTTCATTGTAAGGAAAGTAAAACCAATCCCCCCTAATTATATTAGAAGGAGAATAAAGTTGCCTATAACACTGGCTGATAACAAACATATCTTGCTGTCTGTCAAAATGGAGTCCAAAAGGCTCCACTACTCCCAACCACCGACAGTAGGGCCAACACTTTAAAAAGCATTACATCACCATTTAGACACCCTCTCAATATGTCTACCCAACATGGTGTCACCTGAAGCAGGTTGCTTAACCCTGCTGTGTGATAGGGCTCACCCTGAACTCCAAAACCATGTGGTGTCCTTGTTCAAAAACACACATATTTGGGCACTTAACTAGCTCAGCTTTCCAAAATAATGAAGAGCATACCAGGGAGCCATTGTTGCAAAAGGTCTACTGAGGAGAACATTTAGCTGTAAATGTTTGGCTTCAGTGTTCCTCAACAGGCACAAATTATGGAAACACTAAAATGTTGAACCAGCACAGAGGAGAGCAAGGAGAAAAGCAAACATTTAAGTATTCTGAGGAGGGGAAAAGGAAAAGAAAAACTTGAATTTAAAATGTGATAATAATAGGAAAGAAAGTTCACTGAGGATATCTGAACAATAAGGCCAAAACCTCAAGTTAATGTAAATTCTGCACACGTTTTGAATGAAACCTTCCATACATTTGGGTAATCATTCAACTTAGGTGAAAAAGTGGTAGATAAAGTAGTTCTGAAAAAGCTTTTTTATGAATCCATTTACATAATATTCTTGTTCCAGCCACTTTTCACATCTGGTCCCAACCGAAACTCCAGGAGGTTGCTCGGAAAGGAGTGTGGTCCACAGCCTGGAAAAGGATCCCCACCTCTGCACTAGAAACTTTATAACCCCCCCCCCCCGTCTGTGACTGCAAAAATAAGGTCAGTTGTGCCACAATGGATAGGAGGCCAATACATATAATGGGTGAACTACTAGTGAGTCATGTGTGATGCAGGCCTATTTTACAGATGCAACATGAATAGCCTAAAATATCCAGTTTAAGTGGGTTGTGTATCTTGGCATGTGAAACTATTTCAGCCCAACAAAGAATGCAGGAAATCTATTCACTGCCATTTAAAAAAAAGGGGGGGGGGAGAAATCACCAATGTTTGAATCTAATGTAAATGTTTTAGTTTCATTTCTGTAAAATATTCACAGATATTGTTGGGTGTGATTGTACTTTGTTTTGGTTCCTTTCTCTCAGACCAGGCTGTTATTTGATCAAGAAGTACACAGAAAATGGAGAGTAGAATCCAGGGACCTACAAGAGCCAATTTAGTAGGTATACAGTATTCAGCTACAAGCACAGAAGGGATTAAGAAGTTAGTTCTGTTTAACTCAAAGGCAGACTTAACACAAGCACCAAGTTGTACTAGATGACAGTTACTATGGCAATTTCTTTCTTTAGTATCCCCATGAAGAGCATATTCACTAGCAGAGTAGGCCCAATAATTACAAAACATTTCAAAAGGCGATGTTATTACACTCCACTCCAACAACATACCTAAATTTCTAAATATATATTTAAAAGCCCTTCATTCAGAATTAAAGGGTGCAAAGTGAGTGATGTCGCATTGCAGCATTATGAGTTTTGGGGTGCCAGATCCCTCTAAATTCCTGGATTCAGTAAATGTTTAGAATTTAATCAAGGTGTGCCAGACACTTCTAATCCCTGGATCCAGCAAGTGTTAAAAGCTATTTAAATCAGGCTAGCTTCCTGTGTTGGGTGATGGGCCAATAAGAGAACAAAGGATCATGAGGGCTCAAAGAGACACAGGAAATAGGTGGGGGGGGCCTCCCTCAACAGATTAAGCCAGAGTTTAGAGTAGAAAGTTTAGGGAGAGTGATGTGGCAGAAAAGCAAAGCAGCAAGCTAAAAGGCTAGAGAGCGAGAGCGATGGTTGATTTCTGTTTGAATCCAAGGCTGCAGCTATAGGAGAAGCAAGACATTTTGGGGGATGTTAATGCTGTGAACCTCTCCTTCACTGTGCCTAATTTCCAAAAGGAAAGACAAACCACTGGTAAGTGCCTGTAACCCCTGGAATCTCACACTGCTCAGAGACTGGGGTAGCTGCAACAGTGTTAATTTGATGTAGTAAAGGTAAAGGACCCCTGGATGGTTAAGTCCTGTCAAAAGCGACTATGGGGTTGCAGCGCTCATCTTGCTTTTCAGGCCGGGGGAGCCGGCGTTTGTCCACAGACAGCTTTCCAAGTCATGTGGCCAGCATGACCAAACCGCTTCTGGTGCAATGGAACACCGTAACAGAAACCAGAGCTCACAGAAACACCGTTTACCTTCCCACTGGAGTGGTACCTATTCATCTACATGCACTGGCATGCTTTCAAACTGCTAGGTTGGCAGGAGCTGGGACAGAGCAACGGGAGCTCACCCTGTCGTGTGGATTTGATCTGATTTGATGTAACCTGCCTTGGTAAGGTATACACCATAAAATGTGGGGTAAAAACAATAATAATAATAGACATTTAAGGTAAGGTTACCAGAAGTCCCTATTTCCTGGGGACAGTCCCCGGATTTACATATTGGTCCCCTGACAAAATACATCTATTTAGTAGGAAGTTGAAAAGTGCCCCCGGATTCATTGAAAAAGATCTGGTAACCTTAATTTAAGGTTTAACCTAGAATCAAGGGTGCATTGGTAGAGTTTGCCAAAGCCCAGAAAGCAATCCCTGGAGAACAGAGCAACTTTGTCTCCATCCTGCAAGATGAAGTGTTAAAGGAAGCAAGGCACAATGGCTACACTCTATCTCATGTCAGAGGCAGTATTCCTCTAAATGTATCTGATTCAATAGTATACAATATAACAATGCATATGTAACATTACATGTCTAACATTTATGCTTAATCAGAGATGAATAGCCTGACATCTTAAGGTCTCCTCTCTAGTGAGCTAATCCATCCTCCTCTGTTCAGGAGATATATGTATAGAATCATTTGTCCTTAATTCCCACCCCGCTAGGACCGTCATGCTGAGCTGAAGTCTGCCATGGCATCATTGCCAAGGGCTAGCTCATCGAGACAAATAAATATCCTAAGGGTGCATTGCGTCTGTAAGTTTATACACTGGAAAACGAGCCAAGTTCAGCTGCAATTTTATTACTCTGTTATTGAACAATATAGGGAACCATAAAGATTGCTGGTAGCTTAAAATATAGTGCATCATTCCAAAATGAAACGTCAAGTTGCAGTCAACCAGGAAGCAGCTTTCCTTACAAATGGCGGAACTATGACCCACTACATTATGGATTTATCCCAAACCAGATAAACTTTACAGGTTAATTAAAATAATGCATTTCCACTTTTTTTGTACATTGAATCAAGGCAGTAAGTATTCAAGGGCAATATTTCAGGAAAATCCCATAACGTGAGCATATTTTGTGCTTTCAATTAAATAATCATCAAATTTTTAAATTTCAACAGCTAATGGAAATCTTACATTTTGTTCTTAGCAACTGAATTTTTTGTATATATTAATCTTTTGAAATGCCTTCTCTTGGTTTCAGGAACTGCTAGTGTAGAATTAGAAACCCACTGCCCCATTCCTTTATGTGGGATATATCCAGCCCATATAACCAACATGCTTAAATCTAATTAATGCATGGAGGAGTTAAGAGCATAGAGGAAGCTGTTCTGTCAGGCTTAGCCAAATCATTTCCCCTTCAGCCAGGAAAGAAGGCTAAGGTAAAGGTAAAGGGACCCCTGACCATTAGGTCCAGTCGTGACCGACTCTGGGGTTGCGCGCTCATCTCGCATTATTGGCTGAGGGAGCCGGCGTATAGCTTCCAGGTCATGTGGCCAGCATGACAAAGCCGCTTCTGGCAAACCAGAGCAGCACATGGAAACGCCGTTTACCTTCCCGCTGTAGCGGTTCCTATTTATCTACTTGCATTTTTGACGTGCTTTCGAACTGCATTTCCCCTTCAGCCAGGAAAGAAGGCTACCAAACTGTTTTCTCACTTCCACCATGTGAACCCTACCAGTAAGGTCTAAGCAGGATGCTCCAAGCTTAGATTGTGTGGGTTAAGCAAGCCATTTTTGTGTTTTTACACAAACGATTTAGAAACATTTATCATTTTGGAACCAAAGTTATACTGCCTGTTTTTCTTTCTGCTGTATGGAAAAGCACGTGAATCTGACCTTTGAAGTAAACCACTTTTACCTTACCAAGTGTGTAGTCTCTTTCTATGCTGAGAGAAGTGGGAACTTTGAAAGCAACTTAGAAGGGGATATTTTAAACATCCAACAGTCTATATTTCCACTCTTTGCTTCACAGCATGTTTTGTGATTTCAAATCTCTGCTGGGGCTCTCTCACCAAAGAATATTTGCCCTAAACCTGGATCTCAGCATCTAAGAAATTATCCACTTGTTTTTGCCATATCTATTTTCCCTTTTGCCAAATTAAACCAACACTTTGAACTACCAGGGCAATTTCTCCAAGCAATAAATATTTAAAAATAAAAATAAAGTACACACAGAGCTGGAGCTTGGTCCTGATGGGGATGCAAATCACCCCCTTCCCAGTCATCAAATCAATCATTTGATGAGCAGGAAGGGGGCAACAGCCCCCATTCTTCAGCTGATTGGCGTGGATCAGCTGAGAAAGTGGAGCTATTTGCCCATGTTTGCCACCTCTAGCTACACACCCCATTTGCCACCTCTAGCTACACACCCCATGGATATGCGCCCCTAGAGGGTTGCCAAAACTGAATGTGGCTCTTGGGCCAAAACAAGATTAGCCACCACTGATATGTCTCATTTGCGTGTGTAGACCTTTTAACCACCCCCACCCCCTCACAAGACTCAAATTTTGGTTTGGTTTTTGGCAGAATTTAGGCCACAACTTTATTGATTACAATCAAGTGAGTGGTTGCATAGGCTCTGGTTCGACTAGCTCCCTGTGCCCTTGCAGGTAGCACTGACCCAGGGCACCAACCATAGGTTAGCCTTGGGTGAACACCTGGGACAGTGGAAAGCAGGAGCCCTGCTAGTCCTCCACCCAGATGTCCCTGGACTCAGGCTCAGGGCACAACCCCTCACAGGGAAGACCAACCAATGAGTCCCTGGATTACTTTAGTGGAATACCCAATGCATAGGGATGGCTAGAGCTCTCTGCCACCCCTATCACCTGAACCAGAGTCTATCCACAACCTTACAAGTTGTGACAATTTGCTACACAGCAGGCGAAACCCAAATGGCACCAGCCAATCAGCCAAGTGGGGAAAATTCCTGCTGTACCCCTGTCCCAACGACAGACGACACGCAACGGCATAGCAAGGTCAAGAGCAAGCCCTAAATATAGGGAGAGGTGGGCGGGTGTTCCAATGCACAGAGCCCAGAAGAGGAAGCACAGGGACATGTGCATGGGCTTATATAGAGGTCCCTCGATAGAATTTAACTGGCATCCCACTGGTCAGATTTCACCCAGGATCGAGGGACTGCCAATAGGGTGTTGTGGCCATCCAAACGTTCCCACCCACAACAAAGGGTCTGGTTGCCAGGTCGCACCATAGCATGTGCCCTCTTGTTAGGGAGGACCCAATTTGTTAGATGAAATGGGATAGTGAATGTAAAATATGTTTCAGGGCATATATTTATAAGTAGTCCTTCAGCTGGGTAGTCTCATTGAAAGAGAGAGAGAAGTTAACAATGTTTTTTTTTAAAGGAAGCACATACCAATGTTATTTAGTCTCCAGGGAAGAGAAATACAAAGTTGTGGGCCAGCCCTAAGAATTATACTTTATGTGCCATTGCTGTTCAGAAGATTATCACATAAATGAAGGTGCTCCTGTTTGATCTTAGGGATCAAGATGTGAAGAAATAATTTGAAGCAATGGAACAGAGTCTACTTCAAAGATAGCCTGATAGACTAGGAATGTAGCTGTGACCAATTAGCTTAAAGTTATTTGTTTGAGAAGATGTGTAGGAATTCATTGTACTATGCCATGGGTATCTCTTGCCCCTACCTGACTGAGCAGGCGAGAGATCCTGTTGCAGCAATGAAATACCTGTCACTCTCCCAGGTGCTTTTGGTCTCTATTTGTACCTGGAAAATGGACTTTGGTGGGGTGGGAGATTTCCCACAACAAAAAGGTCCCTGAGCTACATAGCTCAGTTGGTTAAAGCATGGTGCTGATAGCACCAAGGTCGCAAGTTTGATTCCCATATGGGACAGCTGCATATTCCTGTATTGCAGGGGGTTGGACTAGATGATCCTCAGGGTCCCTTCTACACTGCAATGCTATGATTCTGTGAGATACTGTTTAGTATTTCACTTACATATATGGATAGCATTTCAAACACCTGCAAGGGGTCAGCCTCTGAGACCATGTTCCTTTATGTTCCCTCTTGTGAAGCTGATTAGTATTGCATGCACTAGTTCTGCACTTGCTTTAGAAAATAGGTAGCTGTGGCTTACCACTAAATACTGTGTTTTGTAGCCTAAAGCCACTGATTTAGAGATATTAATAGTTGCAGGAAACATTACGATTTTGCTTCAAAGAATGCTAACTCCATTTCTCAAGCAACAGTTTTCCTCAGGATTCACACTGAGTTGTCTAAAAACTGTAATTCTTTGAGTAAAAATCATAGTTATTTTTCAGCATTTAAATGGCTTGATTATATCTTATTAGAACAATACAGTCCATCACTGTGTTACATAAAATGATGGGCTGTTCTGCTGCTGAGAAGAGTTTAGTGACTTATACAGTCAATTACTTTACCTTGAGAAGGTTGATTGGAGGAAACAGCTATGCTGTGCATCCTGTTCTAAGAGCTATTATGGGTCCATAGTGTTAGCAGCGTTGGTCTATGAGGCTACAGTTCCAAAAGCAATAAAAAAGTAATGAATTGGCTAGATAGTTCAAGACCTTTCATAGTCATATGACACTTGTCAGCACGTGATCACTATTCAGCTGGTATTAAATTTTGCATAGGTTAAAAAATGTTGTACCGTAGTAGCACAACAGCTTTGTCCTTGAAGGATGTTTTGTGAATACTTTAAATTGTAAGTCTTTTTATTGAAAGTAGATATCAGCAGCTATTAGCTGTAACAAAGTAGAACAAGCAAAGTAGCAGCAAGAAAGAAACTAGCAAAGTAGCAGACAGATTCCTGTCTGTCCATCTATCTCCCTATATCCTGAAGATTTCTAATTTAAGAGTTATCATAAGGAAATGTAAAGTCTTAGTCCCTGAAATTCTGTTAATATTCAGTATCTGTAACTGTTCATAGTTCAGAACAGAGCATCCATGCAATGGAAAAAAATCATCAAGATACTATTAGACATGTCAGGCCATAGCTGATAAGTATGAATGATTAAGTATATGCAGAGTAATTTTGCACTAAAATGTTTAAGTGCCCTTGTGAAGCTGCCCTTGCAATGAATACAGAGAACAAGTCATTGTTATGTAGACAGGGGAAACTGGACCATCAAGTTATCTAATTAAAATAAAATAAAAACTCCAGTGCATTCAGATGTTTATTATTCAGCATGTCCTAAGTTTCATGAACTTGCTATTCAGTTTTGTTATGTGAAAAAGAGTGATCATGTTATCTCACGTTGGTCTGTGTCTAGTATTGCAATCCTTCGTCATAGTATTGCAATCCTTCATCAACGCAGAAATAAATGTCATGGGACTTGTTGCCAGGTAAGTGGTATAGAGCTGGAGACTCAACCTATTAACAATATTTCAAACTAGGTTTTTAGAGTTTCAGTTTCTGGAGCACAGGGCCCACAGCCTAGTGGAATCTGACAGTTTTGTTGAGTTATGCAATGGTTCCCAGTTGTGCTAGGCCTTGTTGCTCATATATTGGGACTTCCATCACATGGGTTGGTGACGTAACTGACATGTAAAATGCACCACAACAGCCTGAACATACTCAGTGATATTTAGCAGCTATTGTATCAAAATATAATCCTTTGGATTTTGGACTTTCCTGAATTTTTATAATAGTTCTCATCTCAGAAAAATAATACCAAAATGCAAATATGTATATTTTAGGAAGGACTATGTTTAGAATTTGGTACGTTGATACATAAACGAAGGTGGGGAACACATTCAAATTCAATTTTGCAGCTTTAAAAATAAATAAATCACATGCTCATTTGACAGTGGGACAGAATGGGCACATGGTAAATTGACATGGCCTAGAAACGGACTGTTCCTTTCATCTCTAGCCATAGTTCAATGGCACAGCAAATGGTCTGCAGGCAAAATGTCCCTCAGGATCTTCCTTTAAAAGGATAAGGAAGCAAATGATTTGGAAGACTTCTGCTAAAATCCCAGAGAGCTGCTGTCAGTTACTGTGGTCCCAGCATTATTTTTGGTCTCATTACAGACTTGTGACATGGGCCTTCTGTTGCTCATCTACCACAATCCCAACCTATACATATAGACTCATGAGTCAAGGGAGAAACATTTATATTTTAATTATTCACTGAAAATTAGTTGCAGTTGTTTTCTTTATAATTTTCCAGTCATGCTTTCCCCCCCTCCTGCTAATGAGGTCGTAATGTGGGCTGCCACTTTCCCTGATCTTCTTTGTAAAGGGTCTTTGTAAATTGTACCCTCCTCACCTATTGGTCCTGCTGGTCTGAGTGCACAGTGCTGTGCTAGATGGATCAACTGTTTGATCTGGTATAGCTTTTAAGACAACTTTCCAAATGCTGGTGGAAGCATATATAAGCTTTCAATCTCAATTCTCTTCCTATTGCAAATACAGGATCCACACTTCCTATTTTTGCTGTTCTGCAGCATCCTTATTTCTGAAAAAATTTCTCTTTTGATCTTTGTATCTTCCCTCTCATTTTGGCTAGCTTTGCATGACTGTACCCCCGACTTAAGCAGTAAAACTGAGGGAGGCAGGAAGGAGGAGGAGGAGAGTTTGTTGATGAAATATTTTTTTAGTCATTTTGCAAAATGTTAATTTGTGTTATTTGAACCACAGCAGTTCTACAGGAAAATTGTACATTTCTAACAGAAGTTGAGAAAATCAGGTCCTCCGTGTACTTGGCAATACGGTGTATCCTTGATAATTCAAGTTCCAAATGGCTTTAAAGCTAGAGAAAAGGAAATATTGATCATATATTAACTTCAAGAGGAGAAGAGACATTTTGTATGGCAACAGAATAGACAATTTCCCATACCAGTTGTAAATAATTTAACATTCAAAGGATGACTTGAAAGCTACTTTGTGGCAGGCAGAGATAAGTCTGAATCAAAAAGGAGAATTTCCCAAAGATATACTACATAAAGCTACTGTTGTTTCATTTGACAGGCGCTTGTTTACTCAGATTCTAAAATGTTAATTACAATGCTTTCGCTGCTCACAGGAACACCCAGTTATGAAACAAGGGATGAATCAAACAGTTTTCCATAACCGGTCACCAAGGAATGGGGTCATGATAGTTCTGAAAGATTTATGAGTGCATTGCGGGAGGACAGAATGGAACTATATGCTGATCATGAGATCCGAGATCAATAAAAAAAGGCTATATAACTACAGCTGTAGGGGGAATATCAAAGGCAAATTAAAATATATATTCTTGCACACAATCCGTTGATACTGGTAAGTGAGAAAGAACATCCTTTTTTGGAATGATCTAACGTAGCCCATATCTGATTTATTATGTTCAGATATTATACTAGTATTTACATGTCAAAATTTCTGGACACCTTATCAGAGTTTTGTAAGAATAGTAACTATATAGCACCCATGTGTAGCTAGGAAGCTGACTCTGCAGGGATATGATCTCACCTTTCCTTTGTTCCTGCTCCTTTACCAGATCTGCCCTTGTATTTTACTACCAAGATTAGGTAGTATAACACAGCAAAGCTCACTCATGGTCACAGAGATCACATATTATGGAGTAAGGACATTTTGATAAAAAAGACTCTAGGGTTATGTGGATAAACTACAATAATATGTGATGCAAGTGAATCATTTAGAAGAATCCGTAAGTCACATGGCCCAAATCTTACCAACCTGGTGAATATATCCCCTCTATTTCTAGAATGCCTAGTTAAAAAATAAATATTCTGTAATCAGTGTCAATAAAAGCCAACAGCCTATCAAACTGAAAAGACCAAAATGGCATCACTGAACACTGCAAGTTCTGGTAATACATATCCAGGAGAATAACATAATCTCTAAATTATTATTTATAAAAATTAGAGAGAACAATGGTATTTAACAGTGAGGGGAAGAGTTACTATTTTTATGGGGCTTGTTGCATATGTTCACAAACAAGTCCTCACTTGGTAAGAACTGGTATTGTAGTGGTGTATAAAGCATCTCTGAATTGTAGCTGAATAGTTTTCAGTTTTCATTTCATAGGCGAGAATTCCCGGATGCCAAGATCCACATTTGGGGCAAGTGCTCTTTGGTGAAAAAACTCCAGCAGAATTTTAAAGGTACAAAATATGCAGCAAAGTAAAGCATGGAAATATAGGACGTTAGACCTTTAAAATATGGCCTTTAAAGTGAGTTCCAATATGTCCCCTTAAAAAGTTTCTTTCCTAAGTTTCTCTCTTCCCCCAGCATATGAAAAGACCACACATTTGGTAAGTTTAAAAAATGATTGACTTACAAACTCTCCCAAGGTCAGATGCATGTGCTTCAGAACAGGTGCAGAGTCAGTAAAACTTGCTTTGTTACAAGAATGTCTTGTGAGAGCAGTGCAACTAAGCTGGAGCAAACAGCTCAAGTTGCTTCATGCACTAAGCGTCATGGTCTGGTCGGTGGGAGGTAGCAGGCCCACCTGAGGATGCCAGGACCGGGGGCAAGATGGTGGTGTGGAAGCAGGAACGGGGTCTGGATGGTGCAGGGCTGAGGGTCCAGCAGCAGGCAGTTGCAGGGTCAAGGAACCGAAGGTTGGGAAGCAGGGCATCACGGAGGCAAGGACCCGAGGGTCAAGGAGCAAGGCATTGACAAGGCGAAGGTCCAAGGGTCAAGGAGCAAGGTGTCGGCAAGGCGAAGGTCCAAAGGTCGAGGAGCAAGGCGTCGGCAAGGCGAAGGTCCAAGGGTCGAGGAGCAAGGTGAAGGAGCAAGGAGCAAGGCGAAGGAGCAAGGAACAGGAGGCCAGATGCAACAAGGCAGGGGATTGCATTGCTGTGGCAAAGAGCTGAAGGTGGCCACTCCTAGCTTCTCCGGCACAAGCTGAGTCAGGCCCTAGTCCTGAAGAGCACTACAGGCCCCAGAGCCCGACTCCTGCCCATAATCCTGACACTAAGTTAATCAAGTAGGTGCGGTCCACCCTGGGTATCATCCCTGAGGGGGGTGACATTGCCATGCCGCCCCCCTGGGATGCTTGTGCCGCCCCTGCGGGAGGCTAGCGCTGCCCCCGGGTGCACAACATGTGCATTGCTCTGGGTGCAGGAGCAGCTAGCTCTGCCTCTGCATGGATAACAAAGGTTTTATTACCTATTTTCTCCCAAGGCGAGGAAAAGTGACATGGCTAAGCCTAGCAAGACAGCTTCCTCTTTATAGGTCAAGACTTTGAACTGGAATCTATTGGCAGCCAGTGCAATCAGACCAGGCTCTGCGTTATATGCTCAAACCATAGTCAGAAGCAGCTCCACATATGCAGTAATGGATTGCAGTACTCTTACTCAGAGGTTTCCAGGCCATATATGGCAGAAGTTATCCCTATTCAGATTGGGGCATAGCTGGACCACTAGCCATAGCTGATGGAAGGCACTTCACACCACGAAGACCTCCTGAGCCTCAAGTGACAGCAATGGATCCAGAAACACCCTCAAGCTGCATACCCACTCCTTCAGAAGGAGTGTAACCCCATTAAAAGAGGGCAATTAATCTGAGGCTCCAATACTTTGGCCACCTCATGAGAAGAGAAGAATCCTTGGAAAAGACCCTGATGTTGGGAAAGATTGAGGGCACTAGGAGAAGGGGACGACAGAGGACAAGATGGTTGGACAGTGTTCTTGAAGCTACGAACATGAGTTTGACCAAACTGCGGGAGGCAGTGCAAGACAGGAGTGCCTGGCGTGCTATGGTCCATGGGGTCACGAAGAGTCGGACATGACTAAACGACTAAACAACAACAATTCATCTGGTTCTGTTTTCCCCCTTCTTGTTGCATCCTTGGGTGTCAAGCATGTGATTTAGATCCCATGCTTGTATAAAGGTGTGCATGCACATATCACAAAGAGAAAGAGAAAGAGAAAGATAGATCTGCCATTGAATTTTCTACTGGAAAGAGAATGGAGTATGCAGCTCAATCTTTGGAGAAGTCACAAACAAAATGGGCAGAATAAGGCATTCCACAATTGTTCGTGTGCCTGATATTGTACTAGGCGAACAGCATTTCTGTGTGCTGCTCTGGTTTGCCAGAAGTGGTTTAGTCATGCTGGCCACATGACCTGAAAGCTGTCTGCAGACAAATGTCAGCTCCCTTGCGTCAGTAAAGCGAGATGAGCACCACAACCCCAGAGTCGTTCATGATCGGACTTAACTGTCAGGGGTCCCTTTACCTTTTTACTATGCAAGTTGAGATGAATGCAAAACAGCCAACAATAAACATGCAATAGAGATTGGGAAGTTAAAGGAATAACAAGAAATGAAATGGTGCCCTAAGTGTAAATGAAAATTACTGGTTGCTAGATTGCTTGTAGTCAGGAAGGCCAAAAGGAAAAGACAGATATTGAGTACGGATGTCCCACTAATTAACCAGGTTTGATTTCTGACACAGGGATTGTAGTTAGTGCTGGCAAGTATATTGGACACTCATTATGTCCATTTCTACTCAATTTAATTTCTAGGATGAAGGGAAATAATTAGTGGCAGGCTGTGCAAACTTGTGCTGGTTGTTCAGAGACAAGAAAGAAATGCACATGGTTAGATGCACAAACACCTGGAACAAGCTCCCAGCTTTGCAATCACATAGCGGTGAAAAAACTGAGAAGGGTTTTAAATAAAATGTTGGTTTTGTCTATAACTTCTTAGTGTTGTGGCTTCTTTTCTAGGACTGGCAGATGGATGTACAAACTGTCCAGAAGCCATGTGCAGAAGTAGTTTGACACTCCATGGATAGCAGACATAGTACACAGAATTTCTATCATATTCAGCAGGACTGTAGAAAATTCAACCAAAAAAAAAAAAAAAAGATAGATATCTAAGTTTAAGAAGTTTCCTGACACAGGAGAGAATAACAGTATGATGTAGTTTGGGATTATAGGAAAGAGGATGTAAACAGAGTTCTGCTTTGTTGCTCCTGCTACTTTCCCCAAATTGTCTCAGCCACCGCCATTCCTTGCTGGTGCAAAGGCACCATATGTCAGGTGTCCAAATGGTGAAGAAGATCACAGTTCCCACTTCATGCCAAGTTTGGTGGTGATATTTCAAGAGGCATCTGAATGCATAGGGAACAAACACATGGACAAGCCATTTCCCAGCATATACTGTATAGTAGATTATGGAGTCCCAAGCAGTGTATATGTGGTTCCCAAGCATTCATCTATCTGTAGCACACCCCAGACCTAGGCCTGCTTAGCTTCAAAAGGTAGTGGTCCCAAGTACTATTAAACTATATACCCCGAGTCTAGGATGCATGCATGTGTAAATCCGTATTACTTCCCCTGAAATTTTAATATAGATGATGTAGGTCAACTGAAGAATGATTTGCAACAAATTCTCAGAATATAATCTTTGTCACTTAAAGTGTGTGGGACTTTTGCAACTAACATCAATAAGATGTGTACTCCCTAGAAATTAGACAAGGAAAGCCCATAGGCTAGCAATTTTCATTTAGTGAATTTGCTTTATTTAAACTTAAACTTTCCTTTTCTAATCTGTAAATGTGCCAGAATAGCTACTTTGTGTCTTCTTTGGCGATGACTCGTAGCCGAGTAAGATTGTCTTCCATAAACACGGTTTTAACAAGGAGTCCATAAGTGACTGTGGAGGCCAATTCTGGATCCACACATCCTTCCATAGTGGGGACATTGGTTTCCGGGCAGGAGTTGATCAATGTGTGGATTTGCCAAGTGTGCCTTCCTCTTAGCACGTTTCTCCCTTGCATCCTGAGTTTGAGTGTCTTCAAAGCCATGACACCTTTGGTAACGGCTGTTCTCCAATTGGAGCGCTTGCAGGCAAGTGTTTCCCAGTTGTTGGTGTTTATACTACATTTTTTTTACATGTGCCTTGAGACAGTCTTTAAACCTCTTTTCTTGACCACCAGCATTACGCTTTCCATTTTTAAATTCAGAATAGAGTAGTTGCTTTGGAAGACGATCATCAGGCATCCGCACAACATGACCAGTCCAACGAAGTTGATGTTGAAGAATCATTGCTTCAACACTGGTGATCTTTGTTTTTTTCCAGTACACTGGTATTAGTTTGCCTGTCTTCCGAAGTGATGTGTAAAATTTTTCAGAGCCACCGTTGATGGAATATTTCGAGGAGTTAGAGATGGCGTTTATGAGTGCTCCATGTTTCACAAGCATACAGTAAGGTTGGTAGTACAATAGCTTTGTAAACAAGCATTTTTGATTCCCTTTGAATGCCCCAGTCCTCAGACACTCTGCACTTCAATTGGGAAAAAGCCGCACTTGCAAAGTGCAGACGATGCTGGATTTCAGCATCAATGTCAGCCCTTGTGGAAAGACAACTGTCTAGGTAGGAGAAATGAACAACACCTTACAATGTTGCACCATTGAGTTGGATTTGTGGCACTGCAAAGGGGTTGCTTTGTGCTTGTTGGTGCAGCACTTTGGTTTTTGGGATGTTGAGCAATAGGCCAAGCTTTTTGTAAGCTTCTGGGAAGATATTTAGGATGGTTTGGAGATCATCCCCTGAGCGTGCACACACTACATTGTCCTCAGCATACTGAAGCTCTATGATGGAAGTTATGATAACCTTTTTGCTTTCAGTATGCTCAAGAACTTTCCATCTGTTTGATATATGATTTCTACTCCGGTGGGGAGTTTCCCTTTGACAAAGTGTAGGATCATGGCAATGAAAATAATGAATAGAGTTGGGGTAATAACACAACCCTGTTTAACACCTGATCCCACTGTGAATGGTTCACAGAGAGATCCTCAGAGAGCCATTGTTATCTGCTGTATTACTTTGTGTAATACTGCAGGAACAAAACAATGTGCAGAAATGCAAGCTCGCAAGCTCACAGAAATTTGGGTTGAATGATGTAGCTGATAGAAAAATGGAGCAGCAACAAATGTGAAGGAAAGCTGTGTGCTTTGGGATTTAATAGGACTGATGAAGGTCCCAAAAATTGCAAGGAAGACTGAAAAATCCCACAGAGCAGATTAAGAAAATATTTTGGAATAGAGCCTTCAGAGAAATCGATTTAGATTCATAAACGTGCTTAATTTTTCCACATTAACAACACCCTAAGCAATACATGAATTGATATTCATGCATCCCAATGCACTGAGCTGCTAACTATACAATGTCACCTTTTCTAACCTTAAAAAAGAAAAGCCAAACAATTCACTAAAGAGGAATTCATTGGCAGAATCAAATTGAAAAATGGTTCTGTTCTCTTTGCCAGACTTTTCATTCAGTGCTAACTATTAAGGGCAGGTGTGTGTGTGTGTGTGTGTGTGTGTGTGTGTCATATAGGAATGGTTATCTAAGATGTTAAAACTCGTGACTTAGTGTTCTTTTGAGGAGTGTAGCATATTACACATGAGTTGTTACAATACACCCCAAGGATCACCATAGCTTTTGTTCCACTCCTATCTCAGGGCCAATTCTGATGTGAATTCCAGTGTTGGAATATAGTGCAGGTTCAGTGTTCTTTTCTGTATTATTTGCTTTCAAAAAAATTAATAACTCATTTTCAGATAATATGGACATCAAGGCTATACTTGTGCTATATGCCACCACAGTTCTGGAAATGGCTCTTCCATTGTGTGGAAGCTCAGATACATTGTGTGATTTAACACAGAGAGAAACATCATGAAAAAGAAATAACCAGCAACATGAATGCAGTCTGTGTTGACAGTATTAGCTGTGCAAGGCAAAAGCTGAGTTGGGGCTAGAGTATACATTAGTAGTGAGTACTAGGCAGTAATCTAGATGATTTTCAAACCAAGCCATTGTTTTACATGAGGAGAAAACAACCCAAAAATGACATGTGCCAGGACTTCATTTCATTATTTTTGCTTATGGAATTGCTTTCAAAAACAAGTCCCTTATTGTGATCATGGGCATATGACCTGTGTGAAAGAACTCTGAGTTGGCATGAAAGTAGAGAACTCAATATATCATTGTAATTTGAAAAATGATGTACTATTTTTGTATGCTTGTCTTATTCTATTTACTCATCACTCAAACCATTTAATCTACTTTCCATTATATTGCTCTGTCACAGCCATAAATTTGAACCTGAAGATAATGGATACATACATATCTCATATGACAATCTTCAAAGCAGCCTCTGCTGATCTATTACGTTGTTGAGGCATTACAGCCTTCAAGTTTTGAAGAGTCAGTTTAAATGCTTCTTTAGAAAGTGGGTTTGCTAAGAATGTATTTAAAGACAGTCATCCCAATTCATAAGAGATCCACATCACCACTACCAGATCAGGAACTTTAAGCATAAAGGCACATCTGAATAAAGATATCATTGACTGGCAGTGCATTTCCTTCAGTGAGATCTGCACTTGTCTGAACATTCGGAGCCATTTGGACACTTCCAACCAAAATCTGGTGCAACTAAGCACAGGGGCCACACACAGCTAGAGTTGCATTGAAGTGCATGGCTTTCTGCTTTACCTACTGTGACTTTCTTTTAAAAAAGAAAAAAGATTTTAGAAGATGAGCACATGCAACATTGAAAAAGCTGTAGGCTCTTAAAAACAAGAAACACCACCACTAGCTGTCACTTAAACCAGTTTCCTTGGGGAAGAAATTCAATAGTAAAATGCAAATTTTACAGTAAACATTGAGATGATAGATCACATGATGATTGCATAAAGTAAAGCAACGAGGAGCATAGAAAGCTGTGCAAACTAGAGAGGCTAAATGATAGTATTTATATGTAGAACCAAAGAAAATGGAAGCACCTCATGAATCCCATCTCTGAATACTGAGAAACCCCATGCAAATTAATGCAGTATTATTTTCTAAAGTGTAGTTCCTCAGATTACAAGACTTGGTGAATTACATTTTGTTCTTGCCCTGGTCCATCAGTGCCCTTCTAAGTGTGTCAGAAATCTGATCCATATTTCAATCCTGAGGTAATTTACATTGATTTGGATCTAGTCTTAGTTATGTCTAGAGCACATCCACTGAAATCAATGGGACTTCAATTATTAAGTCTAAGCATGATTAAGGGTGCTGTCCTGGCTCCCATCCAAAACCAGATAGCAGAAGTGTTTACATTTAAATAAAGAAGCAAACTTTTATTATATCAGTCTAATAGAGACTTAGTGGCTAGGAAATAGTATCTTCTATTTTGGGTCCTCTTACCAGTCTGCCAGCAAAGGGCAAAGTTCAGAGGTCCAAGATTAGGAGCAAGAGTTTTAAGACTGTGTTTCTCTGCCTACCTGCCAGGCTTTTAAGAGGGGGCAAAGAAGTCTCAGCTACTTGCAAGAAACCCTATTCCTACAACCATTGCTTCCTGGTCTCAAAGAGGGTGGTTCCCTGAGAAGAATGAACCTTCTCCCTTCTCTTAATGTGTCACCACTCACTGAGAGAGATCATTGGGTGCACATGGCTGAACCTCTTAGCTGCCTACATACGCTGGTAAGTACTTTGAGGCTCCGAATTTGTCAGGCAGAGTGGGTAGGTGACCCTTTAGTGAGTGGGCTCAGCTGCTCTTCCCCTTTCCTTCTGGGTCCTCATCCTCTGATGCTCTCTTCCTGCTCTAAATACAAGGGCTCAAGGAGGATCATGACAAGTGCCACATGCTCAGTCCTGTCTCTCCCAGTGACCACATTATAAGGTACAGGGGCAGGAGAACTGAGCCCATATCAAGCTCAATGCCATCATACAATGGCAGTGATACCAGCTTGGGGTCCAGCAGTTCCCAGGACAGCTCGGCCCAGGCTCAATGAATGTTTACACTAACCACAAGCACTATGGTCCAGTGGAGGGCTGGGGCTGTGACAGTTTCCCCCCCTCACCAGCAGGTCTCTCTAAATTGGATACATTTGCGTAGCCCAGGCATGTCCAAAGTCCGTTTCGGAGACCTAATCTGGCCCCTGTGGCAGTTTATTTCCTGGGGTAAAATCCTAATAAAAGCTCGACAACTTCAATGTAATAAAAAGTTGAATAACTTGAATCCTAAAAAAAAGGTCAACAACTATGGTTGGCCCTTTGGTCAGCCCTCACGCATCTTCACTTCATCAAATCTGGCCCTCTTTGAAAAAAGTTTGGACATCCCTGGTGCATAGCTGCCAAGTTCTCCCTTTTTTAAGGGAAATTCCCTTATGCTGAATAGGCTTCCTCATGAGAAAATGGAAAACTTGGCAGCTATGCCCTGGTGTAGACTGTCAAGATACGTTTACTGGAGAATATTCTTTACACCCTTAGAAACCCTTTATAGAAAAAACAACAGTTCATGGGAGTAGAAGGGTGGAAATCCTCCAAACCATGTGACCAGTTGTTACACACACATGGGCTGCTGTTATAAGGAAGCATAAAAATACTGAATAGAGTAGTAGGAAAGTTTCTGGTTCTGAAATAAATCTCAAACATATAAAAATCAAAATCAGAGTTCATCCTGCCTGCACACAGGCACTGTTCCCTTCCCTGTTAAAATCATTCTGTAAGCATTTTCAAAATCCAGCTTCAGTCATTCCAAATATTCAAAGGCATGTGATGCCTCAAACTATATAAATGGAGCAAAGAATCAACGGAGAAGGATCAGATTGTAGTGCCAAAGTCTTCCTCTTCCCCTCTTCTTCCTTTAATTTATAACTGTATAAAGATTTCTATTACACTGCTAGGTTCACACTGTGTGGGTCACCAGGAAATTGAGCTATAAATATTCCACTTTAGTTATATATATAAAGCAAGTAATCCATTTTACTTAAAACCTTAAAATAAAAATATTCAATTCTTTGAGTTCAAACCTTGTGGGAGTACGATACTTAAAAGATTAGGAAGAAGGGGAGAGTGGACATTTAAAATTCAGCAAGTGAAGACTCACATTATACTTTCATAAGTGCAGCACCTGTACATTTACTTTGGGCATGATCCACAAAATGTTCTTCCCTGCAAGCCTCATTGACATGAATAGCAGTTGCACCAGGCCATGGTTAATGGAGCAATACCCATTAATTTCAATGAAACTTGTCAAGGACAAGTTCCAGTAGAGTGTGTCCATTCTAGCTTGTTGAGTTTTCAGTTCCCATTAAGTTACAATGGATAAAGGTCAGAGGATTGGAACTTCAGCTACTTCAGTACAAATTATATATTTCTTTCAGGCAGGGAATGTTTTTTAAAAAGCTTGTAAACCAAGTTTGATATATTTGCAATCTAGTACCTTGTATGCTGAACTGTGAGACAGAGAGTTCTTTCTTCAAATTTACTTCTCCTATGAGCACAAGCTGGAATAAGCCTCAGACAGACTCCTATTTGCAATATCAGCACAATAATCATTAGCTTCTATAACTGATCTAAACATTACAAAGAGAATGGGTGGAAAATGCTTTTAATAATCTAAATGCTATAGAGTGTCTATGTATATTTTATCTGTTGGTGTTATTGGTCAATAAAAGCCTGTGTTTGGGGTGGAAGCACATAATGCAAGTCTAACCAGCAAAGAATTTTTTTTTAAAAAAAAAAGTGACAAGGCTTGGTTACAAGTGAAGTATTTGTGATAAAGGGGAGCCATACCGGGGTGAAGCCATCTTCTTCTATTTGCCCCTGTGTCAGTTTCAGCCAACCAACAGCATACAAATCAATATGGCTAACCTGAACCAAAACACTCACCCACCCCACTCACACACGAAACAAAGACCACCACAGCCAACCACAAATGAACAACCATATCCTAGGCCAACCCCAACATCTCTTCCCGTCCCCCACACACCCTCAAAACCAGCTCTGAGGAATTGTGGAACCCCCCCCTGAGCAGGTTTCACTGAAGCAGTGAGAGGAGAGGAACTAGAAGACCCATTGCATAAGCAGAATTCTGAAGGCACAGTGTTGTACAGAAACCTCTGTAGTTACTTTTTAAACACTTGACCCAGGCACTGGTGGAGGAAGAGGAGTGCAGGGGGAGCACACTGCCCTGCCAGTGTGATCCTGGCAGGGTGCCATCACGGCTGCCTGCTGCCCGTGCTGGGTACCCCACCCCTGCCTGCTCTCTGCCCCCCCCCCCCAGTGCCGGAGCATGAAGCTCTGCCACTGGACCCAGAAGCATATTATGCTCCTGCAGAAATTCAAGACACAGCTGCAATTAAAACTCCCTTATCCCATAAGTGTTTCATCCTAATAATTTAGTTAAATTGCATTTAGCTCTGCAAAAAAGAGAATGACTCCCCACCCCCCAAAAAGGTTGTATCCTTATAAGCAGCAGTTTGAGTTGGACATGAAACCCTAATGTGAATATTCATTGATAATCCCTTTTTGTAATATGCTCCATATTTTTTCACAGTTCTTAACATTTTTATATGGCTGAACTGTACTTGCTTTGTTCTGTAGTATAATAAAAATAATCATGTCATGTTCATAGAAATTGGCCTATTTTCTACATTGCTGGTCATCACTTAAATTTTATAGACTTTTTTGCAGCTGAAATGAAAGGTAAGCTTAGTTGGGAAAATGATGCGAGGTCTAACATGCAACTGGTCTGATGATCTTGGTACTCATTCTGCACATACCCATGAACACTCAAAATATATACACATCAGAAGCCTGCATTGCTTTAATTATTAGTTATATTCCTATCTGGACTTCCCTAAAAGGACTTCAACACAATGTTTTCACTCTTGGAAGTCAATGAGGGAGGTTAGGTTGACAGATAGAACCTGTGGTCCTCCAGATATTGTGGGAATCCAACTTCTATCATTCCCAGCTAGAATGGGGATTATGGGAGTTGTAGTATGACAACATCTGGAGGGTCACAGGTTAGCCATCCCTGGGCTGTGTTTTTATTCTTAACCAGCCCTTTTCTCCCCCCCCCCCCATGCATGCAAGCAAAGATAATCTGGACATAGAAATCTGTTCTCCCCAATAAAACAGAGGTGGGAGTCCTCTAGGTGATCTGCAGTAGATCAGCTGGGCTTTCTGACTCACAGTTGCTTAGCAATTGTAGCAAAGCAATGTTCACCACATAAATTGGGCTGTAGAAATGCAGAAATATGAGCATGAATGGGATTATATGGAATGACTGTGAACTCAGTTATGTTCTGGGTAGTGAAAGCAAACCTGAAGCTCAGGTGCACCCTGCACTTCCATTCTAATTACCTGTCTTTTGTGCCTAGTTCTGTTTGGTCAATCTAGAAATTTGGAGTGTGCTACAAGGGCCACACCAAAGAGAGAGTTATTTTCCATACGTGAAGTACATGTAACATTAACTTCATAGCTATTGGATGCTTGCTTTTTTGCCTTCAAAAACAGCCATCATGGGGCCCCAGATCTCGGCTAGGATGCTAATGTGTAGGATTAACTTTCCCCCTGCTACAGTCCAAATTGGACAGTGTTCTCGATGCTACCAACATGAGTCTGACCAAATCGCGGGAGGCAGTGCAAGACAGGAGTGCCTGGCGTACTCTGGTCCATGGGGTCACGAAGAGTCGGACACGACTAAATGACTAAACAACAACAACAGTCCAAATTGAAATTGCTTCTCACGTTCCTTCAATTGTAGCTTTTCCCCCTTACAGAAATTGTTGGTGCAGGTTGCCCAGTCTGGCTCAAGAGCATAGTGTATATGTCAATGGTTAAAAACTTCCTGCTCCCCCTGATCCGGATCAGAGTCCTAAAAAGTGTGCTATTATAAAGTCCAGTATAGATTCAGGCAAAACAAGATGTCAAATTGTATCAGCATAGGCAGATTATTCATTTTGAAGTGCATGTTTGGAGTCAATTCACATCATCTAGTGGTCGGAGGGAAGTTACCTTGACCTCTCAAGATCACCTTCTCATTTCTCATAAGTCCCACCTAAATAGGAAATATTGATGTGCAAGAGTTGTGGAGGCAGGCATGCTAGCCCTATCCTTAACTCACCGAGTCCCAGCCCTTCCCATGTTGAGCAGGGGGATATCTGAAGGGGGCCCCTACCTATGTATACTCTGGGAGAGTTTCTTCTTTATATGTGCAAAGCCTTGTGTTTTTATTTGTACATTTTTTTTAAAAAAAATCTGTTCTGTTTCCCAGTTGCTTTAGTCTGCTTCAATCTGTTACTTAGTTATCCTCAGGCATTCAGCTTCTAGATTTCACTTGTTTGTCCTTCTAAATAAATTAATATCCACATCCTGCTTCATCTCAAGCATACACTCTTTTTAAAGCCATCTGTCTTGGCAAAGAAGAAAAAACACAACCGTGTGATTATTCTTTTGGGGATCAATCTCTTACAACAGCGTTAAGAATAAAAGCTTGCCTAAAATGTTACACTTGGAAGTTGACTTGTTCCTAGCTTACCTCCTCACCCCACTGTAGAGCTGCCTGTCATGTGGATCCTCATCTAGATGCAAATCCGGCAATGACTACAATGATAAATTTCAGAGTGCTAATAATTAATAGTGGCAAACTTTGTTTGTAAGCAATCAACAGGCTTAAAAGCTCAACAGTTTCCAATTAGATCATTTCAAAGTAACCTGTTTCAGAGACATGAAGCTCTTTACAACAATCATGGACATGAACAGACAAAGAGGTGAACTTACTTAATTCATAAAGTGTCTTTTTGGAAGTATGTCAGCTACCTCTGAAGAAGCCCCCCCCCCCAAGCCTGTGGCATGCAAAGCAGTGATAAACATGACGTTTCTAGTCAGCCACTGATTTGCAACAATATGTAATTAGTGCATTGATCTGTGCACTTCATTAAACTCTAGTGAGATGCCAAGTGGTTAATGAGTTTTTTGTTGCCTGCCATTGTTTTAAAATTAGGTGCAATTTTCGTAACATGTCCTTGCCACTCGTTTTCCCCACACATTTAATAAGGCAAGAATAAAATGCCCCTATCTCTGATTTTACAAAAAGGTGGCAATCATGCTTACACCAGTGCAATCTAATGGAAACAGCCGTACTGATGCCAAGATGAATGAAAAATGCCATTGTTTTAGAGATGGCTAGGGTAGAGATAATGGTCAAAAAGAAAACCGGAGCCAAACAAGATGTTCCCATTATTTTATCTTATCTGTAGTTGTGTGAAGTCAGAGATCAATGCACAGCCCTTGAACTCTGAGCTTCATGCAGCTTCAAGGTAGCTGGATGTGTGTAAATTTCCAGATACCCTACTGGAAAGCCTTTCTTTCAAAGTAAATAGAAATCCAGGTCTATTGAACTGTTGTCATTTCAAAGTGTTGGACAAAAGTAAAGTCGCCTCTTCATACTTTCCCATCTTGCAAGCAATGTCTTCTAAACAACTCAATTTGACACTGATGGAATGACATAAATTTAATAGTTCCAAGCAGATTAAACGTTTTCTGTGAATTTTTCTTACCGCTTTCAAGCTTCTCCACTTATTTATTTTTATTTTTGTAATTCAGAACGTAAAACTGCTTTATACTGCCGAGTCATTGATGCTAACTAACTTGCTAAAATCTTAAGAGCTTTGGAGATGCTTTAAATTTCTATTGGTATAATAAGCAAAAGTAAAATTGTTTGGGGAACGGATACAATCTTTTTCTTAAAATGGATACTAATTCTAAATAATAAAAATAATAAAAGATGGGTAAGAGCTACAGATTATGCAAAGTATGGCAGAAAAGGCACCCTCATTTGAAGAATCTTGTCCTGAGATGATGATGATGATGATCACATTTCATGCTCCAGTGCATTAGTCTTTTCCCCTTCATAATTTTCTTAAATTCAACACGCCAATATTTTATGCAGTTACAGAATAATCCTAACCATATCTACTGATATAAGTCACTATCATTTCAGTGTTGAAATCAGGGAGAAATGTCTTCAGATCATATTTTTAAACCCACAGCTCTCCTTCGAAATCTATACTTCTCCAACTATTGTGATTTACTTATCCAATTAAAAAGTGTGTACAAAAAAAGAATGTGTGTGTGTTTGGGAGTGTGCACAAAGAAAGCACAACTTGGTGAAAATAATATGAAAAATGCATTGTGCTACAGAAAATTGTTTTTTAAAAAATGTGTATTTTAGGAGGAATACACACAAAACTAAATTTTTCATGTGAACTTTAAAACAACTCCTGAATTTAACAAAGGAAAGATGAGAAACCAAAAGTGACATATTCATTCATCCCTTGTTAAAGAGTAAGTATATTGAGGATTGCTCTGCATAACAAAACACTTGAAAGACAAATCTTTAAATTGCTTAAAGAAAATGAAACTTTTCTTTATTCATCTGGCCACTCCATACTTCGAACCATTTTTTCCTACGCGTACCTTTCTGAGAGAGAAGCAGCAAAAGACTTCTTTATGCTAAATCTATGGCTGACATTGAAGCAGTTAGGATTTTAAAATTGTTTTCTTTATTTTCAATTAAAAATAATAATCAAATCTGTAATTATATTTAGAACAAAACACAGTCATTAGCTTCCCTGGCACCATTCCATACTTTATATATTTATTATTGCTTAGGTAAAGGTAAAGGGACCCCTGACAATTAAGTCCAGTCACAAACGACTCTGGGGTTGTGTCACTCATCTTGCTTTACAGGCCGAGGGAACTGACGTTTGTCCACAGAGAGTTTTTCTGGGTCATGTGGCCAGCATGACTAAGCCGCTTCTGGCAAAACCAGAGCAGCACAGGGAAACACCGTTTACCTTCCCGCCGGAGTGGTACCTATTTATCTACTTGCACTACTCTGGTTTCCAACTGCTAGGTTGGCAGGAGCTGGGACCAAGCAACGGGAGCTCATCCCGTTGCGGGGATTCAAACCACCAACCTTTCAATCGGCAAGCTCAGTGGTTTAATCTACAGCACCACCCGCATCCCTATTATTATCATCATCATCATCATCTTATTATTATTACTTACCTGACCTTTACTCTCAGGAAGATTACATAAACCAAAATACAATAATAAAATAATACATATTCAACAAACCATGAAACAACAATAAAACCATAAGACCGATATCAACAATAACACTGTTTAAAGGGAGGCCAACTGTAAAACTCATACTGAACTTCTAGGGGCCAGAGTAAACTGATGCATCTTAAGTAACTGACAAAAGGTGTAATGTGTCAGCACCAGGTGCACCTATGAGGAGAAAACTCCAACTATTTGGGAGCCACAACAGAGAAGGTCCTGTCAGGAGCATCCCACTTGCCATGGGACTAGTGAGGGTGGAAGCACTACCAACAGCACCTCTTCCATTGATTTCAATAATGCAACTGGCATATATTTGACATTCTAGTCATTTAAAGCTCAAGGAACAACCAAGGGAGTGGGGTGGGGTGGGATGAAAAACATCAAGATGGTGTACAACAACATACTTTTTTAAAAAATGCATTGTTATGTTCACCATGCAGATCGTCAATGAGAGGGACAGGGGCAAAGTTGCAGTGATCAGCATGGTGTAAACCACAGGCAGGCCTGCTAGATTGGCTCCCCTGCTGCACGTGCGGGATTTCTCTACTCATTCAGAAGTATGCCAAGAAGTATGCCAAAAAATCTTAGAAAGCACCATATCTGGATGTGATTCAGACCAGTTCCTCTAGCTGTGCTCTTACGCTTCTCCATACATGCAATCCCATGGATGCAGCCACACATAAAATCATGTCTAACACAATATATCAATAGTTATAGGCCATTGTCAAAACATAGCAGCATATTCACTGATACACCACCATGCTCAAGCAAATCACTGCTTGGAAATGCCACCTTTGGCCATAGGCATGTTCAATCAGATAAACATCCTCCACACAGATGGGGCTGTGACATGGAGACATTCCATTGGCTTATGGGACAGTTTAGATCAGGCACCCCCAAACTTAGGCCCTCCAGATGTTTTGGACTACAATTCCCATCTTCCCCGACCACTGGTCCTGCTAGCTAGGGATCATGGGAGTTGCAGGCCAAAACATCTGGAGGGCCGCAGTTTGGGGATGCCTGGTTTAGATGTTCCAGTTGATGGCTGAACTTTCTACAAAACATTATGGATTTCCTTCTTTCCTTCACACAGAAACTAATTTTACTTCTTCTAGGGGACCAAATTCTGGGAAGATTCAGAACTTATGACCATTTCCTGCTTGTTATAAATATCAATAATTACCTTATGATTACCTACCGGTATATTTTGTAGCTATTACGGAACATACTTATAATTCTGTATACACTGACATGAAAATAGCAGTTAAAGAGGTAATAGGTACAAATTATGGATATTAGTTCCTTGATTTGTGGATAGTAGATTCAAAGATAACAGTGGGAGGCAGCGATATTATAATTTTACTTTTGCAGAGAAGTCCTTTAATGGATTCCTGTTTTCAATTTTGCAATCACCTCTATCAAAAGAATGGAAACAGGTTGTTCCATTTTTTGGTGAACTTTCTGAAAGCTGTTCGCAGAGAATAGCAAACCAGAATTACAGCTTTACAGACACTGTGTTGTTCTCTGCTAATTTAGGGACACATTATTTCTCACATTCACAGAGGAACACAAAAGGGTGGAGTAGTGTGGGAGTGAGAAAACTTTTATCCTTTCTTCTTCTTCTTCCGGTTCACAGCAGGATCCATTACGGGATTACAATTCTTGTCACAATTTAGTTTTGTAAGCATCCGAAACTGAAAGATGATAAATGAAAGTGTGAACTTTCTTTGACACTTTCCTTTACTGATTACTTGCTCATTTCTTTTGGTACTGTTTAATAAACATCTTGCTATTGCAAATGCAAAAGAGAGGAACACTATCGAGAGATAAAGTCATAACATTCATTTGGCAAACTAATTAGTGATAGAAGATAATGCTGATAGTTTGTTCAAATAAATGTCTTGAGGCAGGACAGTTTGACCTAACATCCCATTGATCCATGCTGAAAATCAGTTTATTTATCTTTCTTCAGTATTTCACATATTTGAAAACTAGTGTATCATGTATCAACAGCTGTATTACAAATCCTTAAAATAACCCACCAATAGGAAAACAAAAAAACTGGCTGCATCTATCCTCTATCAGCAGTACCCTTCCAAAGCCAGAGAGGGAAAAAACCTGGTAGAAACATTTATTCATTTATTTGTACGTATGTATGTACATACATACAAATAAATAAATAAATAAATAAATAAATAAATTTATTTGTACATATGTACAAATAAATAAATAAATGTTTCTACCAGGTTTTTCCCCTCTCTGGCTTTGGAAGGGTACTGCTGTTAGAGGATAGATGCAGCCAGTGAAATCGTGAAGATTGTTAAGCTGAGGTTCCAATAGATCGTGATGCTGAGGCTCCAATACTTTGGCCACCTGATGAGAAGAGAAGACTCCCTGGAAAAGACCCTGATGTTGGGAAAGATTGAGGGCACAAGGAGAAGGGGATGACAGAGGATGTGATGGTTGGACAGTGTTCTCGAAGCTACGAACATGAGTCTGACCAAAACTGCGGGAGGCAGTGGAAGACAGGAGTGCCTGGCGTGCTCTGGTCCATGGGGTCACGAAGAGTTGGACACGACTAAACGACTAAACAACAACAACAATGTACATACAGTACATACATACATACATACATACATACATACATACATACATACATACATACCCCACCCATCTGGTATTATTATTTGCAAGATAATAATAGCAATTCCAATTAAACAATATACCGTAGTTGCAAATAAGTCACTGGAGTCAAAGACAGCTGACACTGTAAAGTAGTTTTCAACCTACTGTAGTTGGTAAAGTAGTTACCAACCACATTATTTCTGCAGCTTCTCTGTGGAAGCCACTCAAACTGGAACAAAGAAGAGCTGGACGCCAGAGAATGACATGGGCTGTTTTAAATCTTCAGGGAGTGGACCTGAGGGAAGCCTGATTGTTCCCTCAGACTCATCACCCAGAGGGCCCAGCTGTTCACGTCAGCCTGCCATTGGCCAATTCGACAGGCTGACACAGAAGCTCATGCTCCAGCAAGAATCAAACACCCAACACTCAGCCCTGCATCATTGGTAGGGCATGCTGGCCATCCCACAATGAAACCACACCCCTAAAAGGGGGTAAGAGGACTTACAGGACACACAGAGCTGGGGATTTTACTGTTTTACCCTTGCCCCAATCAGCCCTGCACCATTTTCAGCACCATTTCGGCACGCATGTAAGTGAGAACACACACTCCACATGACAACCCTAACCTGCCTTTCCCCAAAATTTGGGTGCACATGGTGTGGGTGTGTGCAGAGAGGACAAACCAAGATAAAGATCAGAAGCAGAAATATTTAGTCATTGCAGGGAAGGAAAGTGAGAAACACACAGTACAGAGCACACATGCGGACGTGGGTCTTTTCTGCAACATTCTCTCTGTCCCCATAAAGCTGTGTGACTGTTAAGGATGAGGGAGATTGCCTGTGGGAAAAGGTAGAGTGGGGAGGGATGTTGGGGGTACAAGGAGAGAGAAAAACAGAAGATACTCCTCACTTTCAGGGTTATTTTTAAATCCTTCTTTATAGAGCACACACAAATCCAGGCACACACACCATTCAGCTTCTTTGCTATTTTCTTGCATTTCACATGCCCTCTGTGTAAAATTAAGGAACTGTTTCTGAAGCTGGGGAGATTTTTGTGAGAAGATTTTAAGAAGATAAACAGTCAAAATGATTCCCCGTTTTTTTGCCACTGTTTAATTTCATGAAGATAAAGTTGAAGTTAAAGGTGCTGGCTCCCCTGAATGTTCCTCAGAGAAAGAGTGCTAGGCCACAATTAAAGTTCTAACGGGGGGGGGGGGGGATGGTTTAAACATTCAGGTTTTTGTAAACCTGTGGATGTACCTTTTTATTTTTTTATTTTTAACTACTTCTATCCCGGTCTTCAGAAAAGCACACCACTCAAGGGTGCATTACGACATTCAAATTATAATTTCATATTGTTATTGCGGGGGGGAAGTAGGCTGTATGCAAGACCCCTCTAATCCCTGGGTCCAGCAAGGGTTAAAATTGAATCATGGCTTCTAATTTTTAGAATAGCCAGGCTAGCCTCCTGGAGAGGAAGGGGCCCTGTGGGAGATGGCAAATGGGTGAAGTCCCTCCCTCAACAGACAAAGACAGAGTTGGGAGCAGAGAGTTTGCAGTCATGTGAGTTGGAATCCACAGTCTGCACTGTTCCTCATTTCCAAAAGGAAACACAAACCCTAGGTAAGTGCCTGGAACTCCTGAAATCTCACACCACTTTGAGATTAGGGTGGTGTGCAACATTAATGCAGAGCCGTATCTAGGTGACCTTGCCCCCCTGGCAGAACCGTCCAGATTGCGCCCCCTAGCCACTGACAAATTAGCTCTTCTTTCTGCCTCTCCTCCAACCCCGCCCCCTTCTCCCATTCAATTCACCCTCTATTTATAAACCTTTCCTTATGAGGCAGTAATTGATATTTTTATTTATAGACATATTTGCGGACATATTTTAAGCCGATTTTGCGTGCCCCCCCTCGCTTGCACCCCTGGCAGGGGCCCACCTCGCCACCCCCTAGCTACAGCCCTGCATCAATGTAGAACAGTTGATCCCTGGTACTGTTTGCCGAGATGTTAAGGGAAGTGAGCAAGGAAATAGACCAAACAGTGTCTTCCGATGATCTTGCCACCACACCCACTCCACACTGAGCTCCTCATGCCTCTGCCTCTCTGCAAGAGGCAGTGATGCTCAGCATTGAGAAGCCAGACCTGCAGCCCTGCCCTACCTGCTAAGCTCCACTGACAGCTGCTGAGGCCAAGTACCATTCATTCACACTCTAGATTCCTTTCTCAGGAGCCATAGAAAGGACAGGCACTGCTAACCTGACAAGTAACTAATAAATTTAATGGCACTTGCAGTGGTCTCTTTGGTCCTGATATCTTATGTTTTGCCTGACTCACTTTTGTGACTCCCCCCCCCACCACCACCACTCCCAGTGCCTTTAGAGTATATGTTTGACACCATCTGTAAACATAGGGTTATACAAGGCATGCCTGAAAGTCCTAAACTTATTCATTTTATCAACTTTCAAAAATAAATATACTTCTTACATGAGAAATGCTATTTTAAAATCTGAAGGGGGAAAAATGCTAGCTGTTCATTAGAAGCTTTAAACAGACATTAAAATACTGTTTCGATTCAGGGCTTAATCTGAGGCAAGGTTCAGCCCGAGAATCTGGCCTGATAATCTGTCCTTATTTTAAGTAGTTGCTTCTCAGGCAAGAAGTATTACGGAAGTCAGAATGGCTGACAGTCATATTTCCCCCTAAAAATAAGAAAAGCTGTTTAAGAATTTGAGCTGAAATACTTACAGTGCAAACAGATAACAGAGACAAAGATGGTTTAATACACTGCTCTGTGCAGAGGGGAAAGTGAAGTTAAGGACATCATTTTTAAAACCCAAAGAGACTATCTTAGCTCTTAACTTTGCACTCCATTCACAGAAAGAAAATTGCACTTACAATCATAGAACCAGGGAGTTGGAAGGGATCCAAAAGGGCATCTAGTCCCACTTCTGACAATGCCTGAATCACAGCTAAAGAATCCGTGACAGATGGCCAACCAATTTATGGGAGAGCACAAATTATGGCAAGCCCAAGACAGTTTGTTGCTTGAGATGAAAGTGAAGGGGGGGGGGGTGCCTGACCATTTTCACATAGTATGCCTGAGGGCAGCAGGCTAGCCAGAGGGCAAGCCACATCATCATATATTGAACCCTGTTGCCCAACAGCTTTCTGCAATTCTTTGCTCTCTAGCATCTCACATATGCAATATAATACAGGGTGAGTTAAGCCCTTTTAAAACCCATTTAAAATCATTGGGAAGGCTAAGTGTGGTGAAGTGGTTAAGAGCGGTAGACTCATAATCTGGGGAACCGGGTTCGGGTCTCCGCTCCTCCACATGCAGCTGCTGGTTGACCTTGGGCTAGTCACACTTCTCTGAAGTCTCTCAGCCCCACTCACCTCACAGAGTGTTTGTTGTGGGGGAGGAAGGGAAAGGAGAATGTTAGCTGCTTTGAGACTCCTTAGGGTAGTGATAAAGCAGGATATGAAATCCCAACTCTTCTTCTTCTTCTTCTTCTTCTTCTTCTTCTTCTTCTTCTTCTTCTTCTTCTTCTTCTTCTTCTTCTTCTTCTTCTTCTTCTTCTTCGCCTCTCCTTGAAATTAATGGGTTATTAGAATTCTTAACTTCAGGCATTCATCACATCCCTTCAGAACTTCTGTTCAGAATGTGATTTTGAATTGGGGGGGGGAGTACACAATTAGCACTTGCAGTGCTTATCTACAAATAAACTGCATGTTTTTCTTTTTCAAGGAATTAACACAATTTGCTAAGTGCTTTTGCTATAACTATTTGGGATTTTCTTGCTTGCCTAGGAACACTCATTTTCTTGCATCTCACAGAGTCACAGCTTCTACAGTATTTGATACCTGTTGAAACAAAATTACAGTACCAAACATCAACATAATATTCCTTTTGCAATTAGAGATGTGCTGAGCATTTCAGACTATAGCCGACTTCTATTTTTCAGTGCTTTGTGCCAAGACAATTTGAAAACAATCTGCCTTCTTAAAAGGAGAAGTTGGAATTCATCAATTGCAGAAATGCAAACAATTACCTTTTAAAAGTCCAGAGAGATTTGTGTTGGATGTTTATTCTGAAATATCTGGAAGTTAACAAGTCACATCAATTTGGATCAGTCAGATAGCTTTGACTTGCCCAGAACAATGAATGTAGCCAAACTAAGGCAAGACAGACATGTAATCAAATGTATTTTATTGAAAACTGTATATAAATCTCAAAAAATCTAAACAATTATGATTAAATGTTTGCACGTATCTGTGAATACGTGTAAATGCCTCCCCTCTGACAAACCACAATATCTCTTTCTTGTAGAATGCTAACATTTTACAATACTGCATAGAAAACCAAAATTATAGATTTTCAGCTGAAAATTACGTTGCTCTGATAACAAAGGAGCCTGTGGTCACAGAATAAACATTTTGTGTCACCCATAAAATTCATTCTTTACTGTGTCTATTGACATGTATTGGATCTATCACAAGAAAGTAGAAGGAACAAATAAGCATGGAAGACATGTAACATTTTTCTGTCCTAGGCTTTTTATATTTAGCTATAGCATAGCTCTAGACCAGGCATCCCCAAACTGCGGCCCTCCAGATGTTTTGGCCTACAACTCCCATGATCCTTAGCTAACAGGACCAGTGGCTGGGGAAGATGGGAATTGTAGTCTAAAACATCTGGAGGGCCGCAGTTTGGGGGTGCCTGCTATAGACTGTGGGTCAGATGTGGCAAGATGAATTGTCACTGGGGGTTTGGTGACAATCTGTTAAATTTAATAAATTTAGAGCCTCTTTATAAGAGAACAACATTCCTGTTCTCTGTGGGGGCAAATTTGCCTAACCCAACCCCACACCAAATGGGGAAAAGGCAAGGGGTCGAGAGTCATGAGAGCCTGAATGCCCCACCCACTCTTCTACCTGCTTATGCCTTGCAAGGCAGAGAGTTCACTGTGTGCTCCTTCTCCTGTCGTGTAAGGTCAGCGGAGGGCTTGTCTAAGGAAACATCCTCATCAGTGTTGGTGTAATGGAGGACCAAAGCTTCTACTGCATGCAAATCTTGGTTCTTTGCTTCTGCTTGCCTTTTTCATTTTATGCCACTCAAGGTGGGGATAGGAGTATTTTCACTTCTAGCCACCTTCAGTTGCTTTATGTGCAGTGGTCTAATCTTTCTTTTAATCTCACTTTGTGGTTGGTTTTCAAGTTGAAGCAGTTGGTGGAGTCTCCCCAGAGAAGCCCAGTCTTTAATGTTGGCTCCTACAGTGATTCCATTTACTCCTTCTTTTGGGATTACCTCATGCCTTTATGTTTCCATGGGTCCTAAAAAACAACAACACCCATTAAAATATTGAGACGACCTTGTTCTTAGGCAAACAAAGCATGTGCAAGAAGATCACCTGTCTTCTGATGAGGAGCTAAATCTTTGGAGTGGAGGAGTTGAGCACTCACATTCTAAGGGATCCTGATGCAGTCTCTAATAAAGTACCCCCCCCCAAGCATCAGAAGGCTTCTATGTCTAATCGGGTCTATAGTTTACTTGTCAGGATAGCCAAGAAGGGGTTGACAAAACTAGCCAATTTAATACTGGTATTGTCTGAGTATGCAGAAATCTGCTTCCATGTGCTTATCTTCCTTGCTGATTGGGGAAATAGAACATAAATAAAGAGCCATTGGGGGATGGGGAGGGGACCCATTAACATATTGGTTGCATTGAAGTGTTAAAACGTAAACGTGTTAAAACGTACATCTCCATCTTGTATGGAAATAATATCAATTTATTAGTCTATTCCAAAACTGGCTCCAGACTCTGGTCCAATAATTATTAGGTCTCCATGAGATTAATATATAAGAATAAGAGGTATAGCTGAATATCGAGCACCAGGAGAAAATGACCAAGCATCTAGATTACCTTATAGCACAATCCCATACTGGTCTAATTGGAAGTAATAGAATTGCAGCCTTCAATTTCTATTGAAATAGCAGTATTCACTCAACACAGTCTCTAGCATCACTTGTAATGATTCCTCCATGAAAAGCTGCCTATTGTTAACACTAGACCTCTCAACAATAGAACACTTCAGCAGTCTCTGTTCATGTGATCTTATTTTACATTCTTTGAAATTTTTACCAGCAGGGTCTCCATTCTATTTAAACATCTTGAAGTTCATTATGAGTTAAACAACAGATGAACACAATAACCCTAGCAAGAGCAGTTCCTTTCCCCCTGTTTTATGTGCCAATTATTTAGTAGTGGTGGTGGTTGTTCTGTGTGTGTTTTTATGATACCTTTCTTGGTTGAGAGGGAAGGCTTAGGAGCAGTGGGAGGAGAGAAAAGTGCATTTTGTTTCATATAAATGTTTGAACATTTAATTGTCTTGTATATAGAGAAAGGAGAAGAGATTGAGATAGATGAGATTTTAGCAAAAAAAATTCAGCATAGTGAGAAAGAGAAAGGATATTCAAAAAAAAAAAATCTTATGGTGGATCAGTCAACCTCCGTGTTTGGACTCTGCTTGGATTCTGCCACTTCTTATTGGTTTTCTGCCAGTTTCAAAGCCCTGGCCTTTTAGAATACAAACCTATATTTCAACAAAATGACAGAAGAGAATGATCTAATGTAGTATTATTATTATTATTATTTTTAAAAAATCTTTCTGGTTATATTTCTCAATATAATTACAATGCTTTTAAATTTCCATCTCTCTGCACAGGATTTATTGATATATCTCCAGTTCTAATGTACCTCACTTCTGTTTGTGAAGTTGCACAAGCATGCATGCTTTCTCCATCTTTCTATTTCCCTGTGTCACCTCTAAACTTTGCCCTGTATTGCCTGCTTGGGAGATCTACCATATAGTAATGGAGCCTCTGCTTTAGAGGACAACCAGAAACTTCTTATAAACTACAACTAACCACAACTGCTTTGGGACTTGTGGCTTGGGTGGGTTTTTGTTGTTTTTTAGCTACAGAAAAGTTATTTGACACTGGGGGGGGGGACTCGGGGTCTAAAGATTACAATGTGTTGTCTGTTATATTGGGGTGAGAAGAGGGCTTAAGACAGAAGAGACTGCATTTTGACAAAGTTCAAAATCAGCACCAGGAGGTTTAATTACAGATTCTACAAAACTATCTGTATAAATTAGTCACAACTTAATAGAAAATGGGAAAATAAGAGGTGTAGGTTATTAATTCCATTCTGAAGGAAATCAGCCCTGAGTGCTCACTGGAAGGACAGATCCTGAAGCTGAGGCTCCAATACTTTGGCCACATCATGAGAAAAGAAGACTCCCTGGAAAAGACCCTGATGTTGGGAAAGATGGATGGCACAAGGAGGAGGGGACGACAGAGTATGAGATGGTTGGACAGTGTTCTCGAAGCCACCAACATGAGTCTGTCCAAAATGCGGGAGGCAGTGGAAGACAGGAGTGCCTGGCGTGCTATGGTCCATGGGGTCATGAAGAGTCGGATACGACTAAACGACTAAACAACAACAAGGTTATTAATTTAGAAGACATTTAGGTCCCATTTATTAATGTGACCAATCTTTAATATTTATAAATATATTAAATATATCATACACATCACACAGTATATTCACAACATGTGTGCAACAACAGCTGCTGCAATTTTGGCATTCTTGCTGTGCTGACTTACCTCTTTCAGAGACAAGCAGTGCATGAGCCTTATATTGTTCCTGCTCTGCATTTTCATTTTCTGCACTGCTAGCCACTGATCCCACAGCAGCTTTAGCAATCATTAGATTTATAGCCAAGGCAACATGACAACAGAATCAAGAACCCACAATTTGCTTTAAAGTTTGCATGTATGATTACGCTGGTGTGAAACCTTTAAAGCAACAAATCAGCTTATTTTCCTTTATTTGATGCAGCCTGAAGTGAATGTCCACATACACATGCATTGTTATATGACCCAGAGACACAAAGTATGGCAATACAACATTTTACAGAGCCTAATGCTTCATGCCACCCACAGATTCCAGGTGGTAATGTGGATTTCAGTGGTGTGCATTGTTAAAAGTATTGGGTGCCAGAGTTTGTGGGTACAAGTCACCGAAAATTTTTGTTTCCAGCAGATATTAGAATCAATTAAGGTGTGACTAACCCTGTGCAAACACAAAAACCCCTGGATTCAATTTATGCTAACAAGCTAGGCCAGCTTGGCAAAGCTAGCTGAGTGTGGGTCATTGGAGGAACAAAGCCTGACGAGTCATTAACTCATCAAGGAAGCCATTAAGAGAGGGAAGATGTACAACAGCAACAGTCCGTAAGCAAACCAAGACAACTAAAATCAGGTAAAAGAGACAGGTAAAAAGTCACTCATTTATCACTCAATTCCTGTAATCCTCTTTAACAAGCAACAGACTTTGTGCAATATTGTCAAACAGATAATGACATTTGTTTTTTATTGTACTGCCACTTTTGGGAGAACTAATTATTATTTTTCAGAATGTTTTGTTGTTTGGTGGTTGTGAAACCTGGATGGAATCTTCAGACTCAATGTCTGTGACATCACACCTTGCCTTTTCCTGCAAGACCAATTGCAGTCCTTAACAGTCGTCAACAGATTTACCACTCCTATCAGCCAATCACCCAATCCCACCACCCTTCTGGGTAAAACCCCCACCCTCTGACTATACATAAGGGTCTGGTGACTTCTGTTTCAGTGTATCTGAGGATGTGTGCATGCACACGAAAGCTCATACCTATGACAAACTTAGTTGGTCTCTAAAGTGCTACTGGAAGGATTTTTTTATTTTGTTGTGACAATTTATGCTATCCTATTCTGATGTAATATATTTTAAACACTTACAGACATGTATAGGAACAAGTTCTCCATTTCTGTGTTCAAATAATGACATGAAGTTCTCACTTCTATTCCCTTCACTGGGATTTCAAAACTTATGCTACTTTCCAATGCTTTTCTTTTTAAAAAAATTATTTAAAATATCATAATAAAACTTCAAATAATATTGTGTTTTAATACTAATGTTGTGTTTAAATTGTTGTAACCTGCTTTTGGACCTTTGGATGAAGGGGGAGTAATGAATTGTTGTAAAAATAGTGATGATAGTATTTCATACAATACTGTTTTCTGTAACCTAAAACAGACCAAAATGCTAACAACTCTCAAAATGACTTTCACTGTACTTCATAAACACTGCCAGCAGAATATAACTTGCCTTCATTGGCTTTTGACTATCATTTGCTGAAGAGGTTTTACATATACAAAACCAGAGTCTCTTAAAAAGAAATTCCAGTTTCTTAACTAACATTAATCGACCTGCAGATATATAGACTTTAGAATAAACTCCAGCCTTGCAAATCTGATACCTTTAGTTTGGAGAGGGATTTTTTTTAAAAAAAAATCACACAAAATGAATGTCAATATATATTTTCTCCCCTCTTCCAGGCTTTCTGACTGCTGCTTCTCCAGGGTTTAACTCGGATTTCTAAATGACAGCATCTCAGAGGTAGAACATAATTTCCCCAAAGAGTTGGCTAATTTATAGCTTTCAACACACCAATGACCCCTGCAATTTGGTGGTTGCTTCATTAATTTCTGTACACCTGCTCCATCCAGCTTGGGAGGAAAAACACAGATCAAAGGAGCAATTCACTTACACTGCATTCACTTCTGAAGCCATTGTGCACAAAGCTGCCTTACAACTTTTTTCCCCCCGCAGTAAAGTATACCCAAGGCTGAAGAGAGTAAAAACTAAAAATAGAATGTCAGGTTGAGGTTGCAAATCTGACGCTATTAAAAAGCATAGAAGGAAAAAAAGATCTCTGATGTATCACCACTGAAATCAATACTTCACATGCTTTTCATAGAAGAGCCAAAAGTCTCCACGCTCCATGTATTTGCACTACAGGCTGCAGTAGCTGTTCCTTATGCTACATATTCCTATAATTCCCCAATTCCATTTTAGAGGAAGGATCACAGTTCAGAAGTGAAGCATCTACTCTGGATGTAGAAGGTCCCAGGTTTAACCGCCAGCATCACTATGTGGGATGGAAAATAACCACTGTCTAAAACCCTGGAGAGTACAGCCACTCAATGTTGATAAGTCCCCAGATGTTGTTGGACTACAACTCCCATCATCCTTGACCATTGGCTAAGGTAGCTAGGGATGGCAAAAGTTGTTCTCCAAAATCATCTGGATGGCCAAAGTTTAAGAAATCATGTCCTCCCTTTTAAAGAGGGCATGTGTTGCTGTGCGACCTGGCAACCAAACCCTGTGTTGTGGGTGAGTACGATTGGATAGCAACCAACACCCTATTGGTAGGTCCCTTGATGCTGGATTTATGGTCAATGCTGGTCAATGGGACACTAGCCAAACTGATCAAGGGACCTATATATGTCCATGCACGTGACCCAGAGTTTCCTCATTTGGTCAGTGCATTGGAACACCCGCTCACCTCTCCCTACTTTTAGGGCTTGTGCATTTGACCTTGCTATGCCATCATGTGTCATCTGTCGTTGGGACAGGGGCACGGCAGGAATTTTCCCCACTTGGCTGATTAGTTGGTGCCACTTGGGTTTCACCTGCCACGTAGCAAATTGTCACAACTTGTAAAGTTGTGGATAAGCTTTGGTGCAGGTGATAGGGATGGGGGAACACTCTCACCATCCCTATGTGAAGGGTATTCCATTAAAGGAATCCAGGGACTCAATGGTTTGGTCAACCCTGAGAGGGGTTGTGCCCATGCCTGAGTCCAGGGGGGCATCTGGGTGGTGGACATAGCATGTCCCCGGCTTTCCGCCATTCCAGGTGTTCACCCTAGGCTGACCTATGCTGGTGCAGGGAGCTAGTCGAACCAGAGACTATGCAACCACTCACCTGATGTAATCAATAAAGTTGTGGCCTAAATTCTGCCAAAAACCAAACCAAACCAAAATTTGTCTGAATTTATTTAAGGGGGGAGGTTTAAAGGTCTAAACACGCTACACTCTACTAACGTGTAAACAACATGCAAGTGGAAAGAGCAGCTATTATCACCTGCACTACATAAAGATCTATGCATTTAGATTACAGTACAAGAAAATTAATGTGGAGATTCGAGCTCACTACTATTTGAGTATAAACAGAACATAAAAAGAGTTTTGATGGACCAAACCAAGGGTTCATCTAGTCCAGAGCTTTCCAAACTGTGTTGTGACATGTTAGTGTGTCATCTGCAGTGTGTAGGTGTCTCGCATGAACTCTCCCTACGCTCCTGCAGGGGCTGGAAAGTGTTACGGTAGTTTAACCTCTGGTTTGCTACTAAACTGAATCACTGTGCTGTGAAATAATACAAAAATGAATTACTGTATCACAAAATGATGCATGCCCAAAAAGTGTGTCACCAACTTGAAAAGTTTGGGAAGCTCTGATCTAGACCATCTAACCCACAATGGCTAACCAAATACTTTCAAGATTTTTGTCTCCCTGCTCGCTTGTTTTACAGCACACATAAACAGCATACCTCATGCCACTTTGAATGTTCTCTCCCAATGTTTTGCTAGGTTTTCATGGTTCTAGAAATTCACATTCAAAAGTCTTTCAGACCAATATGCAGTTCTTAGTATCCTACTACATGCAATCTGTTGCCCACATGTGTCTTTCTATCATTAGGAAGTACCCAGCTCGCAAGCACAATTTAGAATAATAATAATAATAATAATAATAATAATAATAATAATAATAATAATAATGGACTGCAAGAAGAACAAACCTATCCATTCTTAAGGAAATCAGCCCTGAATGTTCACTGGAAGGACAGATCCTGAAGCTGAGGCTCCAATACTTTGGCCACCTCAAGACTCCCTGGAAAAGACCCTAATGTTGGAAAAGATGGAGGGCACAAGTAGAAGAGGACGAGATGGCTGGACAGTGTTCTTGAAGCTACAAACATGAGTTTGACCAAACTGTGGGAGGCAGTGGAAGACAGGAGTGCCTGGCGTGCTATGGTCCATGGGGTCACGAAGAGTCGGACATGACTAAACGACTAAACAACAACAACAACAACAACAACAACAACAACAACAACAACAGAGCCACATGTTAGGGTTATGGTTGTTTTATTCAAACCAATGGATTTTAAACATAATGGTATTTTCAGCGGATAGTGTCTCAACTAGAAAAAGATCCTAGAAAGAAAGAAAAATTACTACCTGGGGAATTATTGTTAGTTTAAGAATATTTTAATGGACCCATTTTTCAACAGGGCAATTAATTAATTAAGAGTAATATCACTTCAGAATCTGAATTACGGGGAATTGAGACTATTGCAATTAATTTGCAATGCTATGAGGTATGGATGTGTGATTACACCTGGGCACAAGCCCACAGAAAATGACCTCTAATTCCAATATATACTTTTGATGATACAGGGCAATTACCTTGTAGCTGTTAATAATTGCCTTTCATAAATTAGTGATAAATTATTGATTTGTTTTGGGACTTGATTGGTGAACTATTCCCTCCTTGCCAAGTTCACTGACTAAGCTGTGATCTACCAGTTTGGCTAAGGATGATTCCCCAAGGGCAACTAATTAATTTGCTTATGGAGATAATTAACGTGGCCCATTTAACCTTCCTATAATTTATTGTTAATTCATTCTGTTGGTTTTATGGAAGGTATATTTTCTCCAGAGTGATTACTATTAATTTCATTTTGAGGGCTTGATAATGGGGAGTCTGGACTCTGGACAAGGTAGTGAACTTTTTATATAGCATTTGACCATTTTGTACAGTACTATTTCTCCTTTGAGAGATATGTAGGTCACTTTCATGACTAAAACTCATCTCATGAGACATACAAAGGTACAGTAAGGTACAGGGGGTAGGCATCTGGGGAAAGGGGGCTTTGGCAATCCCACCCACCATTGAACCCAATATAGTCAAATGCAATTTCGGTTAGACACGATACCCAGAACATAACCCACACGTAAGTTGCAGGCTTACTGTAATGCATTTATACATTGTGGACTGATTCTCATCAAAACTATAGGTTAGCTGCTGCCAATGGTTAGTAAGGAAAGAGGTTGACAACCCAAATGGGGCTTCTAACTGAAAATAACTGAATGCAGTAAGAAGCACCTTTGCGATGATATAGGTTTCCTGATTGTGCAGAGACGTCTAACAACACTCAGCTGAATATCACTAGAAGACCCCTTCTAAAAATGCAAAAGTTGGGGGAGGTGGGGCATGCACCCAGACTGCAATAGACATTGGGGGCAGAGCAAACAAGCAACAGCTCAGCCCCCTACAAACATTTACCCCTTCCACAACCAGGCTGAACACTTAACTAATGTTCCTGTCATTTAGATTTGTGGCCTACCCCAGACGATCAGTCTGGCTGAGTATTCTCAGGAGCAGAAGTTCTCAAACTGTGGTCCACTGACCACTCTTTATGCCAGTGGTCTGTGGCATGACACTGGGGAACAGTGGAAGCAGCAGCCGCTCTGTCATGATTTTAACAATTTTTGTGGGACTTACAACTCACCCTCACCAGTGGTCTGTTTCCTCCTGCTTAGTATATGATGCAGAAATAGGAGAAATCTAAGCATAACTCAAGGCCATTACATAAATGGGTTTACATTTGCATCATGGACTGAAAGAAGATCAAACCTATCCATTCTGAAGGCAATCAACCCTGAGTGCTCACTGGAAGGACAGATCCTGAAGCTGAGGCTCCAATACTTTGGCCACCTCATGAGAAGAGAATACTCCCTGGAATGACCCTGATGTTGGGAAAGATTGAGGGCACTAGGAGAAGGGGACGACAGAGGACAAGATGGTTGGACAGTGTTCTCGGAGCCACAAACATGAGTTTGACCAAACTGCAGGAGGCAGTGGAAGAAAGGAGTGCCTGGCGTGCTCTGGTCCATGGGGTCACGAAGAGTCGGACACGACTAAATGACTAAACAACAACAACAACAAAACTCTAGATTTATGTCATTGTATTAGCTGAAAGATAACTCTAGCAGGGTGTCCAGCTAAATTATCTAAATACTTGTGTGTGTGTGCGTGCGTGCATGCGTGTGATGCAAGAATTTATTGTTTGTTAAGGGGGAAATGAGGGGAGGCAAACGAGGGAGTATTTTCTGAATGCAAAGTCCCAAACCATGCCCAACTCTAGAATTTCCATTCAGTTGGGTTTATCTATATATAAAAAGGTAAAGGGACCCCTGACCATTAGGTCCAGTCGTGACCGACTCTGGGGTTGCGCGCTCATCTCGCATTATTGGCCGAGGGAGCCGGCGTACAGCTTCCAGGTCATGTGGCCAGCATGACAAAGCCGCTTCTGGCAAACCAGAGCAGCACATGGAAACACCGTTTACCTTATCTATATATAGAATGGAATAATTAATCTGTATGTGGTAAATTGTTACACCCTCTCCATCACATCACAAAGAGAATGCAGTTCATAATGTGCCTATACAAAACCCCAGATGTTGACTAAATCTGTGCCTAGTGAGTCATTGATTTGCATTGTTTGCTACTTTTCCTAACAAAACAGAGATGTTTAGCTATGGTCTTTGTTGTTGTTTTTTAATGCACTAAAACAAGAGTCCTTTGATATATTCCGGACAGCTATAGGTGTGTCAAAATATAAAACAAACTTTAAAGTATCTTTTGAAATATTTTTTGTCTGCAGTTACTTATATCTCTTGGTTTTGTTTAGATTTTGGCTCATTTGTGGAAAACTAGTTGCATGTCCAGGCACAGTTAACACAGGACAGCCCTGTGTGATTTAAACAGGCCACAACTTTATTGATTACAGATGTTTGTAAAACACACAATTAATGAATGCAAGGAGCATTGAATATACTGAATGATCAACTTCACAGTTTTTGGAAACAAACCTTGGAAACTAATTCGAGAGAGTTACTTGGGAGTGGGTTTGTTTGTTTTTTAACCACTAAATAGTAAGATTTGAGTAAAAATAATCCTGGCCCATAGTAACAAAATATGCTCCACATGATCACAGACAGATAAGACTGCAATTATAAAAATGAATTTATTTTCTAAATGTTTAATTTGGTTTTTTGCTTACGTTTCTTTTCCAATTTCTTTTGTTATTGTATAATCTGGGAAAAGCCAGTTACTAGACTCAGATGGACCAAATGCTGGATGAAATCCAGCCAAACATAACCTCTTTTAAGGGTCGTTTATGTCACATATGTTATTGTCTCATACTGAAATCAATTTAACAGAAAAGTACTTATGCTGGTTGGATCACATCCAGCCTTCATGAAAAAGCATGTGCAAAAGAGGGTTATAGCACTAACATTTACTAAAAAGATTTATAATATTGACATATTTTTGCAATGTGGATTAATAAAGGAGTCATTCAAGTATTTAACAAGACTGAGGTAAAATACTATTAGTTTATCTACTCTAACAAGACCAGTTTTTGTTAATAATCTTTGGATTACAGCAGCTCTGGATGCCTAGGGAAAATTAATGATACATACCATATCACCTTTGATATAACATATTTCATCAAAAACATTTATTTAAGCAAATTTTCCTCTTTAAACTCAGTTCCAAAATGGCCATCTGTAAGAAGATGACATTTGCCACTCTTTGTCTTGAGCAGGCTCTGAGGTACACCTGCTTCAAATATTCCTGCCTTCATCCTTCATAGCACAAGTTCCTCCTGCTCTTAAACACTGCAAACTATTTCAGGGATCCTTCAATAATTAGCCGTCGTTTCCTATGAGCTAGGGTTAAGGGCATTACCACACCACCCAAGGACTCCTTAAGGGCATCCCCTCAAGGGAATCTATGGATCCTGACCAGTTCTCCTCCATGTCAAGTTGTGACAGGTGTATGCAGGACAAACTGGAAGAAGACCACAAGCTTGCTTTGAAGAAAGCAAAAACTCTAGGTCTATTTAGTTGTGGGCAAAATTCCTTCCCAGCCCTGTCAACCAGTGACCAACAATAGTCCACTTATCTTATATCTATGCTAGTGGCTAATGCAAATAAAGTTTATATTATCTATCTATCTATCTATCTATCTATCTATCTATCTATCTATCATCATCGTTGTCCACAAGAAGATGCTATTAACTGAAGGAGGGAGGGTCAGTTGGCAGTGAAGTAGAGACTTCTGTGTGCTCCAGTCCCAGCCCTGAGAATCTGCCAAATTCTTTGAATGGTTGCCAGCAACAGTAAAAGTTGCATCACCCACAACTCCACCTGCTCCCCACCACCTGGCATGCTGGGAGCACAATGTCACCCACCACAGAGGAATAGCCAAGTTGTATTTATTTTAAGAGGGATCTCACAAATCAATAAATAAGCAATCAAGCACTCATATATTAGTGCTTACCATAACGTGGGGAATGGCCAAAGCTGAGTGATACAGTACATGCTTTACATTCACAAAGTCCCAGTATCACTTGCTAGCATCTTGAAATAGAGCTTAGGAATGTTCCTGTGGAAAGCCACTGCCAGTCAATGGAGGCAATAGTAAACCAAATAGACAGTCTTAGAATACACATACAAACACAAAACTTTCCAGAGCAAAAATTAGGTGTTAATGGTAATAGAGGGATTTTTCTCTGAACAAATATATCAAATGGATGAAATGCCGCCCTGGATAGGACTGGAACACTCAATCTATGTATCGGGGGATTCATATGGTCTTTTCTTTGAATGTATTTTATAACCCAAATAGAAAAGAAATCAATTTGGCATACAAGTGATCAAATAGAAAACAGTCTAAATGCAATAACCGTTATCAATTCATGTAAACCAAGGAGGCTTTCTTATCTGAATCAGATAGTATTTTATATAGTAATATCTGTCTCAAAATAGGGAAGCCTCATCAGATTTTTATAATATCATTCGCGAAAGTTCTTCTAATGCTGAGATTATGTGGGGGGGTAAAACAATTTTTTTTAAAAAAAACTTAGCATATCCGATGAAGATTCATTGCTTACATTTTTATCCATCTGAAGCAAAATCTCACCATCTGAGTACCTTATCTGCCTTTCTGTCATTTACATTGTTTTCCAAAGCACTTCTCATACATAGGATTACAAGCAACAAGGCCACAACACAAAGGTAAGCATGCCTCAGACAACTCAACTCATTTTCAAAACAAATTGCTCACAGCTACCATTGCCCTCTTCAGCGCCCGCTAAGTTTTCATTGCACATAAGTCTCAGCTTGAGATCTTGATCTATTACCTTATTTCGTTTAGGGCAAATCCTACTCATTTTACTTATGTCTATGTTCCCCTGAAGTCATCACTATTATTTGCATGGGTAAGCCAGGAAAGGCCTGGCCTTGTACATGTCCGTCATCCTCTGATGTACAAACAATGAGCCGTAGCAGCTCATTGCTTCCAAAGCAGAAATTTCCACAGAACTCAATAAACAGTTCTGCCTACTGATACAGGGATACAGCTCACTGGGCTTAAATGTGTTTGCATCCTGAAGTTTATACCCAGAATTTTGAAGCTATGCTTTGTTAGTATATTTTGAACCATATGGTGTTTTGAGTACCATTTTCCTTTCCTATCATTTTCACACATTGATTCAAATGCAACAGTTATATGGAGCTTCAATACAGGAAATTGTATCGAAGCATTGCAATCCAGTTTAATTGACAGGTCCTATATTTCGATTGAGTTTGATAGCTGACTTTTTTAGGAATTGATTTCCTATGCAGGAAAGTTTAATCTAGTAATTGGCAGAATAAACTTTTAAAAAACAATATCAGCAACAACCTAATATTAGCCTTAATTGCACAGGATTCTCACATTATCTAGGAGACAAAGGGCATAGGAAGCTGCCTTATAGTGAGCCAAACTATTGGTCCATCTAGCTCAGGATTGTCTACACTGGCTGGCAGTGGCTTTCCAGGGTTTCAAGCAAAGGTCGCTCCCAGCCCTGTGTGGAAATGCTGTGGAATGAATTTAGAACCTTCTGCATGCAAAGCATTGCTTGCTTTCATAGTTAAATAGGAATTGTCATGGAAGTTAGAAAATGGAAGAATCAGTGGAATAGTGGGCAAGAGTGTGACCACAAAGCAAGACGTCCCGGTTCAATTATTACCTCAGGTATTACTTGATAAAACCCTGTGCAGGTGTGCAGTAAATGCATTTAGGGAGAATCCTGATAAAAACTTAATATCTGATGAAATTGTTTTGCTGTTTTTAGAGTTTGTATGGATGGGTTTATTCCTTTCAGAATTTGTTGAGTTGATTTTATTGTGTTTGAAGCTTCTGTTTATGTGTTTTATTCTGTTTTTATCATGTGCACCATTTCAATATGCTGTGAAGTAGACTGCATTTATTTATTATTATTATTATTAATAATAATAATAATAACTCTTGCCTCACCACTCCTGATACGATGTTTATAAGTTTAGCTGCAGTTCTAAACAGAACCTTTAAGTGGATTGGCTACATGAAAGTGACAGGGCACTTTAATTATACAAGCCTACATTTCTGGCATGCTGTTGAATCTCTCCCACAAAATACTGAGAGTCTGAAGGTGACATAATAATTTACAAATATTCAATTCTTCAAACATCCCTAGCTGACAATGGAGGAGGCAGTGGGTAGAATTCCAATACCCCAATTAAACATCTGCTTCCTGATCAATAGCTTTAGAAAAGAAAACTGTTGTTGGTTTTGCAGGACCTGGACAGTTACTGCTTTGAAATTAGAAGTGTCTGGGTATTTGCTGTTAAGTTTGTTGTACTGTTGTAAACGAATGGATTATTACAAAAATACCACAACTTTCGACTCTTGTCTCCTCTCCAAGGGAATTTGACTCTACAAATTCTGCCCCCAACTTTCCTTCAGGGATGTCAGAATGTGAAAAAACAGTAGATCTTGGATAGACACACTCCAAGAAGAAAATCTTTGCTTCCTCTTTAGATACTTCCACAGTTATTTCCCTTTGGAGTTAATCTTCCTGATAAACCACAGGTTGAAAACTAATGCTTAGTTCCTATTCTACAAAGTGAGGCATCTTCTATCCTTACATCTCTAGTTCCCCAACTTCACACTGTCAAACATAATCTTGCCAAGATCATTCACAGACTTCTGAATAGTTTCCTGTTTTCTGACAGATTTGACCTGCCTCAGATATGGCTAGTTTCTGAGTCCAGAGATCAGCCCTGAAGGAGCAGAATATTCAATAAATGTGTCCTAACAGCCATTTTTTCCAGCTGGGGACTTCTTTCCTGTAGTTAAAAAAACAGGTCAGGTGGACATGTTCTTCTGCCTTGGTGCTTTGTGATATGATTGCTTCAATCCACCCTGCTTGTGATCTCAGCTGCTCTTAGCCCATGCTGTTTTTAATTAATCATCTGTCATTGATGGGCATGTTTTTACAAGCATATCAGCAGTCAGATAAAAAATTAGGCCTATATGAATTAAAGCTTGAGGCATGCTGTAATAGCATCATTTAAAAAATATTATTATTAGATTATTTCTGTCTATCAAAACTGGAAATGCAAGGCTGCAAGGAAAGATATTTATGTATATACTCTCCATATATTTAGACATTTTCCTCCTGTTGCCATGGAATTGAGCAAAAATTTCCCCTCATTTTACAATGTGATTCAAACAAAGTTAAATAAGGAAGCAATTTGGCAATACATATATGTTGCTGTTGTTTTTTTGGGGGAAATGACAGTGAATTTCAGGAGTGGGTGCCTGAGCATGGTTGATTCTCTCATTGACCATGAACTGAAAGTCATACACACCACAAAATGCTCTAGTGAATGAATACATAGTTTCACACAGAGGAACATTAGGGAAGGGAAACATCCTGAACTATTAAGCAAAACCCTGCTCTCACTACAGCAGTGTCAGGGTGAAAGGGTAAGAAAGCAGGTAGATTTCATTCCCAAGGACTCCTAAAATGACCCAAAGGTTCAAACCTTTGGTTCACTATATAGTAGAACTTTGTTGAACTGATTGGCAGTAGATTCAGGTCAAACCAAAGAAAGTACTGTTTTAGTACAATCATTATTTTATGGTCGTCAGTGCCACACTATGTAGTGATAGTCACCAATTTTTATGGCTTTAAAGGGGGATTATAAAGCCCAACAGAGACTCCATTTCCTTGGAGTATTGCGAAAGAACGATGTCAATCAACATTTGATGATCTCCTTCTACCGGTCCACAATAGAAAGTGTCTTTTCATACTGCATCACGGTGTGGTACACTGGCTTGACATCAATGGACAGGAAGTGCCTACAGAGGGTGGTGAATACAGCACAAGATATTATGGGCTGTCCTGTGAATTCGCTGGATGACATCGTGATGCATCGCCTCAGGAGAGTGAGGAAAATTCTTAGGGATGATACACACCCTGGCTAGCACTGATTTGATATTCTGCCCTCGGGCAGAAGATATAGAAGCATGATTAGTTACACCAACAGGTTAAAGAACAGCTTCTATCCATGGGCTGTTAGGCTACTGAATGAAAAGATAACAACAGGGCAACCGACTTTGGGGTTTGGTGGGTGTGCGTCAGTAAACGAGGGGAATGAAGACTAAGAGAGCTGAGTGGGGGTGCTCGTGTAATCTCACTGTATACCAGCTGTACAAATGACAATAAAGAATTTCAATTTTATAAAAATTCATGCAGGATTTGTTTGTCAATGGATGTTAGCTGGGCTGTTAGCTAAAATGAACCATCATGTTCAGGGGCAGCATAGCCCAGCCTAAACAATATCTGCCAGGTGGGAGCGGCAAAAGGCTCAGGAAAGCTATGTCCATATTAATGTCCTGCTTGTGACCTTTCCAGAAATGGTCAATAATTTGGCCGTCCCGGGGGCCAGTTGTCAGACTGGTCCCAGAGGCCAACTATGCGATTGCTCTCACAGACGTGATGAACAACACACAAGTCAGTAAATAAGGCTTAACTGCTTTATTTACATATAAACAAACTGGGAGCTCTACATCATGGCTCCCTCTCTCTGGCATCACAGCCAGTAAAGAGGAAGAACAAAGGAACAACAGTTCCAAGATAAACATCCTGTATGTGAAAACACATACAGTCATATGATACACAATAAACCTATGACTGCAGACGGGGAATGAATCGTAACAGAAATATCTGGTTGACCAGTTTAGGGAACAGGATGCTAGAGTTAGTAAGACCTTTGATTTGCTACTAGTCTAAGGTTACCAGATGTCCCTGTTTACGAGGGATAGACCCCGGATTTACAAATCAGTCCCCTAACAAAATCCATCTATTTAGTAGGAAGTTGAAAAATGTCCCCGGATTCATTGAAAAAAATCTGGTAACCTTATACTAGTCTAGAATGCTAGAATAAGTAGACATTTGTGAATATTTGTCCATTACTGGAAAAGATAGAACATCAGCACAATGTATTAGGCAGGGTGTTGAATGAAAAACATGGGGTCCAGTTCACTGGGTGACATTGAGTAAGCCATTGATACAACCGACTCCCAGTTTAGTAAAGTTGTTCTGGCCAATGCATGATTCTCCATCAATCCACCCTGAGTGTATTAGTAGTACATCCTATATGTGGAATGGAAATAATGTCCCTGTGTTCTTCTTGCCTATATCAAATGAAAAATGGGAGGAAAACCTTATGATGTATTTCCTATCTAAAAAATGAGGAATACTGTTGACTGGGTCAACACATATTTGAAAAAGTGTTTGCACTGGGAAAACCCCAAGAGTGCAATCATACACACCTTCTATCACATCAATTTCCTGTATAGATTGCCTGGCTCTGAAATTCAGCAATGTCAGCTGATGACTAACCAAAGCACAACATGCTGCAAATTGCACAGAATCTTGGAAATTGGCCTAAAGCATCACTACAGGCAAAGCATTACTGGCAGTTACAAAGAGGTCCTTTATCAATTAAGACAGTATGTTGAGAGCTTCAAGTAATAATATCAATTTTGCTTCCTTTATTGTTTTATTAAACATAAGATTGACACAAACACACACAAATCCCTTTCGTTACTCCTAAAAGCAGGGAATATATCAATATGCATTACTAGATTCCCAGTGAGGCTTTTTGAACACCAGCTAGCATGTTTTGTTTTGCTTGGCTTCATTTCACTTTAGCCAAATCTGGTGCATACGGTAATCCTCATTAAAACCTCTTTGGCTGGCTTAAAACTCAGGCAGGTATTCCAAGCTGGGTCTCATCAGAAAATTCTTAAAGATGGAAATATTCTTTGTCTGTGCATAATTTTGCTAGTGGACTCTTAAAAAATGTTTGCAGGTAATCTACTTTTTATTCTCCTCCACCATGCTAATACCCCTTAGCTTGGGGCTTTAAGGTTCCACTGGGTAGAGGAATGAGGGGGGAATCAGCTGTGGATGAATGTTAGAAGTCCTCCCAGCTTCATCAGTTTGAAGTATGCAGTAATTATGAAGTATGCAGTAACTATATGGTTAATATTGTTTTGAGCTTTGCAAAAATGTTAACAAAAAGATAAATATTTTGTTTCAACCGCATCCTTCATTATTATTGTAATTCATGGCAGGTATTAGCTGTTTCTCTGGGCAAGTCTGAGTCAATAAAATCCAGATCAATATATTCTATGGGCCATGGAATATTAACATTATAAGCTTCATTATGGTAGCACAAAGGAAACTATGAGTCATCTCATATCATCCGTATTACAAGGAGAATGAAATATCTTTTGGCTGCAGTGCTGAGGACAGCTCTACTTCTTATGCTGCTGGTTGCTGCATTTTGGGAGAGACCAAGCCAGGCAAAAGATTCATTCTTAAAAGCAGTTGATCAGAAAGAACACCTCTGAAGTCAGTGTAGCTTTGTTTGAGCAACTGCTTTTAGGATCACAACATTCAGTAGTAACATGTTATTCTGGAAGAAATAAGCTCCAAACAACCAGGGGAAAGTATGAATTTTGTCTGATCCATATGCAAAATAAAGATACTTGCACCAAATTTGTGAACAAATCTAAAATGCCAACTCAATTCATCTTTTATGTTGCCCTACACAGTTTCTAGACCTTTCCCTGACTATTTTTCCACAGAAATATGATAAGGTATTTTAGTACCCCAATCCGCTAACATAGGCTGGAGTAATAACCACATCTCAATGGCAAAAACCAATGCATTTCTGGGTGGGTGTCTTTTTAATGCCCCAGGTCTTTTTGTTGTTCCCAAAAGGAAAACAGTAAGTGGCAACTGGCTGAAATTTGGGGATGTCATGCAGGTGACAATTTATGACAACATCCTTGAAGGACTACCCTGTAGTCTACTATTGTTTGAATTGCACAATGAAAAGTTCACCTTGGATAATTTTTTCATGACAGAAGACTAAATGGAGGTTGTTTGTACTTAGTCGTGACCTGACCATTGGGCCACCCTCCACTCAATGTTTGGGTCTCTGACACCGACATTATACAGTATAAGTTTAAACTTTTATTGAACAGGTTCTGCAGGCATGATCTGCACCCTGCAAAAATTCAGGGTATATAGATGGATCACAGTGAAATCTGTTTAATCTGCTTTAATTAAGCCCCCTTTTACTAACCTAGTGAAGCCACCATCCTTTAAAATATGAGGTATTATGCTTTTGCTTCACTATCTTATCAGTATTTCATGGGTATTTTGACATGTTTGTAGTCTAGTAAAAGTGCCTTTATTCCCTAAGAGCAGTTCTGTTATACACAATAACTGGAGGTCAACTTCCCTAGCCTACAGTAAACTGTCCATTTAATGAACACATAATACCTTGGGAAGGCCACAAAGTCATGTTGAGATAACTAAGCAACTTAAAAGCCACTTAGGCATTCAGCATTTCTGTTTCCAAATAAATATGTTTGACTTTGAAAAGACTTTCCCATTAGCACTTTGTTGGAAACATACTGACTCTGAATGTAAATCAGCACTGGACCAGATAAAAAGTCTAAACTTTGCTTAATTTATTCAACATTTTGTGTTTCTGAAACACTATCCTAAAGAATAATATAAACAACATGTATCTCCTTAAATTGTCATTTAATCCATCTTAATTTACATTGTGTGCTAATTCAGCTACATTTTTGTTATAGTGAAATGTGATCCTTGTCAGAAAGTAGAAGCCCAGTCAGCTTCCATTCAACTTTCCCATTATCTTGTATTCTGTTCTCAACTTTAGCCATGTTACAACAGTAGTGTGTGTGCCACTATTTACAATGCTCCAGGTGAAACCAATCTATCCTGCACCATCTCTCACAAAAATATAGCATTGACCTGCTCTAGAGCAGGCATCCCCAAACTTCAGCCCTCCAGATGTTTTGGACTACAATTCCCATCATCCCTGACCACTGGTCCTGTTAGCTAGGGTTCATGGGAGTTGTAGGCCAAAACATCTGGAGGGCCGCAGTTTGCGGATGCCTGCTCTAGAGAGACATCCCCCTCCTCAATAGAAGAGGAAGGCAATTGAATTGCGCTTCCAGTGGACAGTGGTGGGACACATTTGCCTTGCTTGCCTAGTAGATAAAATTAAAGTCCTCAGCCATAGATCATGCATCCTCCAAGCCAAAGTCTGCATACAGCATCCTGACCATGGCTTCTTTTCTTGTGTCCCCTCTTCCATCACCTAAAAAAAATCAGCCAGTTTGGAAAATGACATTTGATTGGTTAACAAATCGAACCTGTGATTTGATAATGTAAAAAATGCTGTTGTCACAGTCTTCTGCAAAGGAAAGCTACAAATAAATCATAATTTGAAGGCCTGCAGACACCTCTAGTTTGGCAAGAAAAAATAACTTTCAGAAAGCTGCTGCACTCATTATAACTTCTAGCTTGAAGTGATAGATAATGAAACATTGAGAGTCTAGCTTTTCCCCTTGTGGTTCTGATTTGTTATGGCAATAAGATCTCTGCTTTCCAATAAAAGCAACTAAACTTGTGGTTTACAGTTAACTCAAGATATGTGATCGTCATAGTAGCAATTTATTCTTCGCACAGGAAATGTTTTGTGAAATGTACAGTTTGTCTGAATATAAGGGAGTTTGCATTTAAACAAATAAAACATTCTGCACACAATATGCTTTCTTGGGAGAACATAATGACAACATAATATTATGCTGTGTGTTCACTGGGCATAATTTTGTTTTCAAAGTGCTCTTCCTCCTGTTTCTAAAGGTAACTTGGTTTGCATGATTGGATGTCTAGTTCCCACCCACCTTACAATGTAAGGATGTGTAGGAGTTCCTCTGGAGTGAAAAAAAGAAGTGAAAAGAAGTAGTAGTCTTCCAAGACAATAATGCTCACTAGCATCATAAAGAGCTCATAACCCAACTACTCTCAGCAGCCAGAAACATCATAGCCAGACACTGGAGAGACATTTCAGTAGTAAGCATGGGCCAATGGTACCAAATAATATGGGAAATAGCTTTATTAGAAAAACTAACCAATAAACTGAAACTGACACGGGGACAAATGGAAGAAGATGCCTTCACCCTGGTATGGCTCTCCTTTATCACATACACAGGCCAACAAGACAACTACAAGAATCCACCAACAACACACAAATCCATATGGCTAACCTGATTCAAAAAGACCCATCCACCCCACTCACACATGAAAACGAAGTTCACCACAGCCAATCAAAACAAGCAACCACACCCTAGGCCAACCCCAACCTCTCTCACCACAAGTGAATAGTAAAGAGAACCCGCAAAAGCAACACTGACGCAAAACCCCACACATACATTAAGTAAAATAGAAACATCGCCACCTGACCCCACCCCAACTCACCATTTCCCCCCTCCACCTCTTTCCCCCTTTTCTTCCTAATGTAACATTAATGTCTCAACAAATGAAACCGATCTGTACAAATGTAACTTGAAAAGAGAGACATTGCACATACTTTTGTAAACCAATAAATCTTTAATTAAAATATGTTTTAAAAAGAAGTAGATCAATGTATTTCCCCTAAAATATTTTTTATCATTTTTAAGTCCCTTTACAGGAGATAGCACCTACCCACACTTCTGTACATAACCTCCATTCTCTCTCTCATATTTTCGCAAGCTGAATCCTTCCATTGTCAATATAAATATGCCTATTAAACAGAAAACATATAACAGTAACAGAGTGATTTGAGGACAATTTGTGAGGGATCCACTCAGGGCAAAAATACATTTTGTTCTACTGTGACAAAAGAGCTGCAGTTCTCAATCTTTTAATTAATTGCCATCATGTAGTCTGCCCCTAGAATATGGGTGGGGAACCTGTACCCCCCCCCCCAGATGTTGTTGGATTCCAACTTCCATCAGGCCCCACCCTGCATGATCCATGGAGCATTAATCATCCATTGGTGAAGGAAAAGGTGGTTCCACGGCCATTACGTGGTGAAGGAAAAAAGGGTGACAGTACCAAAACTGAAGGGAGGCATGAGGCAAAATTTCAAAATAGTGCTAAAAATCAGCCTGATCAAATTAAGTTAGTGTAAAATACTGCCAGGTCCAGTTCATTTCAGTTAAAACAGCCTTCTTCAGAGGCATCAGGTGTGGGATGCTTCCGCACTCCACATGTTGGTGAACTACAACTCCTATCTTCCCTGGTCATTGGCTATGCTTGCTGAGGTTGTAGTTCACCAACATCTGGAGGGCCAAGAATTCCTCACACATGCAAGTCAACATCTGACAAGATGCCTTACTGATACATTTGAATTGTTAGTACAAATTAACTTTAAATCTAGTTGACTGAAATTCATGGATATCAAGAGCCCAGGAAGATATAAATAAGAATATACTGGTGCTATAAAATTGTGCTAATTTAGAAAATTGTCATTTAATTGTTGAAAAGCAAAGGAAGAGGAGGGGCCTGAAAATGGTGCCCCTCCAAAAAAAAAGTTTATCAAATCAAGGTCTGGGCAACTACTACACCAATGCATTTTGGTGGAGGACAACCTTTATCAAAAATAACATTCTTCTATAACGCCTATTTGGTGCCAAGTATTCAACTGCGACACTAAGACATTTTGTGAAGAGTTCTAAAGGCCGCAGGAAGAGCCTTGCTTGTTTGCAGTAGGACTATTTCTTCAGAGGCATTTTTGGAATGAAAATTGATTAGCCAACTTTAGTCAGGAAATAATCCACATGTGAGAAAAAGAAAAGGTCAGATCATTTGACAAAAGTTAGGATCTTCCTTCTGAAATCCCCAGAGTGTGGCAAATTAGCTTGGTACCTGACAAACATGTCTGTCAGGATACGAGTTGTGTAGAGGAGGGTAAAATAAAAATAGAAACACATAAGTGACCTTTAACTTTAATGCCAAGCAAAGAAAAGTTAAGAAGTGCAGTAATCGCAAACAAAAAGCCAGCTGCCATTATCTATTCATTATTATTAACTGGAGTCATAAGGATGTTCTGTAAACTCCCTATTTTCATGGGAGAATCAAAATGGGAATACCATATTACTATTTTCACCCAGAAAACAAAAGAAAGGACTTTGTGGCACCTTAAAGCCTAGCAGTTGTATTGTGTAGCCTCTGTTTTGTGGGTTACTGTGCTGCCAGTGCATCTAAGATGGCTGTCATTCTAGAGGATTTTCATTCAAAACTCTTTATTATTCACAGGAAGCTGTCTTATCAATCACATCAGTTTGTTTAGCCACCATCAATAACTCTCCAGAATCTCAAGCAGAGGTCTTTCAGAGCACCTACTACATGATCCTTTTTAAACCTCCCAGAGAACATCTGCATGCAGAACAGATATTATACCAGTAAGCTACTACCGGTATCTCTTCCCTTCCAACTACAAACTTACACACTTGTTATGAACTAGCAAAACAACAGGGAGGAGGAAGAGGAGCGAAGTGAGGGGTGTGGTTGGGACTGGAACACACCAGGGCAAGCAAGCGATGGGGAAGGAAGTACTCACAGTGTGATGAAAAATGGAGAGAGGGTGGGAGTTGATGCACAGGAACCAGAGCAACAGGACCCCTTACAAGAGCCGGTGTGTGTGTGTCTCTGTCTCCACAAACATGGCAGGCTCTGAGGCAACGGGAGCAGTAGGAGGGACACTTTAGGAAGCTGAGGCAGGCAAGGGCCTACAGCCCAGCTAGGGAGCTGGCCAGGTGGGGCTTGCTAGCTCTGGGCAGATGCTGTGATTCCTCATCTGGAATTAAGTTTGGAACAGGTGAGGGTCACCTGCCTCATCAAGCCCAGATGCTGCAATCAACATGCAAAGTATAAAAGAGAAGCAGAGCTAAGGTGTTGTGTCTGCCAACGTTGATGGACCTAGACTTGGCTGTTCCTGGACCTCTAAGGTTTAGCTCTGAACTGTATCCTGGCTACTGGATTTCAGACTTGGCCTACTTGGATTGACCCTGGACTGTGTTTCCTGATGTTTGGTCCTTGGACTTTGGATTTTGGACTGTGGTTGTGTGGATTGATCCTCAGACTTTGAACTTACTGCCAGGTAGGCCAGGAGTTCAGGACAACACTTATGAAATGAGGTGGTTGGTATTCAAATGCTACACTATGCATGCTTGCATGTGTTCAGTGAGATTTTGTTTTGGCTGATCTGTCCTTGTGACATGAACATAAGAAGAGCCTGTTGGATTAGGTCAATGGCTCAACTAGCCCAGCATCCTCTGGCCAACCAGAGGCCTGTGGGAAACCCACAAGCAAGACCTGAGTACAATAGCACAGGTCCCAGCAAGTCCCTTTTGTGGTCCTGGCAGCTGGTATTTAGAGGCATAGTACTACTGACAGTGGAGGTAGAACATATTCATTGTGGCTAGTATCTGTTGATAGCCTTGATGTACATAGATTTGTCTAATCCTCTTTTAAAGTCTCCTGTTGAAGCAAGTTCCATAGTTTAGCTTCTCCCTAGCCACTTTCTCAATGCTGTGTTTAATGTTATAAACTATCATTCCAGCTCTTATTTGTCCTTCCCTAACCCAAGAAGCCCAAGTACTGTGAGCGTTTCCCTATAGGGGAATTGTTGCACCCTTTTGTTAATTTTGGTTACATTGGTGTGTGTTTGTTTTTTAAAAAACATTTTCCAACTTAACATTATCCTTTTGGAAATGAGCTGACCAGAACTGAACACAGTATTCCAAATGCAGTCATACCATCAATTTGTATAATGGTTTTATGTTAACAACAGTTTTATTTTCAATTCTTTTATTAATGACCCACATCATGGAATTTGCTTTTTTCTCAGCTGCTGGGCACACTGGGCCAACATCTATTTTTCAGTTTCCCCCCTACTATTTCAAGTTCATGTTGCAAATGGCAGATCCCAATGCCATATCAGCACTTTTGAAAATCCCTTCAGTTTCAAAACCAGCTTGCAAGGGATTGCTTGATATTTAAGAAATACAAAGCCAAATCTTTTCAGATACGTGGTACTGGTTGTGCAGTTCCAACTGCCAAACTTATTATTGATTGACAAACAGGCACATAACCAGTATTTCCCTAAATGGCAAAATAGAAAGCAACTGGACATATCTTGAGGGACATATGTCTCCACAGATATGACTCGTGATTTGATTGTGGTTTTGCAGGCAAGAAATATGCATTGGATCCATGTTTTTATGTCATGTGTTGGCAACCACCACACCTGTTAATTTTACTGTGCAGCCTGTAGACTTAATGTCACAGACGCGGCAGTGGCTACTCTAGAGTAACGTCTCCTCCAGGCGTTGTCTTTTCATTCTTTTATTTAGTGCTGATTATTTACAGTGCAGAGCAGTACTATGTACATGTTGTCAGTTAGGGGTCAGAACCTCCGAATGGAGATTCACACGTTTTCCTCCAGCAAAGAAGTCTAGGGATACTGAATCTCCGCCCCCATCGTTTCCTTCTCAGTTCCGGGGTCGGTGGGACTGGTCTTCTTCCTTTGCCTCCCACTTCCCTTCCCACACTGGGCATGGGCTCCGCTACCTTGCCTGAGCCTCGGTCACCACTTCCTGAATCTCCGCTGGAGATCTCTCCCTCCCCACTAGTACTCCCGCTGGGTGATGAGCTGCTGCTTAAGATGGGAGGGGCCTGCCTGTAAGTTCTGTCCCTCACACTTAATATAATCCTTAATTTGATGGTGGTTTGAGGAGCAATCCATGCAAAAATCCATGATGATATTTTATTATTATTTACTAGATCTGAATTTTATCTTTATGCCATTTTGTAACTGGCTATATCCCCACAGCATCTAGTATGATGCCCACAGCACTTTCTTAAAATTCAAGACATGCTACTGGGGTTGAGTCCTGCCCAGACTTGAAGCTGTATTAAATGAATGGAGTCCAGCAGATCCCAGCTAGGACAATGAGATTTCCCCCTTTCCCCAGATCTGCTCCAGTGGGTCGAGAACCCCCGGAAGAGCACGTGGGGTGGGGAGCAGAGGAGAGATTGTATAATTCAGCAAGCAGAGATGCTTCTGCTGATTGAATAATATCCTTAGAACTATGTTGAATAAAGTATGTTTTGAAAAATGTTTGGGACTGCTTTCCTATCTCTCCTGAATGTCATATTATGTCAATATGGGGCCAAGGGAGCACTTTGTTCATACCTGGTAGTAGTTCACTGAAGTCTGGTCATTTGTTTATCCGCCTGGACTGAGAGCTTATGAGAGCTCATCGTAAACACTTAAAGGTAAAGAGAGCCAGAAAGAGGGGAAATACAAAACATTGCTGCTTGAAATCAGATTGGGTCACCATGATCTTTTCTGGAATGTCTTTAGCTGCACTAAGGCAATTTCTCTCTGCCAGGGACTAGGCAGCAATTTTGAGCAGTTTTATGTCTTGCAAACCTAAATGGAAGCATTTAGGGAGCAACAAAGGCCTTGATCTCCAAGTACACTGAATGTCTTCAATGCCCTCTGAAATAATTGAAAACTGACAATGCTCGGGAGTGTCTTGCAGGAGGTCTTCTGTACTTAGTGAGCCCAGGAGTACTAAAAATGGAACCTTTAGGCTGGGAACAAGAGGGTGTCTTCTGTAATAACCCAGCCATTTCAATAAAACTATCCTTGGCTGTGCTTTGCAAGATACTTAAGCAACTATAAAATGAAAAGTGTAAATTTTGCCCTTCAGTAAAATTTTGCCCTTCAGTCAAACTTTAAGCTTGCTCGGTTGGAACTTTGCACATGCACAAAACGCTTAATGCTGGGATTATGGAATGATCTGCAGCAACAAAATGATCTGGACTTAGTTTACTTAATGTAGTTTAGGATTTAACTCTGCCCAAATTCTAGGTCAGATCTGTCAAATTCAAGATTTCCAGAGCTATTATGTCATTCTGCAGCATGAAGTGCCAAGCCACTTCCTTTCAAAGCTGTCAGCAAGAAACAATGAGAGATCAAACACAGGCCAAGTATTGCTGTTGCAGAAATCAAATAGAGCTTTATTGCAGTTACAAGTTGGGGGCACTTGAATCCTGAGTGATGAATAAAGAGCCTGACACCAAAAGATGGGTTTAACTGTTGGCCACTTTATTAATTACAAATACATCAGGGGGAAACAATTTGTGTGTGGAGTGGGGGTGGCTTTGGAAATCTCAAGCAGAGCATGGACTAGGGTAGAGCTGTATTGCCTTCCCTCTTCTGCAGGCTTCCCAGCATCACCTCCCCCTGGGGCCCCACAGCTCCAGGTAAATGAGCCAGTGTGGTCCCCAGGGTGATTCCTGTTCCACTTTTGGGTCCTATAGCCCCCAGCTGTAACTATTGAGCACCACCAGTCACTCTGAATGGTACCTAAGTGGGGAGTGTCACCTAGCCAAACTGTAATGTTCCTTTTTATGCATAAGAATTTAAGGCAGGTGTCTATATCCTGGTTTCTGCCTACCTTCTAATATGAAACAGCCACCCACCCGGGACATCTTCCAGGGCTGTACTCCTGTGGAGTCCACTGACCCATGCAAGATTGCAGCCTACCCCAAAGCACTTTTTTCAAGAATGGCGCACCTGGTGATGTGAAACATCAGTGCCACCCCCCCCCCAGTGCTTTTTTTCAGGGCAGATCTGGTCTACACTGACAACTGCTATTATCACATCCTGGAAGCTCTCAAAGGTTTCAGACATGAATCTCTTCCAACTATTTCTGGAGATACCAGGGGCGGCTGACAATAGCATTTTCTGCAGGCAACGTATTTGGTTTGTCTCTGTACTATAGCCATTCCTGGCTTTCTACCTGAAGTACTATGGATTTGTACTTGAAGCAAGACTCTGCTTCTAGTTTCATTGTCAACCTTAGGTAAAGGTAAAGGGACCCCTGACCATTAGGTCCAGTCGTGAACGACTCTGGGGTTGCGGCGCTCATCTCGCGTTATTGGCCGAGGGAGCTGGCGTACAGCTTCCAGGTCATGTGGCCAGCATGACAAAGCCGCTTCTGGCAAACCAGAGCAGCACATGGAAATGCCGTTTACCTTCCTGCTGTAGCGGTACCTATTTATCTACTTGCTCTTTGACGTGCTTTCGAACTGCTAGGTTGGCAGGAGCTGGGACTAAGCAACGGGAGCTCACCCCATCACAAAGATTCGAACTGCCGACCTTCTGATCGGCAAGCTCTAGGCTCTGTGGTTTAACCCACAGTGCCACCTGTGTCCCATTGTCAACCTTAAAATGCTTTAATTTTATGTTAAAGCTGGGTGAAGCCTCTGGAAAGCCCAGCTAAAAGGGCCTCAGAAATTCTGAGTAGTACAATAGAATATATTTTTTCCAAGTCGAAAAACACGAGAAGAGAAAATAACCACATATTTTCAAACAGGGCTTGCTCACAAGTATATGCTAGGTTTATGAGGATAATTAAAGGGTGTCACTGTCGTGTCACACATGATTACATTGCTGTCAAAGTGGAAATGTCTGTTTAGACTGTCCAGAGATCCCAACTGTTGCAGAAGGGAGCAGCCAGTCTCTGAACTCAGAGGCCAAACAATAACACTAAGACTGCAGTCTCTCTGCCCTTCTTTATTACAGACTTTATTGAATAAGAGGGCTGGGTCTGAGCTACATAATCTTAAATGGCTAGAATCTGGTATACACTATGTTGGACATAGGGATGGTTAAATCTCTCATTTTCCCAATCTTTAATTTAGCTTTCAACATTTCCACATCAATTTGTGATTATTATTATTTGTTTAAAAAGTCTGCATGAAAATTTATCAGCATTTTACTGTGGATTTCTGCTAATATAAACATTTCTGAAAAGCATTTTCCTCATAATAACACATTTTCCATGTTTTTTCCTATAGCGGAAGTCCCTAAGCATAATGTTAAAGAATCCTTTCTAGAGCCACTTGTTTAGCATCTACCCTGTTCACTTTCAGATGTCAGGTTAAAGCAATGTTATAAAGCAATGTTATTCTTCCTAGTTTTTAATGGCTGGTATATTTCACTGCTGTCTCTGCTCCCACCCTCACCCCCACTACTGTTTTGTGCTGTTTTGTGGTCTTATTATTTATTTTTGTTGCATTATTGTTTCATTTCATTTTTGCAGGTAGCCACCTTGGACATGAAAAGGTAGGATATTAATGTTTTAAATAAATAAATGAGCAAACAACTATTAAATAACAATGATAGTTAAGGAAAATTACCACACTTGTTGGGGGGGGAGGGAAGAGCTTGCACATCTCTAGATTCTGGTAGAAAAATCCATTTAAAAAAAGAGCCCGCAGCACCTTACTATTAAGGGTCTTATTTTCAAACCGGGCAGGGGGAGTCAAGGATGCTGGAGTGAAAAACCAATCAACAGTTCACATAGAAGAAATCTTGTACAGCTATGAGAAACAGTTTGTTTTTGGGAATATGCAGCTGGCAAGCTGCTTTTCTCTTGGGTTGGTATGAGTTGGCTACAATCTCAAAGCAAGTATGGTTCTGAGAATTTATAAAAACATAGAAATCTATTTCTGTAAATCCATATGGTTGAAGTGCTTGTTGAAGCAAAACTTCCCCCATTTTTTTTAAAAAAATTGTGGTATAGTGGTTAGAGTGTCAGGCTAGGACCTTAGAGACTGGAGTTCAAATCCCCACTCGGCCACAAAGTTTGCTGGGTGACCTTGGAGCATTGGACCACTTCTCAACCTAACGGGATATTCCCATTTCTAAATGGGAGGTGCTGGGACTCAATTCTATGTTATGTGTCACCCTCAGAAATGTGACTTAATAACCTTTGACAAATGTGCAAGGCCATCTTTTATTAATGAACAATCATGACCAGCCTTCATATGTCTGGGATTAGCATTCAAATTTACAAGAAAGAGTCAGGGTAGCATGCATATTAGAAACCCCAGATTTCATTATAGACAGTATCTGGAAAATTGTTCCTGTAAAGTTGGCCTATGGACTGCAAGAAGATCAAACCTATCCATTCTGAAGGAAATCAGCCCAGAGTGCTCACTGGAAGGACAGATCCTGAAGCTGAGGCTCCAGTACTTTGGCCACCTCATGAGAAGAGAAGACTCCTTGGAAAAGACCCTGATGTTGGGAAAGATTGAGGGCACTAGGAGAAGGGGACGACAGAGGACGAGATGGTTGGACAGTGTTCTCGAAACTACGAACATGAGTTTGACCAAAGTGTGGGAGGCAGTGGAAGACAGGAGTGCCTGGCGTGCTATGGTCCATAGGGTCACGAGGAGTCACAACAACAACAACAACAGCAACAGCAACAACAAAAGTCGGCCTATAGAAAAAGGTCTCTTGTTTTCACTACTGAGAAAAGCCTATTGTCTGCTGTAAGGGGATAGTTGCATCTTACACACTCAGAGTTCTTTTGAATGTCATCCCCCTTTCCCCAAGACACCTCTTATATTACAAAGAGTAATGACCTGAAACATAGGAACAAGCAAAATGAGGGAAATTGCTTCAGTATCTTTTCTGCAGGTGAGTCTGGTCTGATAGACACTACTGGATAGGGGAGGAGAGACCAAAAACTGAAACAAGCCCTGAAATGTTGTTCAAAAACTCAAGTAATGAGAGGTAACTGAATCAGGCTGCCTTATGTCTTTTCCAGCTTCAGTTGGCAGTGAGTGTATCTCCCATACAGTCTGCTCCAATGAGCAGGTGATGTGGATTGTCTTCTTTTCCACACCATGAGGGAGCTATGCTTGAAGGGAAAGCAAATACAAAGCCAATGCAAGGCAGCCAAGATTATAAATTCAAAGCATGGGTTGGGTTAAAACTGCAACACTACATGGGGAAAACTGGTGTGCATTCATGCCAAACAGAGGAAACAGCTTCAATAATTATGTAGCCCGCTGCTGGTTTTACTTTGAAATGAAAATCAGTCTGAAGATTCACAACAAGTAAACAAGGTGATGCAGTTGTCTTTGATTGTATATTTCTGGCTTCCCCCTTTGATTTGTGCACAAGGTCTGAAACCAAATACTGCAGACACCAATTATAAACTGAAGCAAGTCGATGCCTGCTCTGAACTGAAAGAGCAAAAGGAAAAAAGGCCCTGAAGTGGTTGTGAGCTGTTGGCATGAAGGGAGTGGAAGGGCAGCAGAACTGTGATCTGTGGAGCAAAGGCTTGCCTGGTTGAAGCATCAAACAACTACTATACTACAGCGGCATCCATATCCTGTGGCAGCCACAGCTACAATTCTCATGTTTCTAGCTTTGCATTAAAGCACCCAGTCAAGACTGTGAGACACTGCTGCCTGGATCTGCTGAAAAATCAATAATATGGCTAACACACACACACACACACACACACACACACACACACACACACACACTGTATGTATGTATGTATGTATGTATGCTTCTTGTATGGAGAGTTACTGTGCATTTTCATAGAGACATTTGTTATAACTGCTCTGCCCCTGATAAACATTAAAATGGTGACTGTCTTGAGTGAATTTGATGGCATCCACAAGTTTGGCTTGCATAAAACAGAAAGGAATAGAAAGTGGTTAAATGCCAGTGCCATGAGAGAACAGCTATCAATTGATGTGCAGCAGCATACCCTCTCCTGAGCCCATTAGAACTGCTGGCTTCAATCCATCACAATGTTAACATCAGGCATGCCATGCACAGATGCGCTCTGGGTGTGTCAGTTTGTTACTTTCCTTTGGTAGATTTTGAGAGCACTGCATTGTGAGCGAAGAGCCCAGAAAAGGGAGAAGGCAAGGCTTAACAAGAGGGGGCTAGGATGCCCCTTGGGAGGACTCGGGGATCACTTTGTGGAAGCATCCCAATCCTCAGGGAATGGCACAAAAAACAACTAGGGGGCACCTTGTCACCATGAGGTTATATCTACATTACTTAAGTACGGACATGGATGACATCCTTTTCTCACTTTACTGTTAGATACTTCTTACTGATCTCACCTAAAAGATGTGAAAAATATATTTTTAGACAAAGTGAAAAAGCTGGGTAATTGTTAGCTTGTGACCAGTGACAATTCAATAAATGTCACAAAGCTTTTGCTGTTGCTCATGTGCAACAAGAATTCCTGTCCTTAGGCAAAACAAACCTTTGGGGTAGGATTTCAAGTCATGCTGTCTGTGTATGCATATATTGTTCTCAAATCTTGCCTGGTTTGACTGTTTTATCAAAACCATCCTGTCTTCTGTCACACAAGTACAGATCCGGTTGATGTGGACAGAAGAGACAGGCTATGCAAAGTAATTCTTCTGAATCCGCCTTTTTGGGCTACAAAGAGCATCCACAATGAGTGCAAAGTGATGTTGTTCCCTTGAAGCTAGATACCATCGTCCAGATTTTTCCCAGTGCTTGAGTTCCCTCATCTATATTTTAAAAACTCTTCTGTTGGATGCTTAAAGGTTTATCTGTTATTTTCATCTTGGAGAGAGGATGTCATATCTTCAGTGTGCCTGAAATATTGCTTTGCAGAGCCCATAATAAAGTTGAAGAAAGCATGTGCCACACCTGAGTGTAAAAAATGGAAGTGAAAGGCTCCTGATACCTCATTATATCATAATATGGAGCCAATGGTGAAAGCCAGGTATTTTTTTTTCCCCTCAGGGCTATATGACCTGTTAAATCTACTAAAACAGCAAACTCCTTCAGTAAGTCTCCTTCAGTAAGTCAGTCTGCTTTGTCGATCTCTGGAGGAGGGGGCAGAAACACCCTCATTTTTGGACAAGTGATCTTTTTCATATGTCTCTTGTCCTGGAAAAATCTTAGTCCCACCAATATTTACATGTCTTTTGTAGTGTACATGCATCTTTAAATTGCCATGGTGTGCTTTTGTTTTCAGCATCTGACTTTGGAGCTAAATACATGCTTCTGAAGTAACCCGCAGCATCTCTCTTTGCACTCAGACTTTCTCATTATCCCCCAAAGAAAGAACAGCAACAGGATTCAAAGGCAGTCATGGGACCAATTTAATTCGGAGGAGCTATGCACATATCCCTTTTGTGAGCAGTGGGGGAAGTGTATATTTTTGCCTCCCCAAATTTAATCAACAGTGCCACCAGGTGGCTGGATCTAACCCAACGGAACAGAATGTTATGATTAGATTCATATTTGAAGGGATCTCATTCTACCAGAGCAAATGTACAGCTAATTTTCACTCACTGAGGTGGGGACATGATTCCTGTGATGTGCTCACAAGTGCCTAAGGGCTAGAGCTTGGATGAAATAGGTTTTTTTTTTTTAGTTTACTTGTTGCTTTTGTGCACTGCAGCTTCTGCTCTTCCTCGTTCCATTCCTCCTCTCCACTGCAAAATGCTGTCTTCCAAGAGACAGGGCAGAATGTGTTGTATGTATTCTTATGGCCATAGAGGCATTTCCCCCAAAGTGGGGGAATAAACCATTCTCTCAGGAAGCTTCTGTGCTCTTTAATCTTTATACAAGCTCTCCAACATTGCAGTACTTGTTCCCAAGGGACTGTGTCCTCTTCCTGGTTGTGTGTGACATCCCAGGATGCTTGCCTATTGTCAGATATTGGTGCTTTCTTTGCACCAACTTTGAAGGGTCACTGCAACGTGGCATTGAGACTAGTAAGTGTGGCACTTACCAATATCTCAAATATATATAACATTTATGCATATATATATATTTTTAAAAAATTGAATTTTCATTCATTCTGTTTAAGTAAAGTTCCTTTTTTGGATGCAGAGAAGTGTTTAATCATGTAGCAGAAAACAAACATAACCCTTTCTTATGCATTTAGTTATGTCCTATTTTCAGACATAGTCATGTTTAGCTAGATCAATGAATAGCCTCGTGAACCACAAATTCACCACTGATTGCAACTACATTACCCTGATTCGTAATTGTGCCTGGAATAGTGGCCTAAGACACTTTGTTGCCTGAGCTGAAGGGAAAGCCACCACACAAACCCCATTTACAAAAGCTAACCTGACAGCAGAATCTTACTTCAACACTGGTGATAATGGAACATCATTTTCTAACACATTTAGGCACAGTAGGCTAGCTCTGTGAGCTGCACACAGCTATTTCCTCCAACATCTTACCCCAACTTCTTGCCCACAGCATCTGCCACCTGAAGCAGCTGCTTCACTCTGCCTAATGTAAAGACCGGCACCAAGGCTCCTAGAACCACAGACTAACTGGCTGGCATGAAATAGAGTAACCAATGTGTTCCTGCTAAAATGAAATTTCAAGGCAAGCTTTAAAAAAATGCTAAGAAGATATACTTGAAAAATTTCAAGGATATATGTGGGGAGGAAGAGTTTCTCTTTCATGCCAAGTGACAACTGGAATATCTGACAAGAACTGAGCTGTAGGATTTGTTCGGCAGTGGTAGAACTGTGCAAGCTGAAGCCATCCAAACTTTCAAAGGAAGGCAGTGACTTTAAAAACAATATGCAACCTAACAGATAAAATGAGCGTACAGCAGGGCAACAGATGTCTGCATTGATACAGTTAGACCTCTTTGGCCTTGAGGTAACAAACTGGCATAATATACAGTAATTCAGAAAAGGGTATATGCTAGAACAAACAAGCACTAGCCTGTGCTTTAATGTACAGGCCATGATTTTGGCATGTGGAAGTCGGATGTTTTCTCCCTGATCTAAACTTCAAATATTCTTAATTATCTAAGGCTGCAGTCCTAAACAGACTCACTTTGAACACCGGGGGACTGACTTCATAGGAAATTAGTCTAGGATTGTACCGTACATTTACCATTTCTCCCTATACAGTTTTTGTTTGTTATTTATATGGCTTGCATACAACATTAGTCCTATTTAGACTATACCCCATTGGAAGTAATGTACATTACTACCTTAGGTTAGTTTATTCTACTCCCAGGACAACCCAAATTTGCATCTCACTTTTCAGACAAGTATTGTCTCCTAAAGAAAACCCACTGTGCCATTTACATGTGTGCTTATCTAAATGAAATGTATGCCCTCTGACTGTTTGATAAATAAAAGGCTGAATGAGCATCTCATTACTTCTAGAGATTGCATATTATCTACTTAGCAACTTTGCAATCTCAGGCTGAAGCTAAATAGAATTAACTGCAGCAAAAAAAACAACAACCATGAGTTACCAGGGGCATCTGTAGAGGAGATCCCATATTTATTATTCTTACTTGATGGCTGCAATATCCAGTAATGGCTGGGTTGTGTGTAACGATCATTATAGTACAAACATATGCATATATTTCATATCACTTAAAACAATGTTGTCAACAGAGGTGCTTCACATAGTGAACTGAAAGCCACTGAAAGCTAATACAACATTCCTGATTGTATTCCAGATGTTTTGTTTTTGCTGTTCACCTTTTAACACTGCATTACACAAATCCTTATACTAATTTATTCAGTCATAATTCCAAAGAAGTTCTATAGCCCCAAATAAATGTGGATTAGATTACAGCCTTAGTTTACAAAGTGATTTATCCTTATTTTTCTTCATCTTAGAAGCAACCCTGGACACATACTACATATTCCCTCCAGACCTTCCTTTCTTATTCAGCTCACAGGATACAAAATGCCCAGGGAACAAGACAGCTGTTCAATACTTCTTTTGCTCTTTATCATTCAGTTTAGCTGGTCGTAATTCTTTGGGGAATGAGTCCTAAAACAAGAGTGTGTTTATGTACAGAGTGCAGGCTGAGCAATTTCACCTATGTTGACATATGAGATTGATTAAGATTAGTGGTAGATACCCGGATAAAGAAAAGGCACTCCCCACAACACACACAAACACACATCATAGAATCCAGTTGCATAATCAGTTGCATGCTGGTTGGTTTTTCCTTCATAACCTACCCAAGGTTTCCTTAGCCAGGCTCAAATATGAGCTTTTGGGAAGTTCATAAAATCCGGTGCTTTTTTCCAAGAAACACAGGTGCCCAAGCTCACCATTAAATTGTTACAGTAAGTCAACAGGCAACTTGGGGAAGCCCTGAACAGCTGCCTTATGAATGCAAATATACCCCCCCTTCCCTTACCAGTCAAGATGTGTCACTGGCAGTGCACTGATCTCCCTTTCCTCTCTCCACCTCCATCACCCTGGTTTGCTGGCACCACTGGTTGCAAAGTCTAGGGCAGTGTGGAAAGTGTGGTTTTCTCAAAGTTAGTACAATTGTAGTAACTGCCTTAACATGACAATTATTCAGATTATCCATATTATCCATTAACATAACAAAACAACTCTGCACAGGAGCAGTTGGCCTGTTCCCTAGATCAAAGAATGACAACCTAAAGAAACTAAGCTCTGTGTAAGGTTATTATTGATTTTTATTATTTATTACATTTGTATGCCGCCCTTCATTCCTAGATCTTTCAACAGATTCCTTGTTCCCTAGGTGCAAGGAATGACAATCAATGCATATTCTGTATGGTTTATCCATATTTCGTGCACTGTTCTAAAGTAAGTTCTAATACAAATAAGTTCATATTATGAAGAGGACAACTGCTTATTCCATAGTGGGCATGTAGTGGCATGTCACATTATTTTTACTAATTTGGCAATTGTCACCCTTATAAAGCAACAAAACACAAATTAAACAAATCACAAATTGAAATGGCAGACTAAAATCTAGGAAAACTAAAAAACCCTAGGAAATAGGCAGATAGTTGTCTGAGATCTAAAAGATTAGAAAGTAGGCTTTTAGTGGGCCTATCACAAACAGGGCACCACAGCTGAAAGCATCTTCTCCTTGGTTTCCATACCATTGGCCAGGGAATCTGAAGAAGACCATCAGCAACATTAACATCCAGGCAAGAACTTGACAGAGGTTGTTGTTGGCATCTGTCTGTTTCAGAAGACAATTGAGAAGTGCCCCTTTGGGGATGAAGTCAAACTGTTGGAAAGTTGTTGTGCCTGCTGTAGCTGTAGAGACCGATACAGTAGAAACATATATGGTTGTAGCTGGGGCAGATGAAGGAGTCTGGTTGTGCTGCTGCAGATGTTTCTTGTCTCTGTACTCCTCCCAGTGGTCATTCCTCCTCTGGTCACTGCTATGGATAAATGACCTATGTCTGTCTGTCTCCAAGCACTGCATTCGTCCCACACGGTGGCGTTGATGTTGCCAGCCTTCATGTCACATTTGACAGAAGTATTCGTTTAGATACAAGGAACCCAAGCTGTTTAGGACAGCGAAAGTCTGTATCAGTTCTCCGAAACATAGTGACAACCAATGAAGTTCTAGATCAGACTTCTCCAACCTGACAAACTCCAGATATCTTAAACTCCCATCAACCCCAGTCAGTTTATTAGAGCACGGAAAACCTGGCTAGGCTTTGGTTATCAAGTACATGTAGACGAAATCACTCAGATATGGAAATAAGAATAAGAATAATTGTGTGGCAATGCCCCAATCACACCCCCCCCCGGGGAATAAATAAAGACACATGACACATTGCATATGGTTAATGGGCGTAGAAGGCCACAACTTTATTGATTACGGATGTAGAAAGGTATTGGCTTAGGCATTGGATCTAACCATCTATATCTGACTCCAGCCCGCTCTGCTGGCAGTCTGTGAAGGGTTAACCACCATTGGGTGAGCCCTGCGATGCAGATCAACTAGGAACTCACCCTTGGGCCACCGCCAAGGGGCGTGCCTTAGGCCCTCACCTACCCCGGCTTCAGACATGGCCACACCCCTGGACTCTTTAAGGGAGTACCCTTCAGCATTTTTGGGGGAGGTGATAGCAGCAACCTCCCCCCCCCCACACACACCTGTACCCTTTCAGAGATAATCCAATGCCTACCGCCAAAACCAAAGTTGTGACCAGTTGCTATGAGGTAGGTGAAAACCACCAGGCCAGAGCCAATTTGCCAAGTGGGAAAATTCCTACCAGGACCCTCAATGGCGACCAACCGAGGTCCATAGCAATGTCAAAAGAGAGCCCTGCCTAAAGGGAGGATGGGAGGAAAAAATGAAGCAGCTAGCGGTCAGGAGAATAGAGGCTGTTTCCCAGCCGCGGGCTTGCTTAAATCAGCAAGCCGCGCCCCCTTGGAACGTCCTTATTGGACGTACCAAGGGAGCGCCACGACCGGGAGCCAGCCAATGGGCTGGGGGGGAATGGCACCCATTCCCCCATCACGTGGAGTGCTTGTGGCGCCCACAATTTCCCCTCCTCCTACAGCGGAAGGGACTTTATGACTACTGCTGCTTATACCCTGCCCATCTGGCCAGGCCTCCCCAGCTACTCTGGGTGGCTTCCAACAGAATACTAAAACCACAATAAAACACCAAACATTAAAAACTTCCCTAAACAGGGGTGCCTTCAGATGTTTTCTAAAAGTCAGGTAGTTGTTTATTTCCTTGACATCTGATGGTAGGGTCTCAGCCTGCGTACCAGATGGAGTTGGTAGACTGTTCTAATAACTGTGCCAATCAAGCACATGACTCCCTTGGATGAAATGCCTATCACACATTTTGTGGACAGAGTTCTGTTATCACCCAATAACGCAATGTTAACATTGTTTCCATAAAAGATGTGCAAATGTTCAGCTTCAAGTCCTCAAGAAATTTACATGTGCGTCTGACTCACTCTTCTAAATAGTTTCAGGGTCTGACAACGGCATCTTTCCGTTCTGAATTAAGTTCTGAATGAAACTGGCTCTGGTGTCTTGGCTATGACAGCAACCTGTCAAGATAAGTATAGCTGGAGAATACAGTGTTGACCTGTAGTCAGAATCTATTTCATACTTCTCTATATTCCTACAGGATAAAAATAAGCAGTGTTTAAGAAAGGTGCTGGCAGTTTTAGGTGATCACTTTTCTTAGCAGGAGATAGCCATGTAATGCATTAATATCCCACTTCACCTTTATCCAGGGATAAACACTAGGATTTGAAAACTGGTTCAGGGATAGAATCCTCACAGGCCCAGACTCATTAAGCTTTAGATACTAGCCTTGTTTTATAAACTGATCATTGAGATCAGTTCTACTAGGAACCTCATCTAAGAAATTACCTCTAAATCCTTCCCTAATAAGCCGTTAGCTATCAGCTATTTCATCTAGTGTAAGGCTTTACTTTAATGAAGTAGCTGGACGAAATTATTAGAAAAGTCACTGTACAGAAAGCATCAAGGGCACATTTGCTCTTAAATTGCATAATGGAGCCTTGTTTATTTCTTTAATACATAAAATAACCATTTCTAGCTGAGAGTACTATTTTATTTCCTTGAATTGCTCTTAGAGGGTGGGATCCAGAGGGTTCCTTCTGGGAATGGATGGCTCCTTCTATTTATTATGGTGGATTCTTTTGATATGTTCCTTTTCTGCTTACCTCTAAATTATTTTTCTTAACTTCTTAGCTCTGACAGTGCAATGTTGCATGAATGTCTGCTAGGATATAAGCACAATGAGTTCAATGGGACTTACTCCAATACAAATATGGTACATACAGTATAGGGTAGCAGCTTAAAGATTCAACCCTAACCCCATTTATCTGGGAGGAAGACCCAACAGATTTTGAGAAGACATGGCTAGGATTGTGTTGTAAATTCCTCTCTAAGTTCTGCTGTTGACAAAAGGATCCTCAGAAACCCAGAAACAGCCAACATATTTTTTTCTGCCTGAGGCAAGGGGCAATTATATTCCTGCCCCATTTTCCATGTACAGAAGCCAGCATGGAGGATGCTGCTGTGTAGCCAATGCTGCTTCCAATATTGGCTACAGGTTAGCACCCTCCATCAAAACTTAGTGCAGCGAGGTTAGGGGGCACTAAGAGTGCTGTCCTTTCAGTCATCTGTCAGCTGAGGTGGCTTCATTCTTCCTAATAGAAGAGTCAGTCTTGTACATCGTAACTATGAGACCTGAGGCCTTACCTAATCTGAGATTGTCAGTAGCGGAAGAAGTACAGGGGCAAGGATGGTTTTCAAGGGGTGGTCATGGTTTGAGTTTTAGGTTGCACTCCTCACCATAAACCTAATGGGATTAAATGGTTTAGGACTACTAGGAAATCCCAACCTGTCAAAGTCCTGTATTTATAAAGGAACTATTGAATCAGATAACTTATATGCAGAATTCATCATGCGAAAGGCTGGACTAGATGAATCCCAAGCTGGAATTAAGATTGACGGAAGAAATATCAACAACCTCAGATATGCAGATGACACAACCTTGATGGAAGAAAGTGAGGAGGAATTAAAGAACCTTTTAATGAGGTTGAAAGAGGAGAGCGCAACATATGGTCTGAAGCTCAACATCAAAAAAACCAAGATCATGGCCACTGGTCCCATCACCTCCTGGCAAATAGAAGGGGAAGAAATGGAGGCAGTGAGACATTTTACTTTCTTGGGCTCCTTGATTACTGCAGATGGTGACAGCAGTCACGAAATTAAAAGACGCCTGCTTCTCAGGAGAAAAGCAATGACAAACCTAGACAGCATCTTAAAAAGCAGAGACATCACCTTGCCGACAAAGGTCCGTATAGTTAAAGCTATGGTTTTCCCAGTAGTGATGTATGGAAGTGAAAGCTGGACCGTAAAGAAGGCTGATCGCCGAAGAATTGATGCTTTCAAATTATGGTGCTGGAGGAGACTCTTGAGAGTCCCATGGACTGCAAGAAGATCAAACCTATCCATTCTGAAGGAAATCAGCCCTGAGTGCTCACTGGAAGGACAGATCGTGAAGCTGAGGCTCCAATACTTTGGCCACCTCATGAGAAGAGAAGAATCCTTGGAAAAGACCCTGATGTTGGGAAAGATTGAGGGCACTAGGAGAAGGGGATGACAGAGGACGAGATGGTTGGACAGTGTTCTCGAAGCTACCAACATGAGTTTGACCAAACTGCGGGAGGCAGTGCAAGACAGGAGTGCCTGGCGTGCTATGGTCCATGGGGTCACGAAGAGTCGGACACGACTAAACGACTAAACAACAACAACAACAACAACATTGAATCAGAACCTTATTATATTAAATTACATTGAAGCTACAAAGTGATTCACATCTGTTGAAAACAGATCCCAGCATCACAAAAGCAAACAATAGGATGAGCATTTCAGATTACCTACCGTATGTAATGGAAAGCTATTAACCTGGATAGGAAGAGAAATAAGGTTATTAATTAAACAATATTTTTGAGGGGAGTGCCACTACGAAAACTGGCCTTGTGGGAGAGCTAAAATCATTTAGAATCAACAAGGGTATAATGCTTAGAAGCATCATGCAGATGCTAAAAGCATTTTCATAATGTTGCACGAACCTTTGCTTAAATATGTGATAGCTAAAATGCTTTGCTCTTATTAGGCTTAGCTCATTTCTTCCTATTAGCTGTTTTTTAGAAGTCATTTTGCATTCATGCACTTACATTTTGACCTTTGGCCACAAGGTTTTACGATATCCTTTAGATAGTAGGAAGAGGCTTTTAAAACCTGGGTGGCAGAGAAATCCATTAACAAATTGTGGGGAGCAGAACACAAAATTATGCTAAAGTGATTTCAAGCTTTAAAAGAAATCTCAAAAACCAATCCTGCCACATAGATTGATGATGGTCCCATTCTACATACAATTTTCCTTCCATCCCTTTCCTCAGTGCTGGACTAAGACCCTTGCTTTTAGGGGCAGGTGAATCTGTAGGAACCTAAGAAGAGAATGCCAGATCAGGTCAATGCCAATCCAGTCCAGCATCATCTTCTCACAGTGGCCAATCAAATGTCTTCAATAGAGATGTAAAATTTCTGGAAATTTTGAAGCTCGGAAAACCCCCCGGTATTTCCCCGGTTTTTCCCCCCGGAAAAAAACACGGATTTTTTTGGAAAATTTGGAAAAAAATGCTACATTAGCACCTCTTTTTTCTTTTCCAGATTGAAAGTCATTCTGCCACTTTAGAAACATAAAATATAACTATGGACAATTTTAATGGGCATAAAATTATCACAACTAGCATATTAAAAATATAGTGTATCCAATTATTACAAACAGAATTTACTTTTAAAATAATATTTATTTGTATTTGTAACAAATGGCGCAACAATCTCCTCAACTGTTTAGTACTAGTTTATGTGGAACAAAAAAAACAAAAAACTCCACAAAACAAATTTTAAAAATCCAGAAGTACTGCAACAATTATTCATATTTCCTCTCCACAGTATTTATAAAAACATTCTCATATAAAGAACTGAAAAAGGAAGTGGGACTAAGTTCCAATGAATAGGCATGAAATTTAATCAGAATCATTTTCTGAGGTGTAATGATCAGTATCAGTTTCAGTCTCTGCTTCTGCATCTACTGTGTTGTGTCTGTCATTATCAGAGTTATTATGGTCTTCTAAAAACTGAAGGTTTGCTTGGATTGAAACAAGCTTCTCTACCCTTTCACATGTCAGCCTATTTCTTCCAGTGCTTTGAGGCCTAGTGAAGAGGAACAGAACCAATGCATACCACAGGCATGCAAAAGCAAAACTGAAACCTTTTTCTTTTCTGGTGACAACAGCACCTCCTATAGGAAGAAACGTATCTTGTTCTTGCCTTGGAGAGTTCAGTCTGTAACCTAGGACTAGCTTGTCCTCACAAAAATTAGAATAATCTGATACTATACATATTTTTTTTAGAAATGATTTATAAAATATTTGAACCCCTTATCTTAAAATATTTTGTTCATGTTAAAATAAAACACTCCATGATCTATTTTTATTTTTTCCAATTTTTCCAATTTTACAGAAAAAAACAAAAAGGCTTCAGGGAAAAAATGGGGGGGGGGTAATTTTTCCAATTTTTTTCAGGTTTTTTCCGGGCCTTCACATCTCTAGTCTTCAATCAGAAGCCTGGAATCTGGACATGAGCTGAACAGCACCATCCCCATCTGTGATCATGTGATCTGATGTCACACAGGGGGAAGAGGCCCAACAAGATCCACTGCAGCCTCTGGAGGGCCTGCTGTGACCCCGTCACAGCTGCATGTAGCCCCTGCTGCAGCCTTCAGAGGGCCTTCAGGGGCCTGCCACAGCCTCCAGAAGGTCCAACGAGGTCTGCTGCAGCTGTGGGTAGACCCTGCAAGGCCACCCTATTTTGTTAGGGCCAAACTACATATAACAGTAATTGCATGGACTGCACATTTTTTAATTCTAGAAATAGACAGCATGGGGACATGATCGAATAGGCAAATCAGACTCCTGCACTAGCTATTTCTGAAAGAAAAATGGTGCACTCAAGGTCAAACCATGTGATTACTGCCTTGTACAGGTTTATCAGTCCCCAGAGACCTTTTAGGGTTGCCATATGTCCTCTTTTCCCAGGACATATCCTCTTTTTCATGGGTAGAGTCTTCATAGTCATCCATAGTTAAAAGGAGAAGTCGGCAAAGGTGTCCTCTTTTTTGCTCTTCAAAATATAGCAACCCTATTTCTGTTCTAGGCTGAGGCAGCTTCTTGGGTTCAAAGGCCTTATCTCTTGACTTACATCAAAGAAACTCCTTAGTTACGCCTCAGAAAGTGTGCAAATGCCTTGTTTGTGTAAACACACAAATATATGCCTGTGTTTATTGATATATATATTTTCCAAAAAAAAGTCCAGCACGGTGTTCATAAAACATATGAATGAAATATAAATAGTGCTAAAAAGATATACAAAGAAAAAAATAAAATCGCCAAAAATTTCTATGTTAGCCATTTCCCCATTTTAATCAGTTAATTTCTGTTTAAGAACTGGCATGTTGTTAAATTGTGTTCTTCTGTAACAGAATTTATGGTCTCCTGACTTTGGCTTCCTATTGGTTTTGATTTCACTTACAATCTATGAAGTATTGATAGTCTGATGAGCCACAGTGACAGGGAAACAAGGCCATCCATAACATTACACCAAAGGGCACATCACCCCCTGCTCATGTAAGCCCAAAGATGCCCTGAACACTACCAGAATCGTCTGTGCAAATGTATAGGATAACCTTAAGGTGCAAGTTAACTGTAAAAGCGATGGAACATAGAAAAACAGCATCTTTAATATATTAGGACAGCAAACTTTGTGGCTCATCTGACTAAGACACAGCTGCTGAAACTTCGTATCAGGATTCCTGTAATTACTATAATATAACCATGCTGTCAGAAAGATCCAATTAACACTACCTGGAAATGAAGCCTCTTGAGGGGCTTAGAAAGAGCTTTAGGGGAAGAGTAGAGAAGAACACACAGAAAAGTTGTAATTGGATTTATGTCACTTTGCTGTTCTGCATAATCAATAAAGCAAAAGTCTTCAGAAGAGAGTGTGTTGGCACTCAGCTTCACCAATGATGTCTCTAATCACAAAATCCCATAGAAATAAGAAGGTGGGAGTTTTATTTTGTGAAATGAGCACAATCAGGGTAGCACAAAAACCTCTCCATTTAGTATTTAGCTATATTGTATCCAACTGCCCCCTCTTGTGTATATAAAAGAGGCACCTTGGAGAGTCTGATAATTTATCTGTAAATCTGAGTCTTCTTTTACTGAACTAGAGATGAGTTTTATGAAAAGCCTACATAAACCCTGTCTTGACAGCACCACCAACAACAACAACAACATAAAACATGAACATCATAAGAATATACTTCTAAGCATGCAGATGGTTTATTTGCATAGTTGCACACTTCTAATGAATTATACACTGGATTTTAACCCTGTCAATCTACGACACTAGTAGCAGCAGCAACAAATGTGTTTTCAAATAGATTCATATGAAATCTTAATGTTCTGTCTTTTTAATTTGTGTGAGATACTGAATAATAAAACACTGCTTACTGAATTGCAGTGTTCACTGATTGAAATGGAAGGGGAAAATAAGGGCTTACTATAAGCAATTCCACTGGTTTTGCTATTACTTAAGGACAGTAATCCACAATACTCTACTGATGTTTTAATGGTGTATTATTACTTGGTTAGTGGATCTTCTCAATGCAGAAAAATCAGATTGCATTATACAACAGCACAAGGATCTTTTTTAAAAAATTGTGAGGAAAAGGGCCTCACAAAATTCTCAAAGATGTCAAAATTGGGGGAAGGATTTTTTGTTTAGTTTTCTGGGTGAGTGTGTGTTTGAAATTTCCCAACAGTTTTTTCTCAGAAGATTCTCATCCAGATGGGTAGGGTATAAGTAATAAATTTATTGTTGTTGTTGTTGTTGTTGTTGTTGTTGTTGTTGTTGTTATTAGCCACTTGAGAGTGAATTAAACATTAAGAACATTTTGTTAATATTTGTAGATGACGGATGCAATGAAATGAGGGCTGCATCTAATGCCAGCAGCATTTCACTTAGGCAACAGGGCCTCCCCTTCCGCTCTTCTCCCTCAGATGAAGAGGGGGAGAGTAAATCTTAACCAATTTATCCTTCCAATGGAAGCCCACTCCACTTCTTCTCATGCTGCCCTGTAAGGTCCCCCAGAATCAGTTCATGGCTGAGAATCAGCAGCTCTCAGCCTATGAACTTAAGCCAGTATGCTGTCCTTGAATGGCAGGAAAAACTGGTGGAATTTATGAACCTAGCCCAAATGACCGCAGCAATTAGGAATACACCTAAGGAGAAAAGTAAAATCGAGTGGAAATATGTTGAGGACTATTTCATTAAAGAAAATATTAATACTGAACTGGTGATCTGTTTGGACTGAAAGATATGCAAGAGAGTTAAAGAATGCATGTATGTATATAACAACTATATGTATATAATAATTCAGATAATGCAAGATATATGACAACCCAGATAATGCAAGATAAGTGAAAGTTAATCAAAAGGGAAGCGGTGTATAAGCAGTAGGGAGTCAAGTTTTTTTTGTTTTTTTTGTTCGCTTTTTTCCCTTTCTTTTTTGTAAATTCTGATTTTGATTCTTTTTTGTTTATAATATTGGCTCAAGTTATTTGATAAGATTTTACATGTTTTGTTATTGCTTTTAAGAAATTGAAATAAAGATTTTTAAATTTAAAAAACACACAAAAACAGTATGCTGCAAAAGTTCTTGTTTTGTCTAGAAACTGATAGCACCATATATTGTCCTAGTAATTTTTACGCATGTTTCAGCATGATCTTTGAATTAATTTGAGAGCTGAAGGCAGCCTGCTTCTGAATAGCATTTGTAACCACAGGAGAAGAGAGTGCAGGCACAGGCGCTCAGATCCTGCTTGTCAGCTTCCCATGGGCATTCTGGCTGGCCGCTGTGAGAACAGGATGCTGAACTAGATGGGCCCCAGGCCTGATGCAGCAGGTTTTCCTTATGTTCTTAATTTAATTTCCCTGTTCATAAGATGCTTAGACTATAAATAACTAGGACATTCATTAGTAACAGTTGATATGCAAAAAATAATAATACCAAAATGAGGGAAAGGAAGCAGCAACCTTATCTCTATGGGTGTCAGTTTTGCTTGATATTTATGTGTGAGAGAAAGTAGGTGATTGTGTACACATCTCTACGTTGTGTGAAGTAGAATCAACAGCTAACCATGCTTAATACATTATCTAATGCTTCAAATATCAATGGTACATGACATGCTTTCCTGTTGTTTGCACATTTGGCCAGCATGAGAAAGAATTATACACACATATATCAATATGTGTGTTCATTAGTACACATCAGCATAAGCTAAACATGCAGATAGCATGGTGGCTGTGACAAGGGCATGGTTGTGGTGCTTCCTAACTTGGGGCGGGAGCAGAGCTATCCCATGAGGACTTATAGTCCCTTCTTGCATTCTGTTAATATGTGGACCTTTACAGTGTCCATTTAAGAGACAAGCATATATTCTATGCACTGTGTCAAAATCCACATCATAGTCATTTCATACTACAGAATGATGATCTGATTGAATTTAAGTTCACTGCTGATTTTATACCATTGGAACAGTATTCCAGAACGGGGATGTGTCCTTGTTGTGCTAAATACATCATAGTAGGGTTAGTTACAGGTAGGTAGCCGTGATGGTCTGCCGTAGCCAAAACAAAAATAAAGAATTCCTTCCAGTAGCACCTTAGAGACCAACTAAGTTTGTCATTGGTATGAGCTTTTGTGTGCATGCACACTTCTTCAGATACACTGTGCATGCACACGAAAGCTCATACCAATTTTTTTTCTTTTGATCATAGTAGGGGTGGGGGACATGTTGCCTGAAGGATGTATTTCATGCAGATAGGAGACTAAGGGGAGAGGAAGAGGAGGGAGAAGGAAAAATGGGAACAGGGAGTGAAAAAGAGGTGGTTGGGAAAGGAAGAGAGGGGAAAGCTTCCTGCAGGTGATCATTTTAAACCTTTAACCAGAGTGATAAGTCACTCAGCCTCTGAGTGGCAAGGAAGAGGCAGTGGGAAGAGAAAAAGGGGAATGGGGGGGAGGGAGGTTGGCAGAAAGGGAGAGAGAAAAGTTGCTATTTTTTTGCTCTGCTGTTCCAATAGCTTTGGCCCCAGATGTCACTGGCATATGACCCCTAACAGTGTATCCCAAGGGAAAGTGGCATCAATAGAAACACAGTCTCCAACCCCTCCACTATGTATTCAGATTGATGAAGTATTACACAGTCAGACAACAGGAACTGAAAGTAAATGATGAAACAAATGGGAGAAAGGCTGAAAAGGAGAAGAGGGATGCTTCTTTTTCTACCAATAATAATGATGATAAGTTGTAACATGGTAAGTTTTAAAGCAGAGAATCAATAAATAGAACTCTGTGCCAACATACAATTCTTGCCACATATCCTTAGAGTTAATTGAACACATATGGAATTGGACTAAATATTTTTAGGATAGGACTGGTAGCCTCCGAAACTAATTGGGAAGGTGATGTTGTCTCTGAGGGCAAAGGGAGACAATGTAAAGAATTTGACATGTTTCTTAAATCAGCTTTGCTTGCCGTCTGTGACAGCACCACATAGCCAAAACAACAAGAGCAATGAATTTTATTATAGAGTCACAAATTGACAAGGAGGAACTCCTCAAATGAACATAGTGCCCTGGGCCTGTCAGAGTCTTCAAAAGAGCCTGAAGGTTGGGAGGACATTTGCCAAAGTCAGTCTGCCTGCCTGCCTGCCTGCCTGCCTGTCTCTCTCTCCCTCTCCCTTCTCTCTCTCTCTCTCTCTCTCTCTCTCTCTCTCTCTCTCTCTCTCTCTCTCTCTGTGTGTGTGTGTGTGTAAGCACCCCAGTTGATCAAATAAGGGAGGACACTCCACAGGGGATGAAGTTGTTTGTAAAATGTGCCCCTTCCCTAGTTTGGCTCAGTCCTAGTACTTTTTTGAGATTTGTGTTTAACCTTTACCAAAGCTCTACACTTTGAATAACATAGGAACACAGGAAGCTGTTTTATACTGAATCAGACCATTGGTCCATCTAGCTCAGTATTGTCCACAGCATCTCTCTAGGGATTCAAGCAAGAATCTCTCTCCCAACCCTACCTGGAGATGCCAGGGATTGAATCTGGGACCAGCCACAAAAGAGCATACAAGCAGTCCAACTAAGCTAGACTCCACCTTCAATCAATGACCAATTAGATGTCCCCAGGAAGTTCACACACTCCCCAGAATTATATCCCTTCTGTTATCCAGGCATCTAGGGGTTTTTTTTTGGCAGTGCACTGTCTTTAAAACACAGAAATTCTGTTAGCTATTATGGATTATAGCAATGGAGAGAACAACAGCAAAGGATAGAACAGTATTATGTGTCGACTCGTACACTCAATCTGTTACTCCTTGTATGACTTGCCAAGCTATTCCTGAGGTAGAAATAAAAACAAATTTTGTTTGTGGCAAATTTGTGCCTTTTATAACTAAGGCTTAACAAAATGCAAGCTATTTGCTTTTTTGGAAATTCCACAGGTGACTTGGTGAAAGGATTTTATTTTTATTCCCTGGGAGCAGAGAAATGGCAATAATGCATACACACACACACACACACACACAGAGAGAGAGAGAGAGAGTATATAAAGAGGTCATTTGTTGTCTGTATGCTTCATACTATTGATTTTTTAAAAAATGTATTTTGAGTGAGATACAGTCTGATCAGAAATAGAAGAGAATGCCCCATATGGGGGCACTGGCATCTGTTCCAAGTTGGATATTCTAGGACCATTTGCTTCATAGCTTTATCAGAATGAGTACAAGATAAGGGCAACAATTTGTACTTTGTAAAATAATATATCTGTGATTCCCTGAGTTCTCTCTGTATCCATTTAATTTCTCCTATACTCTTATTCATTTAGAGCCAAAAGTTTCATTTTCTGCCATACTGACAGTAATCATAAATTTAAGCAACAAAACCATCCTCTCTTTCAAATCCTGCACTGTTGTCTAATTCCTGGTCTGGCCTCTTTCCAAGTAAACCTGCTGATATGATTTCCAATCTGTTCAGTTTTGTACTTTGAGATTTGAAATGGCAGAAATAGAATTAAAAATACATTGCTTGACATAGAGTTGATTTCATCTCCACCCCCCTCCCTCACCACCACAACTCATCAAGACAAACGTAACTTTTCTAATGTGATTTCCCCCCACCCCTGTTCTTGGACTGCAACCTGTGTACACTTACTATGGTACACTTTAAAGTCCTTCTGAAGTCACAAATGCATTTACCGTGTTTCTCATATTATAAGACATGTCTTATATTTATTTTTTCCTCAAAAAAAACACACTATGGCTTATTTTCAAGGGATGTCTTATTTTTTTCCTCCTCCTCCTGCCGCAGCCGGCATTGCTGCTGCGCCTATCACTATGTCTTATTTTCGGGGTATGGCTTATATTCCTTGAATGCTTAAAAATCCTGCTATGGCTTATTTTATGGGTATGTCTTAAAATATGAGAAACAGGGTATATAGGTATAAATGTTTGTTCAGGATCACTGGGTTCCAATCCCATGCATGTTTATTTAGACGCCAATGGGGCTTTGTCTTTAATACATGTGTTTAGGATTGCACTCTTACTATTTGAAACCTTTTGTTAAGCTAAATTACCTTGTGGAGGCATTTTAAGGACACATCACCAATATAATTCAACTGCTGGGTTCCAATTAGAAGCATTTTTTAAAAGGAAAAAAACACAGATTTACTTGCACTGAATGTGACTGTGCTGGGGTTATAGCTCAGTGGCATAGAATATTTTTTGTGTGCAGAAAGTCCCAACTTCAATTCCTTGCATCTCCAGGTAGGAGTAGATAAGAGTCTCTCTCTGAAACTCCAGAAGGCCACTTCCAGTTAGGGTGAACCTCTGGCCCTTCAAATGTAACCTCTGACTCTTCAAATGTAAGACCACAACACCCATCATCCCTGATCATTAATAGGCCATGTTTATTGGAGGTGATGCAAGTTGGTCCAATATCCAGAGAATAGCAGGATCCACCTCCCATGTATATTGAGCTAGATAGACCTATGGCCTGACTCATTCTAAGGCAATTTTGTCTGTTAAGAGAGTGGAGCCTGGGCTGCATCTCTGTCTGAAAACCAGAGAACCTGCTGCAAGACAGACCCAAAAAAGAAAATAACAGAACACCACTAGTCATCACATACAGCTCCCAAGCTAAAACAGTACAACGCATCATCAGAGATCTACAGCCTCTCCTGGACAATGACCGCTCCCTTTCTCAAGCTCTGGGAGGAAGACCTTTCATTGCCTACAGACAGCCACCCAATCTTAAACAACTCCTCACCCACAATAATACAACCACCAGACTTAACATGGACACTGGTACCAGAGCCTGCAATAAACCCAGATGCCAACTTTGCTGCCACATACACCCAGACAACACCATTACTGGCCCCAACAACATCCAACATACCATCTCAGGACTATTTAATTGCTCATCCTCTAACATTGTGTATGCCATCAAATGCCAACAGTGCCCTTCAGCTCTCTATATTGGACAAACAGGCCAAACCCTACGCCAAAGGATAAATGGACATAAATCTGACATCAGGAACCAGAAGACAGAAAAACCAGTAGGAGAACACTTCAATCTCCCAGGACATTCTATACAAGATCTCAAAGTAGCTGTTTTACTACAAAAGAATTTCAGAAATAGACTGGAAAGAGAAGTTGCTGAATTGCAACTTATCACCAAGCTCAAAACCATGGAGGGACCTGGTTTGAACAGAGATATCGGGTTCTTATCTCATTATACATGATGAGCGATCTTCAGCCATCTCAACCCTTGCTTTTTCATGCAAAACCATTTGCAGTCGTTTGCGGTCATCAACAGCTATCAGTCAGTCAATCACCCATTTCCACCACCCTTCTGAGTGATCCCCCCTCCCCATCCCCACCCCTCCCCACCCCTTCTCTACATAAGTGCCTGGAAACTTCCATTTCACTGTATCTGAAGAAGTGTGCATGCACACGAAAGCTCATACCAAAATAAAAACTTAGTTGGTCTTTAAGGTGCTACTGAAGGAATTTTTTTATTTTACTGAAAACCACCAGATTGTTTGCTTTGGAAGTCCTGCTGCTACTGAATAGGAAAGTATCCAGGCAGCCTTAACTGAAAGACCAGTTGGAACTATTAATTTCACTCAGCTTGAATTTCCTTCTGAGCAGGGTTGTGTGGTTTCTTAGAGATTAAGTGATGCTTTGTGTGAGGCACCATGTGTTCTTATTAAAACCTGTGAAGTTTTAAATTCCAAGAAAGCAGAGCAATGGTGCTCTTAAAGGGCTAGAAACCATTGTGTAAGCAGTCCCAGGGCAGGAAAATGATCGTGTGATTATGAAATAACACAATGTCATTCCACTGGTGCTAAGTTTACCACTGACAGTGAACTTCAATTTTTTCCTGGATAATAAACCAGTTTCATTCCTACACATTCCTCTTTTCACTGCGTTATGAGTGCTGAGGTTTGATATGTGGACTGAGAGAAGCTTACCCTTCTACCCTCAGCCACTCTTTGCCTGTGAGGTCTTTTCTTCATTCTGAAGAAACTGACCTACTTTACAGGGGCCTTGTTAAGCACTTTGAAAACTGCCCAGCACTAATAATAACAGCCAATTCGTCTTCTGCATAAGTTCTGGAATTTGTCAGGCCAAAGGTTCAATCTTACCTGCTTTGGCACAGATTGCTTCTTTCAGTCCTTGCAGCTCTTGGTTATAGCTTGTTTTAAGACTGAATCCCTCATTTCAGATCACCAGTGTTCACATTAGTGTTCCTTATGGCACTCGTTCCATGCTACAGCCTTAGAGTATATCTTAAATCTATATACTTTCTACTTCAGAGACAATGTTAACAGTACCAACATAATTAACTGGTGAAAAGAGCTTTTTCAATCTCAGCTGAAAAAATGGCAGGGACAGAGAAACATTAACCTTCCAGATGTTGTTGGACTCAACTTCCATCAGCCACAGATGGCAAAGCCAATAGTCAGAAATGGAGGGTGTTGTTTGATCCTGTAATCCACTTTAAGTCATATCGGGGGGGGGGGAGGCAGGAGATACATATATCCACAGTTTACCCATCCTTGGTGTATATGATGGGCTTACCCCATGGATCTGTGTTATCCTCTGCAAAATATCCTTTGTGATATTGCTGCCCCTTTCTTCCTGGAAACGCTGTTGCTATAGAGATGTTCAATAGGTTATCTGTCAGCCCATACAATATGTAACATAGCCTCTACCACAGGGAAGCAGTTTCCAATAGCAACCATACTTCAGTTGTAACGTGAATTGGTTCTTGCTTTCTCCAGAATACCAGCCTTTGCTTCTGTTACTGCTGACATATGCAACCAGGCAATTGGTTGTCCACATGGGGGTGAGAACAGAGTAATGTCTGGTACTAGTAGAACTGTGACTTCTATGTTCTCTTGAAGGGCTTGGGGACTTACACCCAATCTTAGCCCTCTTTGTGTGTCCATCCTCTGCCCCCTGCAATTACTATCCGCATGTTAGGGACTGAACTACCGCAGCAAGAATCCTGTTCTACACATGTAGGTTTCTTCTGTGATTTAGAGCCTGGGAAGATGATCAGAGTTCCAAACTGTGCTGAGAACCAAGTTGAAAGGGTTCCTCAGCACAGAAGCTATCCTTCCAACTCAAAAAAAGGGTGAAGAGGGTGAAGAGAGAGAGCTTCTGCTCTCTCTCCCTCACCATGTGAGGAATTCACAAGTCTGAACAGGGCTTAGAAATAAACCAGCATGCTCTATGACATGGCTAGGGACCTCAGGGCCACTGGCCAAATGCAGTCCTGCAGAGTTCTCTAACTCTCGCCCTCAGGATGCCCTCCTTTACCTCCTTGTATTCATCTGGATGGACATGAGGAGAGATGTGTGACTATATACAAACCTCTGACTTTTGTGCACCTGTAATGTAGTCTAGTGTACAAAGGTGAGAATTGCATACATTGCTCCACTTACCTTTGCTCCGGCCATGGTCACCACTGCCCCCTGACCCCTAGAAGGTTGCCCACATGGGAATGGGGCCCTTCCACCCCTGTTCTGTAAGAATAAAGGGCATTTTTCTCAAGCACTTTCTCTCCCCTGTAGTGTTCTGTTGAGCTGGGAGTCTTATATCAAAAATGGAACTTTTAAGATCATGTTTTAATGCAACAAAAAACAGGTCTAGGAGAGCAAAGAAAACAAGGATGCATGCAGTATAATTAATGCTGAAGGAGAAAAACTCCTTGGAAGAATAATTGGAGCTTATCAGTTGGCAGAGAGAAAAGGGAAATAACAGCACAGGGGGAGAACAAAACAGACCTGCAGAATGTCCTGCCTGCTGTGCAGGAGCAGGCCAATCTGCCCACCAAGGGGAATGATAAATGATGCTGTGCTGAGAGATGGTGAGAATGGTGGTAGGTGTACACATTTGAAAAGGCTTGATGAGTGATCTTATTTCTGTATTTTAGAATTTCTGGTTTTTTTTTGGAAGCCGCCCAGAGTGGCTGGGGGAACCCGGCCAGATGGGCGGGGTATAAATAATAAATTATTATTATTATAAAGGGGGGATAAGCAGAAGATTGATGGCGTGATCAGACAGTTCTTAATTTTGAAGGGATTTTGAATCTTAGTTAACTCTTGGGCATGGAAAGAGCATCAACAGGATTTGAGTGGGAAATAATGCAGATTTTGGTTATGAAAACAGCACATGTACGAAAGAGATGCAGTGAAGAATGTAAGCCTACTGAATCTTTGCCAAGGTGCATTAGTTGTGTTACTTAACTTACACTAACATGCTGTCTTTAAGGACATAGCCGCCACCAAAATTTCATCTTTTAAATGGCTCCATGCCTTTCTCTGGTGTTCCATTGTTCATATGTTTTAAAGCAGCCATGAAAAGAATCAGAGGGAGAGTTTGTCACTCACACCCCAATGTCTGCTCTGAGCCTGTTCCACCCACACCTCTCTCCTATGCCATAGAACCCCACCAATATGTCAAGACCTCCTAGACAATCAAGGGATCCATGAGGAATGGGGACCTTCCAATCAGGCTAGCTCATGCACACAGATAATGGTGGTTTGATTGTCTCTCTCCCCACCCCACCCCGGACATGAGAGCTAATGCATTAATTCTAGAAAGGAATCAAGGCAAACTGGGTATATGTGGGTACCCTCCATAAAACAGACTTTCATCCTCTCTCTAGAGGTGAGTGGGGAGAGGAGAGGGAGCGAGAGATAGAATGTAGGGCACCCACCTTGCCCATGTCCTTTTTTTGTCCCCCTTAGCTATAACACAAGAACAGCCAACATCATGTCCTACAGAAACTGTTGGACTACAAATTCCATCAGCCCCACCCAGCATGGACAATGGTCAGGGATGGGGGGATTTGTGGTCCAACAAGCAACAGGATAGTAGCACATATGCTACCCCTGCTCTAGCAGTAGGACAGAAATACTCCTCTGCCTTGCCTGGTAAATGCAGTGAGTTGTTCCTCTTTCTCAGACAGAAGGAAAAGTTCAGTCAAGCAGTGCATTTTTAGAATAGTACTCTGTTTAACTTCATGTATGTGGAACTATTTCCTTTCCAATTTCTGGCTTAGGGATGATGGAGTGAGACTGAAAGTTCAATAAATAGTCTAACTTGAAATTTCACTAGTTTTCTTAAATTCCTGTAAGTTTGGACCATGCACAGTTGCATGAAGTATATAACATTCACTCTGGTGCCAATTTGTCTAAACCTTTCCCTTTGGCTGAAGTCACTCATAGCCATGGCTGTGTGCATGTACACCTTGCATTTAAAAGGGAAATCTGGGTCAAGGAAGTTTGAGTTATGCACACAGAAGTTTGAGAGATAAAGTGGGAACTATGAGAGAGAGAGAGAGAGAGAGAGAGAGAGAGAGAGAGAGAGAGAGAGAGAGAGAGAGAGAGAGAGCAGTTGTAGAGAGTGAGAAAAGGTTTTTTTTCACCCATGTTGGCCCCACCTACCACCTGTATGTGGTTCATGAACAACATTGCCCCAAGGGAATGCGGCCCTTCACTTCAAATAGGTTGCCCAAACTTGCTCAGGTTGGTGCCAGATCTTACAGGACCAATTTTGGAAGCAACTGTAGACATTCTGCTTCCATATCTTGGCCAAGTCTCCTGCTGCCACACTGAGGTACCAACCACATGTCTATTGAATCAGGAATTTGTGACTGTCTTCCTGCCATATGTGCTAGTTTTACTATGATGGTGAGTTCTGGTTTTGAGACTGATGAAAATATATGCAAGGCTCTAGAGGTGCATTTACTGCATAGTATCATATTCATTGACTGAATATATGCATGAACTCTGGTGGTTAATTGATTTTTGGCTGAGCTGCTGTGTCAGATATGACAGAAAGCAAAATCTCTTTTTTGGTCATGGCCATGAAATTATCTCTTATTAGTAAATGTCTCTTGAGAGGTCACTTGACATTCCATCAATGTACTGAAGGGATAAGAGCCAGAGTTGAAAAGAGTCTATTAGGAGAAAAACACATGAACTTCATTAATAATGCAGAAAATTAGATATATTATTTGCTTATATCAGTATGTTCAGTTCACCACAATGTGAATGTGAAAGCTGTAATGCACTAAATTGACATTAATGAAATCATAGTTTCCAAAGCATAATATTAATCATACTAATTTTATCCTCAGATATTTGAGGTATATAATTATTCAAGGAGAAAAAGTCAAATTTTAAATGAGGACACCCATGCACCTATTGTTGCACATGATAAAATCATGTGGGAAACTAATCACATTTTTTTAAAGGAAGCAAATATTGATTCAATATGGATTGGATTCAATATGGATATGATTGCTTATAGCCACTAAGTGGCCCTTCTATGCCCTTCTTTTTTAGTTGAGAAGTAATCTTCCTGAATGCACACACACACACACTTTTATTTATTTTTTTATCCCACCTTTTCCCCCCCAAGAAGCTTAAGGTGGTGTACATAATTTTCCTACTCCTCATTTAATCCCAACAACAACCTGTTGTTGGGCTGTTGTTGGGCTGAGAGACAGTGAGTGGTCCAAGTTGGTTTCATGGCTGAGTGGGGATTCAAACTCTGATTTCTCATGTTTATCTGTGTGGACTAGAGATGAAGTTCATTTGGCTGACATTTTAAAGTGAAAATATCTAAGCCATATAGCTGGCCAAATTCGTTTGGCAAGTATCTATCTAGCATCAAATTCAAGTTTGCTAAGTGGTAACTGCAGCCTCTCCAATCTTTTAAGTGTGCACTCTAAACACCTTTTGGATGCAAAGCAGGAGATCTCCGTGTTGTTTATTATTTGATTCTGCTTCACTCTGTGACTCCTCTAATGTGTGTGTGTGTGTGTGTGTGTGTGTGTGTGTGTTTGTGTGTGTGTGTGTGTGTGTACACACACACACTGTGCTTTTAAGTTTTGCTCTGTAATAATCCTGAGTTGTTTTATTATTATTATTCTTATGAAATGTCAGAAACATTTAAATAAAGAAGCATCAAAAGGAACACATAAAAAGGGAGTTTGCTATTAATATTTATTTCCCACAATCTTCTACAGTGTAACATAGGAAGTGGGGCTGGTATCAAGGACTGCCTTGGTGGGGAACCTTTCGAGGGCCCCTACCTCTTAGACCTGTTTATCTTTACCACTTGTATGGACTCACCTGATCTGGGCAGATTGTGACATGGTCCATTTCAGAATCCACAGTCTGGAAGCTATCATTATGAGGCACCATTTTCCCCCTTTAATACTTCTGAGGGGCTACTGTGTGGGCCTCCTTGCAGCCCTGGCTTTGGTGCACATACAGCAAGTTCCCCAAGAAGAGACATGGCTTGGTGACATGGCACTGCTCCTGGGGGGAATTATATGAAAAGTGCACAGCAGCAAGACACCCCATGCACTAGTTGTTCAGCCTGTGGGGGGTTGGATACACTGTTTGAGACATTTTAATGGTAGCCTTTTGGAGTGACTCAGAGGTATCATGAGACACGCCCCCCCAGACCATGTCACAAGCGCATTTAAATGCTCTGTCTGACAAGAGCAAACCGATAGTAGCAATGATGAGAGAAGAGAAACAAGAGCTGACAACAGTGACAGTGAGCGGGTAGAAAGCAGAGCCTATTGCTCCCCCACCAAAAATACAACAATAACTCTGGAACTAGCAATGAAAGGAAAGGATAAATCTCTGTCTCCCTCTGCAGAAAATGCTACTACTGGGAGACACTGGCAAAAGCTTAGTGATGTCTGTATCTTCCCTAAAGAAGGAAATTTATCTAAATTCTCTGATTTACAGGATCTTCTACATAGCAGGGACATGTGAGAGCACTCAGTGTCACTTAAGGGTAATGCAAAATGCAGTTCCTAAACCAGAAAGTCCAAAAGGCAAGACTTGCTCTTCCTAATAACGTAGATCAAGACAAGCTGTGCTATTCTGCTGGCTATGCTAAAGTGATCTATATGCCAGGACACAGATTTTCTGTCTGCTATCAACATATTCAACTTGCTAACAAGTTTCTAAACTTTCTCCTGGGGTTATAAACATTTAAGCTTGGTTGGCTTTTCTATTTCATTACTGGTCAGGTTGGCAATCTGAGATGAATCTTGCAATTTAAGGTTTGGAGGCACCTTATAGCTTTGTCCAAGACAAATGTTAAATATAATTTGAAGGTCAGTGAAAGTGATACAATTGTTTCTGGAAAGCATTAATATCACTTTACCCTTAAACAGTTTGTCTCCAAGCGAAACAGAAAGCAATTTAGGAAATTGATTGCTGAGATAAAGAAAAATAAAACAGAAGAGAAGGCATAGCATTAAAAGTATTGCCAGTCTCTGTAACTGAGGTGTTGCTGTTGCTGGGGCCCTGGGGTTGGGGGTGAAGGTAGGCTGACAGCTATAGTTATGAGTCTTTCATGAACCCTGACAGGTCCTAAAATAACATCAATTTGTTTGGTCTGCTGCTGTTTGCATTTTGATCCTTTCATTTTTAATTACTGTAGAGTTTCAAGTGAAAAAGTAATAAAGCCCACTGAAATACAGCCCTATTAATTATATACATGAACTTGTTACCCACATCCCAGCAGCTAACATTGGCTGGTATTTAAAGCTGTCATCCTTCCTCTTTTCAGATACTACCCCATTTTATTTTAAAACAAAAAAGCACCTTTTCAGCCCCTCATTGCTTACATGGTTGCTGATTTCTCTGTTCTAATTAAACCCATTATCCATTGTATATAAGAACATTTATTTCATTTATTTCTTTTCCTTGAATTTGTTAGTTGTTTTATCTTCCCCAGGGCAACCTAAAAGACTTGCAGCCAAACATAAGAAGAGCTAGAAGCTCATCTAGTCTTGCATCATGTTCTCACAGTGACCAACCAGGAACCAATGGGAAGACAACCAGCAGGATCTGAGGGCAGCAGCATCCATCTCTTCTGTGGTTATGAGCAAGAGGTATTCAGAAACATCCTGCCTCATACTGCAGAGGTAGAACATACCCAGCAGGGTTACTAGTCACTGAAAAGCCTTATCCTCTGTGAATTTGTCTAATTCTCTTTCAAAGCCATCGAGGTTGGTGGCCATCACAGCCTCTTGTGGCAGATAATTCCAATAAATCCCGGATTGACTCAATTTGACCCAGGATTTGTCCAGACTGAATTCACCTCGCTCAACTGCTAGTCAATACAATCTTATTTTGCAGATGCAATAACTTTATGTTCCCTATCTCTGTTACTTATGATAAACTATGCCAGCCATGTTTGCCCTCAGATCATTGTATAGAACAAACACTCTAAAAATGCCACTGCAATTTACAATTACGATCAGTGAATCTGTGTTGAAATCCAACGACTGGTAGTCTATGTCAGTACCTGAAGTAAATAACACTCTTTGTGATGTACTTGTCTATCCCGATAAATGTGTTCATTTGAAACTGTCATTGGTAGATGTCATGATTTATTACAGCTTGTGCTTCCTAAAAATAGCATTGCCACAACTACAACAGCAGAACACTTAGACAAAAGCAATGACTTCTTTCTCTGGCACATACTTCCTTATTTGTCAAAGGATTTTTCACAATAGGTCGTCACTTAGTGGTAATAGGGTAGTATTTGTAAATCACGCCATGCTTAATTCCCTAATCCCCTTCTGTGTTTTACTTGATGGAGCCAACATGATTGCACAACGAACTGCCTGAAACAGAAGGAAAAATTGGAAAGTTCAAACTGAAATTGTGAATCATGTTCAACAGGGGGGAAAGCCTGCACTTGGTTTATCTTTCTAATCCTTAAGTGCTTTGTTAACCCTTTCGCTCTTAGCCACTTCAGCTTTCAGAAATATTTTAATTTATTAAATAATGAAACAAACAGTCAGAACTTGATAAAGCTCTGCAATTGTTCCATCAGATATCTGTCAATCGCATTACCATAGCTGTCAACCCATAATATCTTTCCACGACTGGCTGGCAGTTTCTGTTGTGTTCTTTCTCTGCTAGCATTCATCATAAAGGGATATCATATATCTAAAAGAGCACATCTCTGTCTCTGATGGGCTGGTGCCATTGTTTTCTGTTTCTCAGTGTGTTCAGTGTCCATAATTGCTAGCACTACCTGTCTACGGAAAGCTCCTTTGTAATTTACCACTTCCAATTTTTCTGCCAAGAGCAGAAAGGTGGGGAGTTCTTTAGGCGGTAAGTCCATCTTCCATACATAGCTGAGTAGCAAGACTAGCAGTGGATCTATATGTACAGTTTGGACTATAATTACTGACATTTCCATTAATACCCCCCCTTTAAACCTTCCTGCATAACCACCTTATGTGGTAGAAATATCCTGTCCACCCACGCCCTTTCCATTATAATGGTCTTACCTCCTGATTAATATGATTTAGTACAAATTGGACATGAAACCCTCCATATAGAACAGTCAAATGATTGCAGCATTTGGGACTTTTTATATTAGAGAAAAGGCAAGTGAGAGCTGAAATGGTAGAAGTTTATAAAATTATGCATGGCATGGGAAAGTAGAATGAGAAAAAAATTCTCCCTCTCTCATAACACTAGAACTCATGAACACAAAAGCTTATTCACACGGCACATAAACTATGGAACTTCCTCCCACATGAAGTAGTTATGGCTACCAAATTAGATTGCTTTAGAATGGGATTGTACAAATTCATGGAGGATAAGGCTATCAATGGTTTTTTGCCCATGGTGGCTTTTGCTCTCTCTCCAAAGTTGGAGGTAGCAATGCTTCTGAATGGCAGCTGCTGGACGCCATGGGAGGGGAGGGCTCTTGTTGTCAGGTCCTGCTTGCATGGGTTGGCTGCTGTGAGAACAGAATGCTGGATGGACCATTGACCTGTTCAAGATCCCTTCTCAACCCCTTGAGTTGGATGGCACTTCCAGGAAGTTTAGGAAGCATCCCATCACCATTCCTTGAGAAAAGCATTCCAAAATTAATTATGAGAGTTGCACCCACCATCTCTATACAGTTGCAGGACATTGCATCTGATGATGGAATGTGGGAGATAAGCCTCTCCAGCTTGTGAAATCAGCCTCTTAACACAACTCTTAGCTCTGCATTAATCCTGTTAGGATGGAAAGCTACCTTTGAGACACTTCTCTCCAACACTTCTTCTCAATGGGGAAAATACTCTATACAGAGAGAGAGAGAGAGAGAGAGAGAGAGAGAGAGAGAGAGAGAGAGAGATATCCTTACAGGTTGTGAACCTACTCTCAGATAGTTAGCATTAAGGAACAAGTTGCGGGTGTGTGTGTAAAAAATAAGCAGGAATGTATAGCATAATGCATTCACAGCAGAAGTGAGGAGGAAAATAGAAGCATGAGCTACTCAGGCATCTTATTCAATTTCTCTCATTGTATCATATCAACAAACTTAAGAAAGTAACTAAAAAGCAGTCAAACACTTTCACATTAGAATATAAAAGGGTGAGAACAACAACTCCTATAAACAGTGAAGAGCACATTGACTGGTGTAAATGAGATCTTCCACTGAATGTACTGAGGCATTTAAAGCTGCCAAATTTCTGAGTGGAATTTGCTGATTGTAGGGATTTGCTGTTTGGCGGCTTCTGCAATGCAACCCGTCAGAATCCATGATCCACGCCACTTGAAATTTGGTGTATGTGTGTGAAATATGGCATGGAATTCTATTTGTCATTGCCTATATTGGGGCCTTATCTAACAATGACTAATAATAATATGGTCTCTAGCCACTCTCTGCTAATGCTGCCATGCTCCCCTTCAGTGAAAGATTTGTCATACATGAGAAGAGAGTCTGGTTTTTGTACATAAATACAAATGTAGAGCAGTGTTCCTCCACACAAGGAGAATTCTGGCTGTTCAAGATTTCTGTTTGATGGATGAGGTCTACATACTGACATTGGGATGTGCATACAGTCTTATCATTGTGACTGAATGCATGGCTGGTGAGGAATGCGGTGGGTGAGCACATTGTTGGTGGGGTTAGCTTGTGAGGCTCCACAACTCCCTCAAACATGGGGGTGATTACATGGACCCTTAATTTTAAACAACAGTAAAAGGTAAAGGTAAAGGGACCCCTGACCATTAAGTCCAGTCACAGACGACTCTGGGGTTGCGGTGCTCATCTCACTTTACTGGCCGAGGGAGCCGGCGTTTGTCCTCAGACAGCTTCTGGGTCATGTGGCCAGCATGACTAAGCTGCTTCTGGTGAACCAGAGCAGTGCACAGAAACGCTGTTTACCTTCCCGCTGGAGTGGTACCTATTTATCTACTTGCACTTTGAGGTGCTTTCAAACTGCTAGGTGGGCAGAAGCTAGGATCAAGCAACGGGAGCTCACCCCATTGCGGGGATTCGAACCGCCGACCTTCTGATTGGCAAGCCCTAGGCTCTGTGGTTTAGACCACAGCACTGAAGTCTAAGACAAGCATGTCATCAGTGCAATTACTGATGTTGTATATGCAGTGTCACACAAAAACCCTGGTTATGTAGCAGTTGCTTTAAACTTGATAACACCCATGTTCCTAGCTCATAGTAAGCCTTATTGTGGCATTGCTACCACACAGAGAATCAGACCGTGTGCACACTACTCTGCACACTAATTCTGTGCATGATGAGAAATCATTTCTTCATGAGAAATCACTAGCTAGAAGCTGCTTCAAAACTGTAAATCACGAGCATCCCAAAAAATAAGGGTAGCTGATATTTTATGAACACTGTCAGCAGAGGGAAGAAAACCGTGAATTGCAAAACAACCTTCTTTTTCAGAGGAGCAAATAAACATCAAGTTGTTGGGCATAGTATCTAGAAGAGTTTACAGGTGTGCTAACATAATTGACAAACGTTAAGTGAAGGCGGTTTTCCTTCATTCCAGTGACTTTATTGTGGATAACAAGATTTATTTCTTCTCTTCTAGCCTGGAGATAATAATGGCAGTGCAGTTCTCTGTGCGTGTGTATGATATCACATGAAAGGCTGCTGGTCCCGTGGAATACAATGTTGTGATTTATTTGTACTGAATTTTGTAATACTCAGTACTTGCAACAATAAATGAATACAGGTGTTGCTTAGAGATAGCAGCTTAGTGAGGACATTTTGCATTGGCTACTGTAGTCCAGGAGACCACTGTTATGTATCTTTGGCAATTGTAACACCTTTTTGTTGTTGTTTCTAAAAGGAAGGACTGTGGGAAACCACCTGTCTAATCCCTTCCCTGGTTTGGTAATTAATAGACACACACTGCTTTGGGCGTGTGAGAATTTTCTTCTTAAGGAAGTTTTATTTAGTTATCTTTTCTTGACTTCTCAGGGGATTCTTTAGTGTGGAGCCACGTAAACAAAAGTCCTGCCATTTCCGTCTTCATTTTAAGTCAGCTACTTGGAATGGCAGAAAGAAAAATAATATAACATGATTTTATTTTATTACCTGGTCTGAAGAAGGCACTGCAAATTATATCTCACTCATGTTCAGGCATGTCAGGTTGTCACTTGGAGATAGTGCTTAGAATTTGGTAACCTCAAGATTACCCAATGGAAAAATGTTTCTAACTATAACTGCTTTCCAAATGTTTTTAACTGTAGCTACTTAATTATATATATACACACAAACACATTCTAAAACAGTTAAAGCTTCCTAAAAACAATTATACTATATATATAAAGTAAAATTGTTTTTAGGAAGCTTTAACTGTTTTAGAATGTGTTTGTTTTGAAGTAGTAGTTCTGTATGCTTTCTGGAGTCATCAGGAAGAACTAGAAAGATAAAAACTCAGCAATTAAATAAAATTTGTTGTGGAGAAATCTGCAGAGAAACCAGTTTTATGACTGGGGTTTATGGCCCTATCTGTCCTGTCACTATGTACTCAGGGAGGCCCATAAGATGTCCTTGCCATATGTATGGTAACTTGCAAGCCAGATATGTTCAGATCTGGCTGATACCATTCTCCAAATCTCAGGCATAACACTGACTTTCAGATAGCTTCCCACAAGTCTGTCTGTCACAAGTCACTTCATAAGATAGTAGCAGTGTGAATTAGCTTGCAGAAAGACAGGTGACAAGTGGACAAAAGAATTGCCAATCAGGGTGTAGAAAGGTGGATATTTGAATTTGAAGAGTGATTTCTCAGTGTGAAATTCTAAGAATCCTCTGTCCTCCAAGACAGGGTGCTGAAAGAAAATGTGGAAATGGGTTACTTCCCAACAATTCTCACATTGACCATGAAGATGTATATTCAGAGCATGAGAAAGAGACAAAAGTTTCCAGGTAAATGAATGTGCCTTAGAAAAGACAAATGATGCGCAGGTTATGATTATGTCAGGGTCTGGGCAGAGGAGTGGAAACTGCCTCCCCACCCTGACCCTCCCAGGAAGAGAAAGAGAGTATAGATTTACAACAGAGGTTTGCTAGAAGTCACAGCTCAGAGGCAAATGAGGGGGAAAGCTGGGAAATAATCAGAGAGGAAGAGCAGGCAGAACCAGAGCAGCTGGCTGACACATTGTCATTACAAAGAATTCCAGACCCTCCATCTCCCAGACCCCTTCGAACCTTAAAAATAGGAGAGCAAAGAGCTCAAAGACAGAGGTCACATAGCAGCACCCATAGAAGTGATTAATGAGGAAGTGGGAGAGACAGGGGTGTGGTGGAGATTCACTTGGAACAATGCCATTATCCAATAGGATGGGTTCTATAGCCTCTCTGTGTAAAGATTGAAATAAAAAAAAGACGGTAAGAAACTTTCCCTTATCTTTATACTTTCCTGGGCAAAACAGCCAGGAGCTGCTGACAGCATCCTGACAGATTATGATTTAATATTGAGTAGAACTGGTTAAAGGTATAATTCTTTCTCAACCATTTTTCAACAGCAAACACAACACTATCAAATTTTATATAAACTTAAGTGGGAAATTATCCAGAAAACCCAATATAGTATCACTGAATTTCAGAATATTGAATTCCTCAAAATAATGTCAAGTTTCAAGTTGGTTTTATATTCTTTTTCTCCTCCTCTTCCTCCTTCAAATGTGTAACAACCACACATCAAACATTTTCAGAGAGCAAAAACCAACACAATCCCAATGGGGATAGAATGCTCTGTATATACAAAAGTGTCTCGATAAGAGGCAATATCTGACAAAGAAAATCAGCAGTTTAATCATAACGACACATGTTGAAGACTAAATGATGTTCATTTACACAAATGAAAAACTTAGTGACCTGTCTTTGTTGAGGTTGTTATTTTTGCTTTTTAATGATGTACAAAGATAGCAATACGAATGCTCAGGAAAGAGAGAGACGGACTGTAATAATTATATACAAATATCCCATAGTATTCATAGTGGAAGGAGCTGTCACATATGGAATTAAATCATATGTGAAGTGAGGGGTAGATTTTTTGGTGCATCCTATAAAACTGAGCATTGTCAGTGTGATAATTTCCACACCAATAATAATAAAAAAGTTTTCTGAGTCACCTTACTCTTGAGTCTAAACCATTACAAATGGAATGTGTACAACAAATCTATCATGCACTCACATTTCCAGCCATCTGGGATCTCAGACCTCCCTTCCTCCACACAAGATGTTACATTTATGAGTGATTTAGCACTTTCCTACGCTGCTCTTGGAGCTTCTCCATACAAGGTTTAAATGCTAAACTTTACATATTTTTCACATTAAAATTTTATAAATCAAATATGGGAAGCATCAGCAGGAATGTTAGTGGTAACCCTTGAAATGCAGTGTAATTTATTACCGCTCTCACTATTAAGGTGGAACAATCCTTGCAAGCATTTTTTGCTCAGTCTCATGCCGTATGCTGCATTTTATATTGACAGATTTAATTAGTTTAATTAATCATTTTTGGCTTTCTTATGGAACTTTTATACAACCCTTGGTGAATGCAAGCCCAGGTAATGTGTTTCCTTCCCTTTAACAGAAAGAGGAATTTTGCTAAGTATTGGAAAGGTATACATTTCTGTCCATTACTTTTATCAAATGCATCATACAGTATACATGACTCTTCTTAATCATCATTAAATCATTATGCTGGAAAACCATGCGCTGAATATCCTTTTTCTTCTTCTTTCGGTGCCTATTTTCCTTTGACACACATATTGTACATTTAAAAGCATTGTAGTGCTGTGAAAGAAAAAGTGTTTTAAAGTTTCAAAGAGAAGAAAGACATTGGAAGAAATCAATATATCTTAATGGTGTTAGCAGCCTTCATATTCATGTTAGGAAGAAAATAAAATAAAATAAAATCCTTCCAGTAGCATCTTAGAGACCAACAAAGTTTGTCATTGGTATGAGCTTTCATATGCATGCATACTTCTTCAGATATGTTAGGAACAGTTAGCAAAGATTTGCCCCAGAGTCCTCCAAAAACAATAACACAAATGAAAGTTTGATTAAACCTTTCAATAGCCTTGAAATAATGAGGGAGATCCTACAGGGATACCAGCCCACCCACTAAACATTGCAGGGGGTTGGACTAGATGACTCTCAGGGTCTCTTCCAACTCTACAATATTATGATTCTATGAAATTCATAGTATACTGTACCTTTCTTACTGCAGGGCAAGCTGAGCAGCATTAAATGACCGTGCTCTGGATGCATATAAAAGATTGGTGTGATGAGCAGTTCGTAATTTTGTTGTATGAGGACCCAAATGATCTATGCTGGGATTAGGATGTCAGAAAAATAAGTGGACAATGGATTAGAAAATGTATGTGATACAGAACTAGAATTCTTTCATTTTATTATGATACATTAAAATGCCACTCTCTTCCCTTTCCCATATGCTGAAGAGAAAACCATCCTTATCAAAATTGGCTTCTGATCTGTGTGCACAGGCTCTTCTGTGTGTACAATGGAGGGAAGTTTTAAAAGACCATCTTTGTGCCACAGTCCAATCAGTTTCCACAGCCCTTACCCATTTGTGCCTCTCTGTAAGGTCTTACAACAGGGTTAGGCAACCAGAGCTGGACAGTGGACCAGATCTGTATCTCCCTGTTGTTTAAATTGATCTTATACTGCTCTTAATCTGTGCAGTTGTTCTTCTGTTGGTAATACAGAAAGTCACTTTAAACAAAGTCTGACCATGGGACTATTGAGCTCGTTATTGTCTACACTGACTGGCAGCAGCTGCCCAGGGTTTCAGAGAGGAGCATTTGTCCTTCTTACCTGAAGAGTGAGCCCAGGATTGCCCACATGCAAAACAAAATGCTCAGCCACTTATGTGTGGCTCGTCTTCCTGTGTTGCCAAGAGGCTGTGTAGAGATGCTTGAAATAAAAACAATGATTTCTGCTTCAATGCCAGTGTGTGTTCAATTTCCCTTTTAATAATGTCCTATGTAGAGTTCTTAAACTGCTTTGTGCACTGAGTGTCATACAGTGCTCAAATGTTACAGTGTGAAGGGGTCTCTCATGCGCACACACACACCCCTGTGAAGAAAACAAATCTACAACAGTCCTTCTTCCGCCACTTTAAGAGATGAAAGTAGCTCCATGCATACAGTTGACAAATTACATCAAAGTACTTTGGCAGGCCATTGCCATTTTCTCATTTACTTCTTAGCACTTTTCTCTCATTAGATTTAACTTACTGCTGCGAAAGTAATGACACTGCGGCGGCATATGGCAAGCAATAGATGTCGATTCTCCTCTGTTTCCCTGTGTCTGTGGGAATGGCATGTGCACTGCAATTCATTGGCCTATATTCCAGTCCCTCTTCGCCTTAATGTTAGGGCATGTGACCCGTTTTGTGACAATTCATTGCCACCTCTGCTTCTTCCAAGTTGCAAGGATTGCTGCTCATATTAACAACAACAACAACATAGACAGCTTTATAGTAAGGGCTCTTACAAGCGAGCTGTGTCGCTGATAAGCACAAAGTGTCAGGAAATCTATCTGCACTCATACACTGCAGGGAATTAAGCTGCACTGAGATTTAAAAGCGAATAAGGAATCCAATAAAACAGAAACTGCTTACTAGGGTAAGTTACAAACTCTGGGTTCTTTGGACATAAATAACCTAAAATGCTCTAAAGAGGAAAGGAGAGTAATTTCTGTGTTGTTCACAGATCTGCCTTTGAAAACCATTTTCCCAACCCAGATCTGAACATTATGCTGTGATGTTTGACATTGTGACGGCTGGGGACTAAGGCAACCTTGAGATTGGAGCCACCACAATCACTTCCCACATATATTACTGGAGTGTCACGGGAAGCAGCCACAAGGGAGCAGCTCCCACTCCAAGTGTTGGACTAGGACATCAGAGACCAGGGTTCAAATCTCCACTCAGCCATGAAGCTCACTGGGTGACCATGGTCCAGTCACTGCCTCTCAGTCTAGCCTACTTCATAGGTGAGCAGAAAATGAGGAGGAAGAAATGATGGATGCCTCCTTGAGCTGCTTGGAGGAAAGGTGGGCTGTAAATGCAATATATATATATATATACATACATGCATACAAAAAATAAAACACAACGGGCAGCAACATAATCAAATCTTTGTTTGAAAAGAATTTTTTTCAATTACTGGGAGAAAGCAAAGAAAGAAAATAATCTAACTGTTTGGGGCACGGAGCCCAGCATGACAAAAAAGCTCAAGCTGTTCAGAACTTTCCAGGTAATTAGTGGCCTCTTTCCAGGTGCTGCTCAGAAAGTCTAAGAAACCCCAGTGTACTGTGGAAAGGCTCAGTCTATCATATTGATTCAAAATGGTATCCAAGTGCATTCAAACCTTGCTCTTTCATCCCAGGAACCATCATGGAAAATTAGGGGTTAACCAAATGCATTGTGTACGGACAACTCTGTGCAATATTTCATAGAATCATAGAATCGTAGAGTTGGAAGAGACCACAAGGGCCATCCAGTCCAACCCCCTGCCAAGCAGGAAACACCATCAAAGCATACTTGATATATGCCTGTCAAGCCTCTGCTTAAAGACCTCAAAAGAAGGAGACTCCACCACACTCCTTGGTAGCAAATCCCACTGCCGAACAGCTCTTACTGTCAGGAAGTGCTTCCTAATGTTTAGGTGGAATCTTCTTTCTTGTAGTTTGAATCCATTGCTCTGTGTCCACTTCTCTGGAGCAACAGAAAACAACCTTTCTCCCTCCTCTATATGACATCCTTTTATATATTTGAACATGGTTATCATATCACCCCTTAACCTTCTCTTCTCCAGGCTAAACATACCCAGCTCCCTAAGCCGTTCCTCATAAGGCATCGTTTCCAGGCCTTTGACCATTTTGGTTGCCCTCTTCTGGACATGTTCCAGCTTGCCAGTATCCTTCTTGAACTGTGGTTCCCAGAACTGGACACAGTACTCCAGGTGAGGTCTGATCATAGCAGAATACAGTGGTACTATCACTTCCCTTGATCTAGATGCTATGCTCCTATTGATGCAGCCCAGAATTGCATTGGCTTTTTTAGCTGCTGCATCACATTTGACTCATGTCAAGTTTGTGGTCTACCAAGATTCCTAGATCCTTTTCACATGTATACCTTCGGAATATGTCTCCTTGTGGGTTCTAGACCAGTGGTCATTTCCTTTCCAGCATTGCTAGGAGATGGTCCCTTCCAACTCTTCAATTCTATGATTCTTACTCATTTCTTGCTATAATTTGTCACTGTTAGGCAACAGTCAAACCAAATTTGACCATATAAGATGAACAAGGAAATTCCATAACATCATGTTAAGTAAATCAGCAACATAGAATTCATATTTGGTTGCACTAATACTTAGACCCATAGAATTTTAGAGTTGGAAGAGACCATAATGGTCATCTAATCCAACCCTCTGCAATGCAGGAATCTTTTTGCCCAATGTGGGGCTCAAACCCATGACCTGAGATTAAGAGTCTCTTGCTCTCCCAACTGAGCGTAAATAAGAGCTAATACAATTAAAATTCATTGCATTCATAGACTGCATGAAACATTTGCCTGTACCCTGACCATATAAGCATAAGAAGCATGAGCACTGTGTGAACACTATTTGGTGATTAACTTTTCATTACCAATTTGACTCACTAGATTTGCTTTTTTTTTCTTAATAAAAGGGAGTTTATTAAAGATGATCAGCAGGGGAAAATTAATGATATGTACCTTAAAACTAATTATAAATGCTTAGCAATACAAACAACCTACAACACCTAGGGTGGCATTCAACAAAGTTTTATTCAGAGTATGCTCATTAAGTTCAATGGTGTACTCTGAGTAAAGCTTTGTTGACTACCACCCTTAGTCCTAGCCACATTATAAAGTGTGCCTGTAGAGAATTCATTCTTGTTTCTCTCATTTTAATAGAGATTGTGGCTTGAGTACTGAAAGCCTAAGGGGAAATTTGCACAGAGTGACTTCACATCAAGTACATTCTAGCTAGATGTTAACATTTGATGAACAAATGTTGCTAAAGGCTCCCCGCTGCAGCAAAGCCTCTGTCGATGTTGCTCTGAGAATTTCCCATTTAACCTTTCATCATGTGCACACAAACACGTTGTCTGTGCAGGAACCATGGCAAATTAAAGCACAGTCTAACCTCTATTTTATGTAGCAAAGGTTGAGAAGGCATTTGACCCCAGATCAGATTGCAGGCTATGGGGATGTCTGCCTTACCCAGCAGCCTATGGAAGGCTGGCTGGTTTGTACATTCTGGTCTATCTCACATAGTGCTTGCTTCTATCATCTCTGTTCGTTACTTATGGAATACTTATACCATATAAGAAGTGGGAGCTTCAACAGGGCTTCTGTTTTTATCCTAAAAATATATTGTTCTTCTGCCAATACTCCAAGCCTGTTGATATCTTCCTCATGTGTGTACAGTGCTGTTTTGTCTCCATAAGGGTCCATGCTTGGGGAACTGAGTCCACTATTAGTCCACTATTAGGCTTCCTCAACCTCGGCCCGCCGATGTTTTTGACCTACAACTCCCATGATCCCTAGCTAGCAGGACCAGTGGTCAGGGATGATGGGAATTGTAGTTTAAAAACATTTGGAGGGCCGAGGTTGAGGAAGCCTGGTCTATAAGATATATAATGATATCTGATAGTGTCTATTGCCTGGATTAGGTAGACCTTGGATTGGTCTGTCATATGCTGTAGAAGCTTAGGAGCCACTAGGGTGGATAACCTGCAGCCTAATTTTACAACAGTGGCAAGGAAGAGAGAAGATTAGAGGAAAACTGAATGTGAAGTTATCCCTTCCTGTTACAAGTCAGCAATAAAGAAGCTTGGGGATATGACTTTGGGGAGAAAATATTTACTTCAATTGAGAACAAAAGGGTCATCATTATAATAAGAACTTTGCTATGACTATAGCTGCTAAAAGAACACTATACTTATAATTGAATACTTAAATCATCAATTTTATTGCCAGTCTATCAAAGCCAATGGCCCATTTCTAAACAAATTTAAGTATGAGCGTCTGAGATCATATCTCCCGTATGTTATCCATGAATGAGTTTCTAATAAAACACAAGTGTTGGTTTCTTTTAACCAGTCTGTCAATCAGAATCTCCAAGTGTTCACCTTTCCAATATGAAATTAAATCAAATGCCTTTAATTTTGAAAGCTTTTTTCTCTGCACTTATGGATGAGTACAAGATTAATTTAGTGAAGGTTCACCAGAGATTCCTATCCTAAACTTCCAATGCCATGGCTCAGAAATGAGTCATCTAAGGTACTAGGTAGTAATAAAGGAGACATAAAAAGAGATTATATTGTCTCCCAGGTGAAGGCAATGGGCTGGCAGGCTAGAAGAACTGAATGCAAGGAGGAGCAGTCCAGAAAACAGCAGTTAGATAACAGTGAATGGTCACAGGAATTTGAGATTAACATGTACAGAATCAGGCAAGAGCTAAATGCTGACTTGTTAGGTTACAAACAGGTTCATGGGGGCGGGGGGAGGGGGGGAATGATGAGATAAGCTGTAGTGATGAAGTCTTGGAATACTATTGGATCCAGTTTTGTCACCAGAAGCCCAAGTTGGTGCAGATTTATTTTTTTTAGCTCTGTCTAGTTCTCTAGACCTAGCTGGCATGGTTGTGCTGGCTAGAGCCAGTGGGAGTTGTAGTCCAAAACATTGGAGGGCACCAGGTTGAGGAAGGCTAAAGTACAGCAAAATTTGTCAAGCTGAAAGCAAAATCCTCAAGTCCTGCCATAAGGATATGCAATCGAAATAATTAGTTCAACCCAGAGCTGTGACTATTGAAATACATGAAAGTAATATTTCCTATCCGTTTGTGTGCTCTTGTCATACAGAGAGTAAGCACTGTGGAAACAATGCAATTGAATCGCTGACATATGGTACTCTTTTTCTAATAGCCTTTCTAGGAGTAGGGGGGATGTGTTAAAGTGCTAGAAAATCTTTGATTTTGGTGTGTTTGATATTTTGTAAAAGGTCTTGGCAGCATGGGCTGTTTAATAGTTAATGTGGCTTTTTCAAAAGAAAAGAAAAAGTTTAGTTTAAAATACGAGAAGAAGAAGAAAATCAGGAGAGGAACACAGTTGAAATGGATTAGAAGTTTCAAACAGTTGTGCTTTCTTGTAAATCTGTTTCCCTTTTACTGTACTTCTTTTAGCCATAGGCCAAAACAAAGTGCAAATAGTGGGATGCAATGGTCAATTTAAATGTAAGGCAAGCAATAAAGTAAAGCAGGAATCACAAGGCTACAATGACCCAATAATAAAATCGAAACTACTTTGCAATATACAACACCAGTGTCATAATAATAATAATCTGTGCCATTTTGCTGCTACCATAACAAAAGTAGGTAATTCTGTGTCATCGTATTCTTATCCTTATTGGCTCATAAATAGCCTAATTGTTGCAATACATCTGACCCACCAACAATGAGGTATAAACTTTCACATGCCAGGGCAATGAAATAGTGGAGAATGTCTTCTACCTTCTCCACAAATAGATTATAAGATATAAAAATGAATACTGTAATAATATCCAACTAAAATCAGGGCCAGCCATGTCATGCAGTAGGATGGAGTGACTTCTTTCAGGCCATAACAGGGAAGTTGGGAGAACTGATGGAGGGGAAGGGGTTAATGGAAGTCCTGTGTGTGTGTGTGTGTGTGTGTGTGTGTGTGTGAGAGAGAGAGAGAGAGAGAGAGAGAGAGAGAGAGAGAGAGAGAGAGAGAGATTTAGTCCTCTAATGATGGAGGAGGCAAGGGAGGCAAGGGAAATAAAAGTAATTTGGGAGTGAGGGTGCGTGCGGAGGAACCAACTGATGAGCAAATTTCCCAAGGCTGGTTTACACCTCACCTTTAATCATGATCCTATGGTATGGGGAAAACTCAAATGTTGGCAGTGATAAAAGTAGCATTTAAATTGGCTCTAAATTATCAAGCGGGGACCCAGGTGGCGCTGTGGGTTAAACCACAGAGTCTAGGGCTTGCTGATCAGAAGGTCGGCGGTTCAAATCCCTGCAATGGGGTGAGCTCCCGTTGCTCAGTCCCAGCTCCTGCCCACTAGCAGTTCGAAAGCACACCAAAGTGCGAGGAGATAAATAGGGACCGCTCCGGCGGGAAGGTAAACGGTGTTTCCGTGCGCTGCTCTGGTTCGCCAGAAGCAGCTTTGTCATGCTGGCCACATGACCCGGAAGCTGTCTGCGGACAAATGCTGGCTCCCTCGACCTATAGAGCGAGATGAGCGCTGCAACTCCAGAGTCGGACATGACTGGACCTGATGGTCAGGGGCCCCTTTACCTTTATCCAGAAAGAAAATAGCAAACAACAACAACAACAACAACAACAACAAAAACAACAACACTTCCCTCCTTTAGTTTCATGTTCATGCTTGCTCCCACAGTGGGTTTATCAACAGCACAATGATTGAGCCGCTGGATTGTGGCCGAAAGATAATAATTGCTGCACTGAAACACATAGATTTAAAAATATAGATTTCCCTTTGCAAACACTTTCGGCTCTTTCCAGTAAGTACAGCGAGGTGTAATGGAAGTGTAATTAGTTAAAATCATATACATTAACTTCTCCCCATACTTAACAATAATGTAGTGCATTAGGCTGCCCTCAGTGTATTTCTACTTAATAATTATTTAGTGAAACATCTAAAACAAAATGAGGACACTTGAAATTAGAATAAATTGTTACCGTTGAAATGACCTCCTGCAGTAAAGATGAAGAAGTACAGAGTACTAGGCTAATATGCTTGCATCTACTTGGTGGCAGAGGATTTAATATCAGCACTAATATGCTTTTCCAAATGTGGTGACCAATGTTCATTATTAGAGTCTTGAGACTAAGGATGCAAAAAGGCAGTGATTTCTATTGTGACCTGTATTTGTCACAAACAGCTTTGTTTCTGTTCCACTGCAGCTTGGCTTCCACTGAATACTATGTTATTCATCTTACTGTCACTCTCACTGTCTGCTATTTAATATAAGTTGTGTAACTATTCATGTCACATGTAACATGTAACTTGTATTCATTTCACTGCTGTGGCAATGAAACCAGCTTCTCTTACATTCAGGGATGGATGGGTCTGGGTCTGTTTCTGGTCAGTCATTTTTGTGTGTTATATTTTTTATTTTTTTAAAAAAGTACATGAAAATGTGCATTTAAATATACATTTTTTTAAAAGTATTAATGCACATTGTAAAAACAACAATTTAAATGGTTTTCATTCCTTTGGAGGTTGAGAATGCCACTCTAAGTTCTGGTCTGCATATTAATTCAAGAGGTAGAGACCACATTAGTTTAAACTGGAATTCACAAAGATTAAATTTTTCAAGCATCCCTATTTATATTCTCTCTGTGCTTTCCTTCAGAATCTACAGTCTCCCTGCCCTGGTTGTGCCATAGCTCTCGACTGAACATCACCTCTGAATTTTCCATACCAGTTTAATCTTCCCTGCCCATGTCTTACATAAAATGATGGTAGGGATCACCGCCTTCTGCAATAGTAAATCTCACTATTGAGAGAAAAGCAGTACAATCCTTTATGTGTCTGTTGTTGTTGTTGTTTAGTCATTTAGTCGTGTCCGACTCTTCATGACTCCATGGACCAGAGCACGCCACACACTCCTGTCTTCCACTGCCTCCCGCAGTTTGGTCAAACTCATGTTCGTAGCTTCAAGAACACTGTCCAACCATCTCGTCCTCTGCCGTCCCCTTCTTCTTGTGCCCTCCATCTTTACCAACATCAGGGTTTTTTCCAAGGAGTCTTCTCTTCTCATGAGGTGGCCAAAGTATTGGAGCCTCAGCTTCACGATCTGTCCTTCCAGTGAGCACTCAGGGTTGATTTCCTTAAGAATGGATAGGTTTGATCTTCTAGCAGTCCATGGGACTCTCAAGAGTCTCCTCCAGCCTGTCTACTCAGAAGTAAACCATGAGTTCAATAATACTTCCATGCAGGTGAGTACATATAGGATTGAAGCCCTAATGAAATACTGCCTCCCCACCTCCATTATGCACACCTTTGCTCACAGGGCAATAACATTCATTTTTGGGACAACCATCCCATTTTCTACGGTTTTCTCCTACACAACTTTCAGCATTGTTTGAAGCTATTGACTCCAATTCTCTATTTGCTGCTAAGGTCAAGCACAATGAGAATAATCTTTGCTTTTCCTCCTGAGCCAGCCTCATTGTCTTAGTCTTCTGAACATTCATTGTAGGAGTATTTATTGCAGTTAGCAAATGTCCAGTGTAAGACAATAAAAGGGTTTTCAGATGAAGGTATACATGGATGTAACTCTGGGGCATTTAAGCAAAATGACTGAGTCCATAATTTGATATGAACTACGGGGACAAGAAGCTGTTCACTTGTTCGGAATGTTCCTGGAAAGGGAAAAAGTAGGTTACTTTTACTGGTTTAATTTGGACACCATGCCAAACCATAGGTTAACATGTCAAGAGAATGAGCTGCAGTAATATGCAGACATGTGCATCTCCCTTCCCTGGACCCCTCCAGGGCAGTTCTGATGGGAGATTGAAAGCTTTCTCTCCTGGTTTCAATCCACCAGTTGGACATGTTGTTCACATCACAATTTGAAGCTAGTTTTGTTTCAAACAAACCATATTTAAGACTAAATACTGTTTGCAAGTTCAGAGGGCACTACAAGCCATGTTAGAGCATGGCTTGTTCTCATCACACTAAAGTATGATTTGGCATGACATCTAGACCACGCCACTGATTGTAACTCTTTTTCTGAAGCTAGAGTATTTACAACACTTTGTCTAACTTCAAGTCCTCCATGTTCCGGAACAACCCACACATGGATACCTGTGTTTCTTCATTTCACTATTGCTGTTTATGTTACATTTTTTTTCTAGAAAATTGAGGTGGCTAACAAATCAGAAAATAAAGCAATGAGAAAGCCAAAGCAGAAAAAAGCTGAAAAAACTAGCAGTAGCCAGACACGTAAAATGAATTGATACCCAGAAATAGCTTCAGCCAATAACAAAAGCCAGGATTTATTACTTATACTTTCCTCTTTCTCCAAGACCAAGATCTATTCACACACAATATTCATTCCTTTGTATTTCCTTCTTTTCCGCCTCCCCTCTGCTTTAGCCGTGAAATTATCCTCTCCCCTTTCCTCTTCCTTAGCTTTCAACTGGTCTCATTTCTGTAGTCCATAGCCCATTCATTCTGCCTTTTCAAATTGTGTGATGGCAAAGGAATCTCTGAACTTTCACTAAAATTTTCTCTGAAGGATTACTGTGCCTTTGCAAAGATGATGGGGGTGGGGGAGAGATGCTGTTAAAATATAGTAATGGGTTTGTAACTTACCTCACTACAATGATCTTGACAGACACCAGGATGATGGTATTTTGATGTTATGACTCCAAAACTCATGAGGATAAGTGGATGTAACATCAGAAATGATTTGCTAACAATTGCCTCTCCAATACTTTTTAAATTTACATTTGTTTAACTATGGATAATGGGACAAGCAGGCCCCTTGCTGATTAATATTCTTGGGCTTTTAAATGTGTTTATGGGAGGGGGTTATTGTTTTGTTGCTACTGTTTGTGTTTTTACCTTGCATTTTGGTATATAAATCTAATAAATAAAAATACTGTAAATAAAGATCTGAGTAATCTTCCATGAGGTAACTAATACTGTTTTAGGGGCAAAAGGAGGGTAAAGGGGAGATGAATTTACCATTCCATTCAACCTAGGACATGTTGTTATTCTCATTTGACAGTGGAATGGATGATCTCAGGAGGCAGTAGATTGTCCTTCATTTGAGGTTTTTAAACAGAGGTTGGATGGTCATCTGCTTAAAAACTTTGAATGAAGGACAGTCCACTGCCTTCTGCGATCATCCATTCCAGCACATTAAACAATATGAGGGGCTGAATGTTTGAGATGAAGGCACTAATTTCCTGTCTTTAATTTTCATCTCTCTGTATCACCCTTTAAAAAAAGAAGAAGCTTCTGTCTATATCATTTGATAAAGGTAAAGGGACCCCTGACCATTAGGTCCAGTCGTGACCGACTCTGGGGTTGCGCGCTCATCTCGCATTATTGGCCGAGGGAGCCGGCATATAGCTTCCAGATCATGTGGCCAGCATGACAAAGCTGCTTCTGGTAAACCAGAGCAGCACATGGAAACGCCGTTTACCTTCCCGCTGTAGCGGTTCCTATTTATCTACTTGCATTTTGACGTGCTTTCGAACTGCTAGGTTGGCAGGAGCTGGGACCAAGCAACGGGAGCTCACCCCGTCACAGGGATTCAAACCGCCGACCTTCTGATCAGCAAGCCCTAGGCTCAGTGGTTAAACCCACAGAGCCACCTGGGTAATCAGGTGCAAAACCCAGCACTGCCAAGCCACCCCTTCACAAAGCCAATAGCTAATTTTCTTAAGGAAGGAAACACCTTAATGTGTGAACTTCCTTTTAGTTCAAACCAGAATCAGGGCTAAACTTGTAGAATCTTTTATCATTTGTAATGTTTTATCTTTTCCAGCATACTTTTAATTGCACAAGCTTTGCTGCTTTACCTAAACTGTTAAGCTAGGGTGGGCTTTACACTAAAAGGAACAGAATACTAAATAAAATATATTATTTAAATGCTAATTTTAATGATGAATCTCTACCCCACTCCTTCTCCCCACTCTCTGCCTCAGAACTTAACACAGATTTTGTATCCCAGGTCACGTTCCCAATGAAGAAGATATTTTACTTTGTGATATCAAGCAATTTTATTTTCTGAACTAAAATGAATCACATAACAATAACAAATGGCAGTGTGGCTAGCAACCCATTTCATCTTCGATTCTGATTTTTTGACACACACACCCCCCCAATCAGATCCTAAATCTATATTAAGATTCAAATTCAAAAACTGCCTCATTGGCTAGTTTTTGGCTGGCATTGCTCCATTGCCTATTTCAATTTCTGTACCTACGATGGCCATCACTGATAGCCTTATAGGCAGACAAGGCTAACAAAACTGGATTTAGCAAGTGGACGCAAGTGTGCTATCTGCCTTTCCTATTTTGCAATTGTTGATACATTCACATAGCCATTTGCTGCTTCTGAAAACTTTTAGGTATTTTGCTCAAGTGGAAACCTCTTGCCTGAGCTGTTGGGGGAAGTTATCTTCCTTAACCAGATAGGCTGCTCATCCAAAGTGCGCAAGCAGCATGTTTCTAGCTGTGATAGAACAGCTGCAGTGACCAAATATTTTTTAATGTCACGCTGAAATATTTTTAATTATCCCTGCTATCATAAAGAGTGCTAGGACAGAGTCCTCATGGTCGCATTAACCATCTTTATGGCTTACTCCATGAATCTGTCATTGTTTGATGAGTGATAATTGAGTACAAGACTTGTGGGTTAAGCAGAACACTGTTTATTGCTGTAAATATTTAATCTTTACAAAGTTCCCACAGGAGAATAGCCATTAGTACATGTTGAGTAGCTGCAGGTTGCTTTAAGCAAGAAGTTGCTTCCTCAATTGCAAATAGCCTAAGGGGGTAGAGGATCAGACAGAGTGTATTCTTTAAATGTGATGGAATACACAATCTATCAGGCAATACTAAAGTCCAAATCAAGCAATATAAAATTATTGCTGTTATCAAAGAATCATAGAATTGCAGAGCTGGAAGGTCCACCAAGGGTCATCTAGTCCAACCCCCTGCAATACAGGAATCTCAGTTAATCTCAGTGCTCACTGGAAGGACAGATCGTGAAGTTGAGGCTCCAATACTTTGGCCACCTCATGAGAAGAGAAGACTCCCTGGAAAAGACTCTGATGTTGGGAAAGATTGAGGGCAGAAGGAGAAGGGGACGACAGAGGATGAGATGGTTGAACAGTGTCCTTGAAGCTATGAACATGAGTTTGACCAAACTGTGGGAGGCAGTGGAAGACAGGAGTGCCTGGCGTGCTCTGGTCCATGGGGTCACGAAGAGTCGGACATGACTAAACAACAACAACAACAGTTAAAACATCCATGACAGATGGCCATCCATCAGGGACTCCTAACCTGGGCCCTCCAGCTCCCATTAGTCCTAGTCAACATGGCCAGTGCTCAGGGATGATAGGCCAATATCTAGCTAGTAACATGTTAGTCAACCTTGCCATCAACATTATGTGCCTTTACATGCACAGCTCTTATGCTTTTGAAAAAAAGATCAAGTACTATCCAAATAGGATATCTGGAATGCTGCTTCCTGTTAATGTAGACAAAACTGACCTAGATGGACCAATGGCTTGATTCAGAATAAAGCAACTTCCAATAAATGTTCCTGTCCTTAAATTAATTGAATGAACGCTGCAACAAATTGTGTACTGCAGTGTCTCATGAAAAATTCAGAAATAGAAAATGAAGAATTCCGAATTCAGCCAGTACACTACAAAAGTAAGACCAGTTGATAAGGAAGTTCAAAATCCAGAAGATATTATACATATTAGTATATCACCACCACCACCACCACCACCACCATCAGCTTATTAATATAGCCAACAAAATGCTTTTCATACCCTACAGGCAGTAGTGACATAGAAGTGGTGTGGGTGAACCCACAACTCTATTCACTCACATGGTTGAGAAACAGAGACACCCCTGCTGTAACTGATGACATTGCTTTTTGGCAGCAGCAGAAGATGTGTTACATGATGCAGACATGATACTAGAAGAGTAGTTAACAGCATTCAGAATGGCCAGGTGATATCAGTGACTCAAAAGTGGATTTTAAAAGAATATGCTAATTTCATAGCTCAACCTTCTCTTTGGCTCCCCAAATGCCGTAAAACATCTATCTGGTGAGGTTTACAATATTTAATATAGCTCTCTAACTCAAGTTAAAAGTGAAATCAAGCATGGAATGTAGTGAAGCTGAACTGAGAGTTTATCATGGACAGATTGAAAAACTGTAAAACAAGTTCAGAATTTGTTGTATTATCAATCTGCTCCAGTGAGAGCTCCAGATTTCATTAATGAAATAAAAAACGATGCTCAGCAGCTATACGACACACAGATCATCTTCCTGGATGTAACCCAGCCATGCAATATGGTGCTACGTCTAGCAAAAGGCTCACATACAATTCTCAATGGCTCCATATATAATGAACTTTGGGTGGATTGGAAACAAATGGTCACTGTCATGAATTTTATAGTGTAACAATCATTATGTATTTTCACTATCTTTTCCTATGTATGTAACACCATCTATATACACATTGATATGCACTTTTGTTCTGTACCAAGTAGTAAACCTAAACCTGGTGCTTGTCTTCTGTATTGGCAGAAGCACTTTGCCTAACATTGGCATCCAGCAATCTAAGTGTCATTGCATACAGTGTCCTTATAATATAATACCCTTTCTCCGAAAATAAGACATACCCATAAAATAAGCCATAGCAGGATTTCAAAGCATTTGTGCAATATAAGCCATACCCCCAAAATAAGACATAGTGATAGGCGCAGTTCTGGAGGGCACCAAGGAAGAGGCAGGGCTGGACATGTAATTAAAATAAGACATCCCCTGAAAATAAGCCACCATGTGTTTTTTGAGGAAAAATAAATATAAGACAGTGTCTTATTTTCGGAGAAACACGGTACCTTGAAACTGAACCAATGTATTGACACATTTGCAACACTATGCAAGTGTATACAGTCATACCTTGGAAGTCAAACGGAATCCATTCCGGAAGTCTGTTCAACTTCCAAAATGTTTGGAAACCAAAGTGCAGCTTCTAATTGGCTGCAGGAAGCTCCTGCAGCCAATAGGAAGCCACATAAGCCCTGTCAGACATTCGGCTTCCAAAAGAATGCTTAAAAAACGGAACACTAACTTCCGGGTTTTGATCGTTTGGGAGCCAATTTGTTCAGGAGATCCAAGGTACGACTGTACCAATTAAGTGCATCCTTGTTTTGGTTACATTTTAAACATAATTATTACATTGTATCTATCCTTTACAACTTGGTATGAGCTATTAGGATTGCATGCTGAGCTTATTGAAATGTGTTAAAAGCAACAGCCTTGACAGATACAAAGTAGCTAACAATAACATTGTGTTATTTCTTGTTATTAAAAGTAGTACTTAAAGCTAACCACAGAAACTGTAAGGCTGCACATCCAAGTGTGAATGATTTGCAGGAAGGCTGAAACATTTTTATGGAAGAGCCACAGGCACCCCCTAAACTATCTGCAAAACTCCAGCTGCTATTAGCTAGAAATCCTGAGATTTGTGTCATGGCAGGATGCCAGGTTGTCCATGGTTCATCAGAACCATAATTTTTACAACTTCTGGGGTCTGGGTGAGAAAGAACAATCAGTGCATCCAAACTGGCAAGATTACCTAAGGTTCAAGACATCAAAAGACTGCGAGGGTAAAAGGATCACCTAATTTTTCACTTGCAGCTCAGAGGGGAAAGTACTTTCGAGATACAGGTGAAACTCGGAAAATTAGAATATGGTCGAAAAGTGAATTTATTTTAGTAATGCAACTTAGAGGATGAAACCAATTTATGAGATAGATGCATGACATGCAAAGCAAGCCTTTATTTGTTGTAATTGTAATTATTTGTCATTAGGTGGGTGATTATAAATGGAATGTAATTAATGAAATGTAATAGTGATGTTTATTTTTGTATTATTCTAACTATTTGTTTTATTACTGTGGAATTTCCAAAAGAAAGCATTTGTGAAAAATAAAAAATAATAAGTTGCATTACTGAAATAAATCACTTTTTGATGATATTCTAATTTTCCGAGTTTCACCTGTAGTAAATGTACGAACCAGCCATCTCTACCAATTAGCATTGATCCTAAGCCAGTTCAATCTAGATTAGCATGTTTGTGAGTATACAGTACATTGGTGTGAATGGGAAATGTTGACTTCTAACTAACTTTAAGACTATTCCTTCCTGATCAATGATGCCAGGAATGCCCAGTGTTGTGTTCCATCCATGCATTGGTTCTTAAGAAAGCTTTATTTTAAACTCTATCTTGGTGTAGTTACTGAGTCTTTCCTAACAGTGGCCCTATACTACCTGGGCAAGTCTGAACAACCTGCACATGTCGTCTTTTTTTGAACCTCTTTGAACTGTTATATGTTGGGAGGCTGGTTCTCCATTTCTTCATGACTAAATAGCCAGCCTGTTAGGTATTGTAGGGACTACTTTCAGAACTGGAGATCAGAGCCCTGCTGAGAACACGGAGTTCACATCCAGCCATTTGTATTGGGGCCGTGGCCTTTATGTAACATGGACAGAATGGATATCACATTTATTTTCACGCTCTATAAAAGAGATATAGCAGATGCGACCTGCAATGCACTTGGTCCTGAAATATTCCACCAAGGTAACACACAATAAGTGGCTTGCATGGTATGACCCAAGCCATTTTCTCAAAACACCTGGTCAACATGCACATTGAAAGTGAATCTACAGTGATTTTGGGCAATTGAATGACTTGTAAGTTCAGTTCAACTTTTAGATTGTTTAACACCAAGTAACCTCTGGAGTACAGTTTTTCCAGATGGCGTCGCATTTTCCTTGAATCTTATATAAACTTGGATAACTCTCAAAACTGCAGAGTTTGCATCCCTTGGGACCATTAGCTCAGCTTATAGTACGTTGTGCATTAGCATCTGATATATAAATGGGGATAATGGTGTGTGCTTTTTGTTAAAGATGTACTTGATTCATCAGGCAGAGCAAGCCACTTCTGTGTGTGGAATATTTTCAGCATATCATTTTCTTAAAAAAATAAATTGTTAAGCAAGTCCTGTCCTTTTCCTTAATATACACAGGAGACAATTGTCCTTAACTGTGACAGTAGACAATCCAATGTCAAGCTGTTTTGAAAAGTGAATATGGTGGACCCAAGACAAACTGTGACCTAAATTTTTACAAAGAACAATCAGTATATTGTACCTAGTGGAGACTTTGTCTTTGCAGAAAGCACTTCTGCTAGCACAAAGCAGTGCATTGTTCTGTACTTCTCTACACCATATCTGTTCTTGAAAGCTGCTCTCATCCCACCCCACAGAGCAGGTTTAGCGGGAGGGAGGGAAGGAGGGGATCAGCAAAAAGATGGTACCCCACCTGGCATGTAGGGAGCTGCTGGAGATCAACATTGCAGACAACCCACTGACAATTTTTCAGTGCCAGGTAAAGACTTACCTTCTTCTCCTCCATGCCTTTTAAAATACTGAGATGATGATATTTTGTTACCAGTGTGCCACTTCCTTTGACTGTTGCATGGATTGTTTTCTTTTGTTGCTAGAATGTATTTATACTGATGTTTTTAAATCTACTGTAAGCTGCTTGGAGACCTTTGGGTAAAAAGCAGCTAACAAGTCTAAAGGTGGTGGTGATGATGTTTAAATCTTCCTTGAAACAGTTTCTTAAAAAAAAAAAATCCTGCATCATGACCCACTCTTTCCAGAACCATTGGGACATCCCCCTCAAAGTAGAAAATGTGCACCCAAATTTGGCAACTCTGTATGTGTATGCACATTGACTGTCAGTGCACACTGTCTAATAATGCAATCACAATGTGCCTTAGCAGTATGTGTGATGGGATGAAATGGCCTCCTGACACTGGCGTCACTTATGCTTACCTGGACAAGGCTTGCAAAGGTGGATCTAAGGGAGCCACAACTATGAAGTCCAATGGAAGGCGAGAGGCAGGGGGCACAAGATTTTGGCATTGCACAGGGTGCCACTAAAATTTGAGGTGCTCAATTCTTCCACTGGGGCTGGGCCAGGAGGACAGCATGGTCAGAGTTGTATGGGTGCCCTGGTGGAAGCAGTGGATTGATGGTAGAGGTGCTGCTGGTGCAACTGCTTGGCCCTGACCTCACAGCTGCCCCACCTGAGCCCCATCCCAGTAAGCACCAGTGAGGCCACTATTGAGAGAGTGACTCTGACCCACTTCAAATGCAAATATTGAAAATGTGGATGCCATAGATGGACGTACAATTATCCAACACTCAGATGGATCACCTTCCTAAAAGATTATCTACCTGCCCTAGTCACCTTTATTTTCTTTCCTTTTTGTATATCAGTTCCAGAGATCTGAAAGTATCCCATGACTGACCTTTTGGGAAGGACTGGACTGCCACTTGGCCCTCCGAGCTCTTCCTTTTCTCTCCTCCACATTCTACCCAGTCTGCTCAGGCCCAGTCTATTTAGAAGGTCATGAAATGGGAACAGGCCCCACCACATTCTTTTGTGGGTGCCATGTATCCTCCTCCTCCTCCTCCTCCTTTGCCCTGGACATGTTGATGTCTGTCCTGAACCAATGAGCCCAGAGCAGTCCCACTTGGCCGGAACACACCTACAAACACACCTACAAAGCCCTTCAAGAAATTATTCAAGCTTGGATTTTGCAAGATCTTCAAGGTGTGTGTGGGGGGAATCAGAGAACTGTAAAGTTAAAGTTACAGGTAGGTAGCCGTGTTGGTCTGACATAGTCGAAACAATAATAATAATAATAATAATAATAATAATAATAATAATAATAATAAATTCCTTCCAGTAGCACCTTAGAGACCAACTAAGTTTGTCATCTTATCTCTATCTGTTTCAGTGTATCTGAAGAAGTGTGCATGCACACAAAAGCTCATACCAATGACAAACTTAGTTGGTCTCTAAGGTGCTACTGGAAGGAATTTATTATTATTATTTGTAAAGTTAAATACATTACTAATGCAACCATATGGTGATTTCCATATGTTGCAAGTTAACTGTTCAGAGCCTATTTCAGTTCCGTGAGATCATTTTTAAAAAGAAAGAAGGTGAGGAGGAGATCCTAGTGACACCATGTTGCCCTTGACCTCAGAGCTGGTCAACTGTGAAGAGAAGTGCTTTCAGGTTTTGGAACTTCATAGTGTAACCTGTTTAGCATCTATTTTCCAAATGACCTTTGTTTGCATTGTTGCAAGCAACATGATGACATGGCATTTATTTTATTCATAGATTTAATAGAGCTTATTAAGCTTGGGTTTCAGGGTCATAGAATTTGCCATAGTTTATATTTAACCTGGGTTGATCTTCAAATTTGTATTCTTTAGTAGATGGATATGAAGCTTTCAGAAGTCTATGCCCGTAATGTTTAGTTAATGTATCTCTCTCTCTCTCTCTCTCTCTCTCTCTCTCTCTCTCTCTCTCTCTCTCTCACACACACACACACACACACACTCTTCAGAAGAAACATTCCTTATAAATTGCTTAAAATAGAATGCACACACATACACAATTTTAACACTGGTGGAAAGTTTGCTAAACTGTATTCTGAATGACCTGATCAAATATTATAAGAAATGTCAAATAAGTTCATAGTGTAAATCATTTCCCTTAACAAAGAAGTAAGGAAGCCTTCTCAAGCTACATTTCCACAAGCAAGTGGTGAACAGAGCGAATGGCAAAAGCAGGCAGGTTCAGTGTCAAAAGAGCATTACAAAAGTGCGCAGAACAACTAATGTAACTCTAACTTTGAATGTGGCAATGTGCAGATTTGTATTTCTCCTCATCAAGATAATTTTGCATTCTTCATTTGTTTGTTGTTTTTCTTTGTTACTATGGTACATAATTTGGTGTTTTTATATTGTAAACCACCCTGTGATTCTCTGATGAAGGGCAGTATAGAAATCTAATACCGTAAATAGTACTTATAACAATAATACTTAAACTGGCTGCTTCCCACATAATTAGCGAGTGATAACAGGGTTATTTGAAAACCTTGAAACAATTTTACCTTTCTAAATGGGGGAAAGAACTCAGCATCTAGCTATTCTAATTTGTGTAACAAAATCTTTGATGTGCTAGGCATAACAGAAAAAAGAACTGTAAATCAAAATTCAAAGAGTCTCATTGTTATAAATAAGCAATAAGAGTATAATCATATGAAATACTAAATATTTTTCAGCATTCACCACCACATTCATTCAATCCCCACTAGTGTGCTTTAGTAGGATATCAAACAACCCTCATCTGCAGTCCACATTTTCCTAAATTCCAGCTGCTACCACAGTTTTGATAATTTACATTCCATTACTATCTAATGATCCAAAACTCAGTTGTAATAATGGAAACCAATTGTGGACCTTTGACACTAATATTCACACAGTCATGCTGTGTATTAGAAATTCAGTTCGTGCCCTAGTCGTTCCCATAAAATCAGAGATGGAGTTCCGCACAAAATACTAGCAAACAGGTTTTGCCACAAGAGCATTAGATAATTTTCATAACTTGAATAGATGGCTGTAGCACACAGAATCATAATAGTTGTTAAAATGACAATTGTAGCCATATGTATTAAGAGAAATAGGCTGCAAACTATAGTAAGTTGAATAAAGTTCGTTTTAATTATTAGGTTCAGATCAAGTATCACACACAGAGCTTTGATAGACATTTGCAAAATGGATACAAGAATGAAAAACATCAAATTAAAATAGCTTTCATGTAAGTAGATCAAATACTATAACACCAGTTCACCAGAAAAACAAACCAAGGCAAATATGAAAAAAATTAATCCCAGAGAAGTCATTGTGGAGTTAAAAGTATAAGACTTGGCAAGGGCTCTAATAATGTAGATGTTAATCGAATAGTAGGCATGTTTTATTTCTTCTCTGTTTAGATGGTATCTGTCAGGAATTCAGACTTGGATTTTTGAACCATTTTTCTTTTCAGTTGAAGTTTTAAAATAATGTTTATTGGAAGTCAACTTATACCCTAACACAGAGTTCATTAATCTTTTCAGGCCATTTGGAATTTTGAAAAAGTGCCAGTCATAAAATGTCTGCCACAGCTAAAGGGGCATAAGGACCACAAAATGGTGCTGGCATAGCCACCTCCAACCCCGAATCAGTTCAACCCCTTATCAATGGAAAACAACATCAACCACCAATGTGCTTGCTCATGGAGAGAAGTTATTTGCCCCACTTCTCTGTTCAAAATAGGAAGGAGAGTGTCCAGTCTTGGCATTCAATGAAATGCAGGCATGTTTAGGAGCCTTGTTCAATGTAGGAGAACTTACAGTGCAAACAAAAACTGAGCAGGGAAATCAAACAGACTGTCACGCACTTTGAGAATATTTACTGAAGTCTTTCCTACTGATGCCGTCACTGGTGGGCACATTGGCACCTATGGGTGCCCCATAGTTGCTCCCTTTCTTGATAGATTTGTTACTGAATGAATTTTAGGGTGTCAAAACAAAGCATATCCTTAAATTCTTCCTAGAGGCATAATTCAAAGGAGGCTTGAGCAGTCTATTTAACTTAGTAGGGTATAACCACCTAATTTTGCCTTAGAATGTTTGTTACCCTTTACTTTTGCTTAGTGAAGAGGGAATTTAAAATATTTAGAAAATTAACTTTCCATTTATTTTGAAGTTTGTTTTTCTACTTTGGGCTAATTTCATGTATTTATAAAGTCTGAATGCACTGTGGCAATATAGGTGGAGCTGTTTCCAAGCTACATCTTTTGCAGGGGCTCAATTGGTACCAGCGCCTTCTGTCAAGAGTTTGGGTGTAACCTTTGACGCCTCCCTTTCCATGGAGGCGCAGGTTGCATCCACAGCAAAGGTGGCATTTTTCCATCTCCGCCGCATCAAGCAGTTGGTCCCTTACCTCTCTCGCCCCGATCTGGCCACAGTGATCCATGCGACGATCACCTCCAGGCTTGACTATTGTAACTCGCTCTACGCAGGGTTGCCCTTAAAGCTGACCCAGAAACTCCAGCGGGTGCAGAATGCCACGGCGAGGCTCCTTACAGGGTCCCGGCCGCGGGATCACATTCATCCAGTGCTTTACCAGCTGCACTGGCTCCCGGTGGAGTACAGGATCAGGTTTAAGGTGCTGGTTTTGACCTTTAAAGCCCTATGCGACTTGGGACCCTCGTACCTACAGGACCGCCTCTCCTGGTATGCCCCACGGAGGACCTTAAGGTCCACAAATAATAATATTCTGGAGATCCCAAGTCATAAGATGGCTAGATTGGCCTCTACTAGAGCCAGGGCCTTTTCAGTACTGGCCCCAACCTGGTGGAACGCTCTTTCCCAGGAGACCAGGGCCCTGCGGGATTTGTCATCTTTCCGCAGGGCCTGCAAGACAGAGCTGTTCCGCCTAGCCTTTGGGTTAGACTCAGCCTGACCCCTGTGTTTTCCTCCCTCATGGCTTGGATTTATGGCCTACTTGAAATGAGGCTGCACTTTAAATTTTAATACTGTATTTTAATCTGTATTTTAATTAATTGTTTTTATGTTTTATTGTAATTCTGTTGGTGTCAGCCGCCCTGAGCCCGGTTTTTGACTGGGGAGGGCGGGGTATAAATAAAAATTTGTTATTATTATTATTATCCCTTTCCCAACTCATCTGTGCTAGAAGAATCTGAAATAGCAGGAAAAGTTTTTTACCTCCAGAGTGTGGTCCTTTGGTACTTTCTGAGAACTATATTCAGATGTGCAGAAACAAATGATCTAAGATCTCAAGTGGTGTAGATTTCCATTAGGTTGCTTCTTCCAATGGTCTTCCATACCGGTACAAGGACACATGCAAAACTTAGCATGTAAAGGTTGTTAAGTATAATTGTTTAATTGTACACTGAAATGGAGAATGCCTATATGTATATTGCTAATAGAAAATTCAATTGGAGTATACTATAGCTACAAAGAACGCTCTAAACTTCAAACTGGGTTAATGAACTGTTGATGTTAGGGTCTGATCTTTCACATGAGTGTTTAACCATAGATCACATGTTTAAGGTATTCAGTTGCAAATTGTCATTTTGAAGGGAGTTGCTTCTGGTCGTTTCTTCCCAGGCATAGTGGGAGAAAGATGTGCAAATGAGTCTCTCTAGGAGAGAATAAAGCTCTAGGCTAATAAACAATGTAAGGATAGAGGTCTGCTTGGAATTATATTATATTTTAATAGAAGATGCTGAGCCTATGCTTGAATAAGCATTTGGGTGAATCATTGATTGTTTTTGTACCTATTTTGAAAGAGTTCTGGTTAGTAAAGCTTTGAATCAAAATTATGGGTCTCAGAATTCTTTCCTACTGATGCCATCACTGATTCAGAATTCATGCATTATATTTTGCAATCTGTGAAATATTAATAACTGCAATAAAGGTGAGGGCTATAACAGTACCCTCTGCCTTGACAAACTAGCTTTCTATGTACAGAGTATTTATATGAAGTATTCCAGCAGATGGTTCTCCTCATATAGACTTCCATCAGCAGTCTGAAATGGTCAGTCCAACAAAAGCTACACTACATTACTGCTAAGAGTGACCTCAAGCTACATTAGGAGGGTGCTGGTGTTGTGGAAGATGGGGTGATTAATAAAAGCAATCCTCCTGTCAGACTGGGAACATCCCCTCATTCCTCCAGTTTAGGATATTCTACCATTCTTCAGCAGAATTTCTTTTCTTTCAGCAAGGTAAACAGTTCATATATATGTCAAACAAAGCTTTAATAATAAAGAAAATCATAACACAATAGCACAGTCTCTGAAAGAAACTAAAACATGAGGCAAGAATGAAGCAAGAATGACACCCAAAGGGAGGGTCCAATTCCAGAGCACAACACAAAAGCCCCACCCACCAGATGCCAGACATTCTACTAATCAATTTAGGCCCCAGTGCTTTTCTACAGGTGGAATGGTGCATGGGAATGGAGGCAGGCTAATTCAACACAGAATAATTCTACCCCATTCATTCATCTGCCACAAGCAACTCACCCCAAGGGGCTTCAGCACACAAACTTAAGAGATCAGTTGTTGAAATCCTAGTAGATTTTGACAAGATCGCTCGAGCTTCACCACAGAGCTCTCACTGTGTTGGAACTGCAGACGTCATCATGAAATGGAGTAGGAGAAGAACTAGACAACTAAATCTACCCATGACATAAGATAATTAATTCTGTTATTCATAAAGAATGGTGTCCAGAATATTTCCTCAATTAAATTGGGCAAAGCGAACCATTACATCCCATGATGAGTAAAGTATAGACCAAAGTATTAAAGTAACAGAATATTGTAAATTTCTGTGCCTTTCAATATTCTCTTTCCTTTCCCAAAGCTTTGAAAAGAAAGCTTCATTATCTCAAAGTTTTGATGCATGCTGGAGGGAAAAGTTGATCCTTTACTCAAAACTGCTTTGAGCAGATATTGCCTGGAATTAATTCAAACTATATCCATGCAGCTGTAATAAAAATAATTGAAACTTTTATGGATAATAAAAAGACACATTCAAAGTTAAAAGCAAGCTTTTGAATAAGCTGTGGTCTTTTTGCTGTGATATGTACAGTATGGCATTACAAAACTACAAAAGAAGAAGTACTTTATTCTGTTTCATATACCGGTACTTTGTAGACCTAATGAATACATATAGTGGAAAGAGCAGCACATTACAGATGTACTCTGTTCCTTAGTTTTAATGATAGTTTGGTTATAGGATGCTATAACACAAAGGTCAGTTGTTGATGCAGATTACATGTTAGTAGCTTCTGTGACAAAACAATTAACTAAAATTTACTGCTAAATTTGCAACAGTGCTTTAATGTCAAGCGCAGTGCCAGATAACAAATAACACTAATTAAAGTTCTAAAAGAATTGAAATTTTGGAGTAGACAGCATTTTTGTGAGCGTATGGTTGTTTAAGCTGGGAACAGTAAGCCTACTTCATTAATTAATGAAGGATCCATATGCTCTGCTTTTTAGAGGTGCTGGCGGCTGAATGTTTTGTTTATCAAGGGATAAATTGTTTCATAATGGTTTACCTCTACAAGCAGGCAATGAAAATGCATCAGTTTGGTGATTCCTCTCATCGATAGTCTCCTGTAATTATAATCTAATATCAGTATCCCTGTCTGAATAAAGAATGTGCATTGGAAGCAAATGGGGTCGTTTTTAGCAAATGGAGCCAATGTGAGGTCAGACATTTTGAGCTCTATCTGGAACTCAACTAAAGAGACTGTAGGCAAGCTGCTGAGTTTCACAGACATTTTGCTGAGCACTTATGAAGTGTGTGTTCTTATATCAAGCCCATAGATGAACTTGGCAGAATTAACATCTAAACTTTATTTTGAGCATTTGCCTTAGGCCTGTCTGAAAATTGGCTATTTTATTTGATAATCAGCTTAACAGCAATGTCTTACAAAGAATGTGACAGAAAGCAACTGCTTCTGATCAGTCTGCAAAGAATAAAGTCATTTGTACAGGTGTACTACTGAAAGTTTTAACTGTGAGTACTTAAAATACAACAGCTTCCTTCCTTCCTTCCTTCCTTTCCATACCTCTTATATTCCAAAATGGCAAATGTAAACTGATTCAACAGCCATTCCTAATATAAAACCTATAAGCTTCTAGTAATATTAAATGAAATGTGACTGATTCAGATATATCTTAAGTATATAAGTTTAATACAGTACTCTCCCCAAACAACCCGAGACATTGCTATGAACAATTCTGAACTATGGACATAAATTAAGGAGTTATGGGAGCCTGTATATGCAGTGGGAAATGTATATATTTAGTAGCCCATAAGTAGTATAATAGCTGTTAATAGCAAATTGATACAGCTTAATGATTATGGCAGTATGTTGGGCAGTGGGATGCCTCGGCATGCAAAAAGCAACAAGTGGAACCCAACCATGATAGTAGAAAGGATTTCGAGGTGATAGAATTGCTTTCCTGAGATCCAAGCCATTCATGAATCCTCTGAGCTCAATTCCTTCAGGAATCCATAGTTAGCTTTGAAAGACATTTCTCCTGAGCCCAGTTGTCTCCCCCTTTGACCAGTGAAATGTTTACAGATACTAGTAACCACTTTTTAACATTCCAACTTTTACGGTCAAATGATCATGCCTTATTATCTGCAATGTCTACACTCTGCCAAAAAGTCTACTTCGTTATATTGGATTTGAAAGGTTTGTGATGTAATGTTATTTATTTTACCCCACCTTTCAAATCTGAGCTATGTAATTATTTCATGTCAACATTAATGTCTGAGATGTTTCCTTTTTGATTTTGTAATTTGCTCCCTGCTAGTTTCCTGAGTTAAGGGTCTGTCATTTTAGGTGCTTATGTGCCAGCTATTTCTTATAACACCTGGCTACTCCTTTATTGGCAGATGGATGTGCTGATGCAGAACAAGAGCACCAAAGTGTGAAATAAACACCTCTTTGGAGATATTATTAGTCAAGCATTTTGATGAATCCTCCTTAACTTGAAGTGGTGTATATCCACATCACCAACCAATCTGTCAGCTATAGTCAGGGTACAACTTGCTGAGAATGCTTCATCTTAGCACTATGGTTAACATTTGCCTCAGAACTGAATGTAAGTCATCATTTTGAAAGGTTTCCTTCCTACACCTCCCAAAACTTGTACAGGAATGAATGAATAGTGCATTCAGCACAACCTATAAATATCTTCAATATTCTAATTTTGTTGCATTGAAATAATAAAGTAATGTTTGAAGAAGCTTACAGTTTCTACCTTATTGCAAGGTTCACCATTATATTCATAACTACATTTTAATTTCATGGGGATATTTTGAAACTGCTTTTCTCTCATTTAGTTTTCTAGTTGCTTCAATGAATAAGGGTTGCATTGATCAAAGAGGGTTAAGGTGGGAATATTGATCATAGAATTTCACCACAAATATTGCTTCAGAAAATAGCCATGACCTTCATATTAAAATTGTTTAGGGTATTTCAATGGCTAAATGCATTACATTTATCTCCTACTTGCAAGATAACATACAACTGTATTTTACTGTATTAAAAACTGGTCACGCTATGAAAAACAGACCCAAAAATTTCCATCCATTCATCACAAAGGTCTTCTCTGAATATTTTGCTATAGAGATTTTATTTAATCCTATCATTTTAGTAGGTTATCAGTATAACAGAATGTTTATTATGACTCTTTCTGCATGTTTATTTTGATTAAATCCCACTGGATAAAATATAGCTTAATTCCAAGTAAATATGCATAGGACTGCAGCCTTAGTTGCATGAAGACATAGAAGCAACTAACTTGATAAGATTAAAACATGTTCTAAGTGTCAAGTATGAAAACAGATAAGCCCAAAAGATATTCAAGTTTGTTGAAGATGTGATGCTCTTTGTCCAGAAAGACATTAGAAATAAGTGAGAATTATGGAATCCATAATGTAGCTCAATTTATGATTGAGTAAATTAATAGGCAAAGAAACCTTGATGGCAGCATCTGCAACACAAATTCTTCATTCACTACCCTTTAAAAAGTATCTGAGAATGTGAAAAAGCCTAGCAGTTTTCACAACAGAGAGAAATAAAGCAGTTCCACTAATTAACTGTATTGGAATCAGTCCTGTTGAATATCAAAAAAATCATGAAGTCAGGGTTGAAGACTGATCTAGAATAAGCTTATGGATGACAGCAAATAATTCATAATGCTTAAATCCCAGCACACTGTGAAGATCTGCAGACTGATCTCTAAGTGACTAGGCAACAGCCTGTCAGAGGAAATTCGCTGCAAGCAAGTGCAAAATGATGTAGATGTAGGAGCCAAAGAAAATCCCTAAATTTACATATATTCTAATGAACTTGCTGTTCATAACCCCAAGACACGACAGGGGTGCTATTATATAAATCAGTTGTCAATCATGTTGATATGGTAGTATCTTGTTCAAACCTTTTGATCTGAAGAACTGGCTTTACAGATTCCTTATCTATGCAGATTTGTCATGATGAATCAGTATACTTTCATCTCTTGGTGATACTTGGCAGGCTATTTTTAAATCAGGTTTTATTGAAACTGAATGGTGAGTGTTGTGTTCTGTAGAAACAAGACTCCGTCCCTTTGGATATTATTCTGCCTGTTTACATTCCTCCATGAATTCCGAGTCTCCAGGGCTCAGGTAGTTGTATATATCTCTTCCACCAGAATATTTTGAAGTTTTACTCCACATGTGTTTCATATCAAATTCTTTTGATGAGGACTTTTCTCTTGAATAAGGAAATATTAGGTGTGATCAGGTAAATACAGTCCAGGGGCAACTGTGATCCATAGCACAACCTACAGAAGGAAAGTCACATAAATATTGCAAGGAAAATCCAGAAAGAAAAGCAATCCTGACAATATTTTACTGGGGGAAAAACAGTGTATAATTTGAGGAGAAAGTAACAGAGGGGTTACTATCCTTACTTAAGGTCTTGTACAAAGCAGGAAGATATTCAGCCCACCATACAGAGGAAAACTCCCACAGAGCTACAAGACTAATCAGAGCACATCAGCAAACTCCATGCCACTCAGCTTGGTTAATGAGCAGCAGCTCCACACGTCCCTCTCTTGGCTAGTTGACTTTAACATTAACATAATTTACCCTTTAGTTGTGCATGGAATTATCTCTGCTATTGTACTTCAAATAGCCTGCCCATCTTTTTTCAAAGCACTGTCTAAAAAGGGAGAGTTTGTTATGGATCGTGCGGCATGTGAAGCTGGTACTACAATGTAGGCACATCTTTTCATCCCCCCCAAAAAAAACATCACCAAAGTAGGGGATTGCCATTTTGTGTGTGACTTTGGATAGGTGGCAAAAAGGATGCTCTCAATTTGCCTCAGCCCTAGTATAAGCAAAAATAAAGTCAATGCAAAATTAATCAAAGAAAGACAAAACACATAATGCAACAAGCCTCAAAACAAGGATGAATGAAACAGTACTCTGTGCTAAATGGGAGCATACATTTAAGAGGCATATCCGAAACCTCATAGTGCTGTTAAGTGGGAAGCCACATTAATTAGTAAGTGAGAGGGGGAAGGAGATTGTTTAGGAATGAATGTTAAAAGTGGGGAAGCATGAGAAAGCAGGAAAATAAGCCTAAAGCTTTGTCTGTATTTGGTAGTGCTAAAAACTACACACTGCTGAGGATGATATTTATCTAAAATTGTAGCTAGCTTTAGCATGTTTCCATCTCCCCTATATATAGCAATATCAATTCTAGTGGTTACAGTAATCAAATTCTATATGAATCACCAGGGCCGTCTTGAGCAGATCGCGCGCCCTGGTGTTGAGGGGCGGAGATCGCTCCGCCGCTCGCCCCGCCCTCGCAGGGCGCAATTGGTTTCCGCGCAGCTTTGTCGCGCGGCGCCCACCTTGCCAGGCCAGCGCCCAGTTTACCAGCCCCCCGCCGTGGTGCACTGCGCCACCGGGGGTCTATGTAGAGCCGGCCCTGTGAATCACCCCTATTCACTTTGTAATTCAGACTGTGCCCAGAGCTGATGCACACCCTTGCATCATGGGCCTTAAGCCCTCTTCTCTTCAACTCTGTCCAGACCAGCAAGCTCCCCACTACCTCTGGGAGGGTTTCACACAGGGCTCCAGAATTCCAACCTTAGGCAAGCACAGTTGCAGTGAGAGAACATCTGCAAAATGGCAAGGCAAACATTGAAATAGAGTGGGCTACTGGCAGGGTCCCTATGGAACTTATCAGTACCTCCCCTGGGCATCATCCCCAAGAAGGTCCCTGGTGAGTTCAGATTAATTCACAATTTGTCTTACCCCAGAGGCGGGGGTCTGTGAATGATGCCATCCTGCCAGAGTTATGCTCAGTTATACACATCTTATGACCATGCTGTCTGAAGCTACAACCCCAGGGTCCTTATGGGAAAGTGTCACATTAAATCCACCTTTCACTTGCTTCCTTTGCATTTGGATATTTTCAACCTTACTGGGTTTAAAACAGAATGATTCCTGGTACATGGGCTGCTCCATTGTATGTATGTGCTGCCTTTGGTGACCAATTATTTGGATGGTTTTTTAAATGATTGGCCCTGCAGCCTCTGCAATTTCTTGCCTCACTCCCTTCTGGCAGCCCTCCAGTCTTGAGCAGTGGAATTGGGAATCCCACTGGCAGCAGAGAAGACTGAGGGTCCTTAGAAACCTTGTATCACAATAGCTTCTTCAAAAGAAGTTTACCCTGTGCCAGGTGCAGTCCCTCCTGGATCACCTTAACTTTACTTGCTGAGTGATACCCCCAGGTTGCACCTTCTGTGCTCACCTAGTGCACCCAACTACTGGGGCAATTCCACCTCACCAATCTCTTAGGCTGATTTGGGGGGTGAAGTCTTATTAGCCTTCCTGAAGACTTACAATTAGGTTTCCTTCTGGTAGGACTTACCAATCACTGCCATTATTTCCAATGGTCTGAATTGTGTTAAGGCAGTTTCCTGTGATCCTGTCCTCTCTACTGCTGAGCATAGGAAAATGCCCTATATACCGGTAGAATCAGACTACTGGAAGGCAGTGCATATGTCTTAGCATGCATAGCCTAGTTCAGCCAAAACCTATCCTGACTTAGTTCATTAGGCATTTGGATTTTGTAGTTCAGTTCAATCAGAAGAAAGTTGAATTTTCGGGCTGAGCTCTAGGGATACATGCAATTGTCAGATCAAAACCGACCTAGACATACTCTTTTAAAAAAAACCTTCTGAAATGGATTCTTTTTGAGTGTATGATTTACACGCAAGAGTTCCCAGATTCAATACCTATCATCTCAGGTAGGACTGCAGATGCTGCCCAGAAATCCACAGCCAGCCACTGAAAGCAATACTGAGTTAGACATACCAATGAACTGACTTGATGTTCAGCTCTCTCCTTAGGGTCTTCATAAGCTCAATCTCTGAGTGGGCAATTGATGCCTGTCATCTCTGAGGTGCATCCATATACATGCATAGTTGAGAGAGAGATGCAGTTTGTACCATTTCCTCAAAGCCTCTCTGAGCCTGTAAACTGTCAATGCCTTTGAAGCTGTTCAAAGTGCTGCCAATCACCACTCCAGTGATACAAAATTAATAGGACTGGTTTAACTGACTTGGATGAGCCAGAACTATACTCTGATAAAACGGGCACGGGTAGCTGATTCATAAGTTCTAACTAGTGAATCGTGCATGCCAATGCGGTGCCTCTGGGCACCATGGCACCTTCAGGCATCAAGGACCCTTGTTTTTTGTGTTGTTGTTGTTGTTGTTGTTGTTGTTGTTGTTGTTGTTGTTGTTGTTGTTTTTAATATGGGCTAGCCTTTATTGGTTGTAGACTTTGGATGGCACTGCCTGCTTTTTTGTTTGTGTTTTATTTGTAGGGGGGGGTGCGTTGTGAACATCACTCTTTTTTCTTCTCTTAAATTAGTGTTTTGTGGTTTCCAAAGGAATTCCTAGTTCCAAAAAGACCAAAAACGATGTGTATATTGTATCCCTACTATCCAGCAATAATATGAAGAAATAGTGTCTGAGCATAATTCTATGAACCTTATCATTTCCTCATTCTGCATATTTCAAATGCCATTGCCATCTGAACTGTACAAAATCTCTTTTTTGATGTATTCTTTCCCTTTAAAAATCAAGTCTAGATTGGGTGAGGCTGCTCTTATTTAAACACCATTGAAAGACAGCCAGCTATAGTATCTTAAAAAGCATTATTCACAATCAGGGAGAAGGGAGAGGCAGTGAAGATTTGCTGCTATGGCAAAATTTGTAGGTCTGGTACTGAGTAGGGCAGCTTTAAGAAAGAGTTATCCAAAATTGCTGGAGGATAAAGCTACTAATGGGAACTAGCCACGGTGGCTGTGTGCTACCTCCAGTGGAGGTCATTTGCCTCTGAATAACAGCTGTTGGGGATCACAAAATAAGGGATTTCTGTTGAACTCATTTTCTGATTGTGAACTTTCCATAGGCATCTGGTTAGCCACTGTGAGAACAGGATGCTAGACTAGATAGGGCTTCAGTCTGATCCAGCAGGATTCCTCATATGTTATTCTATGACTGCTGAAACATTTTTAATCAGCCTCAATGTTTCCTAGTCCACTTGAAACTCTAACAAGCAGCTTTACAAAAGCATGGAGGCTCACATCTGCCTCATTCAACCCTTCTCATCCTGCTGCAAATAGGACTTGGATTGATCTACCAGCTGTTTCTAGTATTTTATTTTTAAGTATTTTAAGTATTTTTATTTATTACAAGCTGCCTTGAAAGAGTTTACTTTCAATGATGGTGTACATTTCCTCTGTATACTATATTTGCTATCATCCATAATCATGCTGGCCAATGAACGTGCATGTGTGGCCAAAAAGAGTGCAGGAAACAAGAGGTCTGAGCTGAGCCAAGCAGTCTGGCTATGTGAAAAGGCATGTGAATTGGTGGAGTGGATGGGTGGAGTAAGTAGATAAGTGAAGGGGAGAAAGTCTTTGTACTCTTCATTCCCCTAGTCCTCATGACTGGCAGCAGGGATGGGGCAGCTTGGAGCTTGGGGCGAGTTGTGAGGGGAGAAGGTATTTTGGATAAGCTGTGGGGAAGGAGTGAGTATTGAGTTATCTGTGAGGAGAGTAGGCAGACTGGAGTGAGCTGTGAGGGAAAGGAGCAGATTTTGGCTAGATGTGAGGGGATGGAGGTTGGCAATGTGGTAAGGGGTTTGATGGGGTGACCGATAGATGAGTTTGGTGAGCAATGCAAGCAGGGACAGCAGCCCCCAGAACAGAAATAAATAAATAAAACAATAAAAATCAGGATTTCCCCCCCCTCCTCCAATAACATCTGAAACATGACAGCTTCTCAGCCACTCCTGTAAGTGTCCTAAGCTGGTTGGCTCATATTTGTAGGTGGGTAGAATGAATTAATGCCACTATATTGCATTTTAGGAGAGGGCTAACTTTCCTTTAATGGTGGTGGGGGAAATTTCACCAAATTAATGCCTACAAGTATATATTTTTGTCCTTATTGAGACAGCACAAGAGGGCAACTGCGGTGAAGACTTTTTTGTGTTAACATTTTACAATACATTTGCTATAGCTTTGTTCCTAGTTCCTGTTGGGGTGTGCCTGCTCTTTCATGAACTGAAGTGGAAATAAAACATTAAGAGAACTGAAAGAATGAGACAAAGTTTCAGACGGGATAAAGGCTGGTAAAATGAAGAACTCTAAAACTTATCTGCATTAGGAAAAGAGCACTTGAAAGGAATGAGATTTTGTAGGCGGCGGGAAAAGCAGTGTGAAGTGACCACGTTTTGACAACTTCCCTTTTAAATAAGGTTTTGGAAACTTTTAAGGCATTTGTTAAAATACACAGAGGTTGCCTTTCCTTTTTTCGTGAAACCAAATAGAATTATTTCAAAGGGTCCAGTCGTGTTCACAGAGACAGAACAGATCCCACATTGCTGCCCTTTTGTAACCCCGACCTCCTGCATCAGATGTGGCTTTGTGAGAATATTCAGCTGTAGATTTGGCTCTCTGTCTTATCATCACTGTTGTTCATCAGCCTCCCCAACCCTGTGCACAATTCTGCAGTGTATACCTGCTTCCAGGGAAAGAGTTCTGTGTGCTTGGCTCCTGGAGAAGGATGAACATTTGGATCATTGCTGTGAGACCCAAAGGACTTCAGTCTGAAGATGGAATGACCATGTCATGAATACAACCCAGGACTGGAGGGGAAAGGCGCAGAGACTAATGCAATGGTACCAGTTTTCAGAAGTGACTTAATTCTTCTTCATCTTCGTTGTTAATTAAATTTCTATACTGCCCTTCATCTGAGGATCACAGGGTGGTTTACAATATAAAAACACAAAACGCACAACATTGTAACAAACAAAAACACACACAGTTTAAAAGGCCATAGAGTGTTTAATCAAAGACTTGGAAAAAGAGGAATATTTTAGCCTGGCACCAAAGATATGTAACAAAGGCACCAGACAAGCCTCCCTGGGAAGAACATTCCACAAACGGGGGGCCACTACAGGAAAGGCCCACTCTCATGTTGCCACGCTCTGGACTTCTCTTGGAGAGCTAAGATTATACTCATCTTCCTAGCTTTCAAGAGCTAAGAAGATAAGAGTTTAAGAACAGCCTGCCGGATCAGGCCAATGGCCATTTGGTCCAGCATCCTGTTATAAGCATGGCCACCTAGAGCTGTGTCATACAACACATTCATACATGCTTTACAGGGGTGCAGGTACTAGCGGTCATTGCTGTCTCTAACTAGGTGACTGTAGTACAGAGAGATGGTGGAATGATAAGATGGTGAAGCCTTTGTGCTGATGGATCTTTTTAGCTGTTTAATTTTTGATCAATTGTTATTTTGAACTTAAAGTGATATTTTATGTTTTATAATGCACACCACCTTGATATGTTATGTCAGTACAGAATGAATGAATCGATTATTTCGGTCACTGACCAGAGTGAAACATATATAACAGCAGAGAGGATACAAACATAAATAGATTAAAAATTAAGCTCTATGAGCTAATGCACAATAAATAATACAGATATAAAACAGTTAAAATATATAAGTTAAAACCTTAATTGCTAATTTAAAAGATATTAAGACATTGGCCGTTAGATTCATTCAAAGCTTGTCTCCTTAATTTTATAGCTTCTTCTTTGGCGATCACTCGTAGCCAAGTAAGATTGTCTTCCATAAACACGGTTTTAACAACGAGTCCGTAAGTGACTGTGGAGGCCAATTCTGGATCCACATGTCCTTCCACAGTGGACATTGGTTTCCTGGCAGGAGTTGATCACGGTGTGGATTTGCCAAGCATGCCTTCCTCTTAGCCATAGCTGCCAAGTTATCCCTTTTTTAAGGGATTTTCCCTTATGCTGAATAGGCTTCCTCGCGAGAAAAGGGAAAACTTGGCAGCTATGCTCTTAGCATGTTTCTCCCTTGTGTCCTGAGTTTGAGTGTCTTCAAAGCCCATGACGCCTTTGGTAAAGGCTGTTCTCCAATGGATCGCTCGCAGGCAAGTGTTTCCCAATTATTGGTGTTTATACTACTTTTTTTAAAAAAAATTTTTTTGCCCTGAGACAGTCTTTAAACCTCTTATGTTGACCACCAACATCATGCTTTCCATTTTTAAGTTCAGAATAGAGCAGTTGCTTTGGAAAACGATAGGCGATAGGCATCCGCACAACATGACCAGTCCAACGAAGTTGATGTTGAAGAATCATTGCTTCAACACTGGTGATCTTTGCTTCTTCTAGTACAATTGTATTAGTTTGCCTGTCTTCCCAAGTGATGTGCAAAATTTTCCTAGTTGTTACAAGATACTTGAGATGGGGTGAGTAGGGACACAAATAAAAACTGAGATCAAACTCTTGATTGTACAGAGCTTGCCTTAATTTGGGGAGCAGAACAGTACAAGTAAATAATGGGGGGCATCAACTGATAGATTGCTAACCTAAGTACCACCTTCATCCTCAGTGGCAACAGAATACAAAGAAGTAAGGTGAAAACAGTATCATCATCACCAAGCCTTTTATTGGCATCACATGCAAACATCCATAAAAATCAATACAGAATTACCACCTCCCCAGTGGCACAAAACATTAGCCAAAAGAAAAGAGGCAAAGAAGTCAATCATCACATCTCTAGGTCACCAGGGAGAGAAAACAGTATCAGTAGCACCCTGGGTAAGCATCATCAACACAGACATGCCTTTAATGTGCCCAGGGTTGTGTGTCCCCTTTTGTGGCTTCCTAATTACAAGTATCCTGACAAAGTGTCGAGGAACATGTATACAAAAGGCCCTGAGCCAAGATGATCAATGAAAAAAAGATACGATAAATGAAAGAATCCAGGAACCATTTTTATTTCAGCAGAACCAGATATCAAGGTTAAAATAATGAGGGCCAAAGGGGACAGCAGAAGCAACTATGCCTCAGGGCTAGCTCTACAGACAGTTGAAATGAAGCCCTTTCTGATATGTGCCTCTGTGTGTCATATATTCTGGCTGGATTGTGATTGATGGGGGAAGAGAAGTGTGTACAAGATTTTAAGTAGGTTACTACTTAAATGTGATAAAACTTCCAGAGAGTTTCTGTGCCTTAAAGCACATTCTACAGTTAGTTAAAAATGCTTTCACAAATCAGTTTCATGGCTTCAACTAAACCTTGAAGGCTCGCATTTAATTGAAATGCTACGGCTCCATTCAGACTTTGGAGCGCAACTCTTTTGATGAAAAGGATGGCATTTCAAGGCACTAAGCCAGTCCTGCTACAAACTCTGTCTGGTATGTGTATTTGTGTGTGTGTGTGTATGTGTGTGTGTGTGTGTTTCATCTATCTGCCACACTTGGATGCTCCTTCAATGAGATCAAAAGAGCCAAGGACCAGGTGATTGGGCTGGGGGGGGGGAACAAAGTCAAACAAATATTGACCATGCTGCAGCAAATATTGCTTTCTTGGATAATCAGAGAGGTGCAGGATCAAATAGTGGCCACAATCCACTCTTGCACTCATTGATTTCACTAGATTTAAGTGTGCTTAGCTCTGTGCTGGATTGTAGCCAGTGTGCATTAAATTCACCAAGAAAGCTGCTAATTAAAAGGCACAACAGAAAATACTTTGTAGGACAATAAACTCTGTAAAGGTTATAAAGTTGTAAGCTGAGCATTTAGAATTCATCATGTGGAACTTTAATTAAATAACAAAGATTTATTCTACTAATTGTACACAATAAGGTAAACAGTGTAAAATACAGTTTTAGCATTGAAAAAACTGTTGTTGTTTTTGGTCTCCTCCGAGGTGGCAGAAATACATTATGCATTATAGTTTTATTAACTTTCCATGTTTGTGATGATATTAATGGTCTTTGCCTCTGCATTCACTGAAGCACTGTTGGGAGTTGAATTGCTCATTTTGCATTCATCCTTGTAATTGTTTCTGTTGTTATAATGATAGCTTCAGTAATTAAGAATAAGTTTCTGCCCAAAAAATCATTACTTAGGTGAGGTTTTATTATTCTGAAAAATAATAGATGATGTTATTTGATTAACATGCTCATTTGGATCCCCACATACGTAATATCAAACACGGCATTAATTTATATCAGTAAATGTGGGTTGCAAAGCTTTATTATACCAATCCAATTGTATTAATTTAGATAATATGAGAAATTAGTCTACAAAGCAATTTGGCAACATAAGCATATAAAAGGAAGGTTATTCATTTCTTCTGTGTTTCAGTTTGCATTCACAAACAGAAATTTCAACAGGAATGGAATGGCATTTGCTGAGTATCAACATTTTGAATTTAGAATAAATTGCTGCTTTTATATCAAAGAGAATCCATGTGACAGCAAATCCATTGTACATTGCCTGAAGAATGACACAAATAAAGGTCTCTGCAGGAATATAAAACTAAGTGGTTTTTATGTGAATGCATGAATAAAAGCTTGTGAACACATGAAAGATGTGTAGTATTGGGGGCTGTTTTAAATAATTATATAATGATGTTGTATAAAATGCTGGTTTCTGATAAGGCACCTATATTATTGCAACTGGTTTTTCTTTTACAAATTATAGCCTTTCATGAACTAACCAAGTGCATACCCCAAAGGGGAGTTCATCACCCACACCATTCCAGTTTCAAAATTTTTTAATAAATGACTGTTTCTCTAAAATGAAATGTTATATTTGTGTGGGTGCAATCTTTGCTAATGATACATTTCCCCTGCAAAAATGCCAGTGTTCTGTTCCGGAATCCTGTGCGCACTGCAATATCTTGCATACAGAAGCAGGGTTTCACACAACCTTCCTCATGTATTCAAAAATGGCTGAGGGAGCAGTGGTGAGATGTCTACCGGCTACCTCCCATCTCTATTAGGATACACCTGCCAGCTGTCACCAGCCCATGTTAGGAGTTTATTTGACACCAGTGTGGATGAGCCACAACACAGAGAGTCATTTAGATCTACATACAAAGGCACATCCACATAAGGTGGAATCTGGGTACAATGAGGAGACTCACTTGCATGGAGGAATTGTACTTCAGTATGCATGTAGGGCCATTTAACACAGTCACTGTATTTACTGCTGAGAGGTGGGGTGGGGATGACTGGACTATGCATTTGTGGTGATTGGCAGGCTGGTGTGCATATTCCCCACTATTCCACTGAGGATTACAATGGGTGGTTTTATCAAATTAAGACAGACTTCCTCAACCTCGGCCCTCCAGATGTTTTGAGACTACAATTCCCATCATCCTTGACCACTGGTTCTGCTAGCTAGGGATCATGGGAGTTGTAGGCCAAAAACATCTGGAGGGCCGAGGTTGAGGAAGCCTGAAATAAGGCAATCCATGTGCAAGTTGCTATTCCTTTATGGGTATAATATCGTCTAGCAGTATTCTTTATATTTAATTTCTCTTTTCCCTCCTTATTATGGTCTTCAATATTCTTACCAGTTGGGGCCCTTTATTAAGCCATGCTTGGTTTTTGTTTTTTTGTTTGATTGTTTTGGTTGGTATCTGTCTGTTTTGGGAGACAATGGAGGAGTATGTCTTTGGGGGCGAAGGCACACAAAGAACAACATTTTATTGTGGGGAGAGAGAGAGAGAAAATGTCTCATCATTCCTCAAATCAGTTTCCCCAGAGTTGTTCACTTCACTTTAACAAGGATAATTCTGAACAATCTCTTCATGAATTGTGGCCTATATTGCTTCATTTAGGGATGATGACACTAATCCCTAAATGAAATATTATTTTCTCAATAAAACGCCTACAGCAAAGTCCTCTTTTACTTAGCCATTTGTATCTGTCTGATTTACTTTGTAGAAAAGTAAAGTCCATTTCATGGGCTTAAGTAAATTACTGCATTTCCCCCCCCTGCTGACATCTGAAGAGAGGACAATGATATCACAAGTGGAGACAGTAATGGCTATCCATTTCCATCTAAATATATACGTAGATGCTGAAATGGTGTTGCAATTTGCACATAATGAAGCCATTCTTAAAATAATATGATAAAGGAATAAAACAATGCTTTGGCTTAATATCAAGAGTCATCTTGGAAACAAAATGACTCCCTGAATATCCTTAGCATGTTGCAAAGAGCACTAGCCATCTTTAGTGGTTTGCTTCATTCTTCTGTCTCAAGTACAGATATAGGAAAGTATCCCTAAGCTCTAGTTAATGGTTGTCCTGCCACAGAAAGCACTGTGACATATCCATCCTCCAGTTTGAATGACCATATCTTTCAAACATCATGATGGCTCAACTGTGGCCCTCCAGATGTCATCAGCCTCAGGGAGCATTCATGATGGGAGCTGTAGACCAACAGGATAGCTGGAGGGCCACAGGATTGCCATCTGTGTATTATAGGAAGCTTGGAAATGCTTGCTGAATGTTCAGGACAAAAGGGGTGGGGGCTACAGAGCTTCTTAAAAAAAACAGAGGTTGGGCAATATGTACTATATACCTTTTGTGTCCTTCCTATGCAATCCAAACCATGCTACCCACACTCATGCAATCACACACACATTATTTTATCTGCTATATACTTTCTTCCTCTGCTACAGATTTTCATCTACTGTATCTGTTTGACAAAATTCTATACAAATCTTGAAGATAGTGTTGTTATTCCAACTTTCTACAAAATGTATATCAGAATCAGGCTAACAGTGCAATCCATTGCACGTTAACTCAGAATAAATCCCACTAAATTCAATCCCATGCTACACACAACTGATTGTGGGTTAAGTGTACTTAAGAGCAGTTGGAGTGCAATGTCAAATGCTGTAGCCTGCTCCCTTTCCATTTCCCTTCCCTAGGATTCCAATTTCTTGTCTTGGAAATTCTCAAGCGGAAAAAAAATGGATATTGTCCTCCATGGTTACATTCTCAGTGCAATGTTGTCCTCCATTCTTAGTACAATAACAGTTGAGTATTATATATGGAAGGTAGGAAACAGAGGACCTGTACGGACTCCCTATTTGTTCTTAGTCTCATATACAGAAGGTGAAACAGACAGTCATTGTCCTAGCCTTGATTCCAGCAATCTTTGTCTTTAATATAATACACATTAAGTCTTGTCCTTAGGCAACAATCAGCATAGGTCAAAGTAGGCAAATTTTATTATAAGCCTTAAATATATTTCCCTTTGATCACACTACTTACCCCCCTTTTGTTTATAAGTTGACATTGAAAAGCAATAAGGTTGCAAACCCACTTACAACATTTTGCTACCAAGGAAAGCATTGAATATAACCTTCAAAGCATGCTTCAGTCGTGCTTACATTGCTTTAGTAATGCCTTGCTTGTATGTTGATCAAGAATGTATCAGAGGGATCACAAACATAGGCTCTGTAAGCCATTATGTTGGCTAAGAGACTTATACTGCAATGTTGGAAGGACATGTTGGTGGCGAAGGAAAAATAATACGCATGTAAAGGAGAATTTCCTTGATGCCAAGATCCAGGTTTGAGGCAAGTACTCTTGGGTGAGAGAACCCCAGCAGAGGTTTAAAAACATGCAGCATGGCTGTTGGACCTTTAACATATGCACTTGTGAGTTCCTTCAAAAGTTTCCCTTTTCCCATAGCTGCCAAGTTCTCCCTTTTTTAAAGGGAAATTTCCTTATGCTGAATAGGCTTCCTCGCGAGAAAAGGGAAAACTTGGCAGCTATGCTTTTCCTCTAGCATGGATAAAGACCACACTCTGGTAAGTTAAAAATTGTCTACTTACAAACTCTCCAAAGGTCATATTCATGTGCTTTCCATATAGTATCCAGAAAAAGTTGCACAGGAAGTGATATCTGGCTTAGTTACAAAGTGGTGAAATTATCTAAATTATGGGTATAAGAACTCAAGAGTGGCTTGTAAGAGCCATGCGGGATGAGTTGCAACAACAAGCTCAGACCTCCTCACACATTGAGCTTCTCTAGTGAGCTAAGCCTGGCCAGGACAGCTTATTATATGGCCTTAATGCCTTCATACATTAATTAGAAATTTGGTTATATGAGGCTGGTTATCCCACAAAACGAACATTCAACATATCTCTCCTGGTGGCTCAATGAACATACTGCCCTTTGAATGTATGCCATCTGAATGTATGACTTATAACTTTCACCATTGCGATAGAACTGGTGGAAGTGGAAGTGGAAATACAATACACCTGGAGGACACCAGATCAGAGGAGATTATTCTAGTGGATCAGCATTCAATCCAGCGTATAAGCTTAACATCATATTCTCATATATTTATTTATTTATTATTTTAAAATTGCACCTAAAAACCTGCATTCATCAAGACAATCAAATCAAAAACCCCTTCTGAGGAACCAAATACTTTGGTTAGCTGAAAATCAGAAAGCATAAAATCTGTTTATGAAGCAGATGATGCAACACAGCTATCTTTGCTTACTTTACTGAGACTAATATTAAGAATAATATTAGGCCTCTGGGTTGAGTACACCTCTAAAATCAGTTAATATCTTATCATGAGAAAAAGGCATTGCTGGTTTCCATGGTAGCAACAATACAAGATATTCATTCACTTTTCTGCTGTCGGTATCTACTTCATTATTGTGCAAAAAATGAAAGGGGGGGAATCTAATTGCCACATCAATGAAAATTTTAATATTTATAGATCCTAAGGTTATATCTCAGTCCACTGTAAGCAACTCTGATAAAATGGTCCCTTTCGTGTTTAAAATTTAATTTAAAACCTAAGAAATATCAGAGCCAGTCACAAATTTTACTTATATATGCATAATCCATTATTTGAACACCCACCGACTGGGATATTTTTTTAATCTATTTTGACAGGCTCAGCTCTTTGGAGAGTTATTTTATCTCTTCTGATAGAAGCTGATTCCAGTGGCACTTCTCACACAATCTTAAAACAGTCAATACAAAGGACCAGCACGTCTATTCTTGTTTGACAGAGATAACATATATTCCACAGAATGCAAGAAGCTACAGACCTCCTACTTAAATCTTATTTTTTTGAAGATATTTCCTCATTAAATCTGTTGATGGGAAAGCAGCTGATAAAAGCAAGCTGAGGCGTTACTTTCCCTCTGAGGCCCAGAAGAGCTTAGACCCTGCACTGCTCCAAGAACTCTGTTGACTTGATCTTTTGGTTGATGTAGCTAGACTCCAGTTTCATGGGGTATGTCTATCTATACATTGCCACTGTTATGATTCTTTTGTACCTTTGGTGATTTTGATCTGTCATGTTTTGTGGATTATGCAGCCATCAGTGGAGCTTTCTTCCACTGGCCCTACTGTCTCTGTATTTTGGTCTGTTAAATGCAAGCAAGTGCCTATGACTATGGGGCAATCTCCATGTGAGGATGAATACATCTTTGAACCTTGTGCTTGTGATTCCCCTCCTCATTTATTAATAGCAGTCATGAGAACCCCTAAATCAAGTCATGACAACAGTACAGAAGCTTTAATACATCTCCTGTACTTTTCCCTACTGAATATCTTCCAAATATCACAAGAGTGGGGACATAGTATGATGGAACCATGCTCAGATGAAATGAAACAGATGATGAAACAAGATGGTTTCCTGATTGCTCTGGGGGATTTTCCTGCTGGCATGACTGGCAGTTCTTCCAATGCCCTGGTTAGTCTCCAAGTGACTCAAATAATTGAAATAATAGATTCAAAGTACAGTCAAACCTCGGTTGTCAAATGTAATTGATTCCGTAAGCCCGTTCGGCTTCCAAAATGTTCAACAACCGAGGCATGGCTTCCGACTGGCTGCAGGAGCTTCCTGCACTCAAGTGGAAGCCGCGTTCAATGTTCAGCTTCTGAAAAACATTTGAAAATTGGAACACACACTTCCAGGTTTTTGGTGTTCGGGAGCCGAAACGTTCCAAAACAGAGACGTTTGGAAACCGAGGTTTGGCTGTATCCTTTTTCCTCAAGGGAAACTCACAAGGATCCCTAGTTTATTGGGGAGCTAGGTGAAATGAAATTAGTGGGACTACATTTAGAGAAAAACTCACAAGAAATCTGATCAAACGCAATTAAGGCAATGTATATACCATGTAGCTAAAGCGCATTTAAAGTACCCCACAAAAAATAATCCTGGGAACTTTAGTTTGTTAACAGCACTGGGAACTGTAGCTCTGTGGGGAGTAAACTGCAGTTCTGAGAATTCTGACAATGTGCTTCAAATGTATGGTGTGCGTGCTCATTATCTTAGAGCTTATTTTCATAGCTAACATGTAGCAGTGAGGACAAGACTAGTCAAATATATGCTACTACCTGAGATGGACAAGCAAAGGACACCACCATCAGATCACTGAACCCCTAAACCCCACCTCCTCCCCCTGCATGACAAGCAGCTCACCTAGTACTTGTAGTGGCGGCAGCATGGCTGTTTAACACAGGAACTGAGATCCTGCATGGCAAAAGATGGCTGCCACCACAATTACCCCAAATGTAATGCCCATTGTGGGACCACATTGGGCACTGCAAGTCATCCTCTGGGGCACTGTGCAAGAAAAATACGACTGCCATTGGGATCTGCCCCTGTAACCAAGACAAGCCATCAGTGAGGCAGCATTGTAAGAGAGGGACACCCAGAGGGACTGGCCCTTTCAGACAGAAAAAGGCATTATGTGTTGTGGCTCCTCCATCACCGAAATGTTGTGAAATGACCAGGCAATGTTATCTTATACATCTATGGTATTTCTTCTACAAGTTGTGCATTAAGTCTGAGCCTTCAGAGCAAACTGCTTGTTGAATTTAATCCTTCAATTTCCTTGTTATATATAATTAAGCTGCAACATTTCAAAGGCCAATACCTTAATGTTTCTTTGTATACCTAGCTGAAGCATGTTACCATCCATATAAGGTCAAATTCTTCTTAACTATGAAATATACAAATTACATTTTAATTAGTTGCTTCGGCGGGATGAAAGAAGGAACCCACAGAACTACAGACTGTCAGTACTGAGAATAAATAGCAATGTTGTTATTGTTGCTATTTCCAAACATTCTGGGTCTCTTCCCCCCCCCCCCCTTTCTTTATAGATTACTGGAGAAAAAGTTGCAAGGATTATTATATTTGATGTAGAGAAAATAAATTCACAAATAGGAACAACAAAGAAACTCCTTTGTATCCTTAGTTGCTGACAACAGCAGCTTAGTCCCCCGCCCCATCCCCGTCCCCCGCCAGCACTTGAAAGTTATGGGAACATTTATCCCAAAGTACCAGAACGTTGTTTTCGTAAATATTTATACTTCAAAAGGAAAAAAGGACGTTTCAAGGAATATTGAAGAATAATTGGGATAAGAGGAAACAAAGCATAGCCACATCATTAAAACAAACTTGTAAAATAGATGTTCAATTCTGCCTCTTCACATTGATCATTGACCCTTTGCTTCCAGGGCTTCCACTTGATTTTGTTTCTGTACTGGCAATCCTCTATATTTTGGACCATCCCATCAGCACCAGTCAATGGTCATGGATGATGAGAGTTGAAGTCAAACAGCAACTGATGGACCATCATTGGTATAGTCTGTTGATTACTTACACAAACAGATCTGAGTTGAGACTGGGGAGTGACACAATGGGTCTGGTTTTCAAAAAGCCATGGATGGTGAACATGTGATTCTTAATTTGGGAACAGGATAATGACCAAGCAGAACCTGAAAGTCTAAAACCTGTTGAGAAAGATTTATTTTAAATACATTATACATCAATGACTATTGGGGAAGAAAGAAATAAGATATGGTATATACAACTAATGATAACGTGGAAAAACAATCTGCAACTTAACTTCTTTTTTAAAAATCAGGGGCATGAAAAACTTCTAATATTTTTAAACTATTATGCAACTGTACTATTATTTGTCCCCTAAAACATTCACCAATCCAAACTAATTAAGAGCTTTGCTATATTTTAGCTAAACACATCCTAAATATTAAGGGAAGCGGAAACAAAAACTATTATTTTACCTTTACAGCTTCTATGGATTCATGGAAGAGCTGAGACATGACTACAGAATAATCCCAAGTCTTTTGGGGGCACAGAGACACTCACAAAGGCCTTTCATCATGAGCCAGAGTTTCTTTTTGACCCATGCTTTCTCAGTAACAGATGGTTCCCTAAAGTTTTCTCTGTGTAGCTCTCAGGGGGAAGGGGCACTGGTGTGTGTGTGCTTTGGGTAAGCAATTTAAGCTGCTTCCGAACCAGAGTCCTTTAGCACTGCTGAATGGAGTATGCAGGCAACTGACTAGTTCCACTTACAACCGCAGTGCAACCACGGTGGCTGAGTCTGGGGTTAATGAGAGAATTTGGCCCATTCACATACATTTTGTTGCTCAGCCAATTGAAGAGATATAATTTAACACCTCTTCAGTCTGGGACCATTAGTTTGATAACACCAAGTCCCAGCTGTGCCTTTTGAGTGTATAAGCAGGGCTCATAGTCTGCTATTTGCCAGCTTTTTCTAAGCACTTCAACATGGCAGATGTTTGCCTCTATTATGACTAGCTTGTAGCCAGATAATTAATAGGTTTCTTTTCTCTCCACCCACACTGCTCACTCACAAAGGAAGCAGCCTGACATTGGAGACAGCAAGCTTCTGTTCTAAGGATACTGAAAAGAAGGCCTCAACCCTTCAAGGGAACTACCACATACCCCTCAACCATCTCATTTTAAGAGGGACATCTTAAAGTATCTCAGAATGTCCTCTCTCTTTTTGGTCTGGCACTCTGGCATGTTTCTGCTGGCTTGTGCTAGAATGCTGGACCAAAAGACGCTGTTTCTTTGGTCTTGCATTATTGCACAAATCAGCCAACTCCTGCGAGTGCTCGGGACCAAAAAACGAGCATCCCAATTTTGTCCAGCAGGATGTTTGAGTGTATGCTAGCAGTCTCCAAGGCCTGAAGGTCTCTGCATACAACAGAGGCAGGCTAATAGCAAGGCCAATCTGCCTTGCTCTGAGCTGAACACAAGGAAGGGCAGGAAAAACAACCGTGCAAACTGGGTCACTGCATGTTCTTGAATGGCACTGACCGTTTCCCTTACTGTGCATAACACATAGTCTGTCTGATGGTACTGTTAGCCCACCTTGTGGAGAACCAAATGATAATGCCCTCATGAGGCATGGGGGAATAGCAAATTGGAAGATTGTCAGATGCACTGGAGAAGGACAAAGAAAGATTCCAAAGATGCCTCAATAGATTTAGGCCAGTGGGAAGTAAACTGGAAAGTTTCCATCAATTGTATTTTCTCCTCTGCTCCCCCAGATAAAGAGGTTATAGTGAAGGTTGGTTGATTTGGGCGAATGGGGCACAGACCAACCAACTGGCCCCTCACCTATCTACATGTTTACAACAACCAGTGCAAGGGTTGGTGCTGCCTCTCAGTTTCCTCTTCCCTAGTCTCAGTACTGCCCCTTATACAACTTAGCAGGGAAGAGGATGGGGGCATACCTGTCAATGGCTCTGGATTTAGCTATTGTTTGTCTACTTGGTGTCCACCCTCTGAGATCCAATGGGTGCCAATCACCACTGGTGGTTATAAAGGTTAGTGAGCTCCAGAACATATAATGATGAGAGGAGCCTTCGCCTAAATGTGAATGGGCTGGAGGTTCGTAAAGGTCAACCAACAAGGCTAGCATCCATGGTAAGAGGACTCACAAGTTCCCCATGCCTTTTCTGGGGAGGGTTATAAGTGTGGGATGGGAAGAAGCAGAAGGAAGGGCTGTGCCCACCAGGGTGGTGCTGGGCACTCAGAACCAACACACCTGGTATGCAATGAGAGTCTTGAAACCCAAGCCACAGTTGCATCACTTATATGGAGCCCAGGGAGTCAGCATAGCAGGGGGCAGACAGGGCCACCCTTACTGAGAGTGAGAGAAGGAGCATTCAGACACACCTTCTAGAAACGGGCTCTGCTTTTGGTGCATGGTGATGGTGGTGCCCAAAATCTAAATGCATAGTGGGCCTCTTGTTTCATGCAGTGTATGTGCAGCCAGAGGAGGCATGACAAGTGCGTGTGTCGACAATAGAGGACATGGCTGCCAGGCATGGAAGTGTCAAGAGTAGGGCTATCTTGCACTGTTCCGTGAATCACTCATACTTGCATGTTCTGTTTTGCATGCACAAGGTTCCAGATTCAGTCCCTGGCATCTCCAGGTAGGGCTGGGAGTGGGAGATACCCATCTTTGACATCCTGGAGAGCTGCTGTCAGTCATTTAAAAGAACTCTGAGCTAGATACACCAATGGTTGAACTTGGTATAAGGTAGCTTCCTATGTTTAACATGTGGTGGCATTTATGTGAAGCTCCCTACTCGCTTCCTGCCAAAGGCAAGACACCTGAAAAATAACATCTGTTCTGCCTTCCTGTAGATCACAGCGCTCAGCAAAATATCTGAATCTATATAGGTTTATAGTCAATAAATTTTAATATGTGCAATGTGTTGTTGTTTTAATAAAATACCACTGTGCGCATTGCTGTTTCTTTTTCTGTTAATTGGCAGAGTATATGTGTGAGGTAAGTTTCTGGAAAAATAATAATGGAAAATACCTCAGATGCTCAGACTCACTTTAAATTTGGCATAACAAATGAGATGTTTTAGAAAGTGGAACATTCAGTTTAAGAAATAATGTGCTGTACATGCAATGCAGCAGTGTGAATGGTAGCCTGTTTCATAAATTAAATATATTCTGCCCTTGGGGTAGACCGCCATTTGCTTTAATTTAATCAATTTAATTAAATGAAAAAGTGTTATAATACCCTGAGGGAAACTGCTTCACTTATAAAGCGTTCCATTAGAAATGTTCAAAATCTGAGCATTTTTTTTTTGCTTGAGATGTGAAGAGCATATTTAAATATGAACAGCAACAATGAATACAATATTCCTCTCTACATAACAAAGGGAGCTTATCTGTGTTTTGGGTCACTATGTGGATGAAGTTTGCACAATAAATATACATGTGCAAGAAAAATAATCAGCTGATTTACAATATTTACAATATAATTTAGACCTCAGGCTTAGAGTAGATTATTATATTTACATGCATGGGTTTGGGTAATATGCTCATACAGTTGATATTCTCAATAAATGGTTGGACATTTTGATTCATTTACAGAGTCAATCTTAATCTCCTGAAACAATTCTAACTGCCATCATGTCAGATTTCTGTAGGAAGAACTAGATGTTGAAACTGCCTTGCCCTCCTGGCTTGGGCATTACCACCAACTGCGCTCCTAGATCTGATCTTCAGGTCAACGGGCAATGGAAGAGCACTTCAGGGGAGGGACTGCTATTTATCAAGACAGTCAGAGATGCCAAGTTGTGCCCAACATTTTGGGGGGGCGTCGTGAGTGTGATGTCGCACACATGTTTGTGTCTCTCTTGCAAACAGACCATTTTTATGCTCCTAATTATAGCACAGATTTGTCTCTTGTATCAAACCACATATCCTATCTGAACAAACCACTATTTGTATCTATATTTACTAGAAGTAGATTTAAATTGCAGTTATTTGCAAGACTAATTTTAGAAGCACTCCTTAGTTCTTTTATTAATTTCTCCAGAAGAAGAAGAAAAACTTTGATCATTAGGGTGCAAAAATGCTTATACTCTGTCATCACTGTATTAATTACATGCTCTGTGTGTAGCACTGCGGTCCAATCTACAGAAAGCAATTTTGTCCTTTATTTTAGCTTTCTGAATGATGCCCATATTAGTGTAATGGGCAGCCTACTGCGATGCTAGTAGCCTTCCTGCTGGTTTTCTTTTTGTGGCTAAATCATTTATTTTATACAATTTGCGTGATTCTTTTCTATCTTAAGCCTCTCCATTGCTCTGGAAAGGGAATTTCACACTGGAGGAAATTTTGCAAGATAGCATAATTAGATGCAGATCCATTTAATTTCACATCTTATGTATCAATTATCTTTTACCATTTGCAATGAATTTTTGAGCAAAGCAGCAAATGTCATCCTATCTCCTTCATTCAGGTAGAAATGAAGCTTTGAATTTTTATTTGTATGCCCCCATAACAATTTCCCAATTGACCACAAAAAGATGCATATATGTCGAATTTGATAGCATTGTGTTTGCTGTCCCAGTCAGTTCAGCAACACTTACACCTTCAGATTAAGTCCGGAGTTGCTGCCCTTTGGATGGTTCCATGACCTACTGTTCAAGAACACAGTCATTTAGGGTATCTAGAAATCATTGACATGACTGGAACATGCATATATCCAGTCTCAGGGGCGGAGAAAACCACCTGGGTGCCTGGGGCAACACGCCCTAGGGCGGGGTGAGCCGCCATAGGGGCGGGGCACACTGTGGGGCCTCTGAGGTCTCCCTGCCTCCTCCCACTCAGCTGCCCTACAGCTGTGGGGGGCAGCGGGCAGACAGTTTGGGCAGTGTGGAGCCTGCACGAGCCCAAGCCACTGTGTCTCTCCCAGGAGAGATGCGTGGCTTGGGTGTGCTGCAAGCCCTGCGGTGAGTGCTGTCTGGCATTTTGTCACTCCCCTCAGTGGTGACACCCGGGGTGGCCCGCACCCACCGCACCCCCCTTCCTCCACCCCTGTCCAGTCTGTAAAAACATAATTGAAGTTGCCCATTTATAGGATCATCTAGTCCAACCCCCTGCAATGTAGGAATATGCAGCTGTCCTATACAGAGGTTGAACCTGCAACCTTGGCATTATCAGCACCATGTTTCAACCAACTGATAAAGGTGAAGTACTTCTTCCTTTGGATACTGCAGTAGTACCTCGGGTTACATACGCTTCAGGTTACAGACTCCGCTAACCCAGAAATAGTACCTCGGGTTTAAGAACTTTGCTTCAGGATGAGAACAGAAATCGCGTGGCAGCAGGAAGCCCCATTAGCTAAAGTGGTACCTCAGGTTAAGAACAGTTTCAGGTTAAGAACAGACCTCCAGAACGAATTAAGTTCTTAACCCGAGGTACTACTGTACCTTGATTTCATTCTCCTAAGATCACCCTGGTATCAGAACTGGGCACAGTATCAGTTAAGAATTATTAATTGCTAACAATTATTATGTGGCAGAATCTAGTCCTTGGGGGATTTTTAGCTTGTTGGCCACACAAACTTGTACCTGTGGAAGTTTCAACACCACATCCAAAAGTACTAATTCAGTGAAGGGTGGAATTGGGGCAAGATAATCACAACAGTTGGATGTTACACATATTTCATTACAGCCTTGTGAGTTAAAGTGCTTGGGTTGAACATGGCCAGTAGTTTCCCATAGATTAGTAGAGAAAGGAATACATCAAGAAAATCAGTATTATCATATATGCACGTCATCATTTCATCACTAGTTTAAGAGGTTATGCCACTACATAGCGATAAAGTGGTGACATTTTTCTAACCCATCAGAGTGAACATAACTGTTTAACACCACTTTTCATTCTACTGCTTTAACTTGTGATTTAAAAGAGTTTAGTCAACTGTGCATAAAACAGAATGATAGTCATATTTTACTGTGCATTCTCCTCTTTGTGCTTTATTAGCTGGCTAAAATATATTGTTGTTTATCCACCCCCACCCCACCAATGGATTGCCACTATAACTGGATCATAAAGCATGGTCCTCAACCATGGTGATGTGTTAAATTGTTAACATCATGAGAATAAAGAAGACAGATAAACAAGCAGGCCATATGTACTGAATGAAACCCAACAGAACAGTTTCAATTGTTTCAAATTGTTGTTACTTGCGTGTTCAGACCCAGAAACCGCCCCCTGAATAAATTCAATGTGACTCAAATTTTGGTTTGGTTTTTGGCAGAATTTAGGCCACAACTTTATTGATTACAGCAAGTGAATGGTTGCATAGGCTCTGGTTCGACTAGCTCCCTGCACCATTGCAGGTAGCGCTGACCCAGGGCTCTACCATAGGTCAGCCTAGGGTGAACACCTGGAATGGCGGAAAGCCAGGAACAGGCTATGTCCACCACCCAGGCGCCCCCCTGGATTCAGGCATGGGCACAACCCCCTCACAGGGATTGACCAAACCATTTGCATCCCTGGATTCCTTTAACAGAATGGTGAGAGCATTATCCCATCCCTATCACCTGAACTAGTACCTATCTGCAACCTTACAAGTTGTGATGATTTGCTACATGGCAGGTGAAACCCAAATGGCACCAGCCAATCATCCAAATCATCTTTTGGACTGCCCCCCATTGGCCAGATTGAACCCAATATTGAGGGACCTACCAATTGGGTGTTGTGGCTGACCAATCTTACCCACCCACAACACAGGGTGTCGGTTTCCAGGTCTCTCTGCAACACGTGCCATCTTAAAGGAGGACCCAATTTAACAAAGGTTATTGAGCTGCTTCTTCAACTAGTCATTTCTTCTATAACATTCATGATTGGTCTGTGCCACTATTGGTCACTGTAATTCCTTCCATGCAGTGGGGCACAGGCAAGGGTTTCTGGATTCCCCCCATCTACTGACCACTGGACATATAATATGAAGCGAAATAGCATTTGTTCAACTGACCAAATATTATGTAGCTCTTCCACCTGCCTAACTGCTTTTGCTCCCCATTTATTTACCTACTCAGGTATAGGATTAGGTTCAGAGACATTGGCTGGTATTCAACCAAGTTTTACTCAAAGCAGACTATAGAAATTAATGAACCTAACTTAGCAAACACTGTACATTTTTCATCTGTCAACAGTCCTAGCCTCCGATGTGTATACACTTGCATGGATAAACATGGCAAGTGAGCCACTGTGAAATAATGATGGTATATTGCCATCAGTAATGTCTCTGATGGTGGTGTCTAAAACAAATGCTTCTCTAATGACAAAAATTGCTACTGTCCATATATATGATTTGTCTAAGGGCCAGAAGTGTTGTTGTTGTTGTTGTTGTTGTTGTTGTTGTTGTTTTGTTTTGTTTTGTTTTGTTTTAATGAAATAGACTTTTTGATGTCCTGTGACATCAATGAGAAGCCACATTTGTCATGAGTAGTTTTCAACAAGAAAAATATATTTTTAAATAATAATAATAATAATAATAATAATAATAATAATAATATAGTAAAATAGTAAAATAGTCCAAATGCATATTATTCAGTTCAGGCTAATCATTTTACACCTTTTGCCAAATTAGGGCTGAAGGCTCAAAATGACAGGAAAAGATCTATAATGGGCTGAAATAATTCCGGGGATGCACACTGTGCAGAATCTGTGGGCATGTAAAGGGGGGAAACTCGAGATTTTTAGATTCCACTTATCAAAATAATAATTTATAGAGGCCACTGTATGGTCGGCCTTCTTTGTATCATGCAACAAAATTTAGTCTGCTGTTTGACAGTGATTGATAATATCATTATTAAAGTAACATTTCTGGCATAGTCCCCCCCAATCATCTATCCATAGCTGCCAAGTTTTCCCTTTTCTCGCGAGGAAGCCTATTCAGCATAAGGGAAAATCCCTTTAAAAAAGGGATAACTTGGCAGCTATGCATCTATCACCTCAGTTCTTCCAAAATGTGTGGTTTTTTTAAAGGGATGGTTTGGTCCTTGAGGGATTATGCTAAGGTAGGATACGATAAGATAAGATGATAAGATATATAGTATAATTCCATAGTAAAAGAATTAGTCATGGTGGCAGACAGAAATTAGTAGAAAAACACTTTAGTTGTGAAAGGGGGAGGGGCAAATCTATATAGCACTCAAATGTGAGCAGCAAGATAGTGAAGAGATTGCCAAATGCAAAATGTTCTATGGGAAAGAAAAGTTAGAGTTATGAAAATGAAAGATAACTTGATTACATGACAATATCTGCATCTACAAATCCATTGAAAAACCAAAGTTTGAAGTATTATTTCTGTTCTCTAATGTTTTGACTAAACACAAATGCCATTGTTATCATCTCATTCAAGCAGAGATCCAAAGTAATCTTCATCAACTCGGGCACCACAATATGGTTCATGTCACACTGCCATGCATACGAAACTATTCTTGAACCAGGTACATGCACTGCCCAATACTGCTTACAATGCAGAGTTTACCCTGGTGCTGGCTTTCCAGTCTTCCACTTGTATGGTAAGTTCCTCTGCCATCCTCTATCCGCAGACACCTGGAATGAGAATGTGCAGAAACTGGGGCAGGAGTTTTTCCAGTCAATGTTTTGGTAATTACCATGGAGAATGTGCTGCTGCAGGGAGTCACGGCAAGGTTGATGCCTTGCACAGAAAATGATGTAACGTAGCTCATTTACATCTGCTGTGTTTTTAGAGCCATATAGATGACACGTAAAAAAGATGGAAAAGCAAAAGGAAAGCCTGAAAAGGAAGTTGTTAACCCACCATGGAGCCTTCATGATGTGCCTATAAAACTAAGAAGCGCATGTACTGCATACTTGCTCGTCATTACAGAGACAAACTTCATGTCACATCTCACATGAAAATATATGTAACAAAGCCTCATTGCTTTAAATAATCAACAACTTTAGAAGGCTGCAATTTTGAGTGACAGGAGCTGCTTTTCCTAGTTGGACTAGGCTATCTGAAAGATTTCCTGCCACTGTAGAGGCATCTAAGACAACTCTGATCATCTTGGGGGGGGGGGACAACACTCATGAAATTGCACCCTACAGAATATTATACAGCAGAGATTCCCAAATGGGCAATTTCCACCATTGTTTCTGCACTGTGAAATGCTGATACCTCTGCCATATGTGATGTTGCTTCAGATGTCTTGCAAACAAGTATCCTTTTCCCCAGCCTTTGATTCATAAAATTGGACCTTCTTGCTATTGAGTTCTTTTTTAAAAAAATCATATGTTTATATAATACAGCTTAGTGGTTTTGTGGTTACTGTGTTTTAACTGTTTTAGTGATACTGTTTTATGGTTTTCGTATTGTATTTTTGCATGCAGTTCAAAGATTTTTAAATATTACACATACTAGAACTTCATTGCGTGCGTTTGCATTCAACATGCTGTTTGCACCATAGCATTCTTCCTTGTGCCTTGGATGCGAAGAAGATGGTGACGATGCTACTGTACTATGGCATGTTGCAATTGTCTGCCCAAATACCACATAGCAGCTCAAATATTCTTGGCTTTCTCCTATCCAGGATTCCCGGCTGTTGCTGGCACCACCCACCCAGTGCCCTACACATAAGGAAGCTCGTGCAAGCATGATTCCCTTTTCTTGTTCTCCCAGGATCTTCAGCTCCCTGCTTCAGCCTCTTAGGCCATGGTCATCTCTGAAGATCCGATAATGAAATAAAGGCAAAGATCAGAGAAAGGCCTTCTTTTATTTCCTGGGAGTGGACTCAAGTGAAGTCCAGAGACTCCATTGGGCTCACCCCTGACCAGCCCCATAACCCTTGACCCACAATTGGCCAATATGTGGGCTGGCTTGGATCCACAGACGCCGGGCAAAGATGCAGGCTGTTAAGCCTATCCGCTGACTTGGCAATGCTCCCAAACAGGCCATTGTTGCTGGATCACGCTGCACAAGGCAGCGCCAGCCCACAATGATGCCACACCAGAAAGGGTGAGTGTACTTCTCTTCAGTCATCAGTCCCACAGAAATTTCAAACAGGCCCTTCGATATGTCAGAAAAATGGATTCACCAATATGAAGAGGCTAGCTTATGAAAACACTATGGGAAAGGGTTTTTTATGGCTATTTCATGCTTTAAATGGATCACTGAGAAAGTTCTTCATATCTTTATATATACTATCATTTTGTACCAGGAACATCTTTTGAGTCCTTTTCACCTTTATTGTCTTTAGAAATAAGTATTAATCTCTAAATCAGCAGGGGATCTATTCTCTAGAGGTTGTACATCAGTTTTGTTGTAAGTTTGTCATCTGCCGAATGGAGCATGACCTTGTGAAGGAGAAATAAAATGTATCCCTTAAAATAAATGTAAGAGTGGTATTGTGTTTGTGTTTGAAAATAACTGCTGGGAAATATCATTTTCATGTGTATGTGTGTGTAGGCACAAATCTAAGCAATATTTTAGATTTGATCTATCTAACTTGCTATGTTTGTTTCTTGCTCTATTCAGCTGCCTTCATATACATGCATGAAGGAAGCTTGTCTGGCTCCAACATTGTTATCTTTCCGGTGCAACAAAGAGGTATTTATTTTCCAAAGCATTTGGAGTGGCCTCGCTTCTGGTGGCTGTTAGATGTTCATTCTTGCACCGTATGGGTGGGTGGATCATTTCATGTTTTTAGATAATTTTTGTATATCTTAATAGCTCATTAGGATATCAGCATGAATCAATCGTGTTATATACTATGTAGGTATAGCTAATGTGATAACCTCCAGATCTCAAACATCAATTTACGTCAGACCCAGTTGATATGGCCAATGGTCAGGGGTGATGGGAAGAACACCAGGTTGGATACACTGGTGCAATGGCCACCAAATGGTGGGGATTTGTATGTAAAATATGCTAAATTGCATAATGAGCAGGAGTTTGTCACCTCCCCTGTCCCCACTCAGCCTGCAGTTCTTGGTTAACATTGCTGTGCCGAGATCACAGCACCCAAAATGGCCCCCGTTCTCTTGTGGGAGAAAACAGAATATCCCATTTTTTCCTGGGATACTTGTGGGCTATGCATCATGTGAGCTGGACAAGCTGATGTTTTGTGATTGACATGTGGCTTCGCATTTGAATCAAGTAGCCAAATCATTATGTAACTGATGATGGATGACACAAGCCCCCCCTTTTCACATCATTTTGTGACCTTTAAAGCAGAGCTTAGTAGCTTAAGGAGTCCCTTGCTGTGCAGCAACAATCACTTTAGAGAATGTATGGAGAATCGCCACACAGAATGTGTGCTTGTAGGCACTTAATAAGTGAAGCAGCCCAATGGGACCACATGTCACCGGTTCTCCGGAAAGTGCTGCACTGGCTGCCAGTGAGCTACAGGGACCAATTCAAGGTATGGGTATTAGTATATAAAATCCTAAATAGCTTGGGACCAGAGTACCTAAAATAGCATCCTCCTACTGTTCCTGGCAACCTTGAAACCACTGTTTTTAGAATGCATTTTTAAATGTTTCAGTGGTTGATGTGTTTGCTGCCCTGGGCTCCTTTGGCAGGAAGGACAATATATACACAATAATATAGCAGCAGTAGCAGCAATTAGGGTGATGATTTAGTCTTAGTCTAATTTCCTTGATGCAATGTTGTTTTTGAAGAAACCATATGTTTTGCAGGGCTCCCGATGCCTTGTAAAGCTTAAGAAGCTCAATTAATGCTCCTGTGTTCCCCTAGTCTGTGCTTTTTACAAATTTTTATTTAATTGTGACCCATATGTAACAGGTCTGGACATTTGTACAGAAAGGACAACTTGGTGTTGCTGTGCGCTGTCCTGTACTGTCAGAGAAAAGTATGAATAGTAATTATGATGATTAATAATAATAATAATCAGGCAGAAACAGCTAGCTCTTTGCAGTTCCTTTAAAAGCAAGCAACTGTCATCCTGGTTTAATTGGCAGCAGTCAGGGTCAAATAGTTTGTGCTATTCCAAAACTTTTTTGCTTTATGGATTACTTTTCAGCAAACTATCTGAAAGTCTTGCTTAATTGATAATACAGATTTGTACCATAACCCACTACTATGCTTACGTTCGGTGTATTGTCACAATACTATTCCAGGTAAACTGAAGGAAGTTTTAATTAAATACTAAGTTAATGGGACATTTGCTACTCCATTTTGTGACTGACCCACACACTGCAATTATTAGTTTTGAATTTCAGAGAGAGGATATTTATAGTTTCTTCAGTCTGAGATTAACTTCTCAGGAAGTTACAAACTACAAGTTCTGTTTGCTGTACAAGTTTTTTTAATTTATCTTCAAGTGTCAGAGCAAATAAATGTGGAAATATGTTTCAAGGTTGGGCTGTCCAGATAATATTTTGCTTGCCTCTAATGCTACACGTTCCCTTCATGGATCAATGCCTTGTCGTGGCGAAGGGGCTTGAATAACTCAGAGAAGCTATGAGCTATGCCATTCAGGGCCACCCAAGATGGACAGGTCATAGTGGAGAGTTTTGACTAAACGTGATCCACCTGGAGAAGGAACTGGCAAGCCACTCCAGTATCCCTGCCAAGAAAACTCCATGGACAAAGACAACAGGCATATAAAAGTTATGACGCTGGAAGATGAGCCCCTCAGGTCGGAAGGCGTCCAACATGCTACTGAGGAAGAGCGGAGGACAAGTACAAGTAGATTCAGAGCTGATGAAGCGGCTGGGCCAAAGCCGAAAGGACGCTCAGTTGCGGATATGCCTGGAAGCGAAAGGAAAGTCCGATGCTGTAAAGAAAAATATTGCATAGGAACCTGGAATGTAAGAACCATGAGTGGAGGTAAGCTGGATGTGGTCAAAAATGAGATGACAAGAATAAATATAGACATCCTGGGCATCAGTGAACCAAAATGGAAGGGAATGGGCGAATTCAGTTCGGGTGACTATCGTATCTACTACTGTGGGCAGGAATCCTGTAGTAGAAATGGAGTGGCCCTCATAGTCAACAAAAGAGTGGCAAAAGCTGTAATGGGATGCAATCTCAAAAATGACAGAATGATCTCGATACGAATCCAAGGCAGACCTTTTAACATCACAGTAATCCAAGTTTATGCACCAACTACCGGAGCTGAAGAAAGTGAAATTGACCAATTCTATGAAGACCTACAACACCTTCTAGAAATGACACCAAAGAAGGATGTTCTTCTCATTACAGGGGATTGGAATGCTAAAGTAGGGAATCAAGAGATAAAAGGAACAACTGGCAAGTTTGGCCTTGGAGTTCAAAATGAAGCAGGGCAAAGGCTAATAGAGTTCTGTCAAGAGAACAAGCTGGTCATCACAAACACTCTCTTCCAACAACACAAGAGACGACTCTACACATGGATATCACCAAATGGGCGGCATCGAAATCAGATTGATTATATTCTCTGCAGCCAAAGATGGAGAAGCGCTATACAATCAGCAAAAACAAGACCTGGAGCTGACTGTAACTCAGATCATTAGCTTCTTATAGCAAAATTCCAGCTTAAACTGAAGAAAGTAGGAAAAACCACTGGGCCAGTAAGATACAATCTGAATCAAATCCCTTATGAATACACAGTGGAAGTGAGGAACAGGTTTAAGGATTTAGATTTGGTGGACAGAGTGCCTGAAGAACTATGGATGGAGGCTCGTAACATTATACAGGAGGCAGCAACGAAAACCATCCCAAGGAAAAGGAAATGCAAGAAAGCAAAATGGCTGTCCAACGAGGCCTTACAAATAGCGGAGGAGAGGAGGCAAGCAAAATGCAAGGGAGATAGGGAAAGATACAGGAAACTGAATGCAGATTTCCAAAAAACAGCAAGGAGAGACAAGAGGGTCTTCTTAAATGAGCAATGCAAAAAAATAGAGGAAAACAATAGAATGGGGAAAACCAGAGATCTGTTCAAGAAAATTGGAGATATGAAAGGAACATTTCGCACAAAGATTACCATAATCAAGGACAAAAGTGGTAAGGACCTAACAGAAGCAGAAGACATCAAGAAGAGGTGGCAAGAATACACAGAGGAATTATACCAGAAAGACATGGAGGTTTCGTACACCCCAGGTAGTGTGGTTGCTGACCTTGAGCCAGACATCTTGGAGAGTGAAGTCAAATGGGCCTTAGAAAGCACTGCTAATAACAAGGCCAGTGGAAGTGATGATATTCCAGCTGAACTATTTAAAATTTTAAAAGATGATGCTGTTAAGGTGCTACACCCAATATGCCAGCAAGTTTGGAAAACTCAGCAATGGCCAGAGGATTGGAGAAGATCAGTCTACATCCCAATTCCAAAGAAGGGCAGTGCCAAAGAATGCTCCAACTACCGCACAATTGCGCTCATTTCACACGCTAGCAAGGTTATGCTTAAAATTCTACAAGGCAGGCTTAGGCAGTATGTGGACCGAGAACTCCCAGAAGTGCAAGCTGGATTTCGAAAGGGCAGAGGAACCAGAGACCAAATAGCAAACATGCGCTGGATTATGGAGAAAGCTAGAGAGTTCCAGAAAAACGTCTACTTCTGCTTCATTGACTATGCAAAAGCCTTTGACTGTGTCGACCACAGCAAACTATGGCAAGTTCTTAAAGAAATGGGAGTGCCTGATCACCTCATCTGTCTCCTGAGAAATCTCTATGTGGGACAAGAAGCTACAGTTAGAACTGGATATGGAACAACTGAGTGGTTCAAAATTTGGAAAGGAGTACGACAAGGTTGTATATTGTCTCCCTGCTTATTTAACTTATATGCAGAATTCATCATGCGAAAGGCTGGACTAGATGAATCCCAAGCCGGAATTAAGATTGCCGGAAGAAATATCAACAACCTCAGATATGCAGATGACACAACCTTGATGGCAGAAAGCGAGGAGGAATTAAAGAACCTTTTAATGAGGGTGAAAGAGGAGAGCGCAAAATATGGTCTGAAGCTCAACATCAAAAAAACCAAGATCATGGCCACTGGTCCCATCACCTCCTCGCAAATAGAAGGGGAAGAAATGGAGGCAGTGAGAGATTTTACTTTCTTGGGCTCCTTGATCACTGCAGATGGTGACAGCAGTCACGAAATTAAAAGACGCCTGCTTCTTGGGAGAAAAGCAATGACAAACCTAGACAGCATCTTAAAAAGCAGAGACATCACCTTGCCGACAAAGGTCCGTATAGTTAAAGCTATGGTTTTTCCAGTAGTGATGTATGGAAGTGAGAGCTGGACCATAAAGAAGGCTGATCGCCGAAGAATTGATGCTTTTGAATTATGGTGCTGGAGGAGACTCTTGAGAGTCCCATGGACTGCAAGAAGATCAAACCTATCCATTCTTAAGGAAATCAGCCCTGAGTGCTCCCTGGAAGGACAGATCGTGAAGCTGAGGCTCCAATACTTTGGCCACCTCATGAGAAGAGAAGAATCCTTGGAAAAGACCCTGATGTTGGGAAAGATTGAGGGCACTAGGAGAAGGGGACGTCAGAGGACAAGATGGTTGGACAGTATTCTCGAAGCTACCAACATGAGTTTGACCAAACTGCGGGAGGCAGTGGAAAACAGGAGTGCCTGGCGTGCTATGGTCCATGGGGTCACGAAGAGTCGGACACGACTAAACGACTAAACAACAACAAATGCTACACGTGGATGCATTTCTCAGCATTTAAAGAAACGGATGGTACAGGAGATATTCTGGCCCTTTCTTTTCTGCAGCTGTGCCTGCCGTGAATTTCCTGCCAAAAGAGTTCCTTTGAGCTACATACTTTCAAGCCCACACTCTGCATCCTTACAACTGATGTTGGTTGAACTTATCACTATGTTACCATAGTAACTGCAGCCCAAGTATCAGGCATCTAGCCGCTTCCCTCTACACAAAATTAACTGACCTAGGAGCTTTCTGAAGTATGCTTCCTCAGCTTAGTTTCTGACTTGGCATTGTCCTTGTAATTATTTTAATTATCAATTTTGGCAATAAAGCATTTCCAGCTGGTTCCATCATTTTCTTCTCTGCACTTTTATTGTTCGATTGCACAATCCTATGAAGAGGTTCTATTGATCAAAACCAAAAGTCCATCTAGTTCATCACAGTGTGTCCAAAAATTGTTCATTCCCTGTGTCTGCAGTCATGGGATTGTTTTCTATCACACGACAGTGTTTTTTTTTCATTTCACAGAGTGGGAAGTGACGGAGACAGGATGTTTGTGTTACTGTGTTCCGTGAAGTAGAACTATTGTCCTTTGTTCTTTCTCTTTGCTGTCTGATGTTAGAGAGAGAGGGAGCCATGTTGAAGTGCTCTCGGTGTGTTTATATCTAAATAAAGTAGATTAGCCAAATGCTGAGTTGCTTAGATCTTTTACATGGACTGCAAACACTCTGCAGATCCCTGAGTGTGCTGATGTCTGTTGGTATCAGTCGCTGTGATGTTTGGGCTGGAGAAAGCTTTTGAAGCTCCCGAATGATCGACCAGGAGGGAGAGAACATGCCAGTCGGGCATGTGTCTCTGCCAGGGTCCTACATGAGAGTAGGATGATCCTTTGAGCCCTGATTGATTAAACCAAAAGTCCATTTAGTTCATCACAGTGTGTCCAAAAATGACCAATCAGGTGATTCTGGAAAGCCCATAAGCAGGGTACAAAGTCAGTAGTTGTCACTTTTTGTTTGTTTGGTTTTTTTGCCGCCTTTGAACCTGACAGTTTGATTTAGGAATTAGGAGAGCAATCTATATATTTCCTATCCCAGACATTTTCAATATTTACATTAATGATTCCATTCCATTGATAGTTGACTATTTTACATATGTGCATTACAAAAGGTGAAAATCCCCCCAAAACTATCATTCCAATATTGCGTGTCGAGGTCACCGGATTCCCCCCAATAAATTCACACACACACACACACGTTAATTAAGTTTTAAGGTTTCTGGCATTATTTTGGCCACAACTTTATTAAAATACAATCAAATGTGAGTGGTTGCTTAGGCATTGGTTAACCCATCTGTCCCCTGCCCTGGGACAGATTGTGCACTGACTTCCTCTAGGCATTTTGTGGAAGTCAGTAGGTAAACATTCCCTGAGGGAGGACGGAGCCGGGTACCAAGCCCTTATTTTGTCCTCCTTCGAATGTTCCCCGAGGCTCAATTTGCTCTGTGTTAGGCCTAATCCCCTAATGGGGTACTGACGAGAGCCCTTTGAGCCCCAGGATTCCTTTAACGGAATACCTCTATAAGCAGCAGCAATTTAGCATAACTTTCCAGCCTTTCCATACTCCTCTTTCCAGCCAATCTCTTACCAGCCAATTTTAATCAATGCCTAACTGCCAACCTTACAAGTTGTGATGACTTGCTATGCAGTAGGCAAAAACCAAATGGCAACAGCCAATCAGCCAGATGGCAAAATTCCTACCAGGCTCCTGCCCCAAGGCAGGCCACCCCATGACAGGCACACCAATTTCAATTCGCAAAGCATCCTTAAAAAAAGGAGGTGGGCGGGCAGGAAATCCAAAGCGCTTGACAAAAGTGAAACCAATATAGTCATGCAGAGGGTTTTTATAGGCTAGAAGCCGACCCTTACTCCAACCTGCAACAAGCTTTTCTACCCAGCAACAGCACCAAAATGCCCAGTCATCCCGTGGCCATTTTGCCTAATCTGCCTAGCAACCCCAGGGTCATCCTGATTCCCCTCCCGCAACGCGTGCTCTCCATAATTGGAGAACCCGTTTAAATTTAAATGTGTATTTTCCTCTCAAAATATTTGCATGCATGTATCATGCATTTTATTATTTTTAAAGACACCTTTATAGTGAGAAGTGGAATATAATTTTGTATTCCAGACTAAATTCCAATTTATCTCAGGGCAGTAAAATGTCCCAAAACAGTCTTGTGAGGTGGGTCAGAAGAGGTCTGATGCTCTAGATCAGGGGTAGGCAAAATAAGGCCCGGGGACCAGGGGGCCTTCTAAATATAGCCCGCGGACGGTTTGGGAATCAGCGTGTTTTTACATGAGTAGAATGTGTGCTTTTATTTAAAATGCATCTCTGGGTTATTTGTGGGGGTTATTCATTCATTTCCCCCAAAAAAATATAGTCCGGCCCCCACAAGGTCTGAGGGGCAGTGGACCGGCCCCCTGCTCTAGATCAGTATCATCAGACTTCAGTCTGATTCTGTGTGTCATGGTGGCCCTGAATGTCTCTCTATATTCTCTCCCACTTCAGTGACGTTGATAGCAGTGGGAGATCTTCCACTCCAGCACCTGGTACATTGTCATGCAGCAATACAAGCACAACTATATCTGAAAATTTAGATTTCTCAATGGCTACTGAGAATATCAGCAGTCTTCTGTAAATCTATTTTTCTCGGGTTGCCTTGTACCTGTAATTACCAGAGGGAGAGAAAAAAGTTTAACTGTTGCCATTATCAAGTAAGAAGGCAGGGAATAGAAATAAGGTGTGTATGAGGGGAGTGGGGAGGAATTCCAGCAGATAATAATTGTGGGACATTAAGAGTCATTTGAGGCAATTGTGCAAAATTATACTTCAGTTACTTTGTGTTTTTAATTAAATCCTAATTTGGTTGCTACTCATTTGTTTCACACACACACCTTTGTTCCAGTACTCCAGGAATGAGAATTCTGTGGCCCTCCAGATAATGTTAAACTCTATCTCTCATCAATCCCGTCTAATATGGCCAACAGTCAGGCATGATGGGAGTCCAACAATCTCTGGAGGGCGACAGGTTTCCCATTGCTGCATTACACAGTTACTTTGTGATCTATGGCAGCAGTAGCATTGATTTTGGTGGCTGCCTCGACCTCCTAATGTTGGAAACAAGTCAAATATAATTTGTATCACAGGAAACCGGTGCACCACTTTTGGGAATAAAAGGTACTGATATTGCTTAATTTTAATTCTCATCCTTATCTGAAAGACAATCATCTTTTAGCTTCAGATGCAGTGGAATGGATCAAACTGGACTCCAATATCAATAGGGATGTTGGAGAATGCCAGAAATGGAAAAGAGGCAGAAAATTCCTGTGGATAGCATGTTTAGGGAAGTTTTTTATATTTGACATTTTATTGTGCTTTCTGTTGGGAGCTGCCCAGAGTGGCTGGGGAAACCCAGCCAGCCAGATGGGAAGGGTATAAATAAATAAATAAATAAATAAATAAATAAATAAAGATAATGTTGATGATGTTGATGATGAGATAGTTTGTGGTCAGGAATGGAAATCAGTCAAGCAAATGAGAACAATATTCATTCACATCACTTTTTAATGTCTGCAAATGATAAGCAATAACTTATTTGCATTGTTTTGAAGTTTTATTTACTTTGAAATGAATGTAACTTACATTCAATAGTGACCAGCGAGACAAATAATGCAGTATTCTGTGGAAACAGAAGCACAACAGCAAGGAAACAGCACTGATTGTGATTAAAAAAAACCAAAACAGGTTGGAATGCAAATATCTGCTTTCTTACAACCCTGCTCATCAATGAGAACACTTATTGAAAACACTAGCTTTTCTGACCTAAGAACAAATTGATGTGCACTTGGGACTTACTTTTATTTTTTTTTAAAAGCAGATATGGTTTTAGTGATTTAAATAATTCTTAAATAGGGCTTTTGCTTCTTCCCATTGTTTTATAATAACTTCCCCTGCATATTTAGAGCTGACTGCCATCATAAAATTTCTGTCTATAAGCTTGGTGCTTTTGTATGTCTTTATTAATTACTTCCTTCAAGATCTATATCAGAGTCTTCCATTTCAGATAGTTTAAATAATTATTCATTATAATTACTTTGTAATGCCTTGGAGCTTTCAACATCAATTATCCACATACTGCATTTGTAACAAAATGTGAGATATGCCATTTAAGGCACTGGCATTTAAGCCACTAGCAGTTATTCATTCTTGGAATCTTACCCTCTAAACAAGAGAATAGAACAAATTCATTGACTTTAAAATTATACTTCTTATTGATATTTAAACTTGTTGTAAACATGTTTGCCCACTACTTCATATTATTAAGAAATCAGTTTATTTGCTATCTCTATACACCGGGGGTGGACGGGTGGACATCAGACAACATGTGGATCTCTAGACATCTACCTGGGCTCTGGGACTTTCCCCAGGCAATTTACCTCCCCAGGCCACAACTCTTTTTACGAGGGCACACTGCTCATTAGTCACAGTCCATGCTGTGATAGGGCCTATGAACAGTTTTGGTCACATCACCTAAGTAAGGATATTGTAGAGCTGTAAAAGGTTCAGAAAAGAGCGACCCAAGTGATCAAGGTTATGAAGTGACTCCTCAGTGCAGCATTTGGGACATTTTAGTTTAGAGAAAAGGCAATTAAGAGTCAACATGATACAGGTTTACATAATTATACATGGCATGGAGAAAGTGGATTTAAAACTTTTTTACATGAACTTGTGAATTCTACCTTCTTCCCATTCCTAGATTTAGGACATTTCCAGGCTTTTGCTATTTGACAGTGGGATTCAATCACTTACCAACAATTTAAGGTTGATACTGGTCATTGACCGTAATATACAAATTCAGGTTGTGCACTTTGAGCTGCTTTAGAGCTCCTGCACAACAAACCTGCTTCCCCCAAATATTATACCTTGTGTGATAAGGAAAGTGATGGGGAAACAGAGGGGGGAAATGGGATCACACTTTGATGCAGTGTCATCTAACTTTCTTGCAAACAAATTAGTATGAATGCTGAAGACACAGGTCACCTGGCCACAGTCACAGATGACTTGGTCGTAGGTCACCCTAAGATGTATATCAAACATATGAGTAAAACATATGAGTAAAACAAAAAACAAAAACTAGAAGGAAGAGTTACCACATATGCTAAGAAAATGCAAGCTTTATGCGAGCAGTCGAGGTTGTTGTATCTAAGGCAATTGATCTTTGCATCTAAGAGCTGGAAGTGTTTATGGCAGAGGCAGAAACATTCACATATCTTCCATCTTCCTTTGCACAAATAATCTGACTTTCTAATGTGGTACTAATAAAATTAATATATTATAGGTATAGCTCACACTCATCTGAATTCTAAAGCTTACTCTACACTATTCCAAATATTAAATTTAAGCTACTAGTTTCCCTATTAAAAATTCATTGGAAATGAAATATGGCATTTACATTTGCATGAGCAGACATAGGTAATAGGACCAATTACACACTGTAATCTATTTTTGCTAGGTAAAAATGACAAATATTGTGCTTTCGTAGTAGTAGAAGATAGTAGTAGACAAAAATTGTGCCTTAGAAAATCCCAAAGCACAATATTTTCATTTATGAAAGCCAGTATCCCTATGAATGCTAGAATGTTTTGATAAGTACAGTAAAGTAGTGCAAGTGTTCAGAAAAAAAATGAATGAATGACACCAAGGAACATCTTTCCAACTCACATTCAAGTGTGTCATAATAGTAGTAATATAATACAATATTTATTTATATAGGGAAGATACAGTTTGTAATTAAGGCTGTAATCCCAACCAGAGTTGCCTGGTAGGAAGCCCCTCTAAATTCATTAAGAAGTTTCCAAGTAAACATTGTGCTCTAATTCTATACAATAATCCTATACCTATTCACCTGAGAGTAAACCCTGTTGAACTCAATGGAGCTTACTTTTTAATAGGCATGTATAGAATTGTCCTGTCAATTAACTTGCTACATGAGGGAATGTTTTATCTGTCTGAACCCTGATTTCTCACTGGCTAATGACAGTGTGAATAATTTGTGCGCATGGCATACAATTATGGGATTATGCCGGATAATTCCCCGATTGGTTATTTATCTCTCTGTTTATATTTACATTGTAAAATTTGCATCTGTTACTTAGGTAGACATAAATGCATCAGATATAAGTGATTTACTTCATAATGAAATTAATCAACTTTAAAATAAATGTGTTTTGGATTTGCGGTTATAGTGCCATTGATTTTAGTGCAACTGATAGTCACATTTTCAACACAATCTTCTGCATTTTTATTGAGAAGTATGCCCCACTAGACATATCTATGGGTGTCTAGTTAGAAGGAAATCACAATGAGGCCTCTGTATCATGCTCCATTAAAGAGAGATGAGAAACCTGTAGGACTGCTGGATGTTTCTGGATTCCAAAGTCCCATCATCCCTGCCCATTGACCATGCTGGCTGGAGGTGATGGGAGTTTGGAGTCCAGTGACATCTGGAGAGCAACAAGTTTCCAATCAATGCCCTAGAAAGTGTGTTTAGGGTGCAGGCTTAGCGTAGCTAAAAATAGATTAGGAGCACAATCCTAAACACACTTACCAAGGGGTAAACCCCACTGTAGACAATGGGACTTCATTTCACACCTAGAATATTATGACACAAAGAACCACAGCATAAATTAAACGCACTATGAAGGGGAGAAATCCCTTCGGTGAGAATGAATGGTACTCTTCCAGAGTTTCCATAATAATATGCTTCAGTACATTCACATAATTGCATAGGGGTGCCATTTGGTCCTCACTGTGTGATGTGAACCTGATGCACAGAGTTCTGCTGGGATAATTGCAAAGGCAGTGCAATTATCCCAGAAAAGCAGACATTTTGCAGAAGTGTCATCCAGATGGGAAAAAAAGTTATTGGGAAAAAGAAGTATTTTTATTTCTGTGTTCAGAATAACACAACATTTGCAGAAGAACAAACCTGGTGCACTTTAAGTGATTAACCCTATATTTGTAGCTGCTCAGATCTCCACTTGTCTGTTATCTTGTTTTCCATCTATGTGATTCATCCACCCATTGCCTTTTGATATAACTTTGCAAAGAATGCTGATAGAATTATGTGCTCTTTGAAATAGATTGCTTGCCTCTTTGGAAAGAAATCAGAACTTAAATCAGGTTCTTTCTGCATTTATATCCGATGAATAAATCACATCCCTTCTCAGCTGTTGAATATATATATATTTAAGATGACAGCATAGATTATTTGGGGGGGGGAAGCACCTGCCCCTTCCACACACCCCACCAAAAAGGCTGCAAAGAACTTAAGCTGTAAGTGAGCACAGTGAGACTGTTCCCTCTTTACTTCTTTACTGCTTATGTGGTACACAAGGTATACATTGGAAGGCGTAAGATTTCATAGGATCTTAGAACTGTAGGGTTGGAAGCTACCCCAAGGGTTATGTAGATCAACCCTCTGCAATGCAGGAATCACAGCTAAAGAATCCCTGATAGATGGCCATCCAACCTCTGTTTTAAAACCTCAAATGAAGGAGAGTCCACCACCTTCTGAGGTAGTCCATTTCACTATCAAACTACTCTTACGGTCAGAAAGTTGTTCCTAATGCTTAATGGAAATCTCCTTTCTTATCTTTTGGTTTGGGTCCCATGCTTTGGGGAAAGTCTGTTAAACTGAAAGGCATTTTTCTTCTCTTATGGCCTTTCCACACTTACCATTTATAATGGCATGACTACTGTATTATTGAGTGCTCTGAGTGCTCACTGGAAGGACAAATCCTGAAGCTGAGGCTCCAATACTTTGGCCACCTCATGAGAAGAGAAGACTCCCTGGAAAAGACCCTGATGTTGGGAAAGATTGAGGGCACTAGGAGAAGGGGATGACAGAGGACGAGATGGTTGGACAGTGTTCTTGAAGCCACGAACATGAGTTTGACCAAACTGCGGGAGGCAGTGCAAGACAGGAGTGCCTGGCGTGCTCTGGTCCAAGGGGTCATGAAGAGTCGGACACGACTAAACGACTAAACAACAACACTGTATTATTATTATTATTATTATTATTATTATTATTATTATTATTTCACGCTGTGATTATTAAACTAGTATTCTTGGAAGGGAGGATGTACTAAGAAAACATGCATTTTCTACTACCGCAGAAAATCTAACTCAGGCATCCCCAAACTGCGGCCCTCCAGATGTTTTGGCCTACAACTCCCATGATCCCTAGCTAACAGGACCAGTGGTCGGGGAAGATGGGAATTGTAGTCCAAAACATCTGGAGGGCCGAAGTTTGGGGATGCCTGATCTAACTTCTGTGAAAGATCCAAACTGGATCCTCAATGTTTTCACTTGTGTTGCATACGTTGAAGCAAAGTTTTGCTTTCTGTGTGGAGCAGGTGGGAGATGCTGACTGTGGTTTTGGAGACATTTGTATTGTACCACATCCCTTTGATCAGTCCAAGCTGTCAGTTTGTAAACTCAGTTCAGAAGAGAGATATGCCAGATAGAGACAATGGTAATGAGTTGAAGTACAACCCATGACAGCAATCATTGGCTGCAGAAAAAATGTAATCATCATAACCAGTTTTACCATAGCTCAGGCAGACATGTAGTTCCTATACTCCTATCAGATTATAATTCTGGAATACTAGGCATTAAATGACATCTTAGAAGCTGCAAAAGGGTTATCTCATGACTCTGACATTTACTGGCTGGAGGAACATGAGGGTATGTAAAAGTCATTGGACTTCTCTCAGTTAGAGCAAACCCACCATTAGTGTGGAAAGCAGTGCTTTTCTTCTAGAAAAAAGGTGTTGGTACCCTTGAGTACCCCCATAAAAACACTGGTGGAAAGGACAACCCAGTACTCACTCTCTAAACAGTGACATGTAACCAAAGGTGCAGATAATCACCTACAAACTGATTATTAAAAATGTTGGACCAAACAGCAACTGTTCCGCTATAAATTATAAGTGTGGAAACACCCTTCAACTGAGGGATTTTTGACTTGGCATTGTCCTCGATTACACCAACTTTGTGGAATATATAAACACCCAGTTACTTTTCCGTTTATACTAAATTGATACCAGAGTTTCCCATTTATAAATTTAGTAGTGGCCAGTTTGGTAGTGCTCACACCAACATCACTGCAGCTTATCTAGGCAGGGCTGGGGCAGACTGGTGACAAAGTTGGGCTTCATGGATTACACTGTCAGAGACAATACAGTGCTCCTGCTGAACATCTGCACAGCCCCAACCTCACCATCACTTTAGCCTGTTCCAGCCCTTCCAAGTAAGTTGCAACAGTGCTGGTGCCAGGAGACAGTTCAACCCCAGCACACTGGTTGTTATTGCCTATACAGTATTTGATTTGCTTCTTACTCTCGAGATCAAACACATGACACCATTCCTGTGTTGCCCATGGTAGCTGGGGCTGAACAAAGATGGAATCTAACTGCCATCTGAAGGGCCAAAGGTTCCCCACCCCTGCATTACTGAATGTAAAGCACTGCTACTTTCTAGGGAGCTAGTGACCCACACTTGTAATACATCTGGACATTGGAATCCACTTCTCGACTATATTTAGTTTCCAGGAAACTAAGAAGAAAGGCTGAAAATCCCCAAAGGAAGATCAAGTAAAAATGTTAAAACTGAAATCCTGACACGTGTGTGTGTGTGTGTGTGTGTGTGTGTGTGTGTGTATGTGTGTGTGTGTGTGTTAAAATGAAATTTGGAGCCGACACCTAATCCAGTTCATTCAAGAAAAAGTACATTATTGCACATGATGTACTTCTATGAAGCAAATAACACTGGAAAAATTGTCTACTTATGATCCCAGGTGGCTTTGTATTTTCATCATTTGCCCATATGCACAAGGACTGCAAGTATCTCACTGACACTACATTCAAAATTTTGTCTGCATAATCATTTCAGATTGCTTGTTTAATATTATTTCATTACATTGCATTGGGGAAGACTTGGCCCTGCCTTACCATGTGTTGCTTTATGCTGCACTGTGGGTGATATATTTGCACTTCAAAATAAATGTTGTGTACATAAGAGCTGGAACATTTGTGGGGAAAGCACTGCAAATGTGTTTTACCCAAGCTGTTTTTGAAATTCATCTCTTCCACTTGCTGCACTTAACTCTGAAGCTCATCTAGTTGACTGGTGACAAGTTCTACATGACGCCGACTCTGTCATTTACTGTAAAGGATATTTCAGAATGTTCCTGTCTGGAAGAAGTGAACAGAGTTCCATATCAATGAACATCAGAATTGCCTTGATGGATCACACCATGTAGAACACTTTCACTTTCCAGTGGTAGCCAGCCAGTAAAGCAGACAACTTTGTGTGCACAAAAGGAGGACATTGAGGAGAAGGCCTTCCTTTGTCGTTTGTCCCCAGTGTTTCCTAGTGATGTATACTGCCTTTGACCATGGAAGCTCATTTTTGCTTTCATGGCTAATAAATATTTTCATCATTCCATGGATTAATGTATTTTAATGTGTGTTGGAAGCCGTCCAGAGTGGCGGGGGGGGGGGGAACCCGGCCAGATGGGTGCAGTATTAATAATAATAATAATAATAATAATAATAATAATAATAAATTATTATTATTATTATTATTATTATTATTATTATTATTATTATTATTATATCTTCTCCAGTAGAAATGTTGTGCCCAAGCTCCAAGCTGTAGTGGTTTTGTACACATTTACCACACTATTGCTAATGTAATTAAATAATGCACCTTTTACAATGCTGCGAAAATGAAAGGAGTTAAAAAATTACCACACTGAGGTGAACCTTGGTATTTGATAATCTGTTGTCAAAACAAAATAAACTCCCCCGTTTTGGAAAACTTCATCCCTTTACAAGCGAAGCCCATTTTCCTCTGAATATCAGTCCAAGTCATTATAAGGGTTGCTTCTACCACTACTATTAGACTCTTTAGCATACATACCATGGTCTCTCCATGGTTTTAAGCTCTGACTATACATAGGGTCTGGTGACTTCTGTTTCAGTGTATCTGAAGAAGTACACGAAAGCTCATACCAATGACAAACTTAGTTGGTCTCTAAGGTGCTACTGGAAGGCTTTTTTTTTTAGCATACATACCGTTGAGGATAACCAGTTGAGATGGCATGATAAATAATGTGAAAAGCCTTGCTAGCCTTCTAACGGGATATGATAAGAACAAAAGGCCTGAGTCAGGCCAACGACCCATCTAGTTCAGCATCCTATTCTCCCAGAGGCCAACCAGATACCTGTGGGAAGCCCGTAAGCAGGAGTTGAGTGCAACAGCAAACTGCCCACCTGCAAATGGTATTCAGTTTCCTCCAAGAATGTCTGCAACTACACCACCATGATCCTCTTGCCCCCAAAGGATATATCTGTGACTGGGTGATGGTTGTTAAATGCTATCAGTTGCAGGGTGTTGCTGTTTTTCAGGGATGGTCACATTTCCACTTTCTTCAAGGTGGCAGGCACCACCCCCTCATGCAAAAATGTGCTAATACTCCCTGGCGCCACCCAATCTCTCCACGCTGCTCTAATCATTTTATCAGAGATGCGTTACTCTAACCACCCAAAGTAAATTGGAATCACACACACACACACACACACACACACACACAGGAAGGCTAGGACACCTGAATTTCTTAAAGTCTTTTCTTCCATAACTGTTAAAAAAGCACAACTACTGGGCTGTACATATAACATTTTAAAATCCATCCTTCGGGCATAAGCTGTTTATATTTAAACATTTTAAATCAGAATTAAAAACTCACATCAACTGCTCAAAGAATAATTATCAGAATAGTGAAAGCTTAACTGGGGAAAAATATTACTTAAATTCCTGCACACTATATGATAAAAAATATAAATCAAAAAATGAAGCATGTGGGTGACAGGTTCTGCTATTACAGGAAAATGTGCTAGAAAGCATAGAAGTCTGAACAATCGACTTCCTTGGAAGAGGATAATATGCTACTTATTTTAATTTTGTATTTCGATGTTTGTCCCAATTCACCTTGAACAATTCAGGCTGCTGTTTTTCTCTTTAAAATATGCTTTTATTTTAAATCCAAAAACCCTCATCCGGCATTTAGGAAGGCTTTGTAACAAAACTTCCTTTCTGTAAACAATTTCAAAAAATCAACTTAGAAAGGCATTCCCAATTAATCAAGCAGCTTTACAATGACCCTGGCCTTTATAATGATGCCACCATGGATTTTGAGGAGGGAAAAGGCAGGATGAAGGAATTGTCCTCAGTGCTCACTCTGGGTGACCCTCATCTCATAAGCCCCACTACCCATGAAACTCATTTTGTGCCAGTTTAAAAACCACAGTTGACACAACATCTTCCCAATGTCATTGGAGCAAACAGATGATAAAGCATCATGGCCCCTTTAACCGTAAGAGACTTCTCCTAGTGGGAATAGGGACAGACATAAAGTTCATCCCAGTTCTGCATAGGAGAAGGGTTATGCCTTTCCCATTTCTGTGTGAATTTGAAATGGAAAATGTTTTAAAATCCAGGCAGAAACATATGCACTTTGCTTTTTTCAACTACTTAAGAAGCTGTCCAATGTCTGCAGTACTGCATCCATTCCTCTAAATATCTGGTAATGCAGATGCCCCCACAGAGTGTTGTGCCAACACAAGTGTAGAATGCAAATAGAGCAAGTCCCACCAGGAGCTGAAGGACTTGATGTTGTCCTAATGCTTTTAGGTGGAAACTGCAGAGGGAAAACATGGTCACCCTCAGAGTGCCTACTATGCTGTGTTGTGAATCAGTGCTGTTTCCAGAAGCGTTTGGAAAGGAGAATGGTGCCTGCTCATGGATGAGTGCCACCTTCACCCTCAGAATGCCATTTTAAAATTTAGGATTATTCTGGGGCAGGGGGACGCAGGTGGCTCTGTGGGTTAAACCACAGAGCCTAGGAAATGCAGATCAGAAGTTCGGCAGTTCAAATCCCCGTGACAGGGTGAGCCTCCGTTGCTCGGTCCCAGCTCCTGCCAACCTAGCAGTTCGAAAGCATGTCAAAGTGCAAGTAGATAAATAGGTACCACTACAGCAGGAAGATAAATAGTGTTTCTGTGTGCTGCTCTGGTTCGCCAGAAGCGGCTTTGTCATGCCGGCCACATGACCTGAAAGCTGTACGCTGGCTCCCTCGGCCAATAAAGCAAGCAAGATGAACGCCGCAACCCCAGAGTTGGTCATGACTGGACCTAATGGTCAGGGGTCCCTTTACCTTTATTATTCTGGGGCTTTTTGGGGGGGGAATCACAAGGCAGCTGGCGAGTTCTGCTCACTCCACCTCCAAAATTGTCTAAATGTACCCTCCCAACACACCTTTATGAAATCAAACTGGCCTTTGGGGGGTAGTGAATTTCCCAACTGCCCTGACTCCCATCTCATCGTATGCTTTCCTAAACCCTTTAAATTAGCTTAGGTTGAATGTACTGCCTCAGCCAAGGTCCTGGAATGATGGCTGGGCTATGTGATCCTTGTGTTGTTTCTGTGTCTATGTCTGTATATTTCCTCTGCCTGTAGTCGATCGGTCAGAAAGAGCCACTGCCACGCAAAGAATTATGCCATTTCCACCTGTCATTGCAAGGTCAGTTTGCAATTGCCTATACAAAATTTAATCTTGCACATAGTACTGGTCACATATTACTTGCTGGCTACAGCAAGGTGACACTGACACATCCAACTACTGAAAGCAGCCACTTCATTATTTGAATAATCATAGAACATGGGAAGCTGACTTATGCTGAGTCAGTCCATAGGTCCATCCAGCACAGTATTTTCTAATCTCTCTGGCTGCAGCTCTTCAGGGGTTCAGGGAATAAAGATTCCCAGCTTTCGGTTGAGACACCAGAGACTGTTTTACCTATGGTCCTTTGCTTGATACTTGCCTGACATTTTTGGCTGACTGGAATAAGAACCTGACTTTCCTGTCAAAACAGTACATGCTCTCTTCTCTTCTCTTCTCTTCTCTTCTCTTCTCTTCTCTTCTCTTCTCTTTCCTCCAAGCACTCTGATTTCCAGGTTTACTTTTAGCTTCTTCATCATACTCACCCCCGATAGTTATCAGGTACTTTAAATTCAGCCAGTGCAGTTAACTGACTGTATATTTTAAAGTAGTCATATCATAGGAGACAATTTATATGGCTCTCACACACCTGTAGCAATAATTTACAGCTAAGTGTCCTACCCCATAAAATAACTAAATGAGTTTTCTAGTTTAAAAGTGCTTAAATCACACTACTCTCCCTGCTTATGAAAGAGTGAATTCCCACGGCCATGCAAATGTAATGATATCCAAATCTGTTAATTGTGATATCTCGTTTTACATGCTCTTTGTTTACAGCCTTGTTCAGTTTGATCTTCATTTATTGTCGATTACATTTCTTTGTAGATTGTGGCTTTATTTATTTCGGAAGTCTTATCTGTCTCAGGATTATGTACTTGTACAGTGCGCTGTGCATTTTTATACATTGTAATCCCAAATGGAGGAGTGACCTTCCAGGCAAAAGCATTTATGCAAACTAAAGCATGATTATATAAAGTATTTCATGTCCTTCTCTGCAGCAACATTTTGCTATGCTATTCCTTTTGAGAATGCCTCCTTTGAAACGTTCATTTTCCTGTATTACGGTTATTATTTCATTTTATTTTTTGAAAAAGAAGCCATGACATAGGAGCCAGCTTACCGTGGAATGTGGGTGGTGCTGTGGTCGAAACCACTGAGCCTCTTGGGCTTGCTGGTCGTAAGGTCAGCAGTTTGAATCCGGGTGAGGGGGGGATTTCCCGTTGGTCTGTCCCAGCCTCTGCCAACCTAGCAGTTTGAAAGCATACCAGTGCAAGTAGATAAATAGCTACCACTGCGGTGGGAAGGTAAATGGCATTTCCGTGCCCTTTGGCACTCGTCACAGTCCTCCGTTGCACCAGAAGTGGTTTAGTCATGCTGGCTACATGACCCAGAAAGCATGTCTGTGGGCAAACACCAGTTCCCTCAGCCTGAAGCGAGATGAGCGCCATACCCCATAGTTGCCTTTGACTGGACTTAACCGTCCAGGGGTCAAGTTGGTACCCTTGAGCCATGATGATCAAGAATTAACACTAGTTCTACAAAAAAATAAATAAAATAAATAAAAAATAATGATGGGTAGAAATCTTTGAGTCTAATTCACAGACATCTTACAAAAATGACCAAGGTGTTCATCAGGAGGGGGTGTGTAGTGTATCTGAAGCGCCATGGGGCCAGGGGATTTGTGGCTCCCATGATCCCTGGATGCCTTAGATGCACCTCACAGAGGAATCTATGGTGCCTTCCCACAACCTCTGCTCTGCCTGTTCTGAATGAGATCATCATGATGACAACTAAGCTGGAAAGCCCCTACTAAGAAATAACATCACAGGGTTTTAATGTGAGAGAGAGAGAGAGAGAGAGAATACACTTCGTCTCTCACCACCAATTCATGGTCTCCCTCCATGTGTGGTTGGCCCTTGAGTATCATCGCTGGTGTTGCCCCCTGCATGTTGACAGTGTTTCCATTGACACTAGAGATGTGACTGCTGTTTTTGCAACATTTCATGATTATCTTATACTTTACATGAATAACTTGGAAAATTATTCACTGTTTCATTTTTCATTCTGTATCAAATCATTGAATCCCTAATGACTGGTTGTTGGGTTCTTTTTTGCTTTATCTCAGCTAACAATATTTCTCAGAATCTCAGAATTGTGCAAGAAAACACGCCACATAGCAATGAGAGTAGGAGCTTTCGTAGTATAACAAATAAACTTTTAACCTTATCAAAAGAATGTATTGTACTACCAGACTAGTTGGTTAACAACATCAATGGCTTTTGCTCTAGTAAATGTGTATATGACACCCATGTATGACCTGAAAGCGATAATAATTTTAATTATTATTCAATAGATGAATAACATAAATTTCCCACCCACTGAAATAAATAAATAAATAAATAAAATATTTTACATTATATATCAAGAGCAAACTGTCTGAAAAGGGCACCAAGATTTGCTTTCACGTTTTGGTCAGATGTGAAATTTTTAGGTTTTGAGACCCATCACAGCCTAACTTCAAAAAAGGAGCTGATGTTTTGTCAATATTGATTCAGCCTTCTCAGTGTCAGTGGAGTAAAAAATAATCAACTTCAGTTGCTGCGGGGACATGAAGAAAATATGTTTGATTGATTCCTCCATTATCCAATGGCAGCTATTATGAAGCAGGGAATAAAAAGGGCAATTAGATTTTTACATTAACTGGGGGGGGGGAGAGAGAGGTGATGAGAAAGCAAAGGGAGCTGCAATGTTTTAGAGCAGTAGCACCTCAACATGCAAAATTAGAAGCTGGAAATGATCAGTCTATCAGGCACGCTTTTAAGAAGTACAGAAATTAGTCTGCTATTGGTGCTTTCCCCAGCTTCAGTTAATGAGAAGTGCCATTTAGCAGTATTTAAAAGAAAATGATGTCCAAAAGTAATATGCTAATTAGGAAGTCGGGTAATTGTGTGTGCATTAATTCCAGAAGGAAGTAAATGCAGAGGGAAAAGGAGGAGAAAAATATAGAAAAGTTGTGAATTACTTCTCCCTTTTGTTACTTGCCTTCAACTACTCCATAAATAAAGTCACTTACAAAATGCCACTTACTTTTAATTTGCTTCTTCTTGCTCATACCCCATAGCTTTTCCCTGCCTTCAGTTATTATTATTTAGTTGTTATTGTTAGAAAACTTCTCAGGGGATCTCAGCTTTCTCCTCTTTACCTTTATGAAATTTATTCATTTGTACAATTACAGCTTATTTATCTTATTGACCCATCTTCCTTTTTTTCTTCCTGACCATTTTCTTCAACAGTCAGTTTGTTCTTAAGTTCTTTTTTTGTATTTGAACTTCTACAACAATTCCGCCTATTATTTCTCCTCTGGTGGTTCATCTTTTCAACTCCTTTTGGGTATTCTCCAACCTTTGCTCACGTTTCTTATTAAATACTCTTGTCTGTATCAGTTAATTAAGTGTGGACACCACTTTTAAACAAAGGTTAACAGTTCTGTAGGCTGCATCTAACAAAGTCATGGAAGAATTTCTGGTCATAAAATCATATAATTGTAGCGTTGGAAAGGACCACAAACATCATCTAATAGAACTCACTGCTATGCATGAAACACACACACACACACACACACACACACACACACACACACAAATTATTGACATTAAAACAAATATAATATCAATTAATCCAATTTGCAGAAGGTGACTAAATTATATGTCTGGGTAGGCTTGCTGATTTTTTTTTAACACAACAACTTTTTCTGTCCCAACTCCACACCCTCTTAATTTTCCAAGCCAGCATTAATGCATATGGTGCTACAGACCTCACCTGGAGCACTGTGTCCAGTTCTGGGCACCACAGTTCAAGGAGGATACAGACAAGCTGGAACGTGTCCAGAAGAGGGCAACCAAAATGGTCAAAGGCCTGGAAACGATGCCTTATGAGGAATGGCTTAGGGAACTGGGTATGTTTAGCCTGGAGAAGAGAAGGTTAAGGGGTGATATGATAGCTATGTTCAAATATATAAAAGGATGTCATATAGAGGAGGGAGAAAGATTGTTTTCTGCTGCTCCAGAGAAGCGGACACGGAGCAATGGATTCAAACTACAAGAAAGAAGATTCCACCTAAACATTAGGAAGAACTTCCTGACAGTAAGAGCTGTTTGGCAGTGGAATTTGCTACCAAGGAGTGTGGTGGAGTCTCCTTCTTTGGAGGTCTTTAAGCAGAGGCTTGACAGGCATATGTCAAGAATGCTTTGATGGTGTTTCCTGCTTGGCAGGGGGTTGGACTGGATGGCCCTTGTGGTCTCTTCCAACCCTATGATTCTATGATTCAGGATCAATATGTCTATCTAGAAATTTCTTTCAAGCACCATCCATATTGCAGAAGCAAGGGATGGACGTCAGTGGTCGCTTTTAAAAAGAAAATGTCTCTATCATCAAGAAAGAAGTCCCTCAACCCCTTTCTATGGCCTTATTCAAATTGTAAATAACACCATTAAATTGCAGGTAGGTAGTGTGTTGGTCTGACATAGTCAAAACAAAATTATAAAATTCCTTCCAGTAGCACCTTAGAGACCAACTAAGTTTGTCATTGGTGCACATGAAAGCTCATACCGATGACAAACTTAGTTGGTCTCTAAGGTGCTACTGGAAGGAACTTTTTTTATTTTGTTTCAACCATTAAATTGCTTCAGCTGAAAAATGGCACTGCCTATTTTTGAAGTTGCATCTCTGTTTAGTTTGTAACTGTGTGCTACTTAATGGAGCAACAAAGAGAAATTAAAAGGGATTTCTGACCTCACAGTAATAGATCCCTGTGATGATAATGATTTTTTTAAAAAAAATAATAATAATGTTAAATTAATCTGGGAGATGGGTTTGTGGTACAATGACAGAAAGATGATGATGACAAACTTTACCTTAAAAAATAATGGTATAAAGATATACATTTGGCACGCACATATAAGACTTATGATGAAATTTGTCTTGAGTAAAAATATTAGTATTCTAATCCATCTTCGGGAAATTGTTTCATTTAGAAAACAAACAAATGCTATCTACAATCCAGTACATGGGTGCCCAGAGAAAGGGCATGTTTTCAATTAGAAGTACACATGAATAATGGTGTGCTGAGTTTTAAACACAATTTATATTTCCCTCTGCAATATATTATACATCAGAATAAATAATTATAATGAATTAGTTCAATTTCTTTCCCTTGAACTCCCCTTTAATGTGCATGTAAAGGGGGGGGGGGTGGACTTCTGAACTACAAACAGAATTGATCTACTTTCAGTCTCTGACAGAGAAAACCCACCTTGACTAAGTTATGTTTAATTCGATGTCAAAACATCTCTAAGAGCTGTACTTTTTCAAGAAAGGTTGTAGTCCTAAATGTGCTTCTTAAAGGGAGTGAGTCTTTTTTTAACTCAGTGGAATTGACTTCTGAGTAAGCATGCTTAGTGTTGGGCAGCTAGTATGTGTGCGACATAAATTTACTGAATCTTTGTTGTTGTCGTCAATGATTGTGATTATAATAAAACACAGCACTTTTTTTTTTATTTTAACCCTAAATATGATTCCATGTGGTCATTTTAAAATGCCTTTAGAAGATGCTCCCATTTCAGTAACATGTGAATAGACTCGGGTTCCATGTGTTATCTGCCTGCCACTTTGTATTTCTATTCCATGTGATTCACAATTTGCCTTTGTCTTACATTTGGGAGTCACAATCTGAACTCAGGGCGACAGAGGGGAAGGCTATATGAAGATATATTTTGAATTCTATTAACTTTACTTATGTATGCACTTGGCTGAATCTTTAGCTTTATTTCATTACAGAAGAACAAAGGGAATGGTTTAATTTTCAGCTCTAGTGGACTTCCATCTCAAGAATTCATATTCTCTGTTTCTAAGGTTACCACCTAAGGCCTGTATATTAATCCACTATGTACTTTTGGAACAAAGTAACATCAAAGAAGATTATCTGCCTCTTCAAAGACAGAGAAGACACAGTGAAATAGTAGCTAATTGCATTCTTCTGCTGCTAAATCACAGTTTAGTTGAAGGGCAGTTGTAATTATTTCTGTTTCAAGGGTAGCTTAGGTGCAGCATCCAAGACAAAAGCTCCTTAATCTAACAGTTATTATATGTATATTCATTTACAAAGGTTAGAAAGGGGTCTGGGAGATTATGCTGAAGCAAATGTCATGGTGATATTTTATTTATAATAACCACAAACTCTAGCTGTTTCTGGAGCTAGGATACTTTGACCTGCTGTCCTTATAGAACTGCATTTATGGTCTAGGTGGAAGTATCAGCATGAGATTTTGTCAGAGAGAGTTAAAAGCTGCTTGTACACAGCTGTCAGCTCACAGTTACCTTATGGCAGCTGAGTATGTGGGTGGCTGTCTAGCAATTGGACAAGAAACATCAAAAATGTTATAATAAGCAACAATGTTCTGTGAAAATTTAGTCAACATTCCTGAGCCAAACTTGTACATGTAAGCATGTCCCCATGTGGCAGCTACATTTCCCCCCCTTTTAAAAAGAGTGTGAGCATTCGTCAAATATATGTTCCAAAGTATAAATATGTTTCAAATATTTCTGTGCAGCCAAGTTCTAATTCACAGTGTGCTTCCCCCCCCACACAAACATTTTTCTACAGTTTGCATTTGCCAAAGACTAACAATTTGTCTGTCCAACTCAGTGGGGCAAGACATACTTACATTAACTCAACTGAGTTGAGTAGCCAAGGGTGTCACATGAGAAATATGCCAATCAGGACCATCTTAATATTCTGAGAGGTAATAAGTACTGAATTTTCAGTTGAAGCTCTCCTTCCTTCTCCTGCCAAAGAGATGGTACCGTTTGTCAATGTTGGTATGCTCCCTTTCATGTGTGAGGCTCAGAAAACAGACCTCATTGCCCTTCAGTAGTGCTGTTAGGGTCGGACTTTGACTCAGAAGTGCAGAACCTAACTTGGCTTGACACAGTTTGAAGTAAGTTTACTGACTGACTGTCTGTCTGTCTGTCTGTCTGTCTATTTATCTATCTGTCTGTCTGTCTGTCTGTCTGTCTGTCTGTCTGTCATCTATCTATCACTACCTAATCCCTGTCTGGGATGAGCAACTGGAATGGGAATACAGGCTCAACCTGTGGTCTCTTGCCCCTTCAGTAACAATGATGGATCAAGGGATCTTTGAGCCTCACCTTCCTGATCCTACAATTCTGTCCAGAGCAGCTAATTCCCAGATCCACCCACAGGACTTTGTCAGTATTCAGTTTAATCTGAAACAGTCTTGGGGACAAGATTGTTCCATTGTTTCGGAGCACAACTGTCAGGGGGCGGGGGTAGGTACAGTCATTCAGTCCAACTCTCTTTGACCACCCTCCATAGGCTGGAGCAGAAGCACTGTGAATCAGTGCCTTCTATCCTAACCCATGAAGCCAACCCAATAAGATGCCATGGGTGATGACATCAAAAGCCACTCAGAGATTCAGCAGAAGTAACAGGGTTGCACTTTCCCTCTCTCCTATCTTCATGAACATGACAATAGTACATTAAAAACGGAGACTGGGAGGCTAGCATGCACTGGTAACCAAATTGCTTCTAGTCACAAATGAAATGGTTGGTGGTTACCACTGCTGCTGAATTAGGCTTGGGATTGTTGTTGTTTAGTCGTTTAGTTGTGTCCGACTCTTGGTGACCCCATGGACCAGAGCACACTAGGCACTCCTGACTTCTACTGCCTCCCACAGTTTGGTCAAACTCATGTTGGTAGCTTCGAGAACACTGTCCAACCATCTTGTCCTCTGTTGTCCCCTTCTCCTAGTGCCCTCAATCTTTCCCAACATCAGGGTCTTTTCCAGGGAGTCGTCTCTTCTCATGAGGTGGCCCAAAGTATTGGAGCCTCAGCTTCATGATCTGTCCTTCCAGTGAGCACTCAGGGCTGATTTCCTTAAGAATAGATAGGTTTGATCTTCGTGCAGTCCATGGGACTCTCAAGAGTCTCCTCCAGCACCATAATTCAAAAGCATCAATCCTTCAGTGATCAGCCTTCTTTATGGTTCAGCTTTCACTTCCATACAGGCTTGGGATAAACACAAGCAAATAACCCTCTTTTGTTAACACTAGCCATTACAAATGGAAAGGGCCATAGGCCAGTGGTAGAAGGTCCCAGATTCAGTTCCTAGCATCTTCAGGTTGGACTGGGAGAGACCCCTGCCTGAAATCCTAGTGAGCTGCTGGTGATCAAAGGCACCTATAGTCTGACTCTGTATAAGGCAGTTTCCTGCAAACTATTCCTGCAACACTTCTTAAGAGGCTGAAGCCCATGTATAACATCTATTTTTACATACGGGTACATGAAGCTTCAGATAGCCTCACTGCTCTAATATACCATGTGGAATTATTCAACCGATGTTGGTCTGTTCCAAGCTACACTTGTAATAGTGTGTAAAAAATTCCCAAAAGAAATTACCATTCTTTATTCAGGGACATGTACCCCTTTTTTCCAAATATGTACTGTCATTCCCATGAAGAGGGAGAAGACAACCCTCTGATTCCTATGTAGCCCTAATACAGTACAATTTAACATAATGCTTTCTGAAATGCTAAATGTTTGTAATGCAAGCTAAGGTATTTAGATGAATGGGGCTGCAGTAAACTGTTACATAAGGCATTCAGCGTAAATAAAACCTCTTCGGACTGAGCAGATATCACAATAGGAAACAGCATATTTTTACTACAGAAATGCAACTGTGTGGTTACATTTCTGGTCATTTTCCATCTCCATACCAGGGGAAAAATACTATTATGTTAACTCTACTGCTGGACAAGAGGTGAAATTCAATCACACTTAATCTTGGGTAGAATACTGGAAGAAAAAGCCACTAAAGAAGCAAAATAATTGCCAGTGTTATTTTTTTGTAATAAATTATATATGTACAAGAATTCCTATACCTTTGTGCTTCCGTGATAATACATCAGGCTTGGCTGTATCAATAAAAGTGACCTTTAAAGCCATGAAAACAGTGTAAGAGCTACATATTTGCTGCTATCACTGAAGATTCAGAAATAATATCACCATCGTATGTATCTTGTCAATAAAATGGTCATTATCTGTTTAAAGTATTGATTTGCAATAAGTCAATATGCTAAATTTCATTTTAGAACTCTGTTTTTTGTTGCCTAGTTGTAGAGTGGGGGTAGTTTGCAATTTCTTCTTGTATGCCACCCCAGTCTCTGAACGGTGTGAGATTCCAGAGGGTTCCAGGGTTTGGGTTTCTAGGAATGAGGCACAGCGGAGACTGTGGTGTCTTTATGATTATATGGTTTATTTACACACATATACAACCTGAGCCTATGATGGAGGGACTCTCAACATGAAACCCACCCCCAAAGGGTCTTGCTTCTCTCATAGCCACAGCCTTGGATTCAAACAGAAAGCAAGTAATTCTCTCCCTCTCAGGCTTCTGCTGGCCTCCTGCTTCTAGCCCAGCTCTCACATACTCACCCTTGGAGGGCAACCATTTGTCCTCTGGCACAGAGCTACTTCGTTTGTTACCATACTGGCCCATACTTAGAGGGCCATTACTGCACCAAGAAGCTGGCCTGGCCATTCCAGCAATGGAGTCCTTTCTGGATGCAGAAATTAGAAGGGACTCAGGCATATGGCCTAGCCTCCCCACCTCACCCTGTCCCATCCCCCAAACTCACAACACATAGACGAGGGGAAAACTTGGAGGATTACTTTGATTTCAGATCTGGAATAGCAATGCTTCAAATCAATTCTGTATAAGTTTGAGGGCGGGAAATATTGTGAAGTAGTTTCTTCTCTTTTTTCTTTGTTCACATGATTCAACCATGGTATGTTTGTTTTTTAAGAATGTGCCATTTAAGTGGTTTACGAATGGGATGGAGACTTTAAATTAGTTGGTACCCTGTTCATGGAAGACCTCTGTAGATTTAATACAAGTCTTTATCATGAGGTGCCTACTGTAAATGTCTAAACTGACCACAGAAATATTTAAAATAGAAGCATATATTGATGGCACACATCAATTTCCTGTTTGTGGTCACCCAAACAGCAACTGAAATTTGTGTACAGAAATTACCACTGAGTTTGCAGTCAGCCCCACAGAGTTTTCTGAGAAGAAGAAAAAGGGATGTTTGACATTTTCCTTTTCATAAAATGACATATTTCAGCAGGGATTCTTTATCAACATCTTGCTTTAGAACAAATCAACATTCAGGATCCATCACAGAGAGAGAGATCTGTGGGATATTTCCAGAGAGCCTTCAAATTCTCTCCAGAAAATAATGGGAGAATGATTTTGCTATAAACCTGTGGCGGGGGGCATTAATAAATGCAAACTTTGGTTTTCTTTCTATACAAATAAAATAGTTTGAAACTCAAATTGTCTGCATACAGTTGGATTAGCAAATAAAATCTCCTGTGCTGCAGCATTTAAGAACTTTTTATCTGTGCTAAATGCAGCACAATGCTGTGCTGTATTACTTTTTGTAATTACTGTCTTCCTGTTTAACAACTGTCTAAAGTCACTGGAAGCTGTCATCAGGAAATTTGGAGCAAAGGATCACCAATATCTATCTCTTTTCTCCTTTTGAATTGGTTGTGGCCTTAGACCAATGCTTGGAGGTGGTGAGGGACTAGATGTGGGCCAATAAATTGAAGCTGGATCCAGAAAAGACAGTGGTCTTATCTTTCCTGAGTTCTTATGTCCAGGAGGTGGGGAGACAGACTGCTCTAGAATGGGCTGCACTCCTCTGGAAAGAGCAGGCTCAGAGATTGGGGATAATCCTGGATACAGCATTATCACTGGAAGCTCAAATGGCCTTGGTGGCTAATATTGTCTATTTCCAGCTATGGCTGGTGGTCCAGCTTTGAACCTTCTTGGACAGAGAAGTTGACAATGGCACATCATATCCAAAGAACATATCTAACAGTGGAGAAATGTGGAATATCTCTGGTCTTTAATATCCTATAACCTTTAAAACCACACTCATACCAATGCTGGTGATTGAAAACATTCAACTGGTGGTAGGGGTTAAGTTTGTTTCTTTGTTATAATGCAGAGAGACTTCATAATGGAGAGTCTTAGAGAAATCTTACGTTCCGGGCTCCCCCCAAAAATGTTCCTGAACAGGGTATTCACAGTAAAACAAGAACCCACAGCAAGCTGTAATGCATATGATAGTTCTGAAGGTATTTTATCCTGTTCAATCAATTAATTGAACTCCCTTAATTCTGACGAGCTCAAATTTGCAAAAGAAACATATTCTCATTTCTGTGCAGAAACTTGAATATGCCCTGGTTACACACTTTCACAGGGAATGAACAAATGTGTTTTACTCTGCTACATGCAAGCTTGGAGAGAAGCTGCAGTCATTAACTGGCAGGTTCCTATGGCATCCATATGTAGCAAATGTTTCGTCCATAGACCTGTCACCCATAACAATGACAGTTTCTTGCATTACGTAGAGCTGATATCTGCATAGGAGATTCATCTTGTGTGGTGCAGCTCACAGACAATGGATTTCAAATTTCCCTTCTTCATTTTCTCATTTCATGGCTTATTCATTGCTTTCTGAATCCTGGCTTTCCTTCTTCACCTACTGCTAATAGGGTTTAAATCACGATGCTTACCAACCAGTCAGGTAGTTCTTCTCCTTATATCATTTTTTTCCTCTGTGCCATACCTCTCAGTTTCCCCTTGTTTGCCCTTCATGCTTTTATGTTAGCATGCAGGTATTTTATTATGTTTGGCCTGTTCCTGAAAAACTTTTTTGACCTGATATATTGGTATCCTTGTGAACTACTTGAAGGTTCCTCTTCTTTGTCTATTGCCTTCTTCTGTTATGTTTTTGTATATGTTGGAAGCCAGCTAGAGTGGCTGGGGCAACCCAGTCAGATAGGCGGGGGTACTACTACTACTACTACTACTAATAATAATTAGTTTTGTTAATCTGCAGCTCCGAGAATTGATGTTCTAACTATTTGACTGTTATCTTGCTTTGTGAGTGCATGGGTATTGTAATGGCCAATGTCTAAAAAATTGACTGAAGGGCATCACATTCCCTGCCTCCAAGTGTACCCACACTCAGAAGGAACATCTACAAAGGAGATGTTTGACTATATGGCTGTACATGCAGAGATTGCCACAGACCTAAGAACCCTGGTCATGTGGGTTCCTGATCACATGAACTCCTGCACATGATGGCACACCCTTTCCAGATGTCCACTGAATTCACCGGTGGTAGGCTGGGTTGGCAGGACTCATCAGCACAGCCCTGCTCACATGCTCACTAAATGCAATGTTGTCTGAAGAGAACCCATGCTCAAAAAAGAAAAAGAGATATGTCTATACTGAAAGGGGTCATTCTGATGTGAAAACCCTTGGTGCAGGAAATACCTGTGTGAGAAGTGGCCAATTAAAAGCTAACCTAGGCTGAAAGGCAGGCTGATAACTACTTTTGGTTGCCATAGGAACTAGAGAATTTAGAGAGGAACAGACAACAGAGCCTTGAAAGGGAAAGGGAAAAGTGACAGCTGAAAACTTGTTTGTTTGAAGAAAAATGTTGTGAAGAGAACATAGATTCTGTCTGAAAGAAAAGACCATGTCTGGAAGACAGGGGTATGGATAGAGATAAGTTGCTGTCTGAGTAGACAGAGATCAGTAGTATAGGAAAAGCCCACCATTTTGACACTGATGTATATCATCAATTCCATAAGCAGCCTTAGGAGACGTCCTTATTGACCTCCATGAGTTGGAGGGAAACTGTGTGACACAAGGAACCGTGTATCCTCACGGAGATTCATCATACATAATCTGGAGTCCTAAATTTCTGGAGTTCTACATCACACAATGAACCAACAAGAGTAGAGAAGTTTTCCCAATGCAGATGGTTGTTTTCCAACTTGTGAAGGTATTGGGGTAGAGCTAGAATGCTCATCTCCACTCTTCCTGCTTACTTCTTCTATTTACTCATGATTATAAGAACATAGGAAGAACCTAACTAGTCCAGGACTTCTCACAGTGCCCAACCAGATGGCCACAGGAAGCCCACAAGAACAACCTGAGCACAACAACCCTCTCTCTCCCTGTAATTCCCAGAGGTATACTGCAACAGTGGAGCTGGAACATAGTCTTTGTGGCTTTTAGTCATTGCTAGCTTCGATAAATAGCCTCAATGATTTTCTCTAATCCTCTTTTAAAGCCACTCAAGACGGTTGCTATCACTACCTCTTGGGAATAAGGTGTCTGAATATACTCTTTAAAATATTTATCAATGAAATAACTGCTGTCCAAAGCAAAAGAAACAGTTTTGGTGCTATGGAGCAGAGGCTTCAATATTCATGCAAATGGGGGTAGTGGAGGAACAACTTTGGACCACAAAACATTTTTTTTAATGGTGGGAAGGCAAGCAGACAAGGCAGCTGAAGAATATTTGTTCCTTTTGAAAAGATTTGAAAGAATAATGGTGACTGCACATTAGAGTCTGACAAGCAAAATCAATATTTTTCAGGGCGTCCTTGTGCACCATTTATTTGGACAGCTGACTCAGAAAAGAAATGAAACAGGCTGCTTTTTAAAGAACAAAAATTAACAGAAAGGGCTCAAAACATATCACCGCAAGCTACAGTTAGCACTTATATTTGCCGAGATAAATTGATAAATGAAAATCAGCTGGCTGGCATATAACATTACAGAACAAAAGGGTTTGCATGCCATTCGGGGAGTGTTTGGGTGTTTATTTGAAATATTTGAGTTTTAATCCCTAATAAAATGAAATATGTCCCTTAGGATCTTAAGAGAAGTTATGTGCTGGGGTTAGATGATTTGTTAAACAATAATTTCTATTGCTTAAAGAAACCATCAAAGAAAATAAAACAGTGAGAACCAGATACAGCTCAGTTGCTACACAGACATATTAGGGGCTGGTGTGGAAGCAGAAAAAGTAACCAAAGGAAAACAACTGGTTTTACCCTGAGTCTTAATAGCACACAGTTACTGTTTTGTTTTGTTTTGTTTTGAGTGGTGGAATCTAATATTGTCCCTAGAAGGCTTATATATTAGAGTTGGCACATCTTAATAAGAGCAAATGCATCCTAGATGACGGGCTAAATGCCTTTAGTTAAAAATTGTTCAAATTCGAATGATATTTAGCAGCTGAAATGGAGCTAATCTGACCATATTCCTATGTTCCAATTGTTCAAAACACAGTACATGCCAATTAAGGCATGTTTAATTAGAAAATCTATTTATGAGGAAGATGCTCCCTTAGGGAGCTTATTCAAGCTTGGTGATTTTTAATAGAAATGGCTGCTGCTTAATGGAGATGGTACTAATACTTTCTGGGAATGCCTTCAAGTGATTCAGCTGAGCTTTGATTGTGATGTGTTTCAGCTTTTATTCTGACCGTCTGCTCTCATAACAACAGAAGTATTTGTTTCCTATAGGACTGAAATGGGCAGGAAGTTTATGAAGTGTTGCGGTGGTGTCTGTTGTTTTGTTTTGTGTGAGAAATGCAAAACTGGTAAAATGGATAGCCGCAATCCATCAAAACTCCATAATTCACCCTACCTCCATAAACCCTTACACACATAATTATAGTGTTCTCACTGTTGGCTTTGGACAGTCAAAGTCCATGGAAATGCATTTGAGGCTCTGAAATTCATGATGGTTACCAAAACACAGAGCAGCTATGAATAAGTATAGTGGCAGCCCATACAAAGCAAGCGGGAAAGGCCCATCCATTTTTATCTCTGTCTGTTAGAGATGTGAGGAAACATGTCTTCTGGCGCCTCAAATAATTTCTTCCCCTACCAAAAAAATAATAATAATTCCGTTTTTCTGCCTCATTCTGGGAATGCTTTAGAATTTCTTCATATTTCGGTGGGTGCAATATCCATCTTCATTATCATTGTGGTGTGGCTGTGCGTGTGTGTGTTTCATTAAACATTTCACAAGCACTCTGAAGTTTCCCAGGCTGCCTGTGAGTCCTGATCTGGGGGGGGGGGGAGTCCATGGAAGGACATACCTTATGCTATTTTCCACGTTGATTTCTTAAAAGAAAACAAGAATCTTCCCTTTAAAAGACTGAAAAGATAACAGGCACTGATGGGAAAGCAAGTGGTGAAGAAAGGGAGATGAAATGGAAAGAAGGAAATCAGACTTCAGGAGGGACTCCTTTTACCTGGGCCAGTTTCCTCATATTCACACACCCCTTTCTATTCTCCATGCAGGCAAGCAATCAACTTGCCCCTTTTCCTTCACCATCTTATACCCCTTGCTTTTCCTCTGCCTCACTTCATTTCTCTCCTCCATTTCCCTCCCTTGCTGCTTCACCACAGCATTTATCCTCTCCAGTTCATGGCATCTTACTTTTTCTTGCTTTCTACACCTCTGTCCCACTCAAGTTCCATGCTGCATGTGCAGCTGCCTCCTGATAGGCAGGCTCCCAGCTTTGCAAGGGAGCAGCTTCAGTCTACAGCTTGTAAACCAAAGTGCAAAGGCAAGAGAGAAACTGGTCCATGGAATGGAAAGAGGGGACATACTTATTTGGGGGAGTGAGGTATGGGGGGGCACTCTCCCCCCACCACAGTGCCTTCTCTCCATCCAAAAAACAAAGATCAGTCAGTCAAAAGGCTTTATTGTCAAAAGTACACCTATAGGTTAGGAAAAGGCATATCTATCAGACCTACATCTCTCAGCTGCTTATAGGGATGCACCTGATGAGGCAGATTCCAGTCCCCAACCTCAGTTTACATATCTCCCCGATCTGAGCTTCAAGAAAGCAGGTGAAGTTTGTGCCTGTGTGTAACCTGTTTCTGCTCCTCCTTCTTCAATCATTGCCTGGTCCTGGGAGACAGTGGAGCAGGAGAGGTGAGGGCAGGAGGAAGAGGAAGTGTGGAAGCCCTTGACTCTCCACCAACCTGACATAGCTCTCCCTCCACCTGCACCTGTTCTTCACTCTCCAATCCTGCAGATTCTCCTGATTGTCATCTCCTGGCTGTTACAGGTCTCCCCAGTTCACTGATCCCATCCTCCAAGCCAGTCTCCAACCCACCTTCTCCCAGTGCCCACTTCTCAGACTCTAGCCACAACTCCTCAGCGTCCAGTTATAGAAGGTCAGCGTCCAATAGAAGGTCGTGGTAGAACAGAAGAGGTGGGGGAAAGAGGGAGGAGATAAAAACAGAAAGAACATTCCCATTAATCAGTTTGCTCATCATTTTCCTAACCACAAAAGTTCTTTTCTTTTATTTTTTTAAAAGTGAATTTGTGGCTAGGGTGACAGAGGAGCTTAATCCATGTTCATTGTGCAAACCTATATTTCTGGTATACAGTTGAATCTGTCCCACAAAATAGTGACAGCTTGGAGACACCTAAAGATTAGGTGGTGTACACCTATCAGCCAATCACCCATCCCCACCACCCTCTGTCCTGAGTAATACCCCTCCTCACCCTCCCACTATATATAAGGATCTGGTGACTTCTGTTTCAGTGTATCTGAAGAAGTGTGCATGCACACAAAAGCTCATACCAATGACAAGCTTACTATGTCTCTAAGGTGCTACTGGAAGTAATTTTTCTATTTTATTTTTATTTTGTTTCTATGGCAGACCAGCATGGCTACCTTCTCTCTCTCTCTCTCTCTCTCTCTCTCTCTCTCTCTCTCTCTCTCTCTCTCTCTCTCTCCCTCTCATGTTTTTATTTCTCTGCTTTTTCTTGCAGTGTATCTCTTACTACACTGCATCTCTTACTATAAGGACCCAGGTGGCGCTGTGGGTTAAACCACTGAGTCTAGGGCTTGCAGATCAGAATGTCAGCGGTTCAAATCCCTGCAACGGGGTGAGCTCCCGTTGCTCGGTCCCAGCTCCTGCCCACCTAGCAGTTCGAAAGCACATCAAAGTGCGAGGAGATAAATAGGGACCGCTCCAGCGGGAAGGTAAACACCGTTTCCATGCGCTGCTCTGGTTCACCAGAAGCAGCTTTGTCATGCTGGCCACATGACCCAGAAGCTGTCTGCAGACAAACGCCGGCTCCCTCGGCCTATAGAGCGAGATGAGCGCCGCAACCCCAGAGTCGGACACGACTGGACCTGATGGTCAGGGGCCCCTTTACCTTTACCTATCTCTTACTACACTCTATAGTAAAACTCTTACTTTATTTGGAGAAAAATAACAGAATCTTTCTCTTCTTTTTATCCTATCTAAAAATATTTCTTGTGTTCCTTCAGGTGCCAAATGGCTTTTTGAAGAAGCTTGTAGAATGATGCCAGCCATCATTGTTCCTCTTCCAAACAAGTCATTGGTTCTTTAATCTTTGAGCCTGTTTGGTACATTGTGTTGGTCTCCCAGCAATGATGCTGTCCCCGTATTCCCCAATGTGATAAAAGAAAGATAGCCACCTGTCCCATATGGCAGATTTAATGAATTGATCAAGATAACAAGTGTCTTGCCATCTGCCCCATATGAAGGGAGAGCATTAATCAGAACAGACCTCCTAGCCACTGTGTATCTTCAATGTGCTCCCAATGCCATGAATCAACGGATGAAAAAAGAGAGAAAGAAATCAGAAAGTAGGAAAGAGACACAAAAGAAATGGGGCAAAAGGGGGGGGGTACATACATTTTGATTTCCCAGGACAGATAGTGAAATTACATGCTCACACACTTTGCTTTTGGGTTGCAGCATAGAAAAGAAATTTAAACAGTTTGCACTGAGAAGATCTCCCAGCCTTCAAAATATGATGGCTTTGCTGTGAAGTTAACATGCATGGTGTTAAAATGCACCCACTATTCAGACTGGAGTTCATACTAGGATAGTTGGGAAAGGAAATTATTTGGTTTCCACATACCTTTTAATAGATACCTGGAACACTGCAAGTGATTGTTGATTGTCTTTGCTGACATGTATTTTTTAAAAAAGAAGTAAATGGCATGTTCTGAATACATATTTGAAATCATTCCTTACAAATTTGTCATATAAAGATTTGTGGTCTACACATATCATTTTGTTTGTTTGTTTGTTTGTTTGTTATAAACTACCCTTCATCCAGTGATCACCGGGTGGTTTACAACACAAAAATGCAAAATAAAAAACCAAAATGCAGAACATAATCGCAAAAAACAATAGTTGGCCTGAGACAGACATTCCAAAGGCCATAAATTGCTTGATGAGCCAAAGGCCAAATGTTAAAGAAGAATGTTTTCACCTGATATCTTAACATGTGTAATGAGGGTCAGGGCCGTCTTAAACATATTGGGCGCCCGGGCACCGTGGTGCGATGATCGCTCCAGCGCCGCCCCCCCACCCCATTTCCCACCGTGGCTGTCTGGCGGGTGCAGCGTGCAGCATCGCTGCAGCGGGTGCAGCCGCGAAACGCCCCCCCTGGCGGCCCTGCGCCACCCAGGCTTGCCCTGATGAGGGTGCCAGGTGAGCCTTCCCAGGAAGAGCATTCCACAAGTGGGGAGCCATCGCAAAAAAGGACTGTTGCCATGTTTCCACCCTCTGGATCTCTTGTGAGGGGGCACACAAAGATGAGTCTCAGATGTTGACCACAGAGTCCACGTCAAGTTATATGGGGATCAGCGGTGCTTGGGGTATTATGGTCCTGGGCCATTTAAGGTTTTGTTGCATTGGGTCCAGAAACTAATTGGCAGCAAGTGTAATCAGGCCAGGGTTAGTGTAATATGTTCAAACTGTCTTGCCTCGATGAACAACAGCAGAATTCTGCACCAGCTGAAGTTTCCAAGCCATTTTCAGAGGCAGACCCATATATGGTGCATTGCAGTGAGCTAACCCAGAGTTACCGGAGCACAGACAACAGAAAATAGGGTATCCCTGATCATATAGGGTTGGAGCCACTGAGGCTGCCTGACCCTCAAGCAATGGCAATGGGGCCAGAAATACCCACCCACAGGCAAAAAATACCTGAGGGACCACCTTGCCCCATATAATCCTGTCTGGCAACTGCACTCCTCGGATGGAGCACAGCTAAGAGTATAGTATGTCCCAGAGGTGTGCTTAGTTTGTACTAGAAACTGGTCTCATAGTGTTGTACCCCAAATCACTGGAATTGCACCTGAAATTAAACAGGCACCTAGCCTCATGATGTTTAGACACTTACTGAGTTAAAATTAAATTAAAATTAAAATTACTTTCCCTGAGGTGTGACTAGTCATTTTTCTCCTTCTCCCCCCTTCTTTGGTGTCATAGCTGCATAAGATTGTCTTCCATGAAGATGGTCTTAACAGTGAGTCCATAAACGACTGTGGAGGCTAATTCTGGAATATTTATGGAATATTAGTGGCACGTCCCTAGATATGGTTTAAATGTTTATCGACCTTGTAGGAATGGCCTTCTTATCTTAGAATTTTTAGAAATTGTATTGTTTTATAGAATTTGCACTTTATGTGTTTTATTTCAGTTTTATCTTGCTGTAATCAACTTCAAGAGCTTCAGCTTGTTAAGTAGTTTATAAATTTATAAAATACTAATACAACTGATAATAACAACATCAAATCTCCTGTAATTTCTTTGTGTACCATCAGTAAAGGAACACGGAAAGACAATATACGGGAACTGGATAAGAATTGAACTGAAATGTGTTTCAGGAAGATAACCACATCAATATGATATTGAAGTAAAAGATAGATACTATGCAGTTAGATTTGATGCTTCATAACTTATGATTTTATCTTATGAAGTTTAAATGTACATTTTGAAACTGATAGATATTTTATTTAATGTATTCTATGAGCATACTATCTGCCTCATTGACTTCAAGCTGAGAGGAGTTACAATTTTCTAAATAAATGTAAAAATCTTTGCATTGCTCTGTTAATTTTCATGTTGAGTGACTATAGAAACAGACTTCAGAATCAAGGATAAAAAATGATGAATTGACTAGTTATGTATTCTGACCTCACATAACTAATCTTATAGACACATAAAACTTTAGGTTTAAGTACTTGCTCTGCTCCCATAACTGCTACTTATAATCTTATCCAAACCTTACATTCCAAATATTTTTACCACTCTAACAGCCATGGATTCCCCCAAAGAATCATGGGAACTGTAGTTTGTTAAGGGTTTGTGGAATTGTACTTCTGTGAGGGGTCTCCTAACAACTCTCACCACCCTTCGCAAACTGCAGTTGCCAGGATTCTTTGAGGAAACCCATGCCCATCCAAGTGGCATAAAAGGGCTTTAAATTTATGGTGTAGATACAACCAGAGTGTATTAACTTGCATACTATTACATTTGCCTGTTTGGCTTACATTTTCGAGGAAAGTTTCCAAACCAAACTTTGTCTCTGAAAACCATTTTCAGGCCCAACCTGAGAAAGTGCTATGTAGCTTTATCAGTTTCATAGGTTTTTAAGGTTAATTGTTATGGTATTCTGGCTGCAATATTCCTTTGTAGGTATCGGTCAGCGGAGAAGCTCGACTGAAAATAAACTTCAGACCCAAGTTTGTGTACTGTGTTGAGACTGACAAGTGGACAAAAAGAAAGGAAATGGAGTTGCGAACTCTCACAACTTTATCGTGAGTTGCAATCTTACAAGCATTGCTTGAGCACACATCTATCCCCTACTGACGCTCCCTCAAGGCACAACATGGCTGTGCTGATTGATGGTGTATGCGAAGGATGCAGTGGGTGAAAAATGAAAGGATTCGTGCACAGCTTTTAGTTCCTTTTTCAGCTGCTGTGTGTATTTTCCAGCTCATTGGTTAATCTTATCAAACAATGATCATCCAATAATACTTATAAATCTGAGTGATAGTAGTGTTGCTTTTAACTGATCTTTCAAATGTCTATTTTTTTCTGGGAATGCAAGTTCAGAAATCATTTTTTTGAAGGTGATTAAATCATGTTTTGGAAAGTAAATTAAACACCTTTGTTCTTGTTGTTTTGGCATTGTTTCTGCCTTTCTGTAAAGAAACTGTCCTTTTCCTCCTGTCTTTAAGTTGGTGGTTTAAGTTGCACTGGTGCTGACCAGGCTTGATGACCAACGAAGAGGCCAGTGACAAAGTGTAATCTGAAGACATGCTTTGAGGGTGAAGTTCCATTTTAAGCCACATTTTCCTGGAACCAGGTAGTAGATTGCCACAGAAAATCCACCTCCCTATTCAAATGCTGCCCAATTTTCTTTGCCCAGATATTTCTTCAAAATTCTCAGTTGCTTGCAGAACATCAATACCTACTTCCACCCAGTTTTGGCCAAAAAAGTAATCCCAGCATGTTATTTCCTCTTTCTATAATCTGTGTTTTGTAGATATTGCCTGCTCTCAGGCTTCTTGTTCCTACTTTTCAAAGGTCTTCAAAAAATATGTTTATAAAACTTTTCTCATTGTATTTCTTATAATTTACATAATCCTGTAGTTTCAGATATACCTGCTGCTCTGGCTGTGCCTGGAGGAATTCTAGCTCGGTGTTATAGATTTGCCCTCCCAAACCTCCATTTTTATAAGGTGGAGCACTGAACTTATCAATTTATTCTTCATCCTATAACGTTATTATTCTTTTTTTAAAAAAACATACTTTTTATTAATTTTACAAAATACAAAAAAGAAAAAAATGGTACATACATAAACACCTTTTCCACCTCCTTCCTACCCACCCACATGGGTCCTCCCCTGCCACAGAAGTATCCCATGTATGTGAACAGTCAGAGATGGTCCATTTTATGCTTGGATTTCTGTCCTCCTCCCCCTCCCCTGACCCCAAAGCCCCCCCCCCTGCCACCAGGGAGCTCCAGCAAACCAGGGCAGTACGCAGGAGGCCATCCATCCAACCATCTATTGTCATACCAAAAAAAGAGAAAAATAGAAATAGGAAAAAAGAGAAAAAAGAAAAGGCAAAAAAAAAGAGAAAAAAACAATACAAAACAGAAAAAAATTTCTTACATTCATGATTGTAAAACCATATTTTGTGGGCTTCCCCTCCCCCCCCTTCCCCGGTTTTCATCCCTTTTTTATCATCTGCAACAGTTTCTTACTTTATAAAAATACACCTTTGTATCTTATACAACTTATAAATCAATTATTAACATTTTCATCTAATATTCAAATCACTGAAAAATCAAACTCCCATTTTATCTTTCCGTGCCTAATTTTTCTCCCTCTATAAGCCTCCATATTTTCACATTTTTCCAAAATCCATTCACCTTTAAAACTATAACTATTCTCAAATTAACCTTACATCCCCGATTACCGGCTCCACCCCCCCAATCCAGCAAATTCCATAATCAGCAGACCAGTTATAAACCTGTTAATCCATCCTTATAATCACAACATCACTTTCCCTTCACCCCACCCCCTGTTTACAGTCTTTTGCCATCCAGGCCACCATACAGGACCCCTGAATTTCTTCTCTTCTCTGCATATTTTTTCCTTCTTCCCTGTGGGCGTTCTGGAGTTCCAATAATACCAATCGTGCCCCCCTCAAAGGCAGGGCACTCCATCCAACTTTTTGTAGAGTAAAGTCATCATTTTTTTCGTGGTGTGCTTCATTTTGTGTTGAATCATCACAGTCCTCATCTTCATCTTTTCCTTCCAAATCACAGTCACCATCACTGTCATTCTCACATTCATCTTTTTCAGTGTCAAAAACTTCATCTTCTAAAAAATCATATTCTGCCATCACCATCTGAAATTTTTGCTGTAACTCTTGCCGTCGTGTCTTCTCTTGACATAGCTCTATTCTTGTTTCCCACATTAAAGTCAAAACAGACCGCTGGAACTCAGGGGAACACTTTTTTGTTGACATAATTCAATCCTGCCAAGGTCAAAACTTGTCACGTGGGGTGGAATATGATCACAGTTTATTTTCTCGACTCCATTTTAACAAGCTGGCTGCATTCTTCAAGTCTTATTAACAATAAAGTTCGAACTCACATTTCACAAACATTTAAACCAAAAAAGAAATTCCACAAAGTCCAGAAATACAAAGTGAAAAAATTGACTTATAAATCCTGATCAACTCACTGGGTTGTCTGGGCTGCCGGCTCCCGAGGGAAAGAAAGGTTTTCCTTAGTCTTTACCTCTCATAAACCACAGTCTCTCTCCTCTTTCACCCTGCATCAAAGGGGAGATTCTCTTTGATGCCTTTGAGGGATCCTTTTAAGTTAAGATCTTCTGTTTACGGCTTCGGGTTTCTGTTTACTGTCTCTTATGTTACCGTGGGGGGGGGTGGCTTCCTCTTTTCCCCCTCTCTCCCAAATCCAAATTGCCTTAATTTAAATTCCAAACAATCCAAATTACTCACAGTCTATTCATTTGCTAATTATTCTTGGAAGAATTGGCCGCCTCCACTTCCCAGACTCGCAGCTTCGCGCTCTCAGAGCAGCAGTGTCAGCCTGTCCGCCGCGGTTCACCTCCTCGCTCTCGGGGGCTTAAACAAAGCCGATCCGGGGAGGAGAGAGCCCGCTTTTGGCGCCGCCAGGCAAAATCCGTCCCCAAAAAGCTCGATTTGGGGCTTTTAAGGAGGTTTTGCTTCGCTGGAGCAATTCCCTCCACCTCTGAAGCGCCGAGGTCCGCTCCGCTGATCGGACCCCCGTCTGAGCAAAGATGGCGCGGTCAACCGGAAGCCATAACGTTATTATTCTTCATTCATTGTTCTCATTTTCAGCTGCTAACCTAATTAGGGTTCATTGTCGAAAAGATGCAATCAATAAACCATGTGAGCTGCCATGCTAGCGAACCATTTGCAACACTAGAAGGCATTGACCCCACCACATACTAAAACCAGGACAGTGTAGCTTTGGAACATGACAAGGTAATTAAACTGCTAATTTCAGAAGTATCTGGTCTAGAATCTTTTATATCTTTGACCTCTGGTCCTCTTCCTCGCCCCCCAAATTTTTGAGTATTTCTATAGCAGGCATCCCCAAACTTCGGCCCTCCAGATGTTTTGGACTACAATTCCCATATTCCCCGACCACTGGTCCTGTCAGGTAGGGATCATGGGAGTTGTAGGCCAAAACATCTGGAGGGCCACAGTTTGGGGGTGCCTGTTCTATAGGCTAGTTTATATTTCCTTTCCTTTCCTTTTATTCTCTTTTTTTCCCTCCTTTGTATTTCCTCTCACTTTGCTTTCCTCTGTATCACCAGTGAAGAACCTCTGGCCCGCAGGCCTAATAAGGCCACCAGGCCTCCCCGTTTGGCTCATTAAGCCTTTGACCAAGCTACACACACAAACATCTGACATAATATAAGATCATTGGGGCTTCAAGGCACTGTGCAAGCACCCAATGATGAGCTGAACACAGAGTCTAGATATTCATAATTTGGAGTGATGTGATATCATGGGGATATGAGTACCCCTATAGCTTTGTTCACATCACAATGACAAAAAACATTTTAAGAAGCTTTTTTTAAGCTGTGAAGTTTAAGAAATTGATTCCAAGCTCCAGCAATAACAGAAAATCCTTTATCCATTGACCTCTGTTTGAAGCCCTGTTGAAAATAAAATATTCTTGTTAGCTAATTGTATAACATTTAAATGATGCAAATAACCATTTAGTCAAAATGCAGGAATCAGATTTGGGAAGTTCTCCACCAGTTAGTTAGCTGATGCTTCCTGTGGCTGCATATTTATGGTAAATTCCATTCTTTATCCCATCCTACTGATTTCCCTCATGCACCGTCTTTACCTTTTGATACCCACTTTCTGATGTCGAACATCCTATGCTGCTTTGACTTTTGCATTCTGATGCCAGCTGGTTTGCCACCTGTCCATTTAGAGAAGGAAAGAGACCGGGTATTTGCAGAAGCTGTAAAAATGAAAGGAACACAAGAGGAGGACAAAGAGAAGTGACAAGGGACTGGAGTATCAGAGAATAAACAGATGGGAAGGAACAGAAAATGAGCAGCAACAACAAGACTTTGTGTATACTTAGAGAGCATAAGTGGACTACAGGAAGACAAGCCTTCTTGCAAACATAGTGAAGTTTGTATTAATTCTGTTGGGCATTCTGAAAGCAGGGAGGTTATGTATCTACCTAATTAGTTGAGCTTGTGATTCATTCTGTTGTTACATACCAAGCTCCAAATGATGAGACATCTCAGGGGTCCCAGTGCATACTTTGGATTTGGTTTTCTTACACTGAATGTTACTAGAAATTGTGGCATCTTTGTAATATATTTCACACACACACACACACACACACACACACACACACACACAAGCATATATGGCATTTGACTGCTACAGTATTTCTTCCTGGGCCGTGTTCAGAAAGTCATGGTGGGGGATGAGTGTTCAGACCCCTGGGCTCTCACTTGTGGGGTGCCTCAGGTTTCTGTTCTATGCCATTTTATTTGTATGCTTTATCCCAGTACATGCATTTTTGTACACATTAGTTGACTAAAGGACTACACTGCACAATTCAGAAATGTACACAGTGTGGTGGATGGCTGTGTATTAATTTGCATATTGTTTCAGAAAATGTGAATTAGATACTTTTGCCTTTAAATGTTATTTTCTCCCCCATACCTACTCAATCTGCTACAGAATGAGACTGACAAGCATCAGTGACCAATACGGCAGACCAATACAGCTTCCTACCTGTCTTAATATTGGTGAACTTTCTTAGTAAAATCTTTTGGAGCCATTCCTTTATTAAAAGGTATACTTCTTTTAAATTACAGCTTTAGCCATCTGTTTTTATGGCATGTAAACAAAAGTGTAGACTCCCCCCCCCCAATGAACTTCACGAAGACATTTTAGCATAGCTGATATAAGCCTCACTAGGAATTATAATATTTACATATATTTTTGTATCTTCTGTTCTATAAATAAGTTGTTGACAACTTATCATAGGGCCTTTGTTGTATTGATAACTAAGCTGACAGTTGCTCCAGTGTGGTTTCATTTGTTTACTTTTGACATTCAAATTAATCATAAGGGATTTTCTCACTTGGGGGCATCTCAAACTAAGACCTGTTTAAAAAAAATCTTAGCAAAAACAAGAAATATCTGGTTTAGTTTTTGGTGCTCTTGGGTACAACACATTTCAAGTGAATTTTTAGTGTTTCTTCTATCTGTCTAGCACTTATTCCACTTGTTCCTTATTCCACTCACAGTAAAACAAAAATAGATTTAATAGATCAGGCCCAAAATAAATAGGAACGAAACAAAGATACATCCATTAACACTTAAAACAAAAATCTTGATTAAATCTCCATCGGTCTTTCAAAAGCAAGTTGCTCCACTGGTGCGAGATTTGGCTGCCAGTCTTTAGGAAACTTCCCCATAGAAGTTCTTTCTGAGATAATAGACAATGTTCAGTACCCTCCCCTCTGATCTTCTGGGAAGGCTTTTCAGGGATACAATGGTCCACAAAGGGAAAAGTCAGTTGCTCAAACTGCCTTACACTTAATGCAACCACTGGATTGAGCCCATTAAGTACAAAGGGTTTAACAGCCATTGACTTCAATAAGACTTCCTACCACATAAGTATATTTAGAATTGGAGACTCAGTTTTTTATTATTACATTTGTATGTGGTAGCTTAAGAGTCTGTGTGACTTAGTTCTTGCTAACACTAGGTCAATTCCTCCTACCTTTGCCAGTGGATTCTCTAGGCCAGAAGTAGATAACAATTTGACAACCAAAGTTTGCACTGAGTAATGTTCAAGTCGAGGACTGTAGTCAGGGTGTGTGGCCAAAATGTGAATATAGGGACAAATCTGGAAGGGGATTTTGTGGGGCCACAAGAGGTATGAAGAGGGAGGAGCAAGGACGGGCTAGACAAAGGAGCCTCAGATTGTTTGAGAAGGAATCAAGGGGGGAGGAGGAGACTTAGGGAGCTGTGGGAAGATGGGGACCTTCAGTCCGCCCAACTGCCTCATACTGAAAAGCGTTGCTGTGTTTTCTAGGCCTGGCCTCCTGAGCTGTCTTGTTTCTTCACTGATGTGGTGAGTTATTGCTGACTAGCTCTTGCCACCCACTCCTGACACCTCTGGTCTAGATGGCCTTGCAAATACGTTTGTGCCTCAGTAGTTCTTCACTTACTAAATGGAACTAATGCTCAGTTCCTTTATGCAAATAAAATACAGCAAATGTAATAAAGATTTGAAAGCACTTTCCAAATTAAAAGTGCTCTGTGAATTATCATTAGTGGTTTGTACCACGGACTTTTCACAGCTGAAATCCAGGCAGAATTATATGTCTTGTTGAAATATATAACTAAGCTTGCTGTCATTTAGTCCCTCTTATAATTTATAAATTGTTTGTTTCCCTAGAAAAAATGAAAATATTGGAATTATATATTATATATTGGAAGTAATTGGTAGAGCAGAGTGCCAAAAATTGCAAAGGGTTTTCTTTTTATTACTATGATCCCAAGTCCATTCTTGATCGGGGGAGGATAGTTCTCTCCAAGACTGAAAATATACTGAAGTAATCATCATTTATACTGAAACACCACTAGATAAATAAATCAAATAGCTCTCTTATCTTATTCATCCGTGGTCATTATAATTGTATAAAATTACTCATATCATTTTGCACTAGAGAAAGGGATTCATACTGTTAGCAAACAAACCTTGCATTGGTGCTGAGATCACTGCACATATCTGTAAGCTGCACATGGGGATGCTTCCTACTGAAGATAAAATTATGCCTATTGGGAATAGGGAGAACCTGAATTCAGTCTCTGCCAACTAGGGATGGAAAAATATCTCAATTTTCATTTCTGCCCATTTCTCATTTTTTTCCCTGTCTTAAATTCAGTTTTCCACAGTTGCTCATCACTTTGCCATTTTTTAAAAGTTCTCATGAAAACTCACGATAATTCTTGTGTGAATTTCTCCTACTATAAATGTTTTTACATGCAATTTTGTCCAACATACAAACATTTGCAAAGCAATTTTCCCTGCTAGAACATGCATTCTGCCATAGAACTACAGTCAATGAACTGTGGCGTCTCTCTCTCTCTCTCTCTCTCCCCCTTTACATAAGCTGGTCTGGGAATTGAATTCAGAATCTCTTGCACCCAAAGCAAGTATCAAATCCCTGTACCAACAAGCTTGAACATACATACGGTGGTATTCAACTAAGTTCCACCCAGAGTTGACTTATTGAAAATAACAACCCAAAATTAACCATGTCCATTAGCTTTAGTGGGTCTACTTTGAGTCAGACTAGCATTGAATACCATCCCATAGTGTCCTCTTTTCCAGTTTTATCCTTACAACAAGCATTGGAGGTAGGCCGAGAGAGATAGAGAGAAATTATGTGGCCGTCTGGTATGTGAAATGACTGAACAAGGATTTGAACGGGTCTTCTCACTGTAAGTTCAGCACTCCAGACACACAATCTGTTATTTCCAGAGCATTATTTATGTCAGTGTAAGCCTGATGCTACTAAACTAGGGTGGGCTCATACAACCCTCCACGTTGGAAGACCATGTTAGGGGGCTAAAGGACCACATGAACTAGCTCTGCCCCACTGTCAACATACCCTGCAGACCTGATTCCACCACTACCAAAACAAACTTATTAAGGACAGGAAAAACTTGGCCCCTCCAACCCCACAGCTTCCCCATTCTTTCAGTTCAAGAGAGCTGATGTAAGCACCCCATGAGAGGTGATATTCAATTCTATGAGAACTGTTGTTGTTGTTTAGTCGTTTAGTCGTGTCCGACTCTTCGTGACCCCATGGACCATAGCACGCCAGGCACTCCTGTCTCGCACTGCCTCCCGCAGTTTGGTCAAACTCATGTTCGTAGCTTCGAGAACACTGTCCAACCATCTTGTCCTCTGTCGTCCCCTTCTCCTAGTGCCCTCAATCTTTCCCAACATCAGGGTCTTTTCCAAGGATTCTTCTCTTCTCATGAGGTGGCCAAAGTATTGGAGCCTCAGCTTCACGATCTGTCCTTCCAGGGAGCACTCAGGGCTGATTTCCTTAAGAATGGATAGGTTTGATCTTCTTGCAGTCCATGGGACTCTCAAGAGTCTCCTCCAGCACCATAATTCAAAAGCATCAATTCTTCGGCGATCAGCCTTCTTTATGGTCCAACTCTCACTTCCATACATCACTACTGGGAAAACCATAGCTTTAACTATACGGACCTTTGTCGGCAAGGTGATGTCTCTGCTTTTTAAGATGCTGTCTAGGTTTGTCATTGCTTTTCTCCCAAGAAGCAGGCGTCTTTTAATTTCGTGACTGCTGTCACCATCTGCAGTGATCAAGGAGCCCAAGAAAGTAAAATCTCTCACTGCCTCCATTTCTTCCCCTTCTATTTGCCAGGAGGTGATGGGACCAGTGGCCATGATCTTGGTTTTTTTGATGTTGAGCTTCAGACCATATTTTGTGCTCTCCTCTTTCACCCTCATTAAAAGGTTCTTTAATTCCTCCTCGCTTTCTGCCATCAAGGTTGTGTCATCTGCATATCTGAGGTTGTTGATATTTCTTCCAGCAATCTTAATTCCGGCTTGGGATTCATCTAGTCCAGCCTTTCGCATGATGAATTCTGCATATAAGTTAAATAAGCAGGGAGACAATATACAACCTTGTCGTACTCCTTTCCCAATTTTGAACCAATCAGTTGTTCCATATCCAGTTCTAACTGTAGCTTCTTGTCCCACATAGAGATTTCTCAGGAGACAGATGAGGTGATCAGGCACTCCCATTTCTTTAAGAACTTGCCATAGTTTGCTGTGGTCGACACAGTCAAAGGCTTTTGCATAGTCAATGAAGCAGAAGTAGACGTTTTTCTGGAACTCTCTAGCTTTCTCCATAATCCAGCGCATGTTTGCTATTTGGTCTCTGGTTCCTCTGCCCCTTCGAAATCCAGCTTGCACTTCTGGGAGTTCTCGGTCCACATACTGCCTAAGCCTGCCTTGTAGAATTTTAAGCATAACCTTGCTAGCGTGTGAAATGAGCGCAATTGTGCGGTAGTTGGAGCATTCTATGAGAACTAGCCTGCAGCAAAGATGAATTGTGCTGCCCCACTGGCATCGAACAAAATGTATAGCTTTAGAGCTGAGATGTTCATATGCTAGTGTTGCTAATAGCATAGTGCTGCTAAAAATCAAAGTGTGATTTTTTTCAAATCTTTCTTCCCACAACGTTGAACATTTTGCGAGGTGGGGAATCTTATTTTATATAAGAAAATAAAATGGAACTACTTCATGGCTTTCTTGAATGGTTTTTCCAGTCACCAGCCTATTCTCTGAAATATGACGTAACATACTATAGTATCACATCTTGCTTTTATTTCAAGGAATGGAGCATGAAGACATATTTTCATGTGTAGTGATAATTTCAGGTGTGTCTTGTTTATCAGCTGTTGCCTAATAATGACCCCAAAACAGGGAGATGGGGGAGTTAAGGCCACTCCTGCCTGAGCCACAATTCTCTTTAAAAATAGAATACTTCAATCTGGTCTGCTGTCATTCAGGCAGCTTTCATGAGCACAACTGCTATAAATCCATTTTAAAACATTTTTGAGCTATAAATCATGTTTTGTCACTTGAGAACATAAAGGAAGATTATAGTTTTTCTACAGCCTGGAGCTGGGTAAGGCATATGACTATAAAGTCACCTCTATTCTTATTTTTAATTCTAATCCAGTATACCTTTCATTTGCTATTGATTCAGCTGCGTGCTGAGTTTCTTGGCATAATTTCACTGTCTTTGATGTTCTAGGCAAATTCCAAGCACTTGGAAGATTTTTCAATAAATGAGCCAGACATTGAGATTATCGGTGGAAAAGGAAAAGGGAAGTGGAAAGATGAATCCTTCTACAGAAGGATTTCCCTGCTAAGGTGGTTGTAGCTAGTTGACTGACCAAGCCCAAAGAGTGGTCATCATTCTGGGGGGGGGAGGACAAGTGGGGTGTTGCAGGCTTCTGCCCTGGGCCCATTGTTGTTCAACATCTTTATAAACAACTTGGATGAAAGTACTGAGGGGATGCTCATCAAATTTGCAGGAGACACCAAACTAGGAGAGGTAGGTAATGCTGCAGAAGACTGAATCAGGATTCAAGATTACCATAACAGATTGCAGAACTGGGCCAAAGCTTACAAAACGAATTTCAGTAGGGACAAAGGTAAGGTTCTACACTTGGGCAAGAATAACCAGAGGCACAAATGAAAGATGAGAAACACCTGGCTCGCCAGTAGTATATGCAAAAAGGATCTAGGGGTCTTAGTAGACCACAAGCTTAACATGAGTTAACCATGTGATGCAGAAGCCATAGGAGGTAATGCTATTCTAGGCTGCATCGAAATAAGTATAGTGTCCAGATCAAGGGAAGTAATAGCACTGCTCTATTTGTCTCAGCACATGGACTCTGAAAGATTGGATGAGGGTATCCCATGAGATTCCCTGTTGCAAAGGGAAGGTCTGCAGGGAGCCTCTGATCAAATGTGGCTGGTGCAAGCCAGCTTTTAATGTGGTAGAAGTATCTTCCACTATGTGCCCCCAATTCCTCATTAGAATCATTCCACCACTACCTAATGTTGCCCCTGAACTGTATTGGATGTTCGCTTGCTCGCTATTAGTTGGACTTGAACAAGCAGTCCCCCCCCCCCAAAAAAAAGTCTATTTTCTTAAGGTGTACAGCTCCTTTGTAAATTGCTCAACAAAATCAAACAACAGTGATGGAATTGAGGGTTCCTGGTGGTTCGCTTAGCCAATCACCTTGGAGTACACTTTTATAGATTGACATTACAGAAATGTTCGCCGGTGTGTTTGTTTTCCTTCAGATCACTTCAACGTTATCCAATACTGTAATAAGTATCTCTACCATCATTCTTGTATCTACGGTGATTTGTTGGCAATACATTTGAGCTACCATCCCATAGTGATACTTACTAGCTTAATTGACATGCCATAGCACTGAATAATACTCAGCAAAGGTGACCTATGGAGACTATAAATGCATTTTAGAAATCCATGACATTGAAAAGCAACAGTTATACCTTTTGTTTTGTCTAATCATCCTGAACACAAAAGCAAATAAACACCAGGCTGGAAACAGTCTCCTGCTGTCTTTGCAGAATAAATGCAGAACAAGACTGAAAAGGCCATTTACTGTTGCAAAGGAGAGGGAGAGAAATCTTTTCAATTGTTGCAGTCTGAAAGGTCACTGATTTTGGTATTTTGTGAATGACGCTCTGATTCTATTGATTGGGAGGAACATTCCCTCTCTGAATGCAATAAAGAAAGCAGACGCTAAACAACAGCAGGGAGGAACCAAACAAGGCAGGTGGTTGTGTGAAAAGAATTGGGTTCCCTCACTTTCTGTTACATTTACTGCCTAGGGAATCACACCTAATATTGCTGCCGACCCAATCTTGCACTGAACTAATTTCAACACAGGAAAGGATTACTGTTGTGCAAATTCGTGGTGAAGCTGTCACCCAATGAAGATTCCACGAAATTTAAATGTTTCTTTCTCCGGGGTATATTGTGGAGAAGCTCAGCTGCAGTTATCCAGAAGGGACAAAGTCTGCAAAAAAAGCAAAGGTCATTCATTTGGTAAAACTCTGCTCTGAAGATAACAGGCTAGCAGAGTGGATTCAGCAGAACTGATCCTGGCTGCTGCTAAACATAATTAGTTTAGGCCCAAATGAAATTTCACTATAGTTCTGGAAATGGATTGTGGAAAAGAACAGTTAGGTAAATGTCATGAAAATGGAATAAACGACAATGTGAACACAGTCTATTTGTTGTAAATCAAGATAATACTGTGCAGGGCGTATGGGCTAGGAGGGAGACATGCTGTGCTCCTTCTGGGGCACCATTATTCCCCACCCTGCACTCAGCTGTCACCTATGGCTCCTAGAAGCTGTGACCATGTGACACTGACCACACCCCAGGAATGGCTTCCACTGGGTGAGGGTCTCAAATCCTCGGTGTGTTAAGGACTTTCCCTGCAGGTGAAGACATGTTCCAGTGGATTGAGTGGACAAAACCAATAGTGGGTCCACTGCTCTAGAAGGCAGCTTCTGCTGTAGAGGGGAAGTTAGGGGCAGATGGGGCTTGTCAACTTGGGAAGGTAGTCCATCTAGGAGAAGTAAAACTCTGGTCCTAAGCCTTGCAGGATATCTTCTGGAGAAGACAAGGCTAAGAAGTAAAACCCACACAAATCTGGAGTGGAGTCCCTAAGACAGTTGGATGGTGCCATTCCTTCTGGCAATTCCTGAAGCCAAGCTGGTGCCAAGCATATTGCTCTGCTTTCCTTTGGACCACATCAGTGAGGCTGAGAGGGGAGTCTTGTCATCTGGGCAACCCATGACCTCCATACACAGTGCCCAGGCTTGCACCCCAGGAGGTCACTTTGGTACTGCTAACTCAGGATTTGACTTCATTGTCTCCCAATACAGATAGATGCCAACAATTGTGTGCTGTGCAAGGGCTTCATGCCCTTCCACTTGATTCCATTACAGTACATCTCAGTCCTATTTGTTTGGTTTTCTGAGTTTGACTAAAAATCCAGCAGTTTGCTTTAATACCAACATTCTTCTCTGCAATAAATTACAAAGATCACCAAATCTCCAAACAATGCTGACAAATGTGTCCCTGTCTTTGTGACAGGCCTAAGAAGAAAGAGATGCCAGGCTGCTTAAGCGATCTTGAGGCATTGTTGAGCAGAGATAAGTTTTAATCCACTGCAGAGAAGCGAAGAAAGAGAGCCTGTGTGTGATGCTGAAGATAGGGGCATGGTGAGAAAGAGAGATAACAGTTGGGAAAGCTGCCCAGGAGGGTTAATGTGCTTCCAAGTCGCCCAGAAGTGGAAGCATTTGAAGTTTGCTCCTTAATTAATACAGCAGCATATGACAATCCAGCCTGGAAGAACAAATTCTGAGTTTTGTATCTGACAAATGAAGCGAAAGGCTTCCTTTGGCAGTGCTCCGAGGGCAGAGGGAAGGAGAAATGGCTTGAGGAAGCAGCACTGCGTACTTTTAACAGATTTGATTCAGTCAAGGTTAGAATGATTAAAGTAACAGCCTTTCCACTTCACATGTTCCAAGTGGTTAATAAACATCATACTCACAGCATGTCTGGATCAAAACGACTGCTGAGATATCAGAAGGATTTCAATGTCACATTTTTCAATTTAATTTTTTTAAAAATGCAAGTCATCCCTTCACAATCAGTTGCTGGGCTTTCCCGATATGTATCCCATTTGACAGCTCCTGGGTGCTAGAGATTGTGAGCTACTTACCTTCCTTGATACACTGCATATTTTATCACATTTATTGTGCCTCTTCCAACTTCCTAAAGGTTTCTGCATTGTATGAACCCAGTTCTCCAGTCAAAATAATCACAGCTAGTTTAATGAGTTGACTTTGTATTAGAAAACAAAGACTCCTGGAAACCCTGCAATTTCCCTCCCATTTAAGTACAAAGTTGGAAATTCCCGTCCAGCGGCAAAGCTGTTGGCAGTTATGTGGGAAAGAAAAAGAAATCAATAGATGTTTCTGCACACACACACACACACACACACACACACACACACACACACAAAAAAACCCATATCGAGCTAATAGTGGACTTGGGAAAGGGGTGCTAATTAGTTGGAAGGCCACCAAAGGTATGTAAAATATTCAGCACAAATCTTCTGCATCATCTCTACTTTGGCTCTGAAAGGAAAGATTTGTGATGCTTCTGTGGATGAGCAGGAGTGTGTGTTGAGGCTAAGATTAGTCTCCTCACCCACCCACTATGAAGCGTTCTGGGTAAAATCCAAGAATTTTAAGAAAAGGATTCCAAATTGATAATCTGCAAATTGGCACAATGATCCCCTGGAAACCACAGTTCTTTGAGTCCTTGCCTGCTGTCAGGCTTGCCAGCCCATTTTTATTTCTGTGCTGTTCTTCATAAGGGCAACATGCTTAACCATACAGACTCAACCATACAGGCAGGCCATTTTGGGCCCTGCTGCAACATGTAACCATGACCTTATATCAAAGGCTATAAAGGTTAATCAGAGATTGGGTTTGTATCTAGCTGTTATGTTCAGAGTAAACTCATTGACCTTAATTGACCTAAATGAGTCATGTCCATTAATTTCAACAAGTCTCTTCTGAATACGACTTAGGGCGGATCTAAACTCATGGTTTTTAACATTAAGGAAGGGTTTTGATGATGTATTATGGACCCATTATGAACTTTTAACGTTGATAATGCATTATTAAATGTGACACCAGAGGGCGCTGCAGAGCAACCAGTAACCAGCAGCAGGGAGACGATGTTTTGATGGGGGGGAGGTATAAAAAAGACACCCCACTTTAACAAGTATGGGCTGTGACATTTTAGAACGACATATCTAATATTGTTATAATCATGTTAAACAGGTCAGTGTAGATCCAGCCTTAGATAGCATAAGAGCAATGGTAAACACAGCCACACACCCATGAAGATATTTTAAGAGAACAGTCACATAACATAACTTTTTACAACTAGGATATCATATAACACCTCAAATGTCATTGTTTTTACATGTTTATAGGAGGCTCATTAATTGCAAAACTACGCATTTTGTTTGGGGGCTTCACACATATCTATACAAATCTAAGTTGTACATTATACTGGAGAAGGCTGATGACTATATGAAAAGTTATTAAAAAATTAACTGAAGCAAAAATGAACTTTTGTTAGCAGTTGGTAGATGTGCAGGCTAAGAAGACATAGCAATTATCTTAACTCCAGTGAGTTGTTTAGTACTACTTCGCTGTAACTGCATGAAGAGCCATATAGCTTTGTATCTTGGAAACTGAATAACTTACGTGATTTACGGGCATGACTTTAGCATTCCTGATGATTTTAAGAGCTCTTATCTTGCTCACCACCGTATCTGGCAGATTCATAAAAGAACGCTTGTTTGTTCTGGGGCACTTTTCAAAGAGCTGAAAAATACTAGTAGAGAAATTCTCTTTAATTTCCACTAGTACCAAATTTGAGTTCCGAACATGATAGCCCTTTTAGTATGTCGTAATGCTCTTTTCTTGGTATTTCACTGTATTTGAAGCCACTCTTGCTACTTTAAGCAAACATGACATGTCCAGTATCTTCATCTTAATTTGCATTATAAACAGATGATTTGCAACATATTCCCCAATCATTTCTTCGTCTTTATATCCTAATTTGAAGCAACCAGTTTGAAGCTGAGTTCTAAAAGTTACATATTTGACTGCCGCCACTGTTAAAACTTTGATTGTTTTCTGGATTTTAGCCCAGAGCCCAATAACTCCATTGAGTAAGTTTCACAAATTAGTGAGGCTACTTCAGGGCCAAGAAAATGAGAATTTTAGCCTTGGTTATTTATTACATATTTATATCAGATATTTCTATCCTCATACAGATACACATCCTGTGAGGGCTGTTTCTTAAAAGGTGGCCTGAAAAGCCATATATAAAATAAGTAAATAAATAAATTAAATTAAATACCTGCATTGAAGGTTTCAATTCCTCTACTCCTGTATTATCAAGATAACATGACAGGAAGAAAAAGAAAACAGTAGCAGCTAGTGTCTATCCTATTATGTCAGTTAAACCATACTTTTCTTTGCAAAATTCTATTACTTCTCATAATATTTAACCAATGTATATATCATCTTAAATGTCGGGCTATTACAGGAATGAAATTAAAATATGATCCAGTAAGTAACTTAATATATTTATCGATGGCATCTTTTTAATAGTCTAGCTGACCATATAATGTATAGGAGATTGTAACTGTATCCTGGGTAGTTTAACTGCATCCTGGGTAGTTTAAATCTAACATAAATAGCAATTGGTGACATTATATATTTGCAAAGTATTTCTATCTAGTGAGCTACTTTCAAGAGGTTTTGTGGCCTATGCAGATTAATATTTAAGGCATTTTGCTGTAAAATAAATTATTCACTACTATACATTTAACCAACAAAAGAACGGCAGTGCCTTTTTAGTAAGAAAATTCTACTGCAAGACAACAATTCTACCATTTTTAATCTTTAAAAAGAAAGACAGTCAAATGTCTTCCCTTTTAATATAATAAACCCTTTTAGAAGGCATAAAGGGTAACGTAAGAACATTTTTGAACAGCTAATCATGCAGATTTGGAAATAAAGGATTTATTTTTTCTAACAAAATGCCACCAATTGTTACTTTGTAGCTGAGTATTCTGCAGGTATTTCCAGTGTTTCATTTCTTTTTTCAGTTATCAAACCATCACCCCCCTTCCCACCGTTTGTTTAGCTCAGTCAAAATACCAGCCTTGATTCCCACAGTTTGTCTAACTCCTAGACCAGGGGTCCCCAGACTTACCGGGCTTCGGGCCGGTGCCCGCCGCGCCGACCGCGCGGTGGGCCGGAGGGCAGGGGAGTGCGCGCGCAGCAGGCCGGAGGGCGGGGGAGTGCGCGCCCGTGCGCATGCGCACACGCACACGGGCGGGAAAAAATCGCCAAAAATCGCTTGTGCGCATGCGTATGGGCCTCCCCCGACCCGGAAGTGCACCAGAAATGACCTCTTCCGGGTCGGGAGAGGCCCATACGCATGCGCACAAAGGATTTTCGGCGATTTTTTGCCGATTTTTTAGATCGTCGCTGCGCCGCGCGCCGTGAGAGCGGGCGGCGGCAGCGGGCGGCGGGAGTCGTCGCGGGCCGGATTGGAAGGCCGATTGGGCCGCATCCGGCCCGGGGGCCGTAGTTTGGGGACCCCTGTCCTAGAGGATGGCAGTGACTAAACGAATGAAAGAGAATTTTCTATTATCTGACAGAAGTGACATACTGGGAATTCTAAAAGAAAGAGATTGTCAGGATTTCAAGCTGGAGTTAGCCGCTGATTAAAAATGAAGATAGAAATAGAAGAATAGCGAGGGGGTGAACGGTAGCATATAAAAGTATGTTGTAAAATTAAGTACTCAGTGAACAATCATCTTTACAAGCATTGGTTGAGCTCAAAAGCTTCATGAAGCTCCAATGTGTACCCAGAGTTCCAGGTAAGCAGGGATTTCATTGTTTTTTTCCATTACAGAATGTTCCATGTTGATGTTGTTGTTACTATAATTATTACTTCTTTGTTTAATTTGATTTATTAAATTTCTATACTGCCCTTCATCCAAAGATCACAAGGCAGTTTACAATATAAACACACACACACACACACACACACACACACACATATATAATCATAATAACTAACAATAACTCCCTCCCAGTTTAAAAGGCCACAGATTAATTAGCCAAAGGCCTGAGGAAATACAGAAAAAAAAATTTCTTGGCATCTAAAAATATGTAACAATGGTGCCCGGCAAGCCTTTCTGGGGATAGCATTCCACAAGTGGGGAGCCACCACAGAAAAGGCCCTTTCTCATGTTGCCACCCTCCAGGCTTTTCACAGAGGAGGCACATAAAGAAAGGTCTCAGGTTATGATTAACATGGTCTAGGTTGGTTCATATGTTCCTATGGGGAGAGGTGATCCTTGAGGTACAGTATTATACACACACACACACACACACACACACACACATATTTATATATGCATTTATATATATATATTCCTGACAGGGACTCAAGGCAGCATACAGTTAAAATAAGAAAAGCTAACAAACATGGGGGGAAACATGAATTAATAAACAATTAACCACATATACGGTACACATATGTTCTTTTAAAAACTTACAGATAATTACAATAAAAATAACATTTAAACATTTAAATAAAAACAACAACCCCTTCGGTAAAAACAGTCAGTTCCCCAAAGCCTGTTGGACTACGAAGGTATTATGTAGCAGCAAACTTCTCTAGGAAGGAATTTCCAAAGTCTGGGAGCATCCACTGAGAAGACCCATATTTGTGTCAAGATGGTTTGTTCAGAACTTTTCCTGACACTGAAGAGAATGAAACATACACCATCACTGTGGGCCTCAATCTCTAGCTTAATCCAGATTGACATTAATGAGAGTAGAGCAGACATCCATTCCGAGATAGACCAGTCTTTCAAATAGCAACAGAGTAACAAGGAAGCATTTGTTGATCCAAAGCTTTCAGTATGGTTTGCAAGACTTCTCAACATATTGTAAGAACTGTTTGACCATGGAACAGACTCCCTTGGAAGGTGATAGACTCTCTTTCCTTGGAGGTTTTTAAGCAGAAGTTGGATGGCCATCTGTCATAGATGCTGTTGTTGAGATTCCTGCATTTCAGAAATTGGACTTGATTACCCTTTGGGTCCCTTCCAACTCCACAATCCTATGGTTCTATGAGATAGAATGTCTAACTGCTAAATCCCATGGTTTCCACACAAAACGTGGGCCCTAAATAGGGCTATCATTAAATTAATCACTAAGCCTGTACTCCTAAGTACTTTCCCCTTTTGAATTCAGTAGGACTTTTGAGGAAATGTGACCTGAAGTTTGCTGTTAGCATGCAATCCTAAACACACTTGTTTGTGGGGTTGGAGGGTGGAGCGAAATGCCTCCAAACATTGTACTGAGTTTGGGGTGGGCAGGGGAGGAGAATTTAAATAATTTAACAGACAAGAAAAATATGTATTCTCATACAGTATAATAGACAACAGTTAATAAAAGCAGAGTCTGTATAAACAAAGTCCATTTCCTCCACAACCCTGTACTATTCCAGTTCTTCAAAATTAGATCTTACATTTTAACAGTTACTGTAATTCTGACTTCAGCGCTTTAATGCAATGTGAAAAATCTTCTTCTTCACTTTATGAAGAGCTGTAAAATCACATATGATGTTATGAATTGAGAAATAGCAAACAGTAAACATACATTACAAAGTAGCATTTGGTTCTGAGAGGGAATTGATCAGACTTTGTATGGAAACATCTTTGTTTTTCATTTGCATATCATGCAAGGTGGGTTAGAATTCATTTTAGCATTTTTGCTGGTACTCTATTCCACGAGTTCAGAAGCTTTCTGGAAATGTCTTCATATGTTTAGTAAAGGCTGATTATTAGAGCAAACCAGGGAAAGCCAAGTGAATTTTCAAGCTAAACAACAACAACAACAAAAACAACAAAAACAACAACAACAACTGTTGTGATGTGGGGTTTGTGATTTCAGCTCTCTTGACATAATATGCTGGAGACGGTTCTCTAGTAACACTTCTTTATTAAAGTAAACAAGACTGAGGTCTGAGGAGAGCAAAGCTACTTTTATAGGGACAGGGGACTAGCTAGAAAAGGGATACATTTTGGAGGGAACAATATCAGGCAATCACAGTGCTTCCTTTTGGAGGAAACCAATAAGACAGAGGACCCCAATACAGCAGCTTAAATGAACCAATAGTAGCTGTAATCTCTGGAACCAAAAGGCAGTTACTTTATCCTAATGCAAATACAGACAATAATAATACAGATATAAAATCCTTTGACTCAATTCACAACAACAACAACAACAACAACAACAACAACAACAACAACAACAACAACAGATTCCATCTTTCATTCTGTAGACATGACCGAGCAAGCACAGACATGCCTGAGACTGGAGTGCAAACATACTGGGAATATGGCTTGGGAGAGCAGATCTTTGTTTGAGACTCAGTTCTGTGTTATTATGCCCCAAATGTGGAAGGCTTTGAAGCATTGCTTCTGGTGGCTGTAAGCTGACCACAACTCACTTCCATAAAGCAGTGTGCTCATCATGTAAGTCTGGTAGAATTCCTTCTTGGTATTGGATGTTAGCATCACATTCTCCCAATGGAGAGATTGCTGGTTATGGTGGAACCCAGGTAGACGAAATTGTCTACCACTTCAAGCATGTGGTCACCAGTGCTGATTCATGGAGTTCTGGTGACGTTCAGACCCAGGATATTGGTCTTCGTCGGGCTAATGGTGAAGCCAAACTCCACGCAGGCTTGGGCAAAACAGTTGATGAGTCTCTGTAGAGTTTCCGTGGAGTGTGCTGTCAAGGATGCATCATCTACAAACAATATCTTTTGGATAAAGACCCACCACATTTTTGTCTTGGCATGGAGACGTGTTAGGTTGAACAGACCCCAGTCAATGTTCAAATGAAAATACACATTGCCTTCAGTTGAGCTGAAGGCACTGGAGATCATCAGGGAGAAAAAAATATGTCAAAGTGTGTTGCAGCAAAAACACAGCCCTGTTTCACACTGCTCTTTATAGAGAGTGTGTCTGAGGATGAGCTGTCATGCTGAATGTTGCCATGCATGTTCTCATGGAAGGACACAATCATCTTGTGAAGCTTAGGTGGGCATCCTGTCTGGTTGAACAGTTTGAAGAGTCCTTTCTGGCTGATGAGGTCAAAGGCCTTCAACAGGTCTATGAAGGTGATGTACAAGGGACATCTCTGCTCTTGGCATTTCTCCTGCAATTGGTGCAGAGAGAAAATCATGTCACCTGTTGACCTCTGAGCTCTAAAGCAGCATTGTGACTCGGGATATACCCTGTCAGCAAGTGACTGTAATTTGTTAAGAACTGCACAGGCAAAGGCTTTCCCCACAGTAATCAGCAGGGGGATTCGATGGTAGTTGTTACAGTCATGACAGTCACCTTTGTTCTGCAATGCTAGAGTTGTGCAAGTCTTGTGGCACAGATTCTTGTTTCCAACACTACAAGAGGAGGCTGTGAAGGTGTGTCACAAGGGAGGAATTGAAGCCAGCTTTCAGCATTTCTGTTGGAATTCTTTCCTGTCCTGAGGCATTACGACATGTAGATACTGTACCACTGACTCTGGTCCTCCCTGTTGTTTGGCCTTAAGTCTTCCTAGCTTTATCTGAGTCTCTAGATTTCTTTGCTTGGTGCATACATTCAATGCTTTGTTTTTCTAATTTCTTCCGTATGAACAATTACTGTATTCAGGAATAGAATGGAAAAATTGAGACAGGTTGCAGCAAAAAGAGAGAGAGAGAGAGAGAGAGTAAAGATTCACAACAGTTGGATTCAACATGTTCAGCCTGTAATCCATTCTATGGAAAATATGTTGCCATGGTGGAAATATTTGGCACTAATCTGTTTCTTGAAAGTGTGTTACATTTGGGCGTATTTAATCCAGAATCATGACAGTCATAAACCTTGAAGTAACTGTTAATCTCATTCATTTTGCCTTGTGCTAAAGTCCTACCAAATTGTGCTGTGCAGCCAACCCACTGGAAAAGGATCAAAAGCTGGTCTGTTGAACCATGACTGAAGAAATCCTTTGAAATCACACCTTAAAAGGGTTGTTAATATTTAGAGTGTCTATCCTCTGTGGGTGAGCTCAAGCACATGTTCAGAGTGCCAACATCAGTCAGTCACCATGTGGGGAATTGTTGCACTCATTACTTCTCAGAAAATTGATTTTCATTTTGAGGGAGCCTGCCTGAGGTAGTCAGAAAGAATCATCTGTGGAGACTCACCATGCAGTGACTATCGCCAGCAGCTTCATACATTCGGATGATCACGGCGATTATCAAAAGCTTGTTATGATTCGTGTAATTTGTCAACTCAGTGTGGAAGCAATGAATGAGCACTATGAAGAAAACAAAATTCAAAGCAAATGACATGCAGTTGGTTTGAAAAAGAATGATTTACCTTTCCTGTTCATTAAATCATTTGAAATGTTAGCACGTAGATACACCAAGGTACAAACTATACATCACATCAGGGGTAGACAACATGGTGACCACCAGATGTTGCGGATTACAACCTCCATCATCCCTGATCATTGGACCATGCTGACTGGGGTTGACAGGAATCATACCCCAAAGTTTGAATTGAGTCTTCTTCGCTAGCTGCCCAGCTCAGGGAGCTGCCAGTGAGCATTATTAATTTCCATAATTTATTATATGGAAAAATCTTTGTTATTTATTTGCATATCATGCAAGGTGGATTAGAATTCCTTTTTAGTAATTGTTTGGTTGATACATCAGTAATAATTTTAAATATACAGCAACAGCTGAAGGGTAGAATTACAGCCAAACTTCAGGAAAGCATAAGTTTGTTGTTGAGATGATTTCTCACTGCTTTTAAAATAAAATAAAATATGTAAGACTAGGAAAAACTTGAAAACATAGGATGTTATTCAATGTGATTTGAGCAGGTTTCCCCCTCTTCTTCTTGCCCCATGCCTCCAAATCTGCTTCAGAGGGGCCCCCATATCATCCAAAGTATATTGGGGGTGCTACTGTGTAAGGAAAGAAAGGGGAAGTCCCACTGAGAAATGTCCCCCAGAAAACAAACCCATTTGAAGCATTTTTCTACATGTCCATGCTAAATGTATGAAGGAGATAGAAGGCCTGTCTCTGTCAGCCTAAACCCCAAGAATATACAACAAGTGAGATCTGAAAAGTAAATCTATGAGCCTACAGCTGTCTTCCCAGTATGCAGAGAGCCTAGGGCAGGCATCCCCAAACTGCGGCCCTCCAGATGTTTTGGCCTACAACTCCCATGATCCCTAGCTAAGAGGACCAGTGGTCGGGGAAGATGGGAATTGTAGTCCCAAACATCTGGAGGGCCAAAGTTTGGGGATGCCTGGCCTAGGGCTATGCACTGTAATGGTCGTTATGCAGCCACAGAAGCCCCCTTTCAGACATTACTCCAAACAAGTAGGCTTTAGAGAAAGGGCTAGCAGCTGTGGTCAACCTTTCACCAAACTTTTAGCATAGAGATGAAGCCACAATCAAGGCTACACTCGTAATAGATTTTAAAATTACAGGACATATTTGAAATTTCACATTTGTATAACTATTTTGGTCATGGATTTTTTGCTTTTGCTTTTTTTTAAAGTGACTTTTGGCCTGATGAATTCTATTCAGGCAAACTAAGTCCAAATCACTATGCTGTTGCATGCCAGTTTTTAATTGTGTGATCTTATTATGCCCCTTTGTAGCACTGATGGAAGTTTGTCAGTTAGATTAGTGCTTAATTAAATCATAGCTCTAAAATGGCTAACTTTGCATTATGTTCACCCTAATACATTGCAAATATACAGAAAGATAGAGCACAATTCTCCCATGGAAATTCAAAATGCAGCCTTTATTGGGTAAGTGAGACTGCATTGCAGAAGGTGTTTTAAGGACTACACCCCAAGTATTCTTCTTTTCAGTAACAGATGGAAAACCTGTAGCCTTGCGAACATTCAGCTATGGGCAATAAAGAGACCAGGTTGATTGGCAGTGAATTCTCATGTGCAGCTACAACGTTTATTTGGTTTTTGAAATGTAGCCAACATTGGCTTACAATGCAAAATAACAGGTGCAGGTCTATCATTATAATAATAATTTTTCATATCATTATTTTTCCTTGATATGCATTTGGCAGGTAACTGATGTTGCAATTCTATCTCTTGTGCCAGGTTATTGCTATGAAACTATGCAATGCTCATTGCCAACTGTTTTTCCATAACAACTCTGAATAGCGTTCCTCCCTTGCACATTCTCAGGCATATTTATGTGCAAGTATCTCCAGTTGACCTTGCCGTTATTTTGCTCCACAATAAATACCTTTAGAAACAACTTGTAAAGATTTCTCTTGTTTTGAAAAGACAATGTCCAGTAGCTGTACTGGAATTTCATCCATTTCAAACATCATTATTTCCTCTGCAATACCAGGCTGCACATATGTGCCAGAAGCTTCAAAGGAACATAAAAATGCTAAGCCAATTTTGGAAATAATTTGCTTTTATTGACTCTTTCTTTTTTAAATGCTTGGAGGGTGGGAGGGAAGGAAGCAACCCTTCTGTTCCAAACACCATGTACCCCCAAGAGCATAATTTCAATATTGTACTGACACAACAATATTAAGCTTACATTCTTAATAATGCTTAGAAAACGCACTGCACACGTTGCTTGAGCAGCCTTGTAAATCTAGCCAGTAATTAACTGCCTTTCCATGATAACTGAACCCTCGCTTCTCATGCCTCTCGGAGTTCTCTGCTCATAACTGCGACTGTGAAATGATGCCTTAGTTTTCCCTTTGCCATTTCCACATGCGGTTTAAAAGGGCTCCAGAGAACATAAAGTGTACAAAAAAAATGCATTGCAAAGCACAAAAGTACATTTCACTATGTGTGCTCATGCCAACAGTTCCTAGTGCTTTCCTTGGGGAAGCATGCATAGATGTCCATTACTGAAATTGACCTAAAATCCATGAGATTGTGAAATTGGTACAGAATGAGAGAAAAATAAATCTCCTTTCTTAGGTTCAAAACAAAATAAAGGAGCCTTATGTTATAATTTCATGTGCAGTTAAATATCTTCAGGCTCTAAAGCAAGTTTCCTTGATATCTTATTTTTGTAATACCAAAGCTACAGTATGTCTTTTATGGTTCTAAACATATGCTGAAAATCAGCAGGATTTGGAATTGACTACAAAATTCAGATTCACAATAATCTTTGTTGCTATTGCTGTTTAAAACCTACAAGTTTCTAGCCTTCTTGGATGTGAAAATAGATACATATATGTTTCGACAAGATTTGATATCTCAAAAACCAGAGGGATTATTTTTATCTATTTCCTCCCCTAAGGATTGTATTTCTTCCTGCATTTCATGATTAACAAATAAGGATTGAAGCTTCAATCCCAGATATCTCTTTAGGAATATCCAATTGAAATGAGTGGAGTTGCTTCCAATTAAATACATTTAAGATAAGTATTTATGAAGATCAAGAAAGCACAATTAATCAAAGTAGCTTTTGGTTCGTTTGTTTTTTCAACTGCCCCTTAGCAGTGGTGGAGCTTCATGCTCCGGCACAGGGGGGCAGAGAGCAGTGGGGGCAGGGCTGGTGCACATCCCAGGGGTGTGGCGAGCTGCCCACAGGGGCATGGCACACATCCTGGAGGCTTGGCGCCCAGCACGGGTGGGTGGGCAGCCGCAATGGCACCCCACCAGAATTGCGCTGCTGGGGGCGGTGCGCTCCCCCCCCACTCCTCTTCCTGCACCAGTGCCCCTTAGAACAAAACTGTAAAGAGGTACTATGATTTCATTCTAAAAGACCTGATTTGTTCTCAAGGGTAAATCATTGTTGTCATCCAAGAATATATGCCTGGGCCTACCTTGCTGACAACAATATAAACTGATCCACCTGCATCACTATTCACTGTAAAGCAGAGCATATTGCACTGAGCAGCATACAATAAATAAAATTCAGTTAACTAAATAAACAAACTGTCAGTTCAGTACTTCTCTGTTTAAAAAGACAAACCTGCAATAGCCAGAAATAAACTAAAACTTTGCCAGGTCTTACTGAGTATAAAAATATATGCTGATTGAAAAGCAATACCTTAAAAGGGATTTCTTGAAATTCCAGCTATTAAAGCTGCTAAAGTTCTAAATAGATTTCTTCTATTTAAATGTAGCCCAAGGTGTGCTTCAAATCCATGAAGAGGTCTAAACAGGAGAATTGATCTAAATTTTCTATCTACCACTCAATGTGTTTTTGTGCTTCACACGTTTAAGCTGTATTTTCTCTTAAGAGATATTTGGATTGATAAATGGCAGGTCTTAAATCACCATGAGGTGCAGCACAGCACATAGCTTCCAAATGGAGTTTCTGAAGTAAATTTTAGGATATGTGGAAGAAAAGAAGACAGGAGTGCCTGGCGTGCTCTGGTTCATGGGGTCACGAAGAGTCGGACATGACTAAACGACTAAATAACAACAACAACAACAACAATGCAAGGAAAAGAGTGATGTCTTGTAATGTGTCTGTGTTGATACTGTAGTTCACCAAGGTATCTGTCAAATAAGTTTATCCCTTATCTTGCTGCCATTTACCAGATGAACATAACTACAAAGAAATAGCTGTGTAATAAAAAAAATCACATGGAATAAAATATGGCATCATAGGGTTGAAATGGGCACAAGCTTAATGATGATTTCTTGCAGGAAGAAGCAACAGTACGTCATTCAGTACCTTATTGGCCAGAAGACACAGCCCTTCCATCATTCTTGGAATCCCCTCAAATATCTCTTGTGGCCCCAGCCTAGCAGAAGTCACTGGTTATAAAATGAGGTGAGAACCCTTTCACACCTCCAGGGCAATGAAGCCTTCCAAACACTATGTCTGATCAGCTGGCGCGATGTTTCAGTTGACTCTAGCTCTCTATGGAGATAGCATGCCTTAGTAGAGCCCATTGGAGCTGTCCAAGGTTCTGTATCCTCTCAGCTTGACATGAACTCTCAACCTGTGCACTGCCTATTTCCCAATCGGGATGACATGACAGGGCAGAAGTGCTTACTTGACCACTTGGCAAGTGAGTCACTGCTTCTCACTGGGAGGAGCGGGGAGGGGTAATGAGGCAAACACACTAGCAGAGTCAATCTGGGGCTCCTGCTGATGCATTTTCACTACACCACCCCTTGGCCATCTCTTCCCTCTGCCTCCTTGTTTCAGTAAGTAGCGTGACTCATCTCCTAGGAGATCAGATAAGTGTCTCCACCCCACTGCACCATGTGCTACTGCTGCTTCTCCTGTGAGCCTCAAGCACCCACAGAGGGAATATTTAGCAGAATCAATGCCCTTGGAAAGGTCATTTGTGGTTTGAATGCCATGATTGGTTGGGTTAGTTTGACAGGAATTCTAAAAGTAGCCCCACAGATGGAACTTACCATCAAGGAAACTGAAGTTGGTGATGGTTTGGAGGGACAGCAAGACAAATCTGAATCTGTCCCTATCAGATTCAATAGCTAATCTATTAAATGGCATCTATCAAGGTACTTGAACTCAGAGACCTGTTTTCTCACCAATATGAATGCTCAGGAGATAGACTTGAAGGAGTCATTTTCCATTCCTTACCAGTTGCTGCAATTATCATGCAGCATTCTTAAATATTTTGGAAACCACATCCTTCTGCAGATCTGTATTTTTTTCTTCATCCCCCAAAACCAATACATTTAATTTGAAAGCTCCTTCCCTAATTAGTTGTGATTTTCTTACACTACCTACTGAATACACCATTTCTTCAAGGTCCTCAAAGTCCTTGTAAATTATTTAACAATGTCACCTTATTTCTGTCACTCATAAACAAGTTTTGGAACATGTTGTGTTTGTGATCATTTCAGCCGCATTAATATTTTAAAATGCATTTTTGGACCCAGCAAGCTATTTACTGGAAAATATGAAACAATCAAATTAAACAATATTTCCCAATGAGATAGAATTGAGGGGAAAATATAGTCACAAAACTGGTTTGGGTATAAATATTGTGCTTCAAGACTATCCTGGAATAAAGCATAAACTATGCTTTTAAAAACATATTCAAGTGCAAGTCTGCAATTTTACTGTTTTTCTTAGTCATTACATAGCTTTTCAAGGGCTATTACAAACACATGGGACTCAATGATCCAGCTAGGGATGCTTCAGGAATTTGATTTTTGTGGATTTCATTAGTAATTGACCTTATTTGCACCTTCTAGATCAGAATGCAGATCAGAACACTAAATTTTATACTTCAAATGTTACACCACCATTTTTGGCTAAAATGAGAGGGGGGGAGAGAGTGTGTGTGTGTGTTTTATTTTAACATTTGATAGGTGTACTTTGAGAGAAAATGCTGTGAACATATGCATATGAATTTATATATTTTAATTTTAAAAAATCATCCAAATATTTATTTTTCGAGGCTCAGTTCAACGTGCTATTTCTTTTGTAAATAGCTTGGGACCAGAATTTCTGGTAGATTTCCTCACCCATTATTCACCTAATCAATCACTGCACTCTACAGGCAAGTGCCTTAAACAGATACCATATTATCAGGAGAAGCATTCTGCACAATACTTTAGTGTTGTGGTGCCTACCCTTTGAAGTTCCTCCCCCTTGAATATTACACAGGCACCATCTCTTTTGTTTCATGCCTAACAAATGCCTTCCTCTTTCAACAAATCTTTTAAATAGAGCTCCATTCAAGGATGTTTCTGTATTGCAATTCTTTTTCAGTTGATTTTAGACATTTTGATTGTTTTATTGCTGGTGTGTTTGCTGTCCTAGGCTCCTTTGGAGGGGGGAGGACAGGATATAAAGTTAATAAATAAATTCATATTTGCTGAAAGTGGGGTGGAAAGGCTTTATGTGTGAACACACAGGTGAAAATGGCATGACCACGATGGCTATACTCTGTGTCCATGGTCAGAGGAACTATGGTTCTCAATAGGAGTTGCTGGAAGCATTAGAAGGAGAAAGTACTGTCACACTCAGGTCATGTTTGTGGTCTTCCCATAGGTACCTGGTTGGCCACTGTGAGTACAGGATGCTGGACTGGATGGTCTGTTCCAGAAGGCTCCTTTTATGTTCTTATGTTCCATGCTGTGCTTAACTTAGCCTGGTTTTTCCAATGCAATCTTCTAGCCAAGTAGTGTGTGCAAAAAAATGCATATAATAAAGTGTGCATACAAATGTATATATTAGTGGGGAAAAGATACGAAAAAGCATTTTATTAAGGAAAATTGCATTGTAAAAATGTGCACATTGGGAAAAATTGCATTCAAAGATGTATATATTCAGAAAAAAAACATACTAAAATGCTGATGAATTTTCATGAGGGCTTTTAGTTTAGTTTAGTTTAGTTTAGTTTAGTTTTAAATGCAAACTAATTTGGGAATGTGGAGAACTGAATATAAGAGTAGAAAAATGAGAAACTGAGAGACACTATATTACCCATTCCTACATAAGGCACCTGTTTGAATAGAAACAGAACACCTGAGTAGAAGCAGGCATCAAACAGTCCCCTTCCAACTCGTGGAGGTTGGCAGAGATAGCAACAGAAGGCAGACCTAGAGAGCTCATCCACACTTGTGTTCCATCTGTGTAACTGTGATTTTCAAAGTTTTGAAGTTCTGGGGAGGAAAATGGCAGAGTAGAAATCTTCTGTTGACAGTTCAACGCGTATAATTACATGGTGATTAATGATACGCAAGCCATGAATCTTGGTTATCACATTCTCTCTGGAAAAATAGAGAGAACCAGGGATGAATCTCTGATGCTCTGAAAAAGCCACTTTCCATGCCAAGAGACTGAGAAGCCTTGGGGACCTGGATGCAGGTGAGTGACTTAGAGCAGAAGAACCTCCATGATGCTCAAAAAACACATTATAGCCTTCAGGGTCAGCTCTTAGGGCATAAGGTTGGCAAAGCTCTCCCTTTCTCTAATTACTTTTGAAACTGTTATCAAACACAACTGAGGTGATCCATCTGCTGGTTGAAATTCTGAAGTGTGAGCTGACTGTTAGCTTAGGAGTAGTCAAAAGGATGAAAGCAAAACAAAAGCATGTTTTGTTTTTGACCAAGAAAGTTTTTTAACAGCTAAGGGGTGTTCTGATTGTTAGAAATCTTCATTTTATTTTATTTTATTTCTTTCTCCTTGATGAAGTGTCGTCTTCAAATTGAAACTGAATTCTTCAGGGTCCTGGTGGGTGGGGATGTGGTTTGATAAAGAACACTGTGAAGGCCTTATGGTGAAGACTGGTGACTGATGCTCTTAAGCCAGATTTTGTAAAGACCTTAAAGTGAATTGAACTTTAATAAGTCTAAGAACATTCAGCATGACAAAGACGTTGTTGGACACTCCATTGGAGAGTTGGCATCTTACAGTAATTATTGGATGAGCAACTAAAAGAGATCAGAGCTGACATTGATAGAATTGTGGATGCTAATGGACCAGGGAAGGACGACATAAAGCTTGTGGAGAACAATATTGATAAAGGAGAGATTGGAATGGTAAAATTGTAGGCCATAAATGAGGAAATGGAGAAGATCTTCACACTGGTGCCTAGAGGAACGAAACATGGAAAAAAGAATGGAAGAAGCGGAAATGGAAGGATCTTTTTTAAAAAGAAAAAATGGATTGAAAATCAGAGCCGACAGAAAATGTGATCAGAAGATATGGAACTATGTGTGAACAACAATTACCAGACCTTTAGAAGGCATCTCAAGGCAGCCCTGTTTAGGGAAGCTTTTAATGTTTGATGGATTTCTGTATTTTAGTGTTTTGTTGGAAGCCGCCCAGACTGGCTGGGGGAACCCGGCCAGATGGGCGGGGTATAAATAATAAATTATTGTTATTATTATTATTAAGAACTATAAAATAAGTAAATAACTATGGAATATTGTTTTATAATTTTTAACTTCCTTCTCTTCCTTCTCTTTTTCCTTTTTTTCCTCCCCCCCCCATGTGTCCTCTATTTGACATAACTCTGGGGATTGTACACACTTGAAGGTGGTGGATGGCTGGTGAAGGACACAGGAAAGGGAAGAGCTCCCAGGGTGGGTAGCTGAGAGAAGAAGGGGAAGATCACCCCCAGATGAGAGGTGAGAGGATCCACTCTTTTGTGAGACAAGAGTTAAGATCTACCATTGAAAGACAACTTTGCATTTTATTTTCTCCCTTTTTTGTTTTCATTTAGATTAGGTAAAGGTAAAGGGACCCCTGACCATTAGGTTCAGTCGTGACCGACTCTGGGGTTGCGCGCTCATCTCGCATTATTGGCCGAGGGAGCCGGCATATAGCTTCCAGGTCATGTGGCCAGCATGACAAAGCCACTTCTGGCAAACCAGAGCAGCACATGGAAACACTGTTTACCTTCCCGCTGTAGCGGTTCCTATTTATCTACTTGCATTTTGACGTGCTTTTGAACTGCTAGGTTGGCAGGAGCTGGGACCAAGCAACGGGAGCTCACCCTGTCACAGGGATTCGAACTGCCAACCTTCTGAACAGCAAGCCCTAGTCTCAGTGGTTTAACCCACAGCGCCACCTGGGTCCCCTCATTTAGATTAGTTTGCTTTTTATTGTATGGCATGAGGAAAAAGTTTCAATAAAAAAATTATGGCAAAAAGATAAAAAGTTTCAAAGTTGCAGGTACACATAGCAGAAAGATGGCAAGGATTTTGAAAGGACCTATTTCCTTTCTGCCCCCTGCTTTTAAGTATTTTGTTACCTGCCATCAATCAAGGAAGTGTCGTGGGGCACACAGCAGTTGCACCATGAGGCTGCTGTGTCTTTCTCCACAAATAGGACATATAACTGACCTGATGGAAGGAACCCAAGAGGACCTCCTGGGGTGTATCCTTTTTTCTTGTAAGCCTCAAGGAGCTATTAGATCTCTTAGCAGTTCCTTGAGAAGAAAAAAAGAGAAAGAGAAAGAGAAAATGATCCTTTGAATTGTTGAAGTGCATCACTAGTACCTCTACTAGGGGACTTTGCCTGCAAAACGAAAATGACTGCAATCCACCACAGAGCAAGGCATACTTAAGTCTCTCCATCTGACTAGCTCCCCATGCCAGATACTGGATTCAGGAGCAGTGCCACTTTTTATACTAGACACACTTTATTTTTTAGGTGGAATTATGAGTTAAAAAGGAAACATCATATATAAAACATTTATATACTGTTGAATCATTTTCATTTCTGAGTAGTACATAAAAAAACACACAGATGATGAAACAATATATATATATATATACATATATATATATATATATTGTTTCATCATCTCTCTCTCTCTCTCTCTCTCTCTCTCTCTCTCTCTCTGTATATATATATATATATATATATATATATATATATATATATATACTTGAACATTACTTTAAAATGCTTACTGGTATGAAAAAGCCGTATTCAAATTTCACCTTAGCCATGTATATACAAACTGAACAATCAAGAAAAAAACAAAACCCTTCCAGATTGCAAAAGAAATTTGCAATGTCAAGACCAGGCATCCCCAAACTGCGGCCCTCCAGATGTTTTGGCCTACAACTCCCATGATCACTAGCTAACAGGACTAGTGGTCAGGGATGATGGGAATTGTAGTCCAAAACATCTGGAGGGCCGAAGTTTGGGGATGCCTGGTCAAGACCAATAGCTGGCTAAATCTGAGCAGATCTATACTTTATAGCAGGCATAGGCAAACTTGGCCCTCCAGATGTTTTGGGACTGCAACTCCCACCACCCCTAGCTAACAGGACCAGTGGTCAGGGATGATGGGAGTTGTAGTCCCAATACATCCGGAGGGCTGAGTTTGCCTATGCCTGCTTTATAGTAACCATGTGAATTAGCATCCCTGTGGCCATTTTTCCATTCAAATGCTTATGCTCTATTTCGGAAGTGGGGAGCCTCTGGCCTAGCATCCTAATTAGATCCAGTAGGTGAATGACAGGTTGGCAACCCCACCCACCTGTCAAAGTGGCCCACTGGGATAGAGGGAGGTAAGGATGCAGCCTGCCAAGTGGAAAATGTTCCCCACCCTCAATCTGTTTGAAAGAACCACATGAGGGAGGGACATAATGTCATGAATTTCTCCAACAACAATGTGGCCTTGGCTCATCCACCAAGTTGTACTAAATGACTGAGCCAAGATAGCAGAAAGATTTGATTGTGTCCAAATGGCACAGACAACTTAACAAAATTGTATTATATCCAACTGTAGGAAGTTGTGAAATCCCAAATTTAAACAGTTATTATAATGGTTATTTACTTAGTCCAGGCATCTCCAAAGTTTTGGGGGCCTAATCCGGCCCACCAGTCGATTTAATCCGGCTCCCGTAGCAGTATATGTCCCAGGGTAAAAATCCTTTAAAAAGCTCAACAACTTTGGGGTAAAATTGTTTTGTTTTGTTTTTTTAAAAAAGGCTCAACTTAGGTCAGCCCTCATGCATGTTCACATCATCAAATCTGGCCCTCTTTGAAAAAAGAGTGACATAGTCACATGACAGACTTAGAGAACTTGGAAATAGATGATGTCCCTACAAAAGTAATACTTGAAAATGAAACAAACAAACAAACAAAAAACCAAACTCCACTCTACACTGGTTGCTAATCTATCCACACTTACAACTTTCAAAATTTGGAAAAACCAGGCAAAGGTCTTGGCCCCAGGTTTCTCATTTTTTTTCCATACAGTTCCACCAGATTTTTAGAAATAAATATAGAACTTATAATATAGATTTGTGGAAAGGAAAAAAAAAGTTATTATTTGAAAGACTTTTACAAAGATGGATGACCACTTACTGTTGAGGAGATGAAAATTCAACTGGAAAATCTTGAAATACCATGGCTATAATGTCCTTTTTAACAAACTCTCAGGTGGTGGTTTAAAAAACAACAACAACAACATATAAATCTTTGTTTTTATTTTTTTTATTTTTTAAATATATGGTACAGAAAATGAAAATGAAACAAACAAACAAATACTGATACAAAATCAACCAAATGAAAATACATATACACTCTATGCTACAAACATAAACCCTGCACACCCCCATGGCTTTTGGAGGCTCTGATTTAAGAAAATGGGGGGAGAATATCTGTGTATACCAACAGGGTAAGATGAGCCCAGATTTTGAACATTACTTTAGAGTAAAAAAACATAGTCTTATACACAGAAAAGTATGGTATATAACACAACTTTGTCAATATAATCAGAAATGTTTATCTGAGCATATACTGCTTTTTGATTATCATTTTATGTAACTGTTGCATGTCTTATGTCTAAATGAAATTAAAAAAAATTAAAAGAGACTTGTGTTCCTATTCCAAATTCTGATAAACATTTTGAATTTAATCACACCTGCAAATAACATAGAATTCTGCATCACACTACCATTTGTCTTATGGTCTATCCCATTGTATTTAGCACAGCACCCTGGAGAGGAAAAAATGATTGCATAGTTATGCATTTTTAGATGGTAGATAATAGATGCACCCAAATAACTTTGACACTAGGTGCAAACAAAGCATTCTTGAACTCGTGAAATCTATCCATTCTTGCATAATCAGATCCCTATGATCAGGATTTTGACTATCATGCTCAAAAATAAACAAGGAGATCAATATTGATAAAATCCAAGTGCACCTTCTGAACAATTTCAGAATGAAAAAGCAGTTGAGCGCAAGCATGGGCTGTGCAATGACAATGAATGTCATGTGTCATGCAGAGATGGAAAGAAACCAGAATAAAGCAATAGAGCGAGAGGTTAGGGATCAGGGGAAGACAGCTCCTTTGGTTGCTATGTGATCCAAAAGGTCCACTGATGTGCTGACATTTCTTCCCATCTTGTTGACCATTATCTCTATGATGTTCTTTTTCATCCAGTACTAAAATGTTACATCCTTGATGTAGTTCTGTGCTGTGCAACTAGCTAGCTTTACTTTCTCCCATATGGGGTGATGTTGCAATGCAGCCAGCCTTCCGTGGACAATTCTGTTGCTTTTCAGTGGATTGCAACCTTCAAGAGGGCTGCAGCTAAGAGTAGTGCAACAAGGTCATAATGAATCAACTGAGGGTGTTATTCCTAAAGGGCATCAATTCAAATATGGTTCCACCCAGTTCCACCCCACTATGCAGTCTTTGTGGCTATTACTGATATGTGGCTATTACTTAGAAGAATGCAGTTATAACAATTAGTCTTTCCTCCATTTTGGGGCACACAAATGCCACACAGGGTTGGAGCAATGCTGGGAGAGTGTTGTCTTTATACCAGCTTTCTCTAGTCTGGTGTCATCCAGATATTTTGGACTACAACTCTCATGAGCCCCAGAAATTTTACATGACACCATACCTTTCACCTAGGCTTCATCCCTCTCTGCTGGCTGCTGTTGATAATAAGATATCAAACACTTTCCTCCCTACAGTATTTGATTCCCACCCAACCTCCTTCGAATATTCTCAGTGGTACAATTGATCTCTAAACATATTTTCTATTCTTTTCTCTCTTTTTCCTAGAAAAAATATGGCAATCCCCAAGTGCCCAGTAGTTTTCTCTGTTCAATGTGGGCACTTTAAACCCTTCCAAGCATGTATGGGTTATCAGATCTGCTTTAAAATGCTGCCATTCATCTGTTCACTTTAATGCAAGCTCAGTAGGGAGTTGCTGTTATTGGCTAAAGGCTATGCCACTGCAGCTTAGAAAATGAGAAAAGAAAGGCAAGCAAGCCCAGGCTAACTATGCCATTAACTTTCCCTCCATCTATAATACATCAGTAGTACGCCAGACCTAATCATGTTTTATAATACCTGGCCTACTGCAGCAAATATCAATCAGGGGTATTTATTCAAAAAGGAACATTGTTTAGCCCTTTTCAGTGCTTGCTATTCTCCTCACTCTTAAGCATAATATGCCAAGATTAGCCATTTATCTTCTCAGATGCTTCTTTACCCAACCCCCCTTCAGAACTTTCCATAAAATATGGAAGCAGAGTAAGGGGAGAATAAAGACAACATTTTGCATGAAAATTGGGAAATCAAGGCTGTAGCCCTGTGCATGTTTACCTGGGAGGAATTCCCCCTGGAGTTCAGTGGGACTTTCTTCTAAGTAATTAACGGTACATAGTGTTGTGAGTTTGGGAGTGGGGAGGTTAGGCTGTGTGTTTGAATTCCTTCTAATTCCTGGATCCAACAAGGAGCCAATTGCTGGAGTAGCAGACAAGTTTCTTGGTAATGGCCCTCTAAGTATGCATCGTTAAGGTAACAAAGGTAAAGGTAAAGGGACCCTTGACCATTAGGTCCAGTTGCCGAAGACTCTGGGGTTGCGGCACTCATCTCTCTTTATTGGCCGAGGGAGCTGGCATACAGCTTCCGGGTCATGTGGCCAGCATGACTAAGCCGCTTCTGGCGAACCAGATCAACACACGGAAATGCCATTTACCTTCCCACTGGAGTGGTACCTATTTATCTACTTGCACTTTGATGTGCTTTCGAACTGGTAGGTGGTAACAAAGGGAGGGACAAATGCTTGCTTTCAACCTATATTTGGGAAATGGAAATGAGTGAGTGGGAAATACTACAAGAGGGTGAAATTAGATAAGATGGGAGCTTAAATGTCATTGTATGTAATTTGAGTTATAAACATTGATGTTGGGAGAACAGGAAGTCTTTAGTGTTACTGAATTGGAATATAATTGCTGAGTAACGAATGTAACTTTCTATATTGAAAAAGGAATAAAATATTATTACAATAAAGACTCATAAAGCTCAAATCAAGGAAGCCAAAAGGCTCCTATCATCGCAATATTATTGCAATATTTTAACACTGGAATTTTTTTTCAAGATATTTCCAAGGAAGCTCACTCGCCTATTTTAGATCATAAGAATATCCCTGCTGGATCAGGCCAAGACATCTAGCAACCTATTCTCACAATGGCTCACCAGATGCCTATGGAAGCTTGCAAAACAGTTTTGAGTGCAACAGTACTCTCCTATTTTTTATATGCTTCGTTAGAAGCATACCTTCTTACTCTCAAAGACTTAGCAGAATCCAATTCCATTTTTTAATGCATCCACCTTGATTTGTCAGTACCAAGTCAAGTGGTGTGATGATTATTATTATATGTGCTGGGTATATGATGCTCGCCTGTCCATATTGTCCTTGAATTGTCCCAGTGTCAAGCCAAGTTGCATTGTTGCTTTGTGGGGCCTTAAAGGGCATACTGCTTTAAACATAGCTTACTGTGGCATATTTTTGTGTGCTGCTCCTCAGAAATGATTTTGTTGTTGTTGTTTTTAGCAATGATTCTCTCCACAAAGTGATCTTTCACTCTATACTCTTGCATCTGATTCTTCTTTCCTCTGTGCAACACTTTTCATTTGTCCTTGTCAGATTTTATTTCATTATGAACCCAGCTTGGCAGTTTCAGATCATTCTGAATTTTTTGCTCACCACCTAGCACAATTTATACTACCTTACTATTTGACATCAGTCACAATTTTGCTAAGTACACAACTTCATCCATCATTGATTTAAGAGCCAAAGAGTGCTGACCCAGGACTGACTCCAATGGCATCTCAGTGTCTCTTTCCAACGTAACATCAATCTGTTAATGTTTACCCACTGAGCATCCATTTTTAGTGATTTGATTATTCACCTCATAATACTGTATATCCAAATCTCTTCTAGAAATATATCATAAAGGAACTTGTGAAAACCTGCCTAGGAAATCTTCTCTAAATTCTTGCAACTACTTTTAACATCTTCTCTGACAGAACTTCCAAATTTCCCCCAAAAGAATTCACAAAGTGATATTCAGCTGTAATTTGGGTAATGTAAACCCGTCCCACCATTCTTCTACTGAAACGCTTTTAACAAACCCTAAAATCCCTCAGTGTTTTCCCTAATCCAGACTATCCAATGCTGCTTCATATTTTATTTTCTAGCTTCTAAATACAATAAATCAATGCTTTCATCTAAAATATTTAATTATTTTCTTTAATAGATCTACAGTAGCTATAGTCTATCTTACATGGCAGCAGTTTCACCAAAACAAAACCCTCAAACATTACAGTGGAAACCCCTTACTCACTCCAGGATTTTCCAAAAGTTGATGTTCATATTCTGTCAGTGTAACAGTATCATTTCTGAACAGAGTCTATGGAATTTCCCTCAAACATTTTTAATAAAAAAAATATCACAATCTATGGTTATTAATGCTATCAGCAAGTTACTTTACTATATTAATGCAGTCTGAACCCATAATATCTTACACATAGAGGAATTTTTGCATCAATGAGCTTCCCACTGATATCAATGGAAGCAGTAAATTTACACAGTATATGTATTCCTTTGGCTGCACAGACTTAATCCACTGAAAATACATGGCCACGTGTACTAAAGCAGCAAACGTATGGAATCAGGACCAAAAAGGCTCTTTTGAGAAGGCCATTAAGAGCTGCTTGTTTTGTGGGAGAGAAATAGCAGAAACGGAAAGTTCTGCTTTCAGGAAGCCAATAAGAACTTTTTATGTGGGTGATGAAGAACAGAAGTAACAACAAGCCCTGTTGTTCTTTTTTAGCAACCTTAGTTTGTTCTCTTTTGTGCTGCTGACATTTTCAGTGACTTCTTATGCAGTGTTTCCGTGCGCTGCTCTGGTTCGCCAGAAGCGGCTTAGTCATGCTGGCCACATGACCTGGAAGCTGTACGCTGGCTCCCTTTGCCTATAGAGCGAGATGAGCGCCACAACCCCAGAGTCGTCCGTGACTGGACCTAATGGTCAGGGGTCCCTTTAACTTTAATTATATAAAGGTTTACGCAGAAGTCCCCTGAATTTAATGGGATATATTTCTTAGTAATTATGCTTTGGATTGTAGCCATAAGTTAAGTATGTTTATTAACTACCTAAACATTTTGTAAAACATTTGTCTTTATGTAAATAAGAACCCTAATGCAACTATAATTAAGTTCATCCAGTTTTGACCTCCCTCCTCGCAAAACTGAAAGCAATCTTTTATTATTATTTTCCTTGCTGTTTTTATTGTCTGACCCATGTTAGCTTTTAAACAGTGTTTTCTCTGTTTTGCAGTTGATATTTTAAATAACTTCATTGAAGACAAACAGCATACAGGCAAGGATTACAACATTATACAATTAATCTGAAAGTGTTGTTTGGCTGCAGCATCTGTTGTATGCACCTCTTGCCTAAAGCAATTGTTGTTAGAAATGTAAAAAGAAAAAGGAGATGTGTAACAAATGGTTTAATTTTCAGTTTCTCAAGAGAAGTCCTTTTTGCCCTTATCATGATACTCAATGATCTAGTGGAGCACAATATATTGCTCATATATCAAGTGAGAAGCTTCAACAATGCCATTTCTTTGTATTTTGAGGACACACAAAACCATGTTGTACAACTGGGACATGAGAGGCAAAAGGAAATATCTTTAGAGAGAAACCTAACAGTTTCCCCCTCCCTATGATTGCTATACCTTTCCAAAGAGAGGGGGGGACTTGGTGGCTGTCAGATTGGGTGTTTTTATTCCATTGTAAACTCCTTGAGGATTTCAATGTGTGTGCTATTATCTTCTAATGGAACCAGAGCCAATACTCTGTATGTAAACTGTATCTTATCTGGCAGGGTAGCAGAGAGTAAAAGATATTGATTGGAAGCAACGCTTGAGGGAGTGACATTTGCAGTACAATGGATTAAGTTTAATGAGAGAGTTTACTATATGTCAATAGAAGATTTAGGCATATCCCCATGTTGGTTGGACATTATTGTGCAAAATAAACTCAAGTAGATTAAATGATTTATTGACCATCCACAAATATCTCGAGGAAAGTTTATTTCGCCCCTAGTACAAAGTTATTGTCTGCATTCAGAATAAATGTTCTGCATGACTTTTTAAAACCAGTCCTTGTTTTATAGAAGAAAATTTATAAATGGAAGTGTTTTTAACTATAAAGGGTTATCTTAAAATATTTAACCCCTTATCTAATGGAGAAGAATATCAGTGATACAAGTGAGAACAATGAATAAGCTATTGTTGTTACATTGGCTGAAAATAAGATAGATAGATGATACATAGATTAGATAGGTACATAGATTGATAGATAGATAGATAGATAGATAGATAGATAGATAGATAGATAGATAGATATCTGAAGAAGTGTGGCATGCACACGAAAGCTCATACCAATGACAAACTTAGTTGGTCTCTAAGGAAAGAATATTTTTATTTTGTTTTGACTAGGGCAGACAAACATGGCAAACCTACCTGTAGATAGATAGATAGATAGATAGATAGATAGATAGATGATAGATAGATAGATGATAGATAGTTAGCTTATAGATCTTTAGAGTAGATGAGTGACATAAAACATAGGAGATGTTGGCATTTGTCTAGTGCTTTTCACAATCTGATTTCAGGGCAAGGACCCATGACAGTAATAGAGAATTTGTGGCTCTCCAAATGTTGTTGGACACCAACTCCCATCAGGTGTGGAACAATGGTCAAGGATCATGTAGTTGTAGTCCAACAGTATCTGGAGGGCTACCAGTTCCCCATCCCTGGTCTACAATGTATGCGGAGGCTACTTGAAATTGTTCCATGTTGCAGTAGTTGCCATTTGGAAAAGCCATATGTGTGGATTGACTTAGCACACAGAATGAAAGATATATTTTTGCCACTAGATGTGTCAGTCATGGCCACTAGAAATGTCTGCAATGGTGAATCAATTGGTGAGGATACATTTAAATGCTTAATTTTTTTTAAAAAAAAATGTCATATTTAGTTTGACAGTAGCTTTTTGTTTTAAATAATGTACCATTAATGCATGTACACACACACACACACACACACACACACGCACACACTTTCTGTGCTGTCCCCCAAATCTGCTTCAGATTGTGTTTGGGGGTGGGTCAGGAAGGTGCTGATTGTTTGTTTGTTTGTTTGCAGTTTCTAGTTTCTAAGTTTTTAAGAAAGTGGGGTTTTCCAGCTGCTTTTTGTATTTTCTTACATTTTGTATTTTTGTGCTTGTAACTTTAACAAGAACAGATGTAGGAGTGCACAGGGAGAAGAGAGGAGAATTGTACCATTGCAGAAGGGGAAAAATCATTGTGCCGACAGAACAGCTTGCTTAGTGCTACATTGAATGCAACCCTATAAATTGGATCCAACAATGAGTGTATGGAGTTGCACTCATGAAATTGGGTTCCCCCCTCCATGCACCTTCAAATTCTGCTCCAGAGAGTTTCCCAAGGGTGCACAGTTGCTGCAGAGGAGAAGAAAGGGGATGTCTGTTGTGCAAGTGGAAACCATCCTGTGATTCTTTGATTCCAGATCCATGCCATAGAGAGGTATGTTAATTAGGGTCACTTCCCACTTAGCTTAACCAAGTAATGAGTGCAGCCATACTTATAGTGAAAAAAAGCATTATATTACCGTGAATACTTGATAAAGTTCCAGAGTTTAGAAAAAGTTCAAGATGACACATGTTCCCAAAAAAACCTCCCTCTCTATTTTAGAAATATTATGAAAAATGTTTTCTAAATAATTAAGTATGCCCTTTAGCTTCATCAGCACAATTGTTCTCTAATTCTGGAACTTTAATGCATTCTTCATGCAGTAAACATTTTCCCAATCCAGCCACACAATAAATTTGGAGATGATGGTAATGAAAATACATCAATAGGTAGCTTTAGCTAGTTTTGCTGTATTGCCAGCAGTGAGCAGCATGGCCTACTGTTATATTTAAATTATGCAGATCATAATCATCCAGCATGACTCAACTGATAAATTATATTATTCCTTGCCACTTTAATTATATCCTTTGACATAAAAGGAACTGGCTGAACACTTTGCTAATTAATCTTATTAATTTTGACCCAACAACCCACTGCAAGGGGCCTGTATCAAATCCACTGCTATTTAAAACAGGAAATAGTGTCTTTAATTACTGGACCTAATGGTCAGGGGTCCCTTTACCTTTACTTTAATATTTTAAATAATGCAAATGTGATCCATTCTAGTGTCAAATGTGAGTCTTTGAAAAAGCATTATGTAGGCAAATGACTTTGTGGTTTGTTTTGGGTTTTTTTTGGGGGGAACCCACTGAATCCACCAGTGAGTTAAACTGAAATATTAGATTTTAATTTGATCAGCTCATTGATCATAACTATTTATGGCAGCTTATGTGCCTATTAGAAGTTCTGAAATTTGCTATGATGTTGGCATAGGGTTATGACCTATAGAATATTTCTTCGTTATCAGTATGTTTGGCATATCTCATCCTAATCATATATCTTCTCACAATTGTCCAAAAAATCAGCAAAGAGCAGAGAAACCTAATTAAATTCAATTGATGTTTCATTAATATTAGTAAACCATCAAGATTTGCAACTAATAGCTATTAAAAGGAGGAATCTGTGAAATTTGTCTGGGAGATGGAATTTAGCAACAGGATACCAACCTAGAGAAGGCTTTCTCTCTCTTTCTGTAACTATCAGCCTCTGGAAGGTGACCCAGGGATGGACCTCATGTGACAATCTTAATTAATGGGCAGCTTCAGAATTGACAATATATCCTGGTTCTATTTCAGGCTTTAAAGGTTTTTTAAAACAACAATTTGAGTTGGAAGCCAGTTTATTTTTAAAGTACTGAGGAAATAGACAGCTACAGGAAGTCCCAAATAACAATTTGGAGCCTACTGGAATTACTGTACTCCTTATCAGAGATATGGTTCCATAAATATCATGTATTGCAGTAGTCAAATACATTGCAATACTGTTCTGTATTCTTCTATTCAGGATGAGTCTTTTGTGAGGATTGACAGCAGGGCCTTCTCAGATGTGGTTCTACAAGCGTAATCCTCTCCCCACGAAAACCTACCTATATTCAACATTGCAATATTTAGAATGCAAAAGGATGAAGACACTAGGCTTCTTCACACATTACACAGTGCTCAAGTGTTTGTGCGAAAGACTACATTTCACTGATTGTGTACACAGGTCCAAAGTCTGCATAGTTGTTGAATGTTACCTGCTAACAACTGTAAGCTAGAGAGTTCCAGAAAAATGTCTACTTCTGCTTCATTGACTATGCAAAAGCCTTTGACTGTGTTGACCACAGCAAACTATGGCAAGTTCTTAAAGAAATGGGAGTGCCTGATCACCTCATCTGTCTCCTGAGAAATCTCTATGTGGGACAAGAAGCTACAGTTAGAACTGGATATGGAACAACTGATTGGTTCAAAATTGGGAAAGGAGTACGACAAGGTTGTATATTGTCTCCCTGCTTATTTAACTTATATGCAGAATTCATCATGCGAAAGGCTGGACTAGATGAATCCCAAACCGGAATTAAGATTGCCGGAAGAAATATCAACAACCTCAGGTATGCAGATGACACAACCTTGATGGCAGAAAGTGAGGAGGAATTAAAGAACCTTTTAATGAGGGTGAAAGAGGAGAGCACAAAATATGGTCTGAAGCTCAACATCAAAAAAACCAAGATCATGGCCACTGGTCCCATCACCTCCTGGTAAATAGAAGGGGAAGAAATGGAGACAGTGAGAGATTTTACCTTCTTGGGCTCCTTGATCACTGCAGATGGTGACAGCAGTTGCGAAATTAAAAGACGCCTGCTTCTTGGGAGAAAAGCAATGACAAACCTAGACAGCATCTTAAAAAGCAGAGACATCACCTTGCCTACAAAGGTCCGTATAGTTAAAGCTATGGTTTTCCCAGTAGTGATGTATGGAAGTGAGAGCTGGACCATAAAGAAGACTGATCACCGAAGAATTGATGCTTTTGAATTATGGTGCTGGAGGAGACTCTTGAGAGTCCCATGGATTGCAAGAAGATCAAACCTATCCATTCTGAAGGAAATCAGCCCTGAGTGCTCACTGGAAGGACAGATCCTGAAGCTGAGGCTCCAATACTTTGGCCACCTCATGAGAAGAGAAGACTCCCTGGAAAAGACCCTGATGTTGGGAAAGATTGAGGGCACTAGGAGAAGGGGATGACAGAGGACGAGATGGTTGGACAGTGTTCTCGAAGCTACGAACATGAGTTTGACCAAACTGCGGGAGGCAGTGCAAGACAGGAGTGCCTGGCGTGCTATGGTCCATGGGGTCACGAAGAGTCGGACACGACTAAACAACTAAACAACAACAACAACAACAACTGTAAGAGTGCATAAGTCAGCTATTTACGAACACAGCTACAGACATCGTATACCTGTTGACTGTGTTGTGTGGGTGTTATCTTGACAGAGTGGGATTTTCTTTAAAAACGTGTGTTTTACTTTCTTGAACTGCTGTTGTATCTGGTTTCAGTAGAAATAGCTCAATGAGTGAGATGGAGCTGCTACGCCAGCTTTCTGGCAGGTCGATATCCATTGCTTGCTACTGGGAAGTAGAGGGGCAAGGCATTGCAAAGCTTGGCATAGTTCAAGCACATCTGCGGGAATGCTGGATTGCCACCAGCAGTGCACTTGTACCACATTCACCTAACCTTTCCCTTCCTCCCTTCTTCCTGGTAACCAAAAGAGATCCACCTGCCAGGAACCTAGTGTAGCATAGCGTATGCCTCCCACCTAGTGAGCTGCTTGTCGGTTTTAGCAATTATGTTGCAATATTTATTATACAGATTAGTAGAATGAATTTCTGCTTTGTTAGCTTCTCTGGTCCTCTGGCACATGAGAGAGAGCAGGGTAAAAATGTAAGAAAAATAAATTGTCAGATTTCAAAGAAATGTTTTGTCCTTTCCCTACCCTGTTGTTCTTCTTGGCTGTACTATGTATAATGATGATGATCATAACCGAGACATCACTAAAAACAAACATGTTTCTGTGTTATTCACATTTTGAATTTTGATTTATGTCACAAAATAAATATTTGCTAGATAATGATCATCTACCTGCCAGTGGGACTTACTTTCATGTTATATTCTTGGTGTAAGCTACTTCTGTTTTGTTCTTGCAAAACCAGGAGAAAATTCAAATGAGTCTTTGCATTAAGGCCCCAACAGCTGAGTTCCCCTCATTTCCTTTGAAATGCACAGCAAGTAAAATATAACAAATAGAAGAGGTGACAAGTTTCAGGAAGAGCATGGTGATGTATTCTTGGGATTGTCCTTCAGCTTTCTTTTAGAGGAATGTAAACAATCTTAAGAAAGTCTACAAAGTTGTCAAAGAACTTTCAATGGACTTATTAAAACTTTTAATTAGCTGTTCATGCACAATCCATTTTGCCGTCCCTGTTCATATCTCTTGTCCAAACACCATCATTATGGCTGAAAGCCTGACACCAGCAGTGATTCTTGTACTACATGGGGATTCCGGTCATCAAACTGCAGGGTTATCAACCATAAAAATGATTTTTCTCCCCTGACAATAATAAGCCAGAACGAGTGAGGGGAAAAGGAACATCACGTTCTGGAACACTGTGGAGGCCAACAGCTTCTGGTGATTGCAATATAAGGGTACAAATTTTGCCTTTACTCCAGTTGTGTCACTTTCCGCAGTAAAAGTGAATTGGATCCATTTAATTTCATCTGTAAGGAAGAGCCCCTAATTCATTGTCCAGTTTCTCCCTTTGCTTCTGTCACTCAGAAATGGAGAATGTAAGAACACAAAATGGCCTTTCTTTATCAGACCACAGACCTAGTCCATCATTGTTTTTCCAAGCAGGGCATGAGTTCAATAATCCTTTACCACTGCTGTTCGCCTGTGACTGGTATTTAGAGGCATGTTGCAGATAGTATATAGCCTTCATGACCAGTAGGTATTGATAATCTTCTTCTCCATCAGTTGGTCTAATCCTATTTTAAAGTTGTCTAAATAGGTGGCTGTAACCATATGCTGTAAAATCAAATTTCATATTTTAACTATACTATGTGTGAAGAAGGACTTCATTTTGTTTTGTTTTTTTCCTGAATAGCCCACATTTCAGCTTCCTTTGGTGACTCTGTCTCCTTCTCCCCACTTAAGTGGCTCTCCCAGCTGCCATACCAGCTAAATGAAGGGAGGAAAGCAGGCAGCAAAGACACAAACTGAAGCTCTAGTAACTCCTTTCTCACTTGCCCCTCAAAGCAACAGCAATGGCCTCCAGATAGGCCATTGGGAGACAAATGTCAAAATCAATTGTGTGAGAGAGTTGACAGGAAAATATTATTGCATGTTGAGGTCCCCTGACCACCCCCTCAAATAACTCACACCACAGACAGAATTTTGTTTTGGTTTTCTGGCATGAATTTGGCCACAACTTTATTAAAATAAAAAATATGTGAGTTGTTGCGTAGGCATTGGTTCCACCAACTGTCCCCTAAGGACAGAGCTGACATCTAAGTCAGTCAGAGGAAAACCCTCTGGGGAGAGACAGGGGGTCGGGTGTGTCTGACCCTCCCCTCTCCCCTCAGGCTCCCAGGGGCTCTTGCGAGGCCCTGGCCCCCAACCGGGGCATATGGACAAAAGCATGTCGAGCCCCTGGATTCCTTACCAATTGGAAGGGTAGCCACAGTCAACAATACCCCTCCATTACCAACAAACTAACCAATGCCTAACCACCAACCTTACAAGTTGTGACAATTTGCTATGCAGCAGGCAAAAACCAGATGACTCCAGCCAATCAGACAAATGGAAAAATTCCTACTGGGCCCCCACATCAATGTGGACAACCCTATGACAGGCACAGCAAGGTCAACACAGGAGCCTAAAAATAGCGAGGGAGGGAGGGAGGGAGGGAGATCCAAAGTACGCAGACAAAGAGGGAGATCTGAACATGTGCATGCCTATTTATACCCCAGGGCTGTCAATCAAATAATGGCAACATGTCTTTTACCCCAGCAACAACCTGTGGTCCAGTCACCACAGCGGTAATCCAAAAAATCCCGCCCCAGCAGCAAAGGGGATAGTTTGTTGGCCCCCACCGCAACACGTGCTCTCCAGGAAGGAGAACCCGCATTATTCGAGCATATTCAAGGCATGGATGGAGTTAGAGCCAGACAGGGAGGGCCAACCAAACCAACTGCTGGCTCTGGACAACCAACTACTAACTACTCTTGACTGATCTTGCCCATTGTAAATGTGCTACTGCTAGAGAGGCTGTAGTGCTCTAGAACTATTCCAGTCATGGTAGAATTAAACACAGCCTCTGTCCTTGTTCCCCCTTGGTCCTCCTGGATTCTCATTCCCTTGGCCTCAGAAATGGAGGGGAAGGGTCAGCAAGCACCACTTCTCCTTGTCCTATTCAGACATGTCTCTCATCAGAAGCCTGAGATATCAGCCTCCAGCCCAGATTTGCCATGTGTAGCATAATATTGCAAGAGTTCCCTGGGCATCCTGTAGTAACAGGACCGCAACTCACCCTTGAATTGCTATAGGTCTTCCATTTCTCTCACAATGGTGAAGCAGCATGCAGATCAGCCCTCCATGGGCAGCATGGGTCCAATCCTAGTCAGATGGCAAGAAACATTATGTCTTATCTCTTCTAATTATGAGGGTGCCTGAGCTCAGCTCTTGCTAAAAATGGCTTCAGTGCTCCATATCTAACTTTGTCTGCATCAGGCTTTGAGCTCACTGAAGAAGCCTATAGATATGATGCTGCCTCCCGCATTAACTGTGTGCTCATTGATTTAACATAACTACAGATTTTATATTGATAGATGAATTCAGCCAAATATGAGAATCAAACAAGAGCACTTGCAATACTTGATGACGGAATGGCCATTTGTAAATTCCACTACCTTAGGAATCGCCCCCCACCCCACCCTCAGGTTTTAATGGACTATCTGGTCAAACGTGTATGATAATGAAAACATGCAGTCGCTGGCTGGAGACTTTTAGCATAATGATTATTTCAAAACACTGTTAAGGTGTAATGGGATCCTTATATTTTCATTAGGAATCTTTAGTTTGGTGTCATGCCCGGGGAGGATTAGTTCCAAATTGCTGCTGGGGCTTTGGAGCGAGCAATAACCTAGACAGCTAAATGGAGCTGTTCCTGATTTACACTATGCTAGCTGCAGAGGAGGACTGGGTATTGCCCCATACAAGCTGGTCATGTTTAATAATGCTAGTAATTACTTCAGGATGGACTGTCAAGGTTATAATCTGAGGAGATGCAACCTTTGCACTTGGAGAGACACTGCAGTTGCTTGGCCGGCTGACAGGTGACCTAAAGATAAAAATAAAGCTCAACAATTTTTGGAGCATCTTCAACATGGAGTTGGCCTTCCGATTGATTAAGACTAAAGGTGGATCAGATTTGTAATTAACAAAACTGGTCAGAACTGATATCCCAACATTTTTGCCTGTTAACAACAACAAGAAGAACAATGGTTTTGTATCAAGAAAAATACATGCAATTTGGTTTTTCATACAGTTCAATGGACTTTAAGTATTAGTTCCCCAATTTCATCTGAATGGCCAATTTACATTGATGACTGTGTTTCTCTAGATGGTTACCAGTTGTCTTTGGGAATAATTGCTATTTAGGTTTATAAAGCATTCATTAAATGTCTCCTTAAATTACATAAAGATCATAATAGGCATTTAATGGATGCTTTTTAAAGTGAACTACAAATTACTTTGGATTATAAGTAACAGTAGGTTTATAAAGCTATCATTATGTGTCTATTAAGATCATTTAACTTAAGTGTTCTATAATTAGACAAGAGCCAGGATTTTAATTGCACATTTGCAAACTGCTAGCTGGGGTTTCTAAATTGAGCCCTCATTTTGCTCACTATAGAAAGGCCTTTCTGTACAACCGTGCTCCACTAAACTGCATGAGATTGCGTGAATTAATATACTTTGATATATTACCCCCTTTCCCTGAGCATGTTTAATTTGATTATGTTGACAATAGAATATATGGACTTTTCTATCTTGTTTGAACACTATTCATGTTGCTTCTGAATGCATACCACTTGGCCTATAGAAATGAGGTTTAATCCAGTATCTGGTCCAGATAACACCTGAAAGTCATCATCTAATGACCGCTTGGCTCGGTTCCAGTTCCTATACAGATGTCCATGTAATGATAATACTGCACTAATTGGTTCTTTTATTGACAGTCTCAGCAGACAAACTAAAGACATTATCATCAAGGAGACACTAACCTATCCACTGGTCCCAAGGGATGCCCTGCGCTTGTCAAGGATGCAGCATTGCTAAACCACATGGAGGCCATGCACATCTGTGCCCTGCTTCCCTTTTCTGTAGATTATGGGACTGAGTCACAAAGGGTCCTCACCAGTACTAAAGTTTACTGTAAGAAAAATGTTCCCAGGTATCTACAGATATAGACTCTGTATATCTTCACTAAAGACCTGTCTCCTGGAGAATGTTAAAAACCATTCCACTTAAAAGTTGAGTCAGCGTGTAAACCATCTTGCACCATTTTTTATGGTTGATCTTCAGAAAGAGCTGTTAGACAAACTTTGAAATTGTTTTGTACTCCAAATGAGCAGTGCACTCTGCAAATATTCTGCTATGACAAGATATTACATTACTTTTGCACACTAAGGAAGAGGCCAGGTTTACATCTCCTCCACACTCTGGGGGTGGATAACCCATTTGTAGCACCAAAAAATGTAGTTTTTTCTTAATCTGGAATTGTCCGTGCTTGTCCTCAACATGCTACTTTCAAACAAGAATGATTCTCATTCATGCTGTATACAAGGGTAGACAGCATGGCAATGGTGGACAGGGCCAGAGGCAAACATTGGCAGAATAATAAATGTTTTACTTTTGTACAGTAGGCTTGTTCAGTCACACGCACACATCCCTCTCTACCAGGTAACCAAGGAGCATGATAAGACTTCAGGGATACGGTACATTCCAGTTAAGGAAGAATACTCAAGGAGAGTATAGAGCTGCTGAGGAATGAGACTTGGGGAGGTTATGGCCTGAAGAGAACTCTGAGGGACAGATAAGAGGGGCTTAGAGGGCTGCATAAGACTGTCCATACCTGGACTATCACAAGACTAGATTAATCTCCTGTTGTACCTGGATACAATAGAACTTTATGACAGGGCTGGAATTCCCCTCCCCAACCATTGAGGAAGAAATGATGAAAATTTACTGAGGAAATTATATCACTGGCCTTTTATTGGTTAACAGTGTTGTCTTTCTTTTATCTTTCATTATCAGAATGCTGTAGAATATTTTGGTTGTGTAACCAGTTGCATGACCCATATTTCCATTCTATATTCAGTATTATTTGCAAGGTTCTTCTAGAGACTGATCAAGTTGTATTACTACCGTGCATCTTATCAAATCTCTGGCATTATTTTGTTCTTGTTCAAAAAAAAAGAATGCTTACAACATCACTTACACTCAGGGCCATCCCACCTATGAGACAAAGGGAGGCAACTGCCCCAAGTGGCAGGATTCACTGGCACAGCAGATCCCGATGTACATATTTATTTAGGTCCGGCCCACCCATGAGGCAAGGGAGACAACCACAGCAGGCAGAAGGTTTTACTGGGGCAGCAGATCCTGATGTTGAGCTTCTCCCACCCCCCTTTGTTCCTGATGTAGGTCTTCCTTCACCTCCTCTTCACTGGTGAGGAGGGGGGAGCCAATTTTGGGTCCACCTCTGGTGCCAAAATGTCTTGGGCTGGCTCTATTGTGCCAGAGGAAGGGGGGAGGAAGAAAGAGTTGTTGAAGTCAGTCGAGAGGAGCAGCAAGGGTGAAGTTCCACCTCAGACTCAAGGAGAAGGTTTAAGCCGGCTCTCACAAGACATGTGGAGAAAAGGATGGGCGAAAGGCGAAGGAGGCGAAGGGAGCGGGTTCGCCACTTCCTGGCGTGTTGGCAGGGCAGACGCAGAGCTCAGCAGAGATCTGAACTCAGTGACTCTGATGAATGATCATTATGTGCTAATGACCTCTTGTAAATACTGTAAATAAAGACTATAAAAAGTCAGGAGCCTCTCGTGTTGATGGTGTGAAGAGAGGAAGCCTGTCACCCCTTGACATCTACATCTACTTACTCTGAGTAGCATTGCACTACAGTAGTGGTGTGTATTATTTAAGGCCAGTATATTTTTAGTAAGCATTCATGGTTTTATTGCCACCTTCAGGACAATTGTCAAAAATGCTGGCTTGGAAGTAACAACTTGTTACAGCCCTAATAAAATGGGTAACTCAAGGAGGCTTCGCTTTATTACTGCAGGTCATCAATCACAGCAGGTTTCTCTAGAACAAAACAAAATGAAACCCAACAACCTTGGCTCACATTTTTTTAAAAAAAACAACAACAACAGGGAGGATTCATATACACAAGGTTATAGAAGTCATTGTGAGGAATGGGACTCGTCCCTCTTGCCTGCTCACCCACCCAAAATTGGGGTATTTGAGTGCTCCAATCAGATACTTAAAATGCAAAGCAGCTCATTTTTATCATCATAACCAGTGCTTTCCCCCCTAAAAATAATAATATATGTTTAGGGGTACTCTCATTTTCCTACTCATATTGAAATACTGCCCCTCAATGAGGCTCAACTTGGATTCACAAAATGTTTAGGGGTATCTGTCCCCCTGCGTCCCCCCAGAAAAAAATCACTGGCCATAATCATCATTATTTATTTTATTTATTACACAACATTCACCATGAGGTCCCAAAGTTATTACATTTCTCTCTGCCATTCACCATGAGATCACAGTATGGGTTACATCAGTTTAAAAATACAATGTGCAAAACAGTTAAACTTCACACACCTTTCCTGTGCAGTCAAGATATATCCCCTGCTAGGGGAGGGGCTTGGAAGCAGATCCACACGTTTTCTTGAAATATTTTTGAAAATGCTCTGGAATGGCATATAGCCAGATTTACTTGGGTCACATGCCAGTGGTGGGCAGCGCAAGAGGCAACAGTGGGTGGAACAATGAACACAATGCTACACTTGCAGTAGGCTAGTTTCTATACACATTCACACACCCCTCTCTATCCTACACCCCCCATAAAAGTCCAAAAGGTGTCATGGACTTTGAAGACACTCAAACTCAGAACGCAAGGGAGAAACATTCTAAGAAGAAGGCACGCTTTGCAAATCCACACCATGATCAACTCCCGCCCGGGAACCAATGTCCCCACTGTGGAAGGATGTGTGGATCCAGAATTGGCCTCCACACAGTCACTTACGGACCCATTGTTAAAACCGTGTTTATGGAAGACAATCTTACTTGGCTACGAGTGATCGCCAAAGAAGAAGAAGACATCCCCCATCCAGACCACGAAGAGACATTCTCAGAGTTCAAGGACACATTCCTGTTAGGCAGAACCATTTTGGTTGCAAAGCAAGGCCAGTGAGGGGTGACAGCTGGAGAGACTTCCAATGGCCCAATAGAGAAATGACCACCAGAACTGAGGTTCCTGAGGTTCCCATGCTTGGTGTATAGGATTGCATTCTAAGCAACATAATAGTCTAATGGAGTATTGTTAATACGCATTGCTTGTGCTCTCGTTATTAGGTTAGGAACAAATCCAGAGTGACTGCTTACCACACATCTGTTCCCTCCATGATTTCTTTAAAATAAATAAATATATCACCCTGATTCCAACAACAAAACCTTCTTGTTGGCTAAACGAAATGGTGTATTTGATTTGTTCTCCTGAGAACATGCTATTTCCGTTGCTAAGATGTTTTGTATTATCACAGTCTCTTAGAAACAAGGTCTCTTCCAGAATCTTTGGGAGGAGAATGCTTTCTTTTCCTCCTCCAACAAACACCCACACAAAATGCACACCGATGAGCATGGAAAGGAAATAAATGTGTAAGGCACTAGAAAGTTGTGTTAAGGAGTTTATAGTATCTGAAATCCCTTCTTGTTTCTGTGTTACTGAGACAGAACTGTTCATATATAATTCAAGAGCTCAAGCTTTTTCTTGAAGGCTGATACAGTGTGAAAATAAATGGTCTTTCAATCCAATTCACCACTGTTTTAGTTTAGATGTAGGACATTTTAGCAGCTCACTGGAGCTCTTGTTGCTTATCAATTTATTAATCACCTTCTATACAATCGTCACAGGGTGGTTTAGAATAAAAACAGCAAAAACAGATAATGATACAAATAAAAGTTCAAATACCCCCCTCCCCACAAAAGAACCAAGATACATTTAAAGAATTAAAACAGAACAAAACCCTAACCAAATAGACACTCAATGCAAAGACCCATTTATCCAGCTGGGAAAGCTCATCAGAACAAAAATGCTTTCCCATAAAGAAAATAGGTGACTATTGTATCCCAACAGGGATGATATTCCACTGAACAGGGGCAGCCACACTAAAAGCCCTGTTCTAGGTTGGTGTGGGGTTGAATTCTGAGGTCTCTGGAACTTGCAGGAGGAACTCTCCTGCAGACCACAGTTACCTATAGGATATATAAGGGATAAGAAAGTCTCTCAAGTAAACTGATACTGAGCCCTATAGGGCCTTATACGTTACAACAAACATCTTGTTCTTGGCTCCATTGCAGAATGACAGCCAGTGCAAATCCCACAAACAGGGTATTAAAATGGTGTAGCAGGGGTTGCTAGTGCCCAGGGATGTGGGGTGGGGGGGGTGGGAGGGAAATGGACAGAGTATGCATGTGCATTCAGCTGCCTAAGGCATACACATCACCCAGAAGATTACAGTCACATAGATAAGAAAAGAAGAGTTGTTCCATTGTCTGAAGAGGTCACTTCCTAGTTGACATTGAGAAGGCATTTTCAACTGAGCCCGGTGACATAAGCATGTAGCTGTATTGAGGTAGTACCATCCCTGTGGCTCCCCTCATGCTTCGCCACTGGGGAATTATATGCTGGTGATAGTTTGGCCCCACAAGCAACCTAGCCACTGTGTTCTGTACCAGTTGCAGCCTCTAGACCAATTGCAAGAGTAGCCCCACATAGAGTATATTACAGTATTCTAACCATGAGGTTAATGCATAATGCATGGACAACTGTGGTCAAGCTGCTCTGATTCAGTTCACTAACCTAAGCTGATAATAGGTGCTTCCCACTCTCTGAGGTCACCTGAGCGTCCAGTGACAGAGCTGGGTCCAGGAGCACTGCCAAACCATACACTTGCTTCTTCAGGGAAAGTGTGACTCAACCCAGGGCACACAACTTACTGACATCCCATACCTCAGACATACTAGCCAGGATTCAGACCAGCGCCATATTAAGACTTTTAGAGGCCCTAAGCACTTAAAAGATTTAAAATCTAAACTATAATAAACCATAAAATAAAAATTTGTTTTTTTCAAAATGGAACCAAGCCTACAGTAACATGAAAAAATAATGTTTCTTTTTGTATACTTCCACTTTATTTATGTTTGAAATATTTCTCCTACTTTTTCCAATTGCAAAGTATTTGATCAGATCCTCAAACTAATCTTACATAACACATCAGCCTCTAAACTTAGTAGAGATAAGAAATCCTGCCTGCCTTGTTGCATGGTTGCTCTTTTGGGATTTTTAATATACTTCAACTGAGAAAATGAACACTCAGTTGAGCAATCTGTGACCATTAATGTTAAAAATCTGGCAATGGAAAATTTCTGTGGTGTTCCCCTTTCCTTGATGCCCTAAGCATAGACTTACTTTGCTTAATGATTAATCTAACCCAGATTCAAACTAAGATCAGTAGCTCACATCCAGTTATGCATTGAGCTTGGTTAGCTCCAATGATGCAACCCAAATTACATTATTTTGCTGGAACTATTAGACTCTGGTAGCTGTTGGACCATATTTGTTCACATTGGTCTACCTGACCACTGATATCACATGAGGCTCTCCTACATGTTAGAAAGTAGCAGCTAGTTAAATCATTCAGCCTAATTTTTTGACTCACCCATTATTTAAAAAATGCTCACACACAAATCGTGTCCTCCCTAAAAGAAGGCACGTGTTGTGGTGAGACCTGGAGACTGACCTCCTGTGTTGTGGGTGGGTAAGACTGGTCAGCCATAACACCCGATTGGTAGGTCCCTCGATGTTGGGTTCAATCTGGCCAATGGGACACAGTCCAAATGGATCGAGGGACCTATATATACCCATGCACCTGACTCACAGTTTCCTCTTTCGACACATGCATTTGGAACAAGAGATTTACCTTCGACAGATCGTCCTGGTGATTTCTTTCCATTATCCCTTCTTTCCCTTAATTCCTTCCAATTGTTTTCTTTCCCTCCTTTGTTAGTAATTATTCCTTTCCCTTCATTTCCCTTCCCTTCCCCCTAGAGGGGCTTCTGCCCCCTGAGCACTTCCGGTTTGCGGAGCTTGCCGCGGCCTGTTTACCTTTGCCTTCAGGCTCTTTGCACAGCGGCTTTTTATCCTTAGTTCTGGCTGTGGTTGCAGCTTCGGGGCTTTGAATTTTTGGGTGATTTGTGAGTTTCATTGTCTGGGTTGTTCTGTCCAGCCAATTGCTTTGGAATCATTTGAGAGTTCCCTCTCTGATAGATTAGCGAATTTTTCCATAGCCCATTCTGCTTGGGGGCTGGTGGAGAATTTCCTAGTGCCAGTGAACCCCCCCCCCTTTTTTTAGCCCGATCGCCATTTTGTCCCTTCTGAGTTGGTGAGGTTTAGCCCCAGCTAGTTTGGTGGGAGCACCATCTTGATGGCTAGAGTGCTTTTATTAGTGTGTGTACATTTCATTACCCCCCCCCCAGTTTGATAAAGAAGGGATCGAGATGCCTATTAAGAGGAATCCCAGTCCTGCTCTTTTGCCATCCCTATGTGAAGGGTATTCTGTTAAAGGAATCCAGGGATTCAAATGGTTTGGTCAAAACCTGAGAGGGGGTCGTGCCTGCGCCTGAGTCCAGGGGGACATCTGGGTGGTGGACATAGCCTGTTCCCGGCTTTCCACCTATCTATCCAGGTGTTCACCCTAGGCTGACCTATGCTGGTGCCCTGGGTAAGCGCTACCTGCAAGGGTACAGGGAGCTAGTCAAACCAGAGCCTATGCAACCACTCACTTTCTGTAATCAATAAAATTGTGGCCTAAATTCTGCCAAAAACCAAACTAAAATTTGAGTCTTGTCTGAATTTATTTAAGGGGGGAGGTCTCTGGGTTTAAACACGCAAACATGCACACACACAGAGTGCTCCTTTTTTTCCATTTAAAGGCATACCTTACAATCTGTCACTCATTATATTATCACTTAATTTTTTAGAAGCAATCCTAAATGCACAGCTTTTAAACAGTATTTTCTTTTATTGTTATTCTTACCATTACATCTGGAAGTATTTTCATCAAAGAGGAAATCAAAATGCTCCTCATGTGAGAGAGGAGAGAGAGAGAGAGAGAGAGAGAGAGAGAGAGAGAGAGAGAGAGAAGGATCGACAATGGAAGGTATTATGAAACAGCAAGAGAACAATCTTATGATGCTTGCTAGTCTTCCATTCTGATTTGCAACAAAATATGAATATGTTGCTGCGGGCTATTTATAGGGTTTTGTCAGCAGGTGCTCTCTCATTATCTCACACTCTGGTTGTTCAGACTTCAGTGCTTTAGCATTTTCTTTGGGATGTAAATGCCTGGAATTGCTTGAAAATGGGCTGCTCATTCTTCCCCTCTCCACCTTCAGTCAAATTCTTCATGAAGGGTTTCTTCCAGTAGAAGCGGGGAAAGAGAAGATATGTCCTTGACTACATTTCTACAAAAGCAAACCTCTCTGGGCTCAATAAGAAAGTCACATTTTTACAATTTCAAGAAATAATGTTGAGAAATACGTGCCATTTCCAGCCATAATGAAACATATTCTTGAATTCATTTTCTTACATTGAAATCCCATTATGGAACCCTTGTGGTTTCCATGTGTTCATCCATCCAGGCACTGCCTGAACCCAGTTAGCTTCTGTAAGCTTCATGTGCTTTCAAACCTTGGGAGACTGAACACATGGGGAATACACACACACACACACACACACACAGAGAGAGAGAGAGAGAGAGAGAGAGAGAGAGAGAGAGAGAGAGAGAGAGAGAGAGAGAAGAGAGCGACAGACATACACAGAGAGATTGAATCTCTCTATATATTGCATTGTATCAATTTCTGGTCCTACTTGGAATAGAATAGGGGTTCCCAGACTACGGCCCGGGGGCTGGATATGGCCCGCGAGGCTCATTTATCCGATCCCCGCTGCCCCCTGCCTCTGCCCGCTCTTAGCGGCGTGGCTCGGCGGCCCACTTCCGGGGTGCTGGAGGACCGGAAATAGCTTGCGCACATGCGAAAGCATCATTTTCGGTGCACTTCCGGGTCGGCGGAGGCCGTGCACATGCGCGCAAGCCATTTCCGGGGCTCCGGCAACCCGGAAGTGCATCGGAAATAGCGGGTGCACAGGTGCATGGGCGCTCTCTCTCGCACGCCCCCCGCCCTCCGGCCCGCCACAGGATCTGCACTTTGGGCACCAGCTCGAAGTGCATTAAGTCTGCGGCCCCCTGGAATAGAACAACTGAAATTACAAATGTACATTAATTTCAGTGGGTCTACTATGGAGAAAAATAGCATCGGAGATAGCCCATTGTATCTGACTCCATTACAATTTGGGGGGGGGGGCAGGTAAGATATACCAAAAGATTTGAGCTAGTATGGCACAATTGAGCTATGAATAAGGAGCACAGGAAGCTGTCTTATACTACGTTCCAGGTCAAATGATTTATCTATCTGAATTGTTGTTGGTATCTGTCTGTCTCAGGGGACAATGGAGGAGTGTGGCTTTTTGGGTGAGATCAAGTTGTTGGATGGTTACAGCGCCTGCTGTGGCTGCAGACACATTTATAGACATGTTTTGTTGCAGCTGAGGCAGATGAAGGCATCCTGTTGCACTATGGTGTTTATTCTCTCTGCGCTCCTCCTACAGGTCATTTCTCCCCTTGTCACTGCTATGGATACACAACTTGACTGCGGTCATCTGCAAAGGATTCCAAAATGGTAGGGTTGACGTTGCCACCCTTCGTGTCACATTTGCAGACATCATGTTGGCTGTTGACCTCTGAGCTGTAAAGCCAGATCGTGACTCAGGATAGACCCTGTCAGCAAGTGGCCGTAACCTGTTAAGAACTACACAGGTGAAGGCTTTCCCCATGGTACTCAGCAGGGAGATCCCAGCTGTTGCAGTCTTGGTGGCCACCTTTGTTCTTGTGGGCCACAATGCTGGAGTCACACAGCACAGGTCCTTGTTTCCAACACTGCAAGTGGAGGCTGTGGAGGTGTCATGAGGGAAGAATGTAAGCCGGCTTTCAGCACTTCTGTTGGGATTCCATCCTGTCCTGGGGCTTTACCACATTCCTGAGAGTTGATTGCGTTCTTCAGCTCTTCAGATCTTCCAATACATAGTCTGGATACTGCTGATTGTTGTGTAGAGACCATGCTTTCCTGTAAGTGCAGTTCTGGATAGCATCTTATCCTGCCAAAGATTCCCAGAAATTCCAGGGTGATATAACAACCCCAAGGGTTTGGTTAGCTATACAGCATGAGGATCAAACAGGGTTGAAATCTGGTGCCTTGGCATGCATTTTTATCAGGAATGATTGCATCTCCTTATTGATATTTTCTCCCTTCCCTTTCAATACTGTATGTAGTTAAGGCAGCTTTTACAATGCCATTTTCCTCTGGAGGAGAAAGTCCTGGTGATTTATTATGTTCTCTAGGGTAATTTTCATTAGAAGTACCATTAGTATACTTCAAACTTTCTGGATTGTTACACATTCTTTATGGAAAAATAGCAAGACAAAAGGCATAAAAATTACATTTTATCTTATTTTATTTGCCCATAATCTCTAATGATTTGATGCTTTTCAGAGTAGAATGTAACAAAACCAGTAATGTGTAAAATTGCAAGCAAAACTATATATCTGGGCCTCCTCCCCTTTCCCCCCTTTCCCCCTCTTGTATGGTTACAACCCACATTTTTGAAGTGCTATTGCAGTAAAATTATACCTTGCTATTTTATGAAATATTCTGGGGATAATCTGCTCAAATTATCCATTTTGCCTTCTAGCATAGTATTCTACCCACTCTCAAAAATGTGATAGGATGCATTAGGTATTCAATATTAGGTCTAGTATGATGTACTGCTGGGTTAGCTTTGTGTCCTAGAATTAGTGCATAGATACTCTTGATGCAGCAACCCACAAAATCCAGCCCAAAAATGTCATTGAACTAGACATGTTAGTTTTTCATGCACCCACTCATAGGTCTGTTCCGTCCTATTTTTGTGAATTTACATTGTATGCATTTTGTAAACATTTTATATGTATTCTTCCCTGAACATCATCAACTTTGTTGGACTGGTCATGTTGTGCGGATGCCTTATGATTGTCTTCCAAAGCAACTACTCTATTCCGAACTTAAAAATGGAAAGCGTAATGCTGGTGGTCAACAAAAGAGGTTTAAAGACTGTCTCAAGGCAAATCTTAAAAAATGTAGTATAAACACTGACAACTGGGAAACACTGGTCTGTGAGTGCTCCAGTGCTCCATAGAGCACATTGCAGTAATCCAAGTGGGAGATAACCAGAGCATGCACCACTCTGCCGTGACAGTCCCCTGGCAGGTAGGGTCTCAGCCTGCATACCAGATGGAGCTGATAGACAGCTGCCCTAGACACAGAATTAACCTGCACCTCCATGGACAGCTGTGAGTCCAAAATGACTCCCAGGCTGCACACCTGGTCCTTCAGGGGCACAGTTACCCCATTCAGGACCAGGGAGTCCTCCACACCTGCTGGCCTCCTGTCTCCCACTTCTGTCTTGTCAGGATTCAACCTCAGAATAATCTGTCCTGTGAATGCAGCCTATATATTGAAGATGCGCAATACACCTCAGTGGGCTGAGTATTCCACAACTTTGGGCCTGCATCTTTGTACCCATTTTTGAAGCAAAATCACTTTGCAAAATTTGGAAAAGGGTATACTCAAATTGAAAACATATTTAATCTGGGACTTATATCGGTCCATTTTAAACTGCAGACGGAACTAATTTCTCCTCTGTCCAAACAACTGGCAAAAACAATAGTATCTGAATGACTGTTGGCAGTGTTTCAGTGTAACATTTGATATGGTATGAGATAAGGCTGATAAACTCCAGCTTGCTTAATGGAGGTTAAATGTGGAGTCCATTGTAGTTCTTTTTTACAAACTGCTTTTGTTTGATTCTCAATTTATGGCAACTGCAAAAGTCAACACACTTTTGGAAGGAAAACATTTGTCTTAATACCTCTTGAGCCTTTAACATATGGTTTGTTTAAATTTCCTTTCCCATGTGAAGCTGAAAGCCCCCTTTACACTTTCTGAGCACTCAATATAGGCTTCTTAGAAATAAATTGCAACATTCAAAAATATCTTCAAACCCATATGTTGTTCTAGCTGTTTCACAGCTTCATTAAAAGGATGTGGATATAACAAATCTGAAAGAAATTGTTTACTATTCATAGAGCTCTCCTCACATTAATTCTTCATTTACTACTTTCTACAGTCAACTATAATTTTTGTTGTTACAAGGTTAAAAATCCAGTATCCAAAGTAGTGATAAACAAGCTGGCATGGGATCATTTTTCCCCCTAGAAAGATATTTTTTCAGTCTACCTCTGGATGTTTAGACAACAGATGGTATCTAATCAGTTAAAGTCTAATTGCAATCAAGAATGAGTGATGATCAAGTTTAAAATTAAATTATCTTCACAGAAGTATTTTGATGTCTTATTTAGCTGGGAATGGTATTTCTGGCTTGTTAAAGTCCTAAGATTAATCAATGAAGTAGAAGATGCTCATTGCTAAAATACGACCCAAGATTGCATGGAAATTCCATCAGCTGAAAATGTGGGGAAAGGAAGTTTTGCATATGTACTGTAAAAATATTGTGGTATATTTAGTAAAATAGGACCACAAAATTATATACCAAATTGTTCTGGGACACCCTCCACACAATACCTAATGGAAAGAATGCCAAATTCAGCTGTAAAATAGGCAAAGTAGAGTTAAGAAACAAATTAGCCAAGAAAATCATACTTTCCAGACTCCTTAAGACTACAGTTCAAGCAAAGTTGTTGTTGTTGTTTTTTAAAAAAACCACCCAATTTTTTTCAAAAAAAAAATTGGTACATTGTAGACAGAGCTACCCAACCACAAAGCCAGACACACATACACAATCCCTTAGTGTCAATAAAGGGGCAGGGAGACAGAGGGGTGAAGCCCTGTCTGAGGTTGATAACAGTTATATTTTTTACATATAAAGAAGAAAATAAAAGCTTTATCTAACTATATTCTACTCAGAGTAGAGCCATTAAGATTAACAAACCTAAATAGGTTCTGTTCATTAAGATGAATAGGTCTACTCTATGTATGACACACATGTGATAAGCATTTCTTTTTCTATTTAATCTTGAATATATCCAAAGCATAGCTGCCAAGTTTTCCCTTTTCTTGCAAGGAAGCCTATTCAGCATAATGGAATTTCCCTTAAAATAAGGGAGAACTTGGCAGCTATGATCCAAAGAAGATGTTTGCATTGTGTTGTGAACATACTATGAAACCGCTTTCCCAACACAGGGGGACCTACACATTAGTGAACTTTATCTTAGAGCAATTTTCATTAATCTTTCTGGCAAGACATAGAAATTAAAAGCAGAAAATTCTTCTTAATGAATGAAGCGTATATATTTTTCAGGAGAATTGGGAACATCAGCAAAATGCAGTTTCAGTGAAGCTGAACTGAACAGGATGGAGCAAATGATCTCTTGTCACCAGCTGACTATTTGTTTTCCTGCATTCAACCTTCTAAGATCTCAAGTGAGACATGCATGTTTTGAGTATTCAATTTTAAAAGAAAGGAATATCAGTATGTTCTAATTATGCATAGAAAGGGATAGGGGGAAGGAAAATGCAAAAATGTAATATGATCTAAATGAAAAAGCGCTTTATATCATTAAATATAAAGCGAATTGTGGAAGGGCGGGGAAGAAATCTAATAAGGGTTTGGCTGGGGCCTAGGCCCCTCCAGTTGCTGAGTAATGGGGGGCATGGATATTTAAATATGTGCATTGTGATTGGTGGTAGGGCCCCCTTTTAAACAAAATCCCTTTCATTTTTGTTCACTCTTGCCTTGGCGTTTGAATCTCCCTCCCACCTGCCGCTTTCTTTTACAGGTTTTAGCCTGACATTGCTTTGCCTTTCAAGGGGTCGCCTGTATTCAAGGGCCCAGATGGAATTTCCCCAATTGGCTGATTGGCTTTGCCACTTGGTTTTCGCCTACTGCTTAGCAAATCGTCACAACTTGTTAGGTTGGCAGTTAGGCTTTTGGTTATTGAATCTGGTTGGAAGAGGGGTGTGGCATCTAGATGCCTACCCCCCCACACACACTCCTTTTGTTGCTCCACATACCGTGTTTCCCCCTTTTTAAGACACCGTCTTATAACTTTTTTTCGTCAAAAAAACACACGGTGTCTTATTTTCAGGGGATGTCTTAAGGCTTGGTGCTCTAGTAGTCAGTGCAATCACACATAACACTTTCTGGCACATGCAGTTGGAGATACAGATCAGCTGTAGCGCAGAAATCAGCTGTTCCTGGCTCAGCTGTAGCCCGCGCCTAGCGAAGTCAGCCCTGAGAAGGGAAAATGGCATTTTAAAATGCTGTTTGAAGTGATTTCAGCCTGCCTCCCCGCCGCCCGGAACCAGCTGCTACAGCGTGGAGTGCTCAGCAGCGCCGGGCGGAGCGCCCAGCAACACGGACGGAGCGCTCAGCAGCACCAGGAGGAGTGTCCCACCGTGCCAGGCGGCGGGGTGGCAGGCTTCCTTGGCAGGGCCAGGAAGAGACGAGGCCGCTGGCTCGGGCGCTCCTGAGTCCTGACCCCAGCCGCTTCCACGCGGCAGCAGCAAAAGAGCCGTGCGGCCACATGGAGAGGCGAGCGCCCGAGTGGGAAACGCGCTCTCTGCAAAGCTCTGCACTCGCTTCATCCACCCGACGGGAAAGCGAAGTGGGGAAGAGAAAAAGAGCCGCTTCATTTTTTTTCTCTTTTTCTCTTCCCCACTTCGCTTTCCCGTCGGGCGGATTGTAGAATTTAAAAAGAAGTAAACTGCTTTTGAAGCCCTTTTAATCTCCTTCTCTGACACATATTTTCCTACCTAAGCTCCTGGTCAATTCCCTTTGTCATAACTTGACATAATTTGTGATGCAAGAAGTACTTTTATGCATGATCTTAGAGAGAATCTTTGCTTCTTAAACAAAGAGAGGGACAGAACAGCAAGATGGCTTAAAGAGACTTGTTAGATTGTGATTTAATTGCATTAATTCTTCTTCTCTAAAGCTTCACGATCAAGTTCTTCATTACTTTTCCCAATAACAGTCTCGTAATGCCACACCTAATGAACTACAAGTTACTAAAAGACCACCCTTCATACCTATTTTTGTCCGCAACCAACACATTGTCCATGCAGTTTAGCATTTTACTTGTAGAGTATACCCTTGTGCAAGCATGTTGATGTGTATCTTCCAAAGCGATCACAGTAAAATGTCATTGCAGACTTTTACCCTGCAGTTGCTTTGCGGTAATTTATGTGGTTTATCTTGTACAACTTAGCAATAATCATTAAAGTTCATTAGATTGGAGGGAGAACCACTGTCACATTGACATCTGGATGCATGAGCTAATTTCACTGGTGATGCCTGGAGTTTTAATTATGCAAGCCTCTCCCCCCGCCCTTACATTGCACACTTCTAATGAAATGCTCAGCAGAGCTTGAAAACTCAACAATTTTACATTACACATTTTTCATAGTAACAACCACCAGGCTATGTAAAGATACAGGACAGAGATATAAATAGATTTACGTAGAGCTTGCATATTGCTAAACAACTTGAAAGGGGCCCCAGAGCAGCACTCTAAATTTTAGAAAGGGCAGCTACACTGTACAGAGAAGAATATGTTAAAAAATTAATCGATTAATGTCAGGAACCAGACTGAACGGTATTGCTCTGAGGAAGAATGGTGGGAGTCCCCTCTCCCTCTGCTCAAGAGCCTAATCCCAAAGCTCCCCTGGAGCAGGAGGATATTATCGACCTAGAGCAGGCATCCCCAAACTTCAGCCCTCCAGATGTTTTGGACTATAATTCCCATCATCCCTGACCACTGGTCCTCTTAGCTAGGGATCATGGGAGTTGTAGGCCAAAACATCTGGAGGGCCGCAGTTTGGGGATGCCTGACCTAGAGCAATGGTTTGTGGAAGGACACAGTTTGGGAACTGACAGTTGGGCTGAGCAACCAAGGGGAGAGGAACAGAAAGAGAGATAGCTGGTTGAATTTCCCTCACTAAAAAGTATGTATTCCATACATACAAGGCTCAGTGGTAGAGGGATCACGTGGTGAGGAGATGGGAAGACGGAAGTAACTAAGAGGGAAGTGGGAGGAACTCAATTGGGAGCACCTGCCTGGTGAGAATGGACGCTGAATATTTGTGCTGGGTTCAATAAACCTCTCTGTTGCTGCAAAAGACTGCTTTCACTTTGTGCTAAATAAAAAAATTCCTTCAGTAGCAATTCAATTCAATTCCTTCAATTCCTTTTTTATTTCTTTTATTTTTTGCTTCGACTCAGACCAACACGGCTACCTACCTGTAACTTCACTTTGTGCTGTTATCTACAGAGAGGGAGATGGTAAGCCTTGCTTGGCAGCCTGACAATTAATTGCAAAACAGCAATTTCAAAAACACATTGTAGTTTTCTTGTTTGTACATCATAAGTTTGTTTTGGGAGCAACTTAAGGACTGTATGCATCCATACTGTCCCACCCATATCTTAAAATCAATGTCAGTGAGGCTGTTGCTTGCAGTGCCCATTGATGAAGGATGGCAGGCACACAGAATCAGCCATTTTTGGCAGCAACTCCCACATTGTCGATTTCACTTATGACTAATGCTGTGTACAAGCACTCCCATTTTCTCTGCATCCAGTGCACTCTCACTGCTGGTCAGGGAAGTGGTGCATAAATGGTGATAGATGCATCCATATCTATCCTGTATCTATCCTGTTGTTTCTTATGAAAAACTACATTTTGTTTTCTTTCCCCCCCAAAACCAGCTTCAATCTATGTTGAGAAAAAGAATGACCTAATCACATTTTTATCTGGTAATGTGTACACAACAATAGATCAGGCTAGTTCCATCTCATGGATCCTTTAGCAAAAAGTTATATTCTTATTTTGAATTTGCTGGGAGAGCTGGAACAAATTGCTGGTCCAAAACATTCATTCAGGCAGTCCATGCAGAGCCGGATTTAGGTTTGATGAGGCCCTAAGCCAGGCATCCCCAAACTTCGGCCCTCCAGATGTTTTGGACTACAATTCCCATCATCCCTGACCACTGGTCCTGTTAGCTAGGGATTATGGGAGTTGTAGGCCAAAACATCTGGAGGGCCGCAGTTTGGGGGTGCCTGCCCTAAGCTACTGAAGGTAATGGGGCCCTTGTTTAGCAAATACATAAATCCAGCACTGGGTCCATGGTGCCTGTAGATTTGTGTTTGGAGATGGGAGATGACACATCCATCACATTCTATATCCATTTTGATTTTTACTTGTCTTTTATTGCAGAGCAAGAGTTGAAGATTTTCCAACTACCATGAAATAAGCATGATCGTGTAACCATGAAACTCATTGCTAAACCATAACTGAAGTCACTAAAGGAAGTGGTTTAAGTTAGAAAAGACCAAAAAACAAAACAAAATCCAACCTTCTTTCCATTAGTACATTAACTCTTTTCTGGATAAAATGTCTTCCTATGCTTTTGCAATAACTATATTTCCATCTTGAGTAATAATAATAATAATAATAATAATTTATTATTTATACCCCGCCCATCTGGCTAGGTTTCCCCAGCCACTCTGGGCGGCTCCCAATGGAATATTAAAAATAGAATCAAATATTAAAAACTTCCCTAAAAAGGGCTGCCTTCAGATGTCTTCTAAAAGTCAGATAGGTGTTTATTTCCTTGACATCTGATGGGAGGGCTTTCCACAGGGTGGGTGTCGCTAATGAGAAGGCCCTCTGCCTGAGTCAAAGAGATAACGTTTTTTCAAGTGTTCTCTGTTATAGCAACCAAAACAGCCAGCAATACAGAGCACCGTTCCATCACTGCCAATTAGGCATGCATGCACTATAGTCCTCTGAGCTCCAAATGCAGAATCTGATCTATACCCTTTAGAATTGCTACATATAAAGACAGGCACCCATAACCCTACCTCTTAGCTTTTCTTCACTGCCTCGCGTCAGCAAATAATTTCAGGTCATTTGTCACAGAACTTAGAAACACAATATAACTCTGTGACTATGTTGTTCTATAATATGTGCAGTTCCACACAAATTATGTGATTTTCTTGGATTTCAGGCAACTTGCCAGTACAGCTTCTAGCTTATTGTCATTATTATTATTATTAGTTGGATGCCTACCCTACTTAAGGTAAGAGCAGTTAAGCTTCGAGGGCACAAATACCTTTAGAGTCCATCTTTATATTGTCTAAGTCCCTGTCTGAGATGTGCAAAGTTCTTCACACAAAGGTACATGTGTTTTATTATGCTTTATAGTGTGATCCATGAAGCTTTTCAGTGTTTACTGGGACTCACAATTTTCGAAGTTCTACTTGTTCTTCCAATGGTAAGGAACACTGTAACACTGAAATAGTGTCCATTTCAGAAAGATGTCTCCATTCATTTGTTTTTAATTTGGTTGTTGCTTGGATGATGATTTTTTGAATAATGTAGCTGAGTTCAATGATTTCGATGAAGATTCCTGCCCTAGATTTTGTAAGTGCAACTCCAAAGTATGAGATAATCCATTGTATAAGCTTTCTTTTTCTACCAGAAAAAACAATCATGCAATTTCTGCACCACCATCACCACCCCAGTCAAGCTGGCAGGGTGGGAAGTTGCAATTTCCTCTAAAATATTTTCAGTAGATTTATTATTATACTATATTTAAAATAATATTGAGACTTAAAAATACTCAACTTCACCTGAAAAGAGCCAGAACTCAGTCCCAATTAGCTTTCCCTTCTACCTTTTTTTATGTTGGTTAGGAAGTGAGGTGATTATTTGAAGTTTTTTTTTATTCATGCTCAGATTGCTGATCAACCGCCAAGTTGATTTCTACCATTTGAATGTTTTTCTCCAATTGCTTCCTACCAGAAAGACATCTTTGCCTATTTGTGATATTTAGTGTTGCCCAGATGGCATTGTGAAAATGCCAAAAAGAAAAACCCCTTTTGAGAGTTGTGTTTTGTATCAACAACCATTTTTCTATAAAAGGGATAATTAATTAGAACCAAGAAGGTTGTACAAGTGACATATTGGGTGATCTTCCAGCATTTCAGGCCTGTCATTTATATTATACTGGCCTGACTACAAGTTTTATTTTGTTGGTAGGGCTTCTGTTGAATGAAGCTGTCATCTTGGCATGCACAATGAATGACTGAAAAGTACACACCTTAACTTGACCATGGCTTATGTTTCAAACTGGATGGAAGCTGGTTTGAGGGAAAGTAAATCATCAGCAGGGATGTGAGTGACACTGTGGGTTAAACCACAGAGCCTAGGGCTTGCCAATCAGAAGGTCGGCGGTTTGAATCCCTGCAACGGCGTGAGCTCCCGTTGTTCGGTCCCAGCTCCTGCCAACCTAGCAATTCAAAAGTGCAAGTAGCTAAATAGGTACTACTCTGGCAGGAAGGTAAACAGCATTTCCGTGCGCTGCTCTGGTTTTGCCAGAAGCGGCTTAGTCATGGTGGCCACATGACCCAGAAAACCTGTCTGCGGACGAACGTTGGCTCCCTCGGCCAGTAAAGTGAGATGAGCGCCGCAACCCCAGAGTCGTCTGCAACTGGACTTAACTGTCAGCAGTATTTCTCAAGAAAGTATAGGATGCATATGAATTGTGACTCCTGAAGGACTTATAGCCTCATTGGATTTGTCTAAACCTTTTATAGGAACTTGTCCTCTGTTTATCATCCAACAGGACCTGATAGGAACAGCAAAGCAACTGTGGGCCTGCTAGTCTTCTGCTTCCTACAGTTCTACAATTACTGTAAGGAAGATTTCCAGGAATCCCCTTAGCAATACATAATTATACACAAAGTGGAACCCCCCTCCCCATTCCTACCATCTAGCAGTTACAGAATTTCTTTAATTTCAAACAGATAATATTGTAACCACCACTATGTTCTAAAAATGTAGCTTATTGCACATACCCCCCACTTTAGTTTGAATATTATTAGCAATGGGCAGGGGTAGAGAAACTGTGGCCCTCCATTTTCTAAAGTTCATAAGTAATTCATCTTAGTTTAGAAATTACAATGTGGTTCATTATTCTTGAGTTGGACATGTTTGCATGCTTGTTTGCAAACATTCTGGGTAGCACAGGCACAATCATCTCTCCTTAATGAGGCCTCTTAATTGGAACCACCGTAATTCAGGAGCACTTTCATCAAAGTCTCTAGTTAGCACCAGAACAAATTTGGTGTAAGCTCCAAATGCCATTTTGAATGCTAATAATGTAAATGATTGCATGCCACGTGTGATTAAACCTCTGGCAATCTGTGGCCACACAGAAATAATGTAGATAAAATTCTTTGGGTCTTGAGACTGAACTGTTGCAAAGCTGCCATAGGACATTATGGTCTATCCATAATTGAATGAGTAATCTGGTTCTTCTGACTAAGTCATTGCCTCCCAAGTGGCTGTTTAGCAGTAGAATAATAAGCACCAGATGCTTCAACAGCAGGTCTTCAATGAAGAGCATCAACTAGGTCTAGCCAAAGTCATTGCTTATGCATCAGTCTGTCTTAACATTGCAGCCTGGTGTGTTGGGTGAGGATTTCACATGCAGGGTTAATTACCCTTTTGATAATCCAAAATACAGTATTTTGCCCAAAATGTCAGACATTTACTTCCTATTTAACAGGCGGGGTCAAGATTTAAGGTTTGGTTGATTTATTTACCTTTTGTAGGCATCTTCTGCTCATCTAATTCTGAATTTATCAGAATTTATAATGGTTTCTGCATTTGTATTTCAAGAATCTGAACTGTAAATAATGATAAATGAACTCAAAGAGGAAGAATTTAAGTCATTGCATTAAAGTAAATCCTTAGGGCAAGGAGCACATAATTAAATAATTCAAATGATTTTCCCCCCAGGCAGAAATGAAAAACTGCAGTGCTCTACAGTTCTGATGAAGAAAGGCAAAATAAAAAAAATGAATATAAAGAAAATGAAGTCTTGTTGAAAGCTATTATGAGATTCATTATAGATATCAAATATTCTATTGCAGAACACTTGTACATGGAAAGGAAATATGGTTTCTTCCTTGTAAGCACAAACATAAGAACATACATACTTTTTCTTTATTTACTTTGAACGACAAAATTTCTCAAAATTCCAAGTGAGCCCACTGGTCCCAAAGGTTGGTGACCCTTGGATTAAGTAGACAAATTTTCTTTGGTTCTCCACCACTCCAAGCCTTAAGATTGCAATCTACACACACACACACACACTGCATTGTCAACCTTCGGAAATTCTCTTGTCTGGTCAGAAGATAACTAGAGCAAAATCTAAGGCACAACAAAGTGGATATAATAACATGAAGAAATCTGCTCATCCCTGTGGTAAACTAGCTAAATGTACCGTAACCAGTAAGAACATTCAAATAACAAAATGGGCACAAATTCTGAGTTGTAGTCAATCACTCTAAAAATGAACCCCCAAACTTTGCAGCAATCATGCTGCCATGCTGCCTGCTGCCCCATCCCACTCTTTGTGAGCCACAAGGAGAGGACCCCTCACCAGCCCTGGACCTGCTCCACCTGCTCCATGGCCAAGCAGATGCCATGTCTGGGTACCAAGGCAGCTCTGCTTTGTTTCCTTACCTGGCTCTTCAGGGTGAAACCCCTTGGAAACACAGGATGCAAAGGAACAGGGTGAGCACCTGAAGCTGCTACTGCAAAGAGGCACTGCCACCCTGGGAGCCCCCTCACAGCTGGTGACCCACCTGTGCAAACACCTCTCCAGGGGAACGCACCAGGCACCACGTTGGTGGTCCTCAACACTCACAGTGAGTACTTTTTTTCTAGGAAAAGAAAAGCACTGTGGAAGACTGAATGCCAATCCAACTAAGTATCATTTTTCTATCCCTGGATGCCCTACCCCTGTTGCACGAGACAGGAGGACAATGGCTTGATAAGCACCTAAAATACCTAGATTTTTCTGCAGAGATTATATTATACATTCATTTACATTGAACAGACCACTTGTCATCTCCTGAATGCAAAATATTTTTGTTCTCATCTCAGCAGTCTGCATTTATTTCAACACTTGCAAAACTCACTCACAAGACTTTGAATTTTGTCCATATGTTCACATTAGTCTTTTAATGAATATGTTTTTACTAATCTTTTGATGCAATGTAGTATGAAGAGAGCACCATCTGCAAGTACTTGACTCGCAAAAGGGCTTCACCTCTTGACTACACATCCTTCTTTCTTTTCCATTTGTTTCCCTGTTTTGGATACTTGAATTCCTCCCCCAATATATATATATTCCTATATCTAGTTATATCACATGAAAGAAGTTCTGAGAAGGTCTAGAGCAGTGCTTCCCAACCTTTTTTCGGCCATGCCCCACCTAAGCATCTCTAAAATCCTGATGCCCCCATCCCGTGACATATAATTCTTATTATTCAAAAAGTGAACTCCCATTCACGTGGAGGAAGACTAAAAGGCCTTTAACTGTTAATAACTCATTCTCGAATTGCCCCTCTTAAAAATCAGATTGCTCCTCTGTTGGGAACCACGGGTCTAGAGGGAGACTTCAACAGGTTAAAGGAATTCCATGTGTTGGTCATCACAAAGAGCTTCTGCATGAAGGCCCCATGTGGTGGGACACAGCTGCAGCTTACCTGGACTGAACTGGCATGACACAGCGTGGTCAGGTTTATTTGGGCACATGAGTAAAGTTAAGCCGGCCCTCCTACTGGTGTGGCCACAGAGCACAGACCTTGCTGCCGCTTTCCCACCAGTCCAGCCTCATTCAAGTAAGCTGTGGTGATTCCAGTACTGGGGATACAACTGCGATGCCTTTACACGCCCAAAGAGGAAAATACTTTCTGGCATATGTTATGAAGCTTTATTTATTTTTCAGGCAATGATATAAACAACACCTTGCAGCCTCTATCACTGAATCAGCGTGTCTCACATTTTTCTCTGCTCCTGCTGCTTATTTGACACAAACTCCGAAAGCAGATGGCCAAACTTCTGAATGGCATTATTCATGTGTCCATAATAGCTTTGTGAAGATTGTAATGCTGCAAGAGCTGCTGTTGTGTTTTTTATATTAAAAAAAATAGAAAGAAAAGTGCAGGTTTCCAAGCCCATTTAAATGGAAGCTGACCTCTGACTTGTTAGGTGTGTGGGACTGCTAACCACGCAGTGCTCTTTTCTGTAACTCCTATCCACCATTCTTGGGAGAAATACATATTCAATTAGGCATGTGTATTAGTGAATAAGATATTTAACTGATGTGTATTTGTTCCTTCAAGCTTCCAGTTGCCTGTGGAATGTTTACAGTTGATCACCAAACTAAATGAAATGGCAAGGCCCTCTGAGTAAAACATGTGCTTACAGCAGATGTTTAAATAAAAAACCTCATTTTTTATTTAAAAAAATACTCCTTTTTTAAGAAATAAATTTTCCATGTTTCACAACACACATGAGGGTGTTTATTTAAGACCATGATATCTGGCAGTAAGATCCTCGGCACCAGCAAAAGACCTCTCATATTTAGTGCTGAAGTGTTCACTCAAGTTCATATAGCACTGTGGCCTCAGTTATAGATATTCAGGGGATATCTATAAACTGACCCTGAGTTTGGAAACTTAAGCTTCCAGTTGCAAACTGTTAAAACTTAGAACAGTAATAAAAATATGCATATTGATAATTATTGAAAGAGCACATGCTGTTAACAATTCCATTACACATTAATTTTGCTTTCTTCCATGTCCTATTTCTTTTATTAGTACAGATGATACTGGAATTAACCTTGTCCCCACCACATAATTTCCTAAGAATGATATTAATATCTTTCATTTAATTCCCTTGATGAATTAAAGTGAAAAGACATTTCATAATATTTGGGAAGGTGACATTTTCTACTTTCTCTTGAATACTCTATTTGGTATTTGAAGGCCCAAGGAAAGAATTGGAACCTATGATATTTAAGGTGGAGTGGTGTCGAGGTGGTAGTTAACAGAAACTGCTCCTTTCCCCCTAACAGTTATAAAGCAGAAAGGACTAATTACCCATTTTTATAGGTGCAATTTGAACTTAAAGCTCTGGAGAGTGCAGGAGCAGTAAAGGGCTGTTATAGTCAATTCAACCATCTGCACCTTAAAATCACAATCCTTGAACCAGCAAACAAACAGCTCATTCACTCGCTAGTGCCACTAAGGAAAATCCTGTTTTAGAATCTCATATTGTTGTTTAGAAGTCCTTATTGAATGAAGCATGTCCCCTTTCTGTCCATGAACTCTAGTCACTTTTACATCCCTCCTCAAAAGCTTTATTCTTCAGAACCATTGCAAGACCCTCATGACTAAAATTCTCAAATCATTCCTTCCAACTCATCCTTTTCAGGGATGCCATTTCGAAACTAAAAAAGGGCTGTTTCAATCATTCACTGCTTTGGTAGCATCTGTATACAGACAGTAACCGTTTTAGGCGCAGCCAATATGTGTATGACTGTGCATATTGGAATATAACTTCTGCATAAATTGGGAGTTGCCTGTATCTGGAGAGTTTGCTTACTCTACATCAGGGTCTCCAAACTAAGGCCCGGGGGCCGGATGCGGCCAATCACCTTCTAAATCCGGCCCACGGATGGTCCGGGAATCAGCATGTTTTTACATGAGTAGAATGTGTCCTTTTATTTAAAATGCATCTCTGGGTTATTTGTGGGGCATAGGAATTCGTTCATATTTTTTCAAAATATAGTCCGGCCCCCCACAAGGTCTGAGGGGCAGTGGACTGGCCCCCTGCTGAAAAAGTTTGCTGACCCCTGCTCTACATCATCTTTCCTCACCATGACATCCCCTAAATGTTCTAGGCTACAGATTCTATAAGCTGTGCTAGCTGGGGCTATTGGGAACTATAGTGGCTCTGAGTTGTATTCAAAACATGATCCAGATAAAAGGCCACGAAACAGTCCAAATTCATTATCACTGAGAGTTTAGCAAAGGTGGGGAGACCTAGAAGCAAGACCAATATAAGGGGGTCTTATATTCTCTGAATATCTTACTCACACTGCATCTACAGCTGCCGGCAGTGAAGGCATACAGTATTAGGAATTGTTGGATCTGTGGATCCTTTGTTTTTTAGCATGGATTGCAAAGCTTTTGGCACCAGCACCTGTGATGATGGAGGCTCCACATCCTCCTCTGACAGTTTGAGGGATTCTTTATCAGGTGTCAGAGGGTCCCTGAAGCATTGGGTTCAGGGGGCTCTGCCTACCTTTTGATGTTCTTGAGGACTATATGTCTGGCAGTAGGAGTGACACCCAATGGTGTCATGTGTTTGAATGGCATGCCATGTGTTTGAAAGCAGAATAATGTCACAGAACAGTGATGTGATTCTTTGAGGGGGGATTGTTTTATGATTTGGTTTGTAAAGCTAATGTGTATTTGTTTAAACATTTATACACTACTTTTCACCTCTTCTGGATCTCAAAGCAGCTTTTAAAACAGAACACATACACACTATACACAAACAAATGAAAACACTGCAGAATAAAACATGAGAAATACTAGATTGCAGCCTTTCAGTCCATAATATTTGGGATATGTGCATGTTCTCTCTCTCGTTTTATTAAATTACAAAAAAAAAATTCATCTATCATCTTGCAGTTTCATCAAATGACTAATGGGCTGTTATTTTTTTCATTTATTTAAATGTTAATTAATTGTTATAGGGTTCCTATAAAACTGTCAATTCATCAAGACATATTTCAAATTCCATTAATTCCACACACACACACACACACACACACACACACACACACACACACACACACACACAAAATCATTATCCCTTATAACACTGATTCAATTCATCCCATGTGTGTGAGCCAAAAAAGTTCCACCCACAAAACAGATTATAAGCAGCCTTGGGGAGGTTTACCAATTCCAAAAAAAAAAAAAAAACAGAGAAGGGGTTATTGAGAGACTGAGAAAGCAACATAGAATCATAGAACTGTAGAGTTGAGGATAATCTATTCCAGGCATAGGCAACCTCGGCCCTCCAGATGTTTTGGGACTACAACTCTCATCAACCTTGACCACTCCCTGTTAGCTAGGAATCATGGGAGTTGTAGTCCCAAAACATCTGGAGGGCTGAGTTTGCCTATGCCTGATCTATTCCAACCCCCTGCAATGCAGGAATGTGCAGCTGTCCCGTATGGGGATTGAACCTGCAACCTTGGCGTTATCAGCACTAAGCTAAAACCAACTGAGCTATCTTTTGGGTATTAGCTGGGTAGAAGGAGAAATTGCATGGAGTTGCTGGAAAGAGATATAGAAAGGGTAGAAAGAACAATCTTTATCTGGATAGGTTATTTCCTAGTTCACACTGAGGAGCTATTTTAAAATTTCCCCAAAGACGGAGTTGGGGGGCAGGGGCGGGGCTGCCAATAGAAATCAAATGACAAATCAAAGATTTCTGTGTACATGAGATTGAGCACCATTGTTTTCAACACACACATACCCCAAACAATGGCATGGCATTTTGACTAACTGTTGTGGGGAGAGGGGAGAGAATTGAGGGGAAGGCAAATTGAAATTACGTTACAGGTAGGTAGCCATGTTGGTCTGAGTCGAAGCAAAATAAAAAAATTCCTTCAGTAGCACCTTAAAGACCAACTAAGTTTTTATTTTAGTATGAGCTTTCGTGTGTATGCACACTTCGTCAGATACCACACACTTCGTATCTGACAAAGTGTTCATGCACACGAAAGCTCATACCAAAATAAAAACTTAGTTGGTCTTTAAGGTGCTACTGAAGGAATTTTTTTATTTTGAAATTATGTTGACAACCTTAACTCCACACTGAGCTAGTTTGTTGCAAGTCCCCACCAATATATAAAACAAACTGTTACTTATCCCTTTTTTATGTGATGATTGCAGGTAGCTGTTCACAGACTTTGTATACTACAGGAGCCTGGATACAATTTCATTTTTATTCATGTATATGTAAATGTATAGACCACTTGTTTATAAAACTTTCACAGCCGTGAACAAAATATACAAATGCATTGAAAGCATCATGACAAAGCTAGGCAACACATAAACTCTCTTCATTATAAACAGTGTCAGCTGCCACAGGCAAAACTAACAGTGATCCAGCAGACAAGAGCCTGAGTAAATAATAAAAAAAGGTTTCCATAGGCATCAGCAAACAGGAAATCATTGCCTATCTAACTGTCAACAGAATAGTTTCACAAAGTTGGTGCAATCAGCCCCTATTGCCTGCAGCTTTATGCTTAACATATGGCACCACTAGCAAGGCCTCATCTGCTGGATGTAAAGATTAGACAGGAGCCTCTGTGGCAAGATGCCCACAAAGATAACCTGGTCCTAAGTTTTCTAGAGCTTTATAAACTAAGAGCAAGACCTTAGTAGAAGAAGAGGAGTTTAGATTTTACTTTATCACTAACCTAAGGAGTCTCAAAGCGGCTAACAATCTCCTTTTCCTTCCTCCTCCACAACAAACACTCTGTGAGGTGAGTGAGGCTGAGAGACTTCAGAGAAGTATGACTAGCCTAAGGTCACCCAGCAGCTGTGTGTGGAGAAGCGGGGACACAAACCTAGTCCACCAAATTACGAGTCTACCGCTCTTAACCACTATACCACACTGGCTCTCACTAGCCCTTAAACTTGGCCTGGCTGCATATAGGGAGACAGTGCAATTATTTCTGCAGTGGTAATATAGGTATGCTGATGATTGGTAGGTCACCCTGCAAAGCAACCTAACTGCTGCATTTTGCAATGTTCAAATTATCTCATCACTTCTTTCTTTCTTTCTTTTGCAAAGTGTGGGATAACAACCACTAGCTGTCCAAGTCATGTAACCTCTGTATGAACATATTGAGATGAACGCCCAATAAATAGCCAGTCTGAAAGCTCCTTGAGGCAAATCCCTTTAAGTTTGCCCATCTTTGGCCATCATATCTTTCTCACTGTAAGTAGAGACAAACTTATTTGGATGCAGATACACAATATCCTCTTTGATACAAATAGAAGGTGGCAGTTGCTGCTGCCTCTCATGTCCTCCTTGCCTTCTGACATTAGGTCAGTCAAGGAGAAGTGTGTCTGTAGATGGCCTATGGGAGACAGGGCAATAATGTGGATGAGCTAAAGACTTTCTGGGAATGAAGAGATTGACAGAAAATCTGTTCAGCAATTCTTGCTTTATTTTGAGGGTGTGAATTAGTGACTTAGGATATAGTATGTTTTGTCGCTGTTGGCAGCACATTTAGCAATTGCTCATATATGGAAGAATCATAACTCATTTGCTCAGTGCTACACAAGGGGATGGGATTTTGCTTCGAGGGACAAATTGGCTGAGTTTGGATGCCTGATGGATGAACAGAATTGGTATCAACTATTGATGGATGAGTTGTATTTTTTTTTCTTATATAGACAGTAATCCCTAAGAACAACATTCCTCAAACCAGCATAGATCTTTTTAGAAGATTTGATTGCTGAATGAATTTTGAATGCTAGTTGATGACGCCATTTAATGTTGACATAATTTCAGGCGCATGTGCAGCATGCTCCTCATGGATGAAAGACTGAGGTACTGGCAGGTTTACAAATCGATGTGGCAAATTCATGGGATTCAAAATTGGCCACAACTTCATTGATTACAGGTGTAGATAGGCTTTGGTTCAGGCACTGGGCATGTATCTTGGATTAGGCTTCTGACTGGAGGCGGAAACGCCTGGGTTAAGAACATGGAAAGTTGACATATGCTGAGTCAAACTGTTGGTCCAACCAGCTCAGTATTGTCTACATTAATAGCCAGTAGCTCTCCAGAGTTCCACACAGGAGTCTCTCCCATTCCTATCTGGAGATGTCCCAGGGATTGAATCTGGGTCTTTCTGCATGTAAAGCAGATTTTTAAATGACTGAGCTATGGCCTTCTTGTGAACTGAATTTCAAGAATTATATTCTTGGAACAAATAATGCAAACATGATAGGAAAATGGAGCTTGCCCAGCTAAACCAGCCTTTTTTTAATGATATCTTTTTAATGTAGTTTTGCTGAGGGGCGGACAATCAATCACACAAATGAGAGAGAAGTTAAAAGTGATCATTTCAGTCCAGAAATGGCGATCCTTAAGAGACTGCTTGTCATACATATGCTTCATACGTAGGTGTTGATGGACAGAAGGATTTGGGATAATTTTGTTCAGTTTGCACTTTAGTGTGAATTTACCTAATTTTCATTCTTGGAACCAATGAGTGCACTGAAAAACTGCAATCCTTCAAAATGTGCACTTCTCCAAATTTTTGAGATACCATTCTTCAATCAGAAAGCATACACAAAAATGTGAATGTTAGTGAAAATAACCTATAAAAGTTACACTAGGTAAATTTCCTTGACCCCACCCCTTAACAAAGTGTGCACTGGGCAACATTGCATATAGAAAATGCACATATTAAGAGGAATGTGGATATAAAGGCATTCAAATATTCATGCAGACCTTTTAAAGAAAAAAAAATGCAAGTTGAAGTGGAAATGGGATGAACTTGGAAATTAAGAAAAAGAGGGAAACCAAAGCTATCCCATTCATCAGACTACCAAAATGTTTGGTAATGGACTGCCTTCTACAGTTAGATCAGCACAGATACTTGTTAAACAGATAACCAGTATAGTCAGCTATGAAAGGGCTGATCACCTTTCTGGGATGTGGAGGGGGGACTGGATGGAGCTCCCCACTTCTACTTTGTGATTGTTATCCTCAAAGCAACCCCCCTATTTAGCAGGTGCACATACACAACAACATAGGCAGAGCTTACTGCTGCAAGCAAAAATCTATGAAATGAATTAGAGATGTTGACTGCCAGTAGCCAGCCAAAGCGCAACTATTTCATTTAGCCCATTTAATGTCATATGTCTCAGGGGTGCATGTGCTAATTGGAACCCAGGAACCAAAATATTGCATTTCAGCAGAAGTGTTCTCTTCCAGCCTTCCCCATTTGAATCAATCATGGTGCCAGATGAAGGAAAGTGCTCACCATAGAGTAATTTGCAAATAATGTGTGTTGTTCTGCAGCTCCGAACCTTTTCCCTAACAGGTGGTAACATGGCTGGAGGCCTGTTCAGCTTCCAGTGTAAAAGAGAGGCGGAAGGGGTGAGGAGAAAGAAAAGGAATTCTCAGACGGAAAGTGTCTGCCAAGCCCTGACATAGATGGGAGGGAGGGGGGGGAATCTAAATCACAGCATTAATAAATTGCAAGTATAGATTGGATACAGTTTTACAGAATAAGTTTATTAATTTCACTGTTTTACATACATATAAACACAAAGCCCTGCTCACAGCACCACTCTCTTCTTTCTTTCTTTCTTTCTTTCTTTCTTTCTTTCTTTCTTTCTTTCTTTCTTTCTTTCACACACACACACACACACACACACACACACACACACACAACAAACAAACACACCACTAGGAATGGCCAGCAGGGAGACACAACACTGCCACATGATGAAAAGGCATGGCAGGGGGCAGTAAGGTCAGGGAGGGTGCACTGGTAGGACTGCCAGATTGGCTCTGCCCCCCAACTCACTGCCACCCTGTTTCACACCCCTCACCACCCCAGTACACAGCACCCATGCCACTGCCAAGAGACCAGATCCACAGTGCCTCCACATCACTTAGATTCTGCTTGCAGAGGAGGCATAAAGCCTTCCCCACATGCCGACTCGCTGGCAAGGAAGACATTGACCTGTGATGAGTGCTACATTGTTTGGCTTCCTCCCAAGGACATGCAGGCAATGTATTATCTGCTCATCATACTGTGAGCCTCAAAGAGGAGTGTCTTCTTTGAAGCTCCTACGTTTGGGGTTGCTGAAAAAACACCCACAGCAAATAAAAACCTCTTAACTGAAATCTAACATTTTGAAGGAAGGACTGAAGTTCAGTGGTAGAACATCTGCTTTGCATGCAGAAGGTCCTAGGTTCCATCTCTGGTATCTCCAGGTCAATCTGGGAATATCCCCTGCCTAAAATATTTGAGACTTGTGGCCAAATAGTATAGACAATACTGAACTAGGTGGACCATTGAATGGACTCAGAATAAACCAACATCCCAAACACCTAAGAATCCGAGTGTCCAATTGTTCTTAATGGTGGCCCCAACCTAATTTGGGGCCCAATTCAGCGTTTCTGAACAGCCCTGATCCAGTCTGATGCAGGAAGATGCTGCCTTAACCTGGATCTGGCCCCAAACTGAATCAGGGGTCCTAATTAAAAACCCAACTTGACACGTGGTTGGGGAGAAGAAGAAGGGGACACACACAGGCAGATGTCTCCCCCTCCCTCCTTTTGACAGTCCTGGCTCATTCCAGGTGGACCTGATCTGAACTGGAGTGATCCAGAGTTGCCTCAACTTGCTCATGCTGCATCCCAGATCAACCCAAATTGAATGAATTTGGTACATCCTAAAGTTTTGGATTTTTTAAGGAGGAAATTGCCAAAAAGCCTCCTAAAAAATCCTGCAGGGCAGGCTACTGCAGATGAAATGAACAAGTGGAGAGGTGGGGGAAGAATGCTAAGGCAGAGATCCCTTTGGTGTGACAATACGTTACAAGCACACAAAAGTCTCTCTGGTTTTCAGGTGTGAAATGTTGGAGTGGGACATCATTCAGCCTAGTGCTTGATTCTCGCTTGAAGTTATGCAAAAAAATAAATCATAATCGAAGAGCACTACTAGGAGATAGAAATGCAAGCTTGAAAGCAAATGTGCGCTGTATGCAATGTTCTTGGGAACAAAACAATTGTGGGATTTTACAAAGTTAAGGTGACAGTAAAGAAACTGTGGCTTATTCATCTCTTTGCAAAAAGGATTTTCTGTAGCTAATGTGCTAAAGTCACCCAACCTTGCAGGTTTGGATGTGAAAATCACCCTCATTTACAGTGTTAAGAGTTTAATACATAAATTAATGGGGGGGGGGAATCTTTCACTTTTATTGAATTAAGCCCTGCATTAAAGCAGCGAAAGTTTAGCAGGCACGGAATGCCTGCTTTTCTCCAGCAGAGTTTTCTCCAGAAGAGCAATTTCATATGGGTCAGCAATAAGAACGTAAAACACGAACATTGGATCAGGCCAGTGGCCCATCTAGTCCAGCATCCTGTTCTCACAGTGGCCAAACAGATGCCCATGTGAAACCCACGAGCAGGATTTGAGCACAGGAACGCTCACCCCTCCTGTGGGTTCCAACAACTGGTATTCAGAAGCATTGCTGCCTCTAACTGTGGAGGCAGAGCTTAGCCATCATGGCTAGTAGCCATTGATAACCTGCTCCTCCGTGAATTAGTCTAACCCTCTTTTGAAGCCTTCTAGGTTGGTGGCCATCATTGCCTCCTATGGGAGCGAGTTCCATGGTTTACCCATGCACTGTGTGAAGAAGTGCTTTCTTTTATCCGCCCTGAATCTACCAACATTCAGCTTCCTTAGATTATCATGAGTTATAATGCTATTGGGAGTGGGGGGGGGGGCATTTTGTCTATCTACTTTCTCCATGTTATGTATTATTTTATAAGCTTCAGTCATAACATCTCTTGCCTTTTCTCTAAACTGAAAAGCCCCAAATGCTGCAACCTTTCTTCATAGGAGAATTGTTCCATTCCCTTGATCATTTTGGTTTCCTTGTGGGGGGCCTGCCTGGTGTTTTTACATGAGTAGAATGTGTCCTTTTATTTAAAATGCATCTCTGGGTTATTTGTGGGGCATAGGAATTCTTTTTCCCCCTTCAAAATATAGTCCACCCCCCCCCACAAGGTCTGAGGGACAGTGGACCGGCCCCCTGCTGAAAAATGTTTGCTGACCCATGATATTGAGGGACCTGTGAAAGCTATTAGCTTGTAATTTGGTAAAGAATGTATTGGTTGATACTTACCATTTGCCGAACATCAAAGCTCCTGTAATTTGCAACTTAGAGAGTGGCATGAGAATTGGCAAAGGTGATGTGGCTTGTGCACCCCTCAGCACCTCTCAAAAATCATGGGAGCAAAACCCCTGCATCAAAACTCTTTAAATAGCAAGGGTGATTTTTTTTTTACTTCAGCAACACTTCCTAATGATCATTCTTTGCAAGTAAATTCCAACATGACCTCCATTCTGAAAGGTAATTAGCCAAGTACTGACTATTCTATGTAGTCTCTATTATGATCCTGGTACAACTAATTTACTACTGGCTGGTCTAAAAGGATTCCCCATTTAGCTCATTCCATTCTCCTGAGATGTCATTAGTGAGCCCTAGCCTCCTACAAGAAGAGCAGTTTGCTTTGAATAAATCACTTGGTATCTTCAAGGGGCTCAATATTTTGGCAGTGTTTTGGTTTCTGTTTCCTTGATTTTTCTTTGACATCTCCATTTACACATCAATTAATCTGGGGTACTTTGTGACCCCTTTAATTTCAGGGTAAGAAAACCCATAACTAGGGTTTTGAGGCTGGAATCCAATTACTTGATCTGACAGTAAGATGGAAACTGTCTAACGATTTTTAGGAATTTTCAGGTGTGTGTGTGTGTGTGTGTGTGTGTGTGTGTGTGTGTAAAAGCTGCTTTGTGCTGCAGTAGCACAAACAAAAGAATGAGCAAGGCCTTTGGGTATTGCAGCTCTGGTACTGAGACTTGCATCCTGGCTTAAACATGTCAGAAGCTCATCTTGGACATGCCAAGGGTTGTTGTTGTTTAGTCATTTAGTTGTGTCCAACTCTTCGTGACCCCATGGACCATAGCACGCCAGGCACTCCTGTCCTGCACTGCCTCCCGCAGTTTGGTCAAACTCATGTTCGTAGCTTCGAGAACACTGTCCAACCATCTTGTCCTCTGTCGTCCCCTTCTCCTAGTGCCCTCAATCTTTCCCAACATCAGGGTCTTTTCCAAGGATTCTTCTCTTCTCATGAGGTGGCCAAAGTACTGGAGCCTCAGCTTCACGATCTGTCCCTCCAGGGAGCACTCAGGGCTGATTTCCTTAAGAATGGATAGGTTTGATCTTCTTGCAGTCCATGGGACTCTCAAGAGTCTCCTCCAGCACCATAATTCAAAAGCATCAATTCTTCGGCGATCAGCCTTCTTTATGGTCCAGCTCTCACTTCCATACATCACTACTGGGAAAACCATAGCTTTAACTATACGGACCTTTGTCGGCAAGGTGATGTCTCTGCTTTTTAAGATGCTGTCTAGGTTTGTCATTGCTTTTCTCCCAAGAAGCAGGCATCTTTTAATTTCGTGACTGCTGTCACCATCTGCAGTGATCAAGGAGCCAAGGGTAGGAACTGGGTAAGATGTTTGAATGCAGAACTGGGACTGGGAGTGCGCAACAAGGAAAAAGAAGAAGGACTGAAGAGATCGTGATGGACTAGAAACTTGCTTGAAAGGAAGAAACTATTACTGTATAATTGTGGGTTAAAAGTGGAATTGTGTTTTATTACTTGTTTAAATGACGTGTGTTTTAATGCCTTTGCTTACTTGTCTGTTATTTTTCTACAGGGAAGCTGTGTTCTGCTGTTTGTACATCTAGGGACAGATGTCTTGTTATCGCGGAGAGATAGTGTTATGAGTTGAAAAGTAGGCTGTATGCTTGATCTCTCTTCTCATTCCTGGGTCCAGCATGGATTCAGTTCCTGGAATAGCCAGGCTAGCTTTCTGGTGTAGCCCTCTAAGTATTGGCTGTTAAGGTAACAAAGGAAATGGCTCTTTGCCAGACAACAAATGGGTAGCACAACACCCTGGTAGTTAGAAAGAGTAAAGCCAGTGCTGAGTTACGTGAGCTGGAAGCTAGAAGCTGGCAGGCTGCAGGCTGGGCAGCTGGGAGACAGAGCTATGCTGGTTTCTGTTGGAATTCAAGGCTGTGGCTATATGTGTGAATAAACCATACTGTATATCATAAAGATACCACAGTCTCTGCTGTACCTCATTCTAAAGGAAACATGAACCCTGGGTAGATGCCTGGAACACTTGGACTCTAGCACTACTCTGAGACTGGGGTGGCATCTAACAATATACTGCATAACCATTTCAAATCTTAACATTAACTTTGTATTAAGGTGTGTGTTTTCTTTTTCATGTTTTTCAGATTAGAAAACCTGTGGTAACCTTTCATTTAGTCAAGCATCATTCAGCTCACTAAAAGGCAGCAAGACACGTGAAATCACCTGTATGAGTTTCCAATATCAAATCAAATCCACTGAGAACAAGTACTTAGGATGTAGCCTTAATTTAAGCTTAATATGGAAAAAGAACCAGCAAATGAAAATAATTACTCTGTTAGAACCTCCATAGCATTTAGTAATATAATCACGGCAAGCCACTTCCATTTTGCATTCCTACTCAAATGTGTGTATCTACTTTTTAACAGATACCTCTGCTTACATAATTGCATTAGTATTACTAAGTTAAGGTGCTACTTAGCAATATGATCTTATAATGACTGCTCATTAAGATCATAGTGCAAGCTTAATAGGAAGAGGCAATATTGCATTGGCTTCCCCCACAGTTTGAAAGGATATGTGACCAACACTGAACTGCAACAAATGACAGTAGTCAAAAGCATTTATTACATGGGTGCTTTGTTTTGTTTCTTTTCTCCAGGTATAATTTGGATGTCACAGATTATTTTAAACACACACTAACTGTATGGAGAATAAAACTATTCCTTTACAAACTAAAAAAATATTAAATGCTCATACCTTCATTTTTTTAATGTATTTTTAAGATGAGGTTATTTCTTTCTGTGATTTCTCTCCTTAAATAATAGGATTAGACTTTGAAAAATATTTTAGAGCAAACATATATACTTGGCTGGAAATGAATGGAACTTTTGAATACAAGTTCTTTTTACCGTAATATAGCAGGGAGAGGTTATAAATGCCTGCATTTCTTTTCAGCTCAGGGGAAATGGTTGTGGTTGGGCTCTGTATCCTGCTTCCACACCATCTTGATTAATATCTACTGGGGACTGAACTATAAAATACAAATTGCTATGAATTGCTTAAGCAAGGGCTTACTTTATCTAACTAAAACTATCTTCAAGTAGGTTCTGTCATCTTGTTGTGTCAGAAATACAGCCAACAGCATCCTTCTCTTTAGCACATTAAGTAATTGTTGTTGCTGTTTAGTTGTTTAGTCGTGTCCGACTCTTCATGACCCCATGGACCAGAGCACGCCAGGCACTCCTGTCTTCCACTGCCTCCCGCAGTTTGGTCAAACTCATGTTTGTAGCTTCGAGAACACTGTCCAACCATCTTGTCCTCTGTCGTCCCCTTCTCCTAGTGCCCTCAATCTTTCCCAACATCAGGGTCTTTTCCAAGGATTCTTCTCTTCTCATGAGGTGGCCAAAGTATTGGAGCCTCAGCTTCATGATCTGTCCTTCCAAGGAGCACTCAGGTCTGATTTCCTTAAGAATGGATAGGTTTGATCTTGGAGGAAAGGGATTATCCAGCAATGTGTGCAATCTTTTTCAAAGTAGCAGAGAAAGATAAATGCTTAAAATATATGCATACAAAAATTGACTTAATTGACTTGCTTCTTTTCCTGATTTATGTAGAACTTTGGTGTGATTGACTGAGCTGCTGTTCAACAAAAAAATAACAATGCATAAGCTGAAGCAGTTATGTACTACTGAAGACTGTACCTTGACAATGGGTCAGAATAAAGAGCATTTTTTACAAAGATTTTTGCACAAAAGACATATTCAGTAATTTTCCTTAACTGGCAAGAAAGGCACTTCTATGAGGTATCTATTCTCCATTTAATACCCTGCAGGGCTTGATCTTCTGGGCTAAAGTACTTACTCAGACTTTCCATTTTTCAAAATTGAAGGGAGCATATAAAGAAAGCATATCAGAGTAATTTTGTGACTGCCTTAGCAATGGCCCACATCGCCACTGGGTCAAGAGGAAGGACAGGATCATTGCTTTATGGAGATTACCAAGAGACCAGGTGGCAGACAGAGGTATCTCCATTTATAAAACGTTGAAGAAAGATGAGCATGGCAGTTGCCATAGTGCAGCCAGTGAGTTCAGTGTTCACAAGGAAATAAGAAAAGGGATGATGCTAATACTGAACAGAAACCATGATATTTCTGCTTAGGAATGATCTAGATACTGAGTCATAATACTGTACGAACCTTGGCTCATCCATTCAAGCTGAATGGTGGGAGATTTAGGACAGTAGAAAGAAATACTTCTCCTCACTGTCAACTTGAGTGGCTTTAAAAGAACAAGACTGCACACATTTGCAGAGGATAAGAATATCACAGTAATGGCTACTAGCCATAATGACTATATGCGCTCTCCAGGATCAAAAGCAGCATTCCTGAGAACACTCAGTTGCTGAGAAACAGCAGGAGGAAAGGGCTACTGCCCTCATTTCCTGTTTGTGAGTTTATTCCAGGCATTTGGGTGGCTGCTGGACTAGATAAGCATATGCTAGACTTGATAGGTCTATAGTCTGATCCAGCAGAGTTTTTATTATGTTCTTTTTCATTGATTACTGTTTTACAGTAACAATAATCAACAATTAAATTATATCCTCCTAGGATATAATCCTAGAAGTTTCTGAAAAGCAAATAATTTAGCAAGGCCTTCTACATATAGAAGAAACTGCCTTATTCTGAATCAGACTATTCTGTAATAGACAGAGAACTTTCCCAGTCCTTCTCCCTAAGGTGTAAACTGGACATTACTGTCATTGTGTGGCTAACAGCATTCTATGGACTTTCATTTTCAATAACACCAGGAATAGGCTCCCTAATTTCCATTGGAATTGCAGTGTTCAGGGGTTTACCCCTTTCTTCCCAAGCTATTGTCCCAACAAAAGTTGTCTATAGGTGATTTAAGTCTGGGAGGGAAGAGTTAAACCTCCCCTCTCTATAGTATGTGCTGTGATCCCAATGAAAATCTCCCCTCCACCCCGCAATTAATAAATAAACAGCCACTTACCAGCCAAGTATTAAAGAGAATAAAATTCCAGGCACGGCTGCTAACTATGCAGTTAAAGTAACATCATATTTGGCCCACAGATAATTTAACAGGGGGTTCTGGGTAATGCTGTAAGAAGCAAGACAACACTGCAGTGATAAAGGCATTGAACCATGAATATTTTTATCTGTTTAATTTTACTGCTTGATCGACCTCAGATCACCACCACAAAGAAAAGGGATCTGGTACAGAGAAAGTTTCATGTTTAATAAGATAATGATATCTTATCATTGTCATTATAGTAATGAGGTTCTGGCACTCTTGTGATCCTTGGGATACCCTGCACCATAATAAAACAAGAGACCATAGGAAAGGAGATTATGATCTGTTATGCCTCCTTAAGCTTACAATATCTCCAAGGAAAGTAGTACAGATTCTATAAAATAGAACTAACAGGAGGAGTGAATTTGACCGAATAGAATGATATGCATTTAAGCCTCTGCGGCTGTGAAAATAATCTGTCGAAAGAACAGAATGATGGCCGCAATTGAGATTCAGGGGAACTGCTTCAGAGCAGTAATAGTTCAAAAATAAAAACATAGTAATAGCTTTTAAATCTCTGGGTTATGCTTCTTATTACTCATAATTCGGTCCTTTGTTGCATATGCTCTTATAGTCTCAAGGCTAACTGATAGGGCCACGTCGTTCATATTGCTGCCCGGTCATGTCAAAGTATTCTTACAGTTATCAACAATGAAAGACAAGCTTAATCTAAAAATTGCCTTTTTATATACATTGTTTTCCATATGCTGTTGGAATTTTTTTTAAGCCCTCAAAGCAGTATCTGACATCTGTAGTATATTGTATGACTTAATATTGTCCAGGAGGTCTCTGCATGCAACTGAATGCCACACAAAACCTCTCACCCAAGATATCCAGAGCTGCCATTTGCCACCCCACCTGCCTCCTCCTCCATCAGGGATACATTGCAATTCACCCCCTGCTGATGCTTGCAGCTTCTGGTGCCTGTGATGCTGAACCAGTTCATTCACCTTAACTTCTGTCATTATGGTAGAATAGAGTCTTCCTGTTCATGTACTCTTCGAGTGGCATTTTAAATGCTTAAGCTGCTATCTTTGTGCAAGACTTGTGTAGTTCCTGGAGACATTAACTACTCTGGAAACTGGATTCTGGAGTAGGTGAGCCTTTGGTTGGACCCAGGGAAGACTTGCAAAAGTCTTATATCTTTCAAAGCTGCTTAAAGGTAAAGGTAAAGGGACCCCTGACAGTTAAGTCCAGTCGCGAACGACCTTCTGATGGCAAGCCCTAGGCTCAGTGGTTTAGACCACAGCGCCACGCACATCCCTTTCAAAGTGAATAAAAACATACAACAAAACAATAGTAGCTAGCACATTGAAAGCAGTGTGTGTGTGTGTGTGTGTGTGTGTGTGTGTGTGTGTGTGTGTTTTCAAGAAAAAGAGGTGGTGGAACTCACCATGAACACCTTTCTTGTTCTCATATAATAGCAATGGTGCCCACCTGAGAGGTGCTGGAGCTAAGTTCTGGCTGAAAACAGATACCCACCCACAGCCACACCAACCCATATTTTGACATACCTTGAAGAGCAAAAAAAGAGAGGACAGCCCAAGCCACTGCCAACCTGAGCCAAGGAAAGAGGCATAGGGGGTGCGGGAAGCCATGGCCACCACATCCCTTCACCTCTTTCCCCAGCTCTGGCCCACAGCAGCTGTGGCATCCAGAGCAGTTTAACTCCAAGCTTGAGCTGCCCGAGCCTGAGCCCAACCCCTGCCCACACACAACCCAGACATTTCCTTTAAAATGTATAAATCCACCCAGATGGGTATGTTGGACCCAAAAAAGAGATATCTGGGTTTCCTCAGACATATGGCAACCCCTATATATATATATATAAGGTAAAGGACCCCTGGATGGTTAAGTCCAGTCAAAGGCGACTATGGGGTTGCAGTGCTCATCTCGCTTTCAGGCCGAGGGAGCCGGCGATTGTCCACAGACAGCTTTCTGGGTCATGTGGCCAGCATGACTAAACCGCTTCTGGCACCATGGAACACCGTGACAGAATCCAGAGCGCCGTAGCAGTACCTATTTATCTACTGCCACTGCTGTGCCTTCAAACTGCAGGAGCTGGGACAGAGCAACGGGAGCTCACTCCGTCATGGGGATTCGAACTGCCAACCTTCTGATCAGCAAGCCCAAGAGGCTCAGTGGTTTAGACCACAGCGCCACCTGTGTCCCAGACATATGGCAACCCATAATTTATACAGGAAAGGTGCTGAACAGCACCTTAAAATGTCTTGAATACACCAAACACTCTCCCGCCTTCTCTCTTGTGAAAGTTCACCTGTTATGTCACTCACTTGATAATTGCTTGGTAGCAATGAATATGTCAAACTGCTCTCATCAGTCATCTTGGTTCACTGGCTCTTATCAGCAAAGACCCAACAGTTTAGCCAAGCTAGAAGGAACAAACTTATCACATGTTGGCTGGTTCCTGTCATCAGATAGCTATCACTTAAACCAAATATAAGAACTGTTCTTAAGACAGAGTTAATGAAAAACATCTTAGGTAACAGATGAACTGCTCCACTTAAGCTAAGGCAAACCTGGGCAGCTTGTTATCAATGGGGCACGGTTATTGCTAGGGCACCTCGAAACAGTCAGAAAGATATGTTTACACAAGAAATCCTTGTTATTTTATTTCAAGGATTTTCTGTGTTTAGGGAAAGGCATCAATAAGAGAAAGGCATCAAAAAGTGGGGGCCCAGCAATTAACGAATGCAAAAATACTAGTTCCACACAAGCAAATCAGGATGTTTTAGGATGTGCTTATCCTGTTGCGTTCCTTCATGTTTCTCCAAACTAAATTATGTCACCTTAGTGCAAGGGTGATGTAATTGTGGGCTGTGTCACCTGATTGATAGGGTTGGTGTGGGTGGCATGAGGGAAGGGTAAACTTTCACAATACTCCATGTGTATCCCTCCTGGAGCTGAATGCTCAGTGGAAGAGAAGGACCTTCCCTGATAGTTTCCCATTCTTTGGTCAAGCATGTCACTTCAGTCTCCCTCATTTGTAGAACATGATCCACAGGAGATTCTTAAAGAAGAGCTCCTCTGCCCCCCCCCCCCGGTAGCAATTACATGCTTTAAAACTTCAGCATTATAACTGGCCCTGACAACTGTGATATTTTTTTTTGCTTGCAAACATTCAGTTATTTGTGATTCTGTATAAATAAAATAGTGCTAAACCTTGGGCCTTCATTCTGATCATCATGATGTTGTATAAACTAACTTCTTTTAAGATTCATGAAAAAATCTTTTTTTTCACTTGTTTTCTCATTCATTTCCAAATACTAGACATTGGAACATCTAATGTCTAGTATATAGAACATCTGCTGAGTCAAAGAATAATAAACTGGTAAAATAAAATATCAGGGGAAAATGGAGGTATGAAAAAATGTGGGAAGAAAATCAGCTGGTCATTAGTGGGTTTCATATTAACTAGGCATTGAACTGGTGCTGTCAAGGTCCAAAATGAAAACAAGCAAACAGATGGAGATTATTCATTGATCAACACTGGAAAAAAATCAAATGTAAATTGGCCCAATCTAAAAAAAAAGATTAAATAATAAGACAGGGATATAGAAATAGCTTGCCTTGAGATAGATTGAGCTCTGCAAGACACCTATGATTTCTGCTCAGAAGAAAGGAAAGAAAACTGACCAACTGAATGAAGCATTGATAGGAATAAATACAATTCCTGAACACCTACTGTGGCTATTCAACTTTGGGCACAATAGAATTCAGCAACATGACATCACCGCTTTGAATTACCAAGTGGAAACCAATAATAATGACCAAGTAACATGATGATTAGGAAGAACAGGCCTTCCCACCCATTATGAAACACAGCTTGTCTAATATCAAAGCAAAAGTGTAAATTCCTAAAGAAGTCGACTCTGAAAGGCACAATGAGGTAGGACTAGTTCCAAGCATGACGGATAGTTAGCGCTATATTAGGAGAAATATGCATTTATTTTCTTTTTCAGTGAGGTAGGTCTCCAACACTCACAGGTTTGATGCATTGCAATAAATGCCACTCCTTCCCCTTTGGCTCCAGATCCATTTTTGCTTCTTTCATGGTTAAATAATAAGTGCCTTTAATGAATAAGACTTCCACAGCAATAAAACCCAAAATGTCTAACTCACTTTTCCCACTCAAAAGAAATTGATGACCAAAGGCTAGAAGTTGAGAACAACTCAGCATGATGCAAGATACAACTTTTTGAAAAATTGGCTTCAGATTGCAGGTGTTCATAAAAATCTGGTGTGAGCCTTACATTATATCACACATCTCAAAGAATAGGGGTGAAGAACCCAGTGTCTGCTAGATGTAGCTGGACTACATCTCCCATCATCCCTGAGCAGTGGCCATCTGGAGACAATTAGCCATCTGGAGAGTCACAGGTTTACCACTCCTCATATGTAAGGATGACCTCAATTTCAAAGCATCAAAAAGGAGATAATTTCTGAGTATACATTTGGATGGCATGAATGAAGCCAGTCTAGATCAATACTGCTAGCACCTGCATGTTATTGGCCACAGTCCAACTTGGAGTGAAGCGCCTTTAAGCCTATTAAAAGCAGTGGAATTAAGTGTGCTTACCTCTGTATTGGACTGTAGCCATTGTGTCAACATAAGTCGCTTTCTCGCTTAATCTAGTCAAAGGCCCAAATGTGAGAGGTTAACAAGGTGGTTCAAATCAGAATTTGTATATCATGCTTCATTAGCAATCAGGACTTTCGAAAGAGATGAAGAAGAACATCTGTAATGATCTATATAAGATTGTCCTTGTGGCAGTGAAGACTTGCTACATGCAGCATGCATATGAGTGAGGAAATGCAGAGAGCTGAATGAAAGGAGGTTGTGCCTGGTTGTGCCCCATGCAACAGGGCTGTGCTTGCTGGCCATGACTGATGGGTATGTTAATGTGACCTTTTATTTCAGTCTGCCCCAATCTGCCTCCAGTTCCCAGGCAAATCTTAATTCCAGGAGAATATCACTTGTATTGATTATCATACCTGTAACATACAGGCAGCCTGTCCCTGTCTGCTTCAGAGCCTCCAAAGGCTGACAGCCACAGCAGAGGCCGCTCTAATGGCATGTGTCATCTCCTAGGAAACATGAATACAGGAAGAGATGCACTGTTTTTATGGCTCTCCCCAAAGCAGGTATAGGTGGAGCTGTTTACTCCCTCGGCATGCTTCTTCTGCAGGTGAGACATGAGCACAGGAAGCTATGCCTTACCTTCTGGAATACAGTGGAGCCTGAGATACAATGGAAACCAAGAAACAAAAGTTTTTTTCTGCTGCCATCAGGTCCAGCTGGGCAGGGAGAGGAGAGCTAATGTTCTCTTACGTAGCCGCTCCTTGAGATAACAAGAAATACCCCAGCACAGGGAGACATGTAAGCACTGCATGCAATGAAGGCACAGGAACCCCAAATATCAAAGAAGAATCACAGGGCTGACCCAATACATTTTTCTGCCTGAGTTGAAGGGCAAGACGGAAGCCCCTCCAATTCCAGGCACAGAGCTGTCTGGATTGCAAGTTTCAGCACTGGTGATGGGACAGCATCCCTTCACCATACTTGAGGGCAGCTGGTTAGTTTAAAGGACAATGGACAGGCCATGTGGCACACATTCCTTTGTCCTTTAACACTTGCTGCTACCGGTATTCCTTGCCTCCCGATTTGTGCTGCCTGAGGCAGCTGCTTCATTCTGCCTAATGGTAGGGCCATTGGTGAGAACATGTCACTGGACACATCCCTCTTACACGGCCTAGAGAAAGAAGGAAGAGGCCAGACAGCAGGAACCAAGCAGCCAGTAGTAGAAGAGAGAGCAGGGAACCATTTCCACCTTTTGGATGAACTCATGTTGTCATATATAATCACAGCCACCAGTATAACCTGCACACAAAATTCATCTCCATCCATTCAAGAGAGCTTAACATGTGTTCACCATCCATAAGAGAGATGTATATGGACATCTCTCAGTAAAATAATCTATCCTACCACAGCATATATAGTCACCAGGCAAAAGAAAGTCAGACATATTTTTAAAATATGAGGGAGAGATTATAATCATTGAGATCAGCCTTCTTACTTCCTAAGCATTGGGAGTCTAATTCAGCTCTTCATTCAATATGTTCCTCAGATTATTTGCTAAATCTACAGATACATGGAAAAAATTAATGTTTTAGGACTTGGATGGTTAAGTTTTAAATAGCATAATACATACTGAAAGCTAAAGGCTTAACTGAGTGTCAATATATTGTGAGAAAAGTATTTCTATTCTATGGTGAATACTGGAGTAGTTCCTCTCCCCCTCCCTCATCTTCTGTAAAAGAATCATGATGTCTAGCCATGCATATCTAAAATGATCCATCTCAAAAAAAAAAAAGCTGAAAGCACTAATGTATATTTCCAACTGAGTTTCAAAAATCTTTCTGAATAGCACAAATATTGATATTTGTATCTCTTGTGTCTATCTCTTTAAAAGTATTTTCTTTTTGAACTTGCATTTCTTTAGTACATGTCTACCTTGACTGTCTTTAATTTTTAAAATAAAAACATTTTACAAAATTTAAAGCTATCAGCTTTTGCGCAGTAGAACAAAATAGTCAATACGCCACTAATTGTTATGACAGCACGGGGGGGGGGGGAGGCATTACGTAAAGCAAAGTGCATGTGAAAACAGTTACCAAACTATGCAACCTGGTTTAATAAATACCTTTCAGATTTGATTCCAGAGGTTCCTGTTGCTCTGCAGGATATGATCAATCTAGGGCATTTGTAGGAGAGGGGCCAGTGCATCCTTTGTGTGCCAAAGATCACAGATTCATCCATTGACATCTCTAGTTGGCAGTGGGGGCTCTTAACCAAGGTCAGGAGGTTAAGGACCATAGTACTTTTCATTTTTGTAACAAAAAGCCATTCTGTGATGCCTAGTAGAGAGGGTGAGGTGTTTTTTGACGGGCAATTTGAATTAAAGGAAAGCATATTTGAATTAATAATAATAATGTTGGGCTAAAATTACATATTTAAACCTCTGTGTGTCACATGGAATTTGACTGTCCTCATACCACTCTGCTGTTGAGCCTTTCCAGCAATGATTCAGTGGCTGAAGGAAAGGTGGTTAAATATATGTGCAGTGCTCACGCAAATACCTTGATCAACTATCACTGGCCTGACCTTGAAGTTTTAATTATTAAATTGTTTTCTATTATTTCTTGCCCAGATGACACTGATTCATCAATCTCATTAAATCTCTAGCTCCCAAGATATTTTTCAGCAAATGAATAGCAATTTTGTGTGGCTACAATTTTCAATGGTGTACATGGCTGCTTATATGGATTATAGACTGTCTGTGTTCAAAGCATTAAAATTCATCATTCAGATGTAGCAAACGGCTATTAGCATGTGGTCATTTATTTTACTATAAGTGGTTCTATTAGTCACCACAGTTATGCTTCACTAGAAGGATAAAATCCCTGTGCACTTTCCAATTCTCTGCAAAATGAGGTACTGAAACGTAACTTGTACCACATCTCTTTGAAAAATTGAAAGTAAATAATGCAGATTTTCTATTGGGATATAAGCTCTTATATTTCAAAGAATACTCTCTCTTTTCTCCCTTTAATATAGCAATTCAACAGAGATTACATGGTCATAAAAACACAAGAAAACCCTGCTGGATCAAACCAAAGTCCTGTCTAGCACAGCACCCTGTCTCACAATGCCTAACCAGATGTGTGCAAACACTAATTGAGGGGAGGGCAACAGAGAAATCACAATTAGATGAAATCAAGCCAAATTGATTCCAAATTGTTCAAGTGTTATCGTTTGGGAAATGTCTCGTATGCAAGGGGGTGGGGCCTAATATCTCTTACTGTTTATGAATGTTTTTGTTGTAAGGTGAATCCAGATCAAAATGGAGCTGCTTCTTTAATTTATAAACTCCTTATTGCTGAATTGATGGGAAATTCTCAGGTGCTGACAGATTCATGCAGAAAAGATTTGAGTGCACACTTGCCTGATCAATGAGTTCCAATTCCCTCCCTCCTTAAAATAGTGTCATTGCAGTTTGCAATGGCTCTTTCTAAAAGTGAGATCTACGATGGCCCACTTTCAACCCAAAATGGATGTGCCACATAATGCTAAACTACCAGCAAGCTGTAACATATGTAAAAGAAAAAAAATGGCTACCTATATTCTCTGTTGTTATTCTGACCCAACCTTATATTGTATCCAATTATTGCTGCACTGATTTCTTTTTTCTCTTCCTATATTTGTGATAAGAGCAAATGATTTATTTAAAAAATGCATTTCTTCTTCTCTCTCCCCCTTCCCTCATTGTCTTAAAAGCATGATATAGGTTTCTCCAAAATCAACCTTCCTAAAGACAGCAAAGACTGAAATCTGATGCATTTGTTCATATTCAGGTTGCTCGCTACTCTGACCGTTTCAATATTACACCATGCCATGTTTCATTCATCGTTCTACCTCTTCACTCCCATGAAAATGTATAATTGACTATATCACATTGGAAGCTCATATTTTCCTCATTTCGCACACACCATGAGGTCTGACATCCTCTTATGGAAGAGTGACAGAGCAGAGATATCCACGAACATTTTATGTGCAGTTGGATGGAGGAATGAATGACCATCTGTTGGAAAGCAGGACCATTTGAAAAGACACATCAGTAGGTAGGCAACCCAAAGCCACCCTATAGGTTGAAAGCATTGGATCAAGGAAAGATCCCCATGGAACTGTCACAGGAGAAACAGCATGTGCCCAGCTTGTAGCTTTTATCTAAATCTGACTCTCTGCCAAGAAATTAGCTCTGTCACTCCTCTGATACACTAAGCTGGTAAAGCCCCCGTCTCTTGTTTCAGTCCTGTACATTGCAATCTAGTTATTAATTTAATGTTTCCCCACTGCTGCTTCCCTTGTAGATTTAGGCTTTCATCTGTCAGATGAGCAATTGTTTCTACTATACTTTCCCATGTTTACGTGACCAGGTTTCGGATTATAAAAAACAGCTTACCTGAGCATGATAACAAAAAATATATGAAAAAACGTTACAACCCTTTTATGTTCTCCCACATGAATGTATTGTGGCCAAATCTGAATTTACTTTTAAAGATGCATCAAACAGACTTTAAAATTTTCTAGGTCTTCTGTGACAGACCAGTAGTGCCACCAACAGGGCACATTGCAGATGTGAAAAAATTGTTTAGGTTTTTTTCAAATATGTGCAGGAAATGCCTTGGTTATACAGATAAATTTTGTTCCATGATTTTGATTGTGAACTAGCTGAACTCATTAAAATACATAAATAAACCTGTTTTCTTACTTCTTAGCTGAAGTTCTACTGCAAACCGATTACTCATTTTAGACTGACATTCAGCATCTTCCAGTCACAGTATGAGTTTTTAAATATATTGAATTGTTATTTAGAAGCTCAGCTGCTGTGAAATCAATTCAGCCATGTGAACATTGAGTATTGTTCTTTATTATATAGTAATAGTCATGCTGTCCTTCTTCGGTAATTTCATTTCACCAGATAAGTGCAACTGTTAAGCACTCTAACTATTAAATTTATGGGTTTTTATATATAAAAAAATATGATTTTCACCTCTTAATAAAAGTTATGGATAGTTCTGATGTTCTGAAGTTTTGTGTTGACAGATGGTTCTTCAATCAGAAGAACTATATTTGTAAGATACCCACTGTGCTTCTTTGTTGAGAACGGCAACAGAACCAAAATAAACACCAATTCCAATCATGTAACATCTAATGCAGGGATACCCAAACTTTGGACCACTTGAAAACTGCTAAGGATCTTGGGAAACCACTTAATTATTTTTCTGTTTCAGCAAGTGTAATATTAAGTGCTAGATGTTGTGTGGTTTTTAATGGTATTTTTTTTCTGACAGGCAGTGGACCACCCAAACGAAGCTTCTGGACCACTCTTCAGAAACCCCTGGTGCATTGCTTCATTTTGAAAATTTCTGAGCCTTTAGAACTTCACTATAAAAGATTATTTCTTTTTTTTTTCTTCCAGACATTCTGTTCTCTTTTCCCTTAAGCCAAGTTATTGGGGGGTGGGATGAAGAAATCTAAGGGAAATACTTTTAAAATCTGCATACAGTTTTGTTCTACATACAATAGAATGCATTTGGAAAGTCAAAGTCACTAACAAAACAATCCTATACCTGTGGCAGACTTTGGGTTCTCAAATTTCAGTGGCGACACTAAAATTCAGTGCTCTGCTGCACCTCTTGCATTTCATTCTGAGACACTGTTTTGGTGCCCCCTTCCAGGGTTGCACCCAGTGTGATCACACTGGTCGTGCAACCCTAAAACTGCCTCTGCCTATACATATCTACTCAAATGTCAGCACAATGGGGCTCACTCCCAGATCACTGGTTATAGGAACATAGCCTAAGATGCTGAAACTGGTCATGTCCTGTGGCTTACTGTCCGGTGGTTTAAGTTCGAAACTTCTGCTTTGTAAATTCTGAGCTCAGCTTTTCCTGCAAGATGTCTGGAGCCAAGCTGACAAGTAGATATTTCTCAGATGACGTCTGGGGCAACAAATGCTATTACCAAGTCGTTCTGGGTTTTATATGGGTTCCGATTCCTGACAGGGTGGCAACTGGGCAGATTGGGCTGGTAGCTGAAACTGATGATAAGAACTAGCTGTGTTCAGAAAGAAAATGGTAAGAACTGAGGCTAGTCTTACCCCTCCTCCATACACACACTAAGTATTGGTTTCCTGAAAATCTTCTCTGCTATGAAAACAGAAGTCTATTTTCTGTTGCTTTCTTGGTAAATAATTTTGTGATGCTCAGGTTGACACCTTAATTAACCTTACAAGATAGCTGTGGGATTTCTATTTTTTCCTGGTTTTATTATTTTTTGCGAGTCTCTCTCCACAGTTTCCTGACAGCTGTACTTCCTCACTTTTGCAAGCCTGCAATGTGACATGGTGTGGCTTCATTCTCAAGGCACTTCAGGAAATGTGGCTGGTGGGAAGTGAAGAGAGCTTTAGCGCTGTGAGCAACACAAAGCTTTTGATTGAATGAATGAATGAATGAATGAATGAATGAATGAATAGCACACATACACAAACCTGGTGACCCTCATCTACCAGGTAAGAATAAGTTAGGTAATCAACAACCTTCCTGCACACTGATGAGAAATGTACTTTCCCTTTGGGGCAGAGATTTGTTCAGCCCCCTCTGACTCAATGAATGGTTGATAAACAAATGTTTAAGCTTTTAAGCTCACTCTACTACTGGCCCTTACACTTTATACATCTGGGTTGTCTAGGTAGGCCTGCCTAGACATTTGAAATATGGCAACCTTATGTCAAGGCAGCTCAACAGCAAGAATAAAATCATGCTTGTAAATACCTGGATACTTATATTAATTCTTTGATCTCTTATTCTATTCGGCCAATGCTCCTGGATGCTTATTATCTCTCTATTTGTAGTGTCCAAGTACCAATGAAAAATGAAAAGAGGAAAGCTTGGTTTAAACAAGACAGGAAATAGAAGAAGGAATCTCTAGGATGAATATAGACCCAATGCCTGAAAGATTCATTTTTCTCAAAGTAAAGAGACACCTAGACACTATAAATCATTTCATAAATGCCACAGGTGTCTCTTTTTTAAGCTACTGTCTCCCTTTCTTTCGATGTGCAGAGAATCAATCAGATTCTTGAAACAATGCCCTGTAGATCTGTGGTGTTTCTGCAAAATGAGTCAGCTTGTAGCTTCATGGAGTTGTAGTTTTAAGTGAAAGATGGAAGACATTCGTGCCATTCCCAAATTTCTACAGCCCAGCATATAGGAGCTGAGAAAGAGACCACCAGTTCATAGATCAGCCATGTCTTTAACAGGAACAGTTGGTCACTGGGAAATCAGGGGCAAGATGACAGGGGGGTTGGCGTTCTATGATTGCATGTATGGATCCAATATGGCACTCCCTCCAATGTGTCTGCACAGTGCTGACCTCTCTGCTACCTCCCTCTCTCCCTGCCTGTAAATGGCCGTGATCTTACTGGCAGGAAGCACAGACTGCTCCCGGTTTTTAATAAAGGGGTGTGCTGTTGGACTCCACAGCTAGCATGGCCCATTGTCACAAATGGTGAGAGTTGGAGCCCAACAACATCTGGCAGCCCAATTGTTTCCTGTCTTGGTTTCATAGATGAGTTGCATCAACACACAGGTAAAGCTTCTTTCATTACAATACTGCAATCTGAGTAGCTTATGAACTCCCTTCAAAAGCCAAAAATGGGAAGATCAAGCTGCACTCATTTTCATGTACAGAAATGGTCTGTTCCATAAGCACTCTGAAACGACAAACCAATGGCACTCACATTAGAGATTTTACAGTAATTTCTACCTGTTTGCAGTTATAAAACTTGCTCTTCCCTTCAGTACATGATAGATGAGCACAAGTAGATAATAATAGGTATGCCCTAGTTACATCTGCCCAAGGAGTAAGCCACCATTAAAAAGTCCCACTAGTACAGTCAGTCACCTTTGGCAGTCTTTGACTTTTAATCGTTGTGATGTTATTTTGTTTCATTACTTTAATCTCTTAGAGCATCTCAGTCAATTCAGGGATGCTTTTATCTTAATCACTCACCCATCATATTTATAAAGGCATTAAACAGTCCCTGAATCAGTGCAGATTATTTTTCCCTAAAATGTTTAGCTAAACATTTCCTACTAAAATTGTTAGCAAATAAAATAATAATAACAAACGTAAGAATGTAGTCAGATGTAACATAATACCAGAGGGAGAGAAAGTATCATTGCTGTATTATTACTTAAAAGCTTTATGTTGATCATCCCTGTCAATGACTTTTTCCCTATATCGCCCTGAAAAAAAAGTTTCCCTGTGACACATATAACATTAACGTCTGTTAATGTTATGGTTCCCACTTAGCAGGATGGAGCAGCTCACCATTTCCAGCAAGCATCTTAGGACTGGCAGGATGGAAGAGTTGTATTGGCCGAGAGCCATTATACCTTGGTCCTGTTATGCAACATTCTGCAGGCCTTGGTGCCCTGTATCAGGCATGGCCAAACTTGGCCCTCCAGCTGTCTTGGGACTACAACTTCCATCATCCCTAGCTAACAGGACCAGTGGTCAGGGATGATGGAATTGTAGCCCCCAAACAGCTGGAAGGCCAAGTTTGGCCATGCCTGCCCCATAGGAACTAAACAAAGATGCACCAATGGATCTGAAAGTAAGGGGAAAGGTTTTTATGAAAACCTCATCCAGACAGTCAGGTGCACCCCGGGTGCAGAACTCACCCAGGACAATACGAGAAATAATAAATTGGTGGGAATAATGAAACTGCTCCTGGAAGTTGCCATTCAGATTGCAGGTGACATTGGAAAGAGGGAGGGGGTACCAAAAACAAATATCTGCACATAGTATACCATGCAGGCTAGGCTAAACACTTTCCCAGTATTTAATGTTTACTGTATGTGAAGTTTCCTATAAGAGAAAGCATTCAGTCATGTGAACCACATTTGCACTCTGATGTGGTCCAGTCCAGGAACAATTTCACCACCTCATCTGTTGTTTGTGTAGAGCAGGCCTTGTGCTTTAGCTGTACCAGCACAAATTCATTATTAAGTCAATCCATCACATTTGGGAGACTGTCTTGCCTTAGGCAACAGTGATATTAAAGCAGTTTTGAAACTCTAAATTTCTGCTTCCCTTTACTACTTATTCTTCTTCTGATTTGTCTTCCCTTCCCCTTTATTCCCACTGATGTTTGCGGAACATAATGATGCTGGTGCTTTTAAAAAAAAAATCAGGTCCAGATAGAATAAAACAACATTTTATACCGGTAGTTACACAACATGAACTCTGCTTTAACTTATGTGCCGCTAAGTTTAGCCAGTGGAGCAGAATTTTGCGGCAGAGGTCCAGGGTCCAATCGACAGAATAAATAGAAAGCCATCCACTTGCTTGCCACATTTTGAAGTAAGTCAGTGGGAATAATCCCATGTAAAAAGTCATATTCCCTGCGAAGACTATTAAATCCAGAGTCTAAATTTACCTAACTACACTGTTGATTTAGCCATTTTTAGGGTTTTGTATGCATATTCATCATCAGTGGGGTTTGAGCCATGCATTCCAATAACCTTGTCAATTTGCTGCCAATTAAACAGCCTCAAATGCCATTTTTTGTCTCTCTTCTTTTTTCTAGCAAATCATTTATACTACAGTATAGCACATACACACAGAGAGAGAAAGAAAGAGAGGGGGAGTTGGATTTAGGGGAATTCAGGGTAACTACTAAGATGGGATGTTACAGGTAGGTTGCTGTGTTGGTCTGCCCTTGTTGAAACAAAATTTAAAAAAATTCCTTCCAGTAGCACCTTAGAAACCAACTACCGTAAGTTTGTCATTGGTATGAGCTTTCGTGTGCATGCACACTTCTTCAGATACACTGAAGCAAAAGTCAACAGACCCTTTATATATAATGAGAGGGTGGGGAAGGGTATTACTCAGAAGAGTGGTGGGAATGGGTGATTAGCTGATAGGTGTGGTAAACCTGCTGACTACTGTTAACGACTGCAATTGGTCTTACAGGAAAAAGCATGGGGTATAATGAGATAAGAATCCAATGTCTCTATTCAGACCAGATCTCTCCATGGTTTTAAGTTTGGTAATAAGTTGCAATTCAGCAACTTTTCTTTCCAGTCTATTTCTGAAATTCTTTTGTAATAAGACAGATACTTTGAGATCTTGTATACACTGTCCTGGGAGATTGAAGTGTTCTCCTACTGGTTTCTCTGTCTTGTGATTCCTGATGTCAGTATATGTCCATTTATCCTTTGGCATAGGGTTTGGCCTGTTTGTCCAATATAGAGAGCAGAAGGGCACTGTTGGCATTTGATGGCATACACAATGTTAGAAGATGAGCAATCATGTTTGATGTTGTTGGGGCCAGTAATGGTGTTGTCCCAGTGTATGTGGCAGCAAAGTTGGGATCTGGGTTTATTACAGCCTCTGGTACCAGTGTCCATGTTAAGTCTGGTGGTTGTATTATTGTGGGCGAGTTGTTTAAGATTGGGTGGCTGTCTGTAGGCAATGTAAGGTTTTCCTCCCAGAGCTTGAGAAAGAAACTGTCATTGTCTAGGAGAGGTTGTAGATCTTTGATGATGTGTTGTACTGTTTTACTTGGGAGCTGTATGTGATTACTAGTGGTGTTCTGTTATTTTCTTTTTTGGGTCTGTCTTGCAGCAGGTTCTCTCTAGGTATCAGTCTGGCTCTGTTGATCTGTTGTTAAACTTCATCGGGCAGGTATTTTAGTGCTAAAAGGGTTTGCTGTAGATCTCTTAGGTGAGAGTCTCTGTCTGTAGAGTTGGAACAGATGCGGCTGTAACGTAGGGCCTGGCTATATAAAATGGATTGTTTGGGATGCTTGGAATGGTAGCTAGAAGCATGTAGATATGTTTGTCCGTCAGTTGGTTTACGGTGTAAGGTGGTGTCTATACGCCCATCCTGTATTTTTACAGTAGTGTCCAAAAATGTATTTCTTGCATACCGTAGATTGGTTCATTGTTAGGTTGATGGTGGGGTGAAAGTCATTGAATGTCTGGTGGAAGGTGTCCAGGGTCTGTTGACCATGTCTCCAGATAATTAAAAGATCATCAATGTATTGCAGGTACAAGAGAGGTTTGAGTGGGTGGGAGTTTAGGAAACGTTGTTCTAAAGCTGCCATGAAGATGTTGGCATACTGTGGGGCCATGTGGGTGCCCATTGCTGTGCCGCTGATCTGAAGGAACAGGTCATCACCAAATTTGAAGTGGTTGGGGATAAGGACAAAATGGCAGAGTTTGGTAGCAAAGTCTGCTGTGATTTTATCTGAAATGGTGTTCCTTATGGCTTGTAAACCATCTTTGTGTGGGATGTTGGTATACAGAGATTCCACATCCATAGTGGTTAGTACAGTATTGTTAGGAAGATTATTCAAAGATTGTATTTTCCTCAGAAAATCTGTGGTGTCACGTACGTAGCTGGGAGCACTGATAGCATATGGTTTCAGAACAGAGTCCATATAGCTGGAAACACCCACTGTAATAGTGCCAATACCTGAGATGATGGGGCGTCCTGGATTTCCTGGTTTGTGTATTTTAGGTAGAAGATAGAAAGTTCCTGGTCGAGATTCCGCTGGTGTGTTTGTGAGGATCTGTTCTTGGATGTGTGGGGGTAGCTCCTTAACAATCTTATTCAGTTCTTTTTTGTATTCTTGTGTGGGGCCTGAGTCCAATTTTATGTAAAATTATGTAAAATATGGGGTGCTTAATTGTTAGGATGGCATGTTGGAAAGCTTCTGAGGATATGATGCCCATGAGCAGAATATTATAACAGTTGTGAGACTAGCAGCGAAATGTGTGAATAGCCTTCACTGGAAAACATGATGTTTGAAGTGATGTCACGTAATCCGGCACCTCAGTCTGTGATGCTTGAACTGTGATACCTGCTTTACTCAAGTCATCACTTGATGTTACCACCACTGAAGAATGAACATGTGAACCTGCCCTGATTTGGAGCACAGTCAGCTATGTATTTGCAGCTTTGTCTTCCTGTAACTACCCATTTATAATGTCGTGAAATCCATGGTATGATCCTCTAAGCAGTGCCTGCTAAAACCTTTTCAGGTGCATTTGTATCTGGTATGCTTTCATCCCCTGTCCTGCCCTGCTCCCCACAGCCAGTTCCCTGGAGAATTCACAGATCAGAAGGGCAGCAATGATGTTCCCCCTTGAAAGCTCTATTTGGAAACAGGCAACGTTATCTAGGAATACTGAGAATTTAAGAAAGAGTAATTATATGTGCCATGTGGATCTGAATCAAATATAAATATATTCATGGTATACATTAAAAGTAGTGCACGTCCTCTGTGTTCGCATGTTTATGACTATACAGGCTCTCCATACCGAACCGCCAATATATGCCACAATAATTACTGTCAATTTAACGGAGAGAACATAGCCATTGAGGATTCTGTCAGCCTTGAGCTTCTGAGCAAGACATGTTTATTGCCTGATTAAATATTAATATGATGAGAGGTCATGCTCTTTTGCGAAATCCCATTAGTAAACTGCACACCAGTAGGAAAAAACATCTACGTTCAGCGCTATTTGTAATATGCCCTGTTTAGAACTGCATGACTAACCGCCAGCAAATAAAACAGTCTGAGTTCTCTCTAGTCTTGAAAGTACAATCTGTTGTCTGCCTCATACAAGATGTTTTAGGCATAAGCTAGGTAGATTTAAGAAGGCCTAGTGCAACCAACTTGGTGTCTTCCAGATCTCTTGAACTACAATTCCCATCAGCACCGTATGGTCATAAGATAGGATAGCAAACAATGCATTAATTTATTGTTACAACCATGATAAAAATGCTATAGTCCGGTAGCCAGTATTAGGGCTTGAAAAGCTAATTTGTTTCATAGTTAAGCTAGCCATTATTATTTCCCCTTTGCTGCCTCTGTGAGGAGTATGGATCTGAATTTATAACTTGCTGCCCTACATTCACATTACATTTTATATTAAAGACTGGTGACCTTCTGACTTGGCATGCAGACTCACCTAAATACAGAAATTTCTAGTGGAAAAGCATATACCGTAGGATACTGAAAGTTGGAGCCCACATTATGTTATGTATTTTTAATCGAAGTTTGTGCAAGAGATATCTTAATTTATGCTGGCTGCTCTTGTCAAGGCTATTGACCCATTCTGGGGAACGGAAGACTAAAAAAGGAGGGTCCTTCTTGGAAAACCACTGAACCATATTGGCATTGATAGGATTAATCAAAATCAAGAATAACCACATAAAGAATCTTTTAGGCATGCACAGTCAATTTTATATATACTGAATGTCCAAGTCTGTCTGTCTCATAATTTCAATAGGTAAAGGTAAAGGGACCCCTGACCATTAGGTCCAGTCGTGACCGACTCTGGGGTTGCGCGCTCATCTCGCATTATTGGCCGAGGGAGCCGGCGTATAGCTTCCAGGTCATGTGGCCAGCATGACAAAGCCGCTTCTGGCAAACCAAAGCAGCACATGGAAACGCCGTTTACCTTCCCGCTGTAGCGGTTCCTATTTATCTACTTGCATTTTGACGTGCTTTCGAACTGCTAGGTTGGCAGGAGCTGGGACCAAGCAATGGGAGCTCACCCCGTCACAGGGATTCGAACCGCCGACAATCTGATCAGCAAGCCCTAGGCTCAGTGGTTTAACCACAGCGCCACCTTTCCTAAAATCTCCAAGGAAATAGCCTTTCCTAAAATCTCCAATTGAGATCATTCCTTAGCACCACATATCAACCCATTGTGTCCCCTATATTTCATCCCTACAGCAGAAGTAGGCAATATTTTCTGATGCCAAGGACTGCACTCCCTCAAGAGTTATCTGCCCTAGGTCGTATACCAACCATGAGAGAAGCCAGTGTCAATAATGGATGGAGCCAGAGGGAAAAAATATGTTCTGGGTTAATTAATCTGGAAAAATACTGTCCCTGCTTCAATTTTCACCTTAGTGGCTACTTCTATGATGGAAGTGATGTCTAGGGGGAATTTCTGAAAAGCGGCAACATAAATGAAAAACCATTTTTTTGGGGGGGGTTGCATTTTTTTCTTTTAAAAAAGCTCAACAAATGAGTTATTTACCCAAAATAATTCAACAACTTTGGGAATTTTCTAAAGAAAGGTCAACAATTTGTTTGTGTCCGGATTTTTTACTTCTTGAAATATGACAACCCTAAGCTACCTCAGATGAGAATTCCCAGTTTTACCTGCTGCAACACATGCCCCACATTGGTTAGAGGAATGTGCTTCTATTAATACAAGGTCTTAGGAGCTATTATAGAGGATGGAATGGTTCTTTCTGAAGAAATTGAGGAAGAGTTCAGAGATATTCTGAGCAGCATTCATTGAAAAGATTCCGAAAGGGAAAGCTAATGAGAGAAATTTGGGGGAGGGGGGGGAGAGAGAAAGGAAACTGAGGAGACTGCTGTGATTGTGAATGAAAGGAACCATCCTGAGAAGTGGGTGAGGGAGAAAAGGGCTGCCTTCTTCCATCACCCAGCAGCAGCTCTAGCACCAGGGAATGACAGAGACTGCGGCTACAACTACATCCCAGCCCAGGGCTGTGTAGTCAGACAGAGACAGGTCTGAGAGACTCTAATTGCTCTCCTGCGGATAATTATTTTTATCAGCCTCAATTCTCTTCTATTTTTTTTTTGTACAGAGATTTATCACAACAGTATTTTTTAAATCTGTGTTACTAAACTTGCTCTCCTCCCCTTGTTAAATCAATCCTAGTTGTTGTTTACCTGTTCTGTTAAGTTGCCCACTGTTCTCAACCCTCAAAATCCCTGCAAGAAATGTGGGGATTGTTGGGTCAGAGGCATGACAGGCTATTTTGTCATTCTTCCACTTCCACTTCATCCATCACACAACAGTTTGAACCCAGGTCCACAATAAGGTGTGAAAAGCATGGGTTATAGGGAGGCCACTGTTCCTGTTGCAGTATTTAATCAATGCTTCATGCTAAGGAGACAGCGTGCACTGTGTTTAGTAAATGACAGAAAAAAGAAAATTTGTGGATTTAGAGTTCACAACACTGAGGGGTTAATGTGTTGAATTGTGAATGCTTTGGGGTGAAAATAGAAGTAGGTTTTCATTCTTCTTATTAAAACTAATTTATTTTCCCAAAGAACTGTTCTTTCCCTCTTCCTCCCCACTATAAATTTCAGTGCAAGAAAGCAGAAGTCAAAGTAATTGTTACACTCATTTCTTTCTCCATATTTCTCACTGTGGAATATTTCAGAATTGCAGGATGTCCTAAAGCAGAAATAAAATCAGGTATTAAAAATCTGACTGCCTATGAGTGCATTAACCAATCCTTACCAGCAACCCTAACAGAGGAGTATGCTTTGAAATGCTTCATACCACTTTCCCCATTACAGTCATACCTCGGTTTAAGTACGCCTCGGTTTGAGTACTTTCAGTTTAAGTACTCTGCGGAGTCTGGAATGGATTAATCCACTTTCCATTACTTTCAATGGGAAAGTTTGCTTCAGGTTAAGTACACTTCAGATTAAGTACGGACTTCCAGAATCAATTACACTCATACTTCGAGTTAAATACACTTCAGGTTGAGTACTCCGCGGACCCGTCTGGAACGGATTAATCCATTTTCCATTACTTTCAATGGGAAAGTTCGCTTCAGGTTAAGTATGCTTCAGGTTAAGTACAGACTTCCAGAACCAATTGTGTACTTAAACCAAGGTACCACTGTATTTTCTAAGAAGAAGCATGGGAACTATTTGGGGTTGAAAGAACCTTCACAGAAGACAATCTTCCTGATAAATATTTTCAGTTAAACATCTTCACCTGGTTTCTGGAAACCCTAGTACCTCCATCCAGCACAATATTCTTAATTCCCATGCAGAAGTGCCCATCAAGAATTCTATTCCAGGCATGGTTTAACACCAGTTTGCCCTTACACCTTGGTCTTCTTAGGGCATCACATTGCCTGCCAATATGATTGAAATGGAAAGCAAGAAAAGGATGGGATAATGATGAAAGCAATCAGAAGATGCCCCCTCCTCACTTACGTCTTGGGGGTTTCTATGTATATGTGTGTCTGAAGTCATACCCAATTCTATTTATTCGGTTACATTACTTCTTACGCCATAAGGTCACCAAGTGGTTTACAGAGTTATAATAATGCGGGCAAAAGAAATAAAACAATGTATATACAATTATAAAAACAACTTAAACAATTCCAAATAACTTGCAGCAGAGTATAGATTCAACAAAGCAGAAGGTCCCACAAAAATACCAAGAGAACACCCTCTCAACCACCAAGAGTCTGTAGGTTTGCAGGTGGTCTTTCAATACTTGGGGCCTAAGTCATTTAGAGCTTTAAATACCCATGTGGGTGCCTTGAATTGACCTCCAAAGCAAAGTACAACCTTTAACCCCTTCGTATCTTAAGAAGTGTGCATGCACACGAAAGCTCATACCAAAATATAAACTTAGGTGGTCTTTAAGGTGCTACTGAAGGAATTTTTTTATTTCCCTTATGTGAAGTATTTCTTGAGTATCCAGCTGGTCATTCCATTTTCCAGAACCTCATATAGTTATATTTCTAGGTTTAATACCAGGACTTTTTAAAAGGCCTTTTGAATTCTGTCACCTTCAAGTTAGCGGTAAAGTTTCACATATTGGGTGCCGTATGTTCTTTGGTAAATATATTTTAAAGATAATTCTGATTCCTAAAAAAGGATGTTGGTTTGAGAATAAAAAAGGATGTTGGTTGGAGAGCCAGTGTGGTGTAGTGGTTAAGAGCGGTAGACTCGTAATCTAGGGAACCGGGTTCGCGTCTCCGCTCCTCCACATGCAGCTGCTGGGTGACCTTGGGCTAGTCACACTTCTCTGAAGTCTCTCAGCCCCACCCACCTCACAGGGTCTGTTGTGGGGGAGGAGGGGAAAGGAGATTGTTAGCCGCTTTGAGACTCCTTCGGGTAGTGATAAAGCGGGATATCAAATCCAAACTCTTCTTCTTCTTTCTTTGAAACATACGAGTGCCCAGCTATGACTCCTATTTTAGCAGTCATTGGTTTAATCAAAGCTCTTAATCCTCAGCAATTCTGAAGCTTGGGCACAATTTATCTTAACCTAGACACTCAGAAATAATGAGCTCATCAGAAAATTGGACAGTATAGTCCTTTATCCAGTTCTTGCTAGCAATATTTCTCCATATACAATGCAACATATGCTAGTTGTTAAGCACAAATGCTGGTCTAAGCTTTTCTACACTGTGAATTGTCTGAGAAATAATATTACTACGGTAGCACTGTATATTATCTTTCTTCATGAAGAAACAGAAACCTGAAATCCAAACTCAGAGAATTTTAAGCTTCTTCTTCATAGCAAGATAGCCAATGATGTTGAGAAAGAGCACCAATGCCCCCTGGTGGTAATATGCATTCTTTGTTATAGGGATTTTGAATTTCCTTTCCTTTATATTTTTAATGGCTATTGTTTGTTTTTGTTTTTGTTTAGAGGAATGTAACTTAATAATTTAATATACAGTACAATCATCTGCAACTTTTCTTCTACATAGGTTCAAGATTTTGCCATACTAGTGGCATAAAAATGACATTCTTTCTGATTATCCTAATCAAAGAATGAGATGTATCCAACTAAATTCTAATCCATGGGTAGGCAAACTAAGGCCTGGGGGCCGGATCTGGCCCAATCACCTGCTAAATCTGGCCCACGGATGGTCCAGGAATCAGCTTGTTTTTACATGAGTAGACTGTGTTATTTAAAATGCATCTCTGGGTTATTTGTGGGGCCTGCCTGCTGTTTTTACATGAGTAGAATGTGTGCTTTTATTTAAAATGCACCTCTAGGTTATTTGTGGGGCATAGGAATTCGTTTATTTCCTCCTCCTCCCCCCCCCAAAAAAATATAGTGTGGCCCCCCACAAGGTCTGAGGGACAGTGGACTGGCCCTCTGCTGAAAAAGTTTGCTGGTTCCTGTCTAACTAGAGTAGTCCCATTGGAATCAATGTACCTTTGCTAGTTGTGTCCATTAATTTCAATAGGTCTACTCTGTATATCACTAACTTTGGATACAACCATATCACTTTTATACCCTCCCAACATTTCTCCGATGAAAATAGGGACGTCCCATTCCATAATGATAATTTTACTATTTATACATCTTACTGGGTTTCCCCAGCCACTCTGGGCAGCTTCCAACATATAAAAACACAATAAAACATTAAACATTTAATAAAAACTTCCGTATACAGGATTGCCTTCAGACGGCTCAGGGGTTGGAAAACAATATCAAAACTGACAACAAGAACTCTTTTGACACATGCCCGCACTTCTGCATCTTTATCCCAGTTGCTTTTGTGTTTCTTTGTCATCCCAACTACTTGCAGTTAATTGAAGGCCACTCTCAAAGATCCCTAGACTGAGCGTTTCAGAGAATCGTAGGATTTCCTCCTGTAACCATGTACCTGGAAGTAAACCCAGTTAAATTTGATGTAGCTGTCTGAGTAGACATTCTTACAGTATATTCCACTTCTGTGTGAGCTTACCCAGAAGTAACTGCCATAGCATTCAGAGAGGCAGTGATTCTACATTTATGTACAATTATGAGGAATATTTTTCATTGTCAGTAAGTCTGCTGTTGGTTAAGGATGTACAATGCACTCAGATGGATCTAATCTCCTATTTGCTGATCCTAAATCATACTGGCCACTGTGAGAAATAGGGTATGTTTGCAATCCTTGCTGCTTGCCAATATAATTACAGATTACAGTGTAGTGAGATAGATAAGAGCCATGGTTTCATATAGGAGGAAATCAATTCTGGACAAAGTCCACAAATATCTTCCTTAAAAAGCAAACAGAAAGAAGGGAACATAATTGCTTTTATCTAAGTTTATGATATATAAATTTTATCTAATTTATATGTTAGTCTACTGCAAGCATACTATTTAAAATAAATGAGAAGTAGCAGCAACACCTGTAATTCAAAATAGAAAATATTATCTGTATTGACCACAGTAAGATGCAAAAAGAGATAATGTAAAAAAGGTAAAGGTAAAGGGACCCCTGACCATTAGGTCCAGTCGTGACCGACTCTGGGGTTGCGTGCTCATCTCACATTATTGGCCGAGGGAGCCGGCGTATAGCTTACAGGTCATGTGGTCAGCATGACAAAGCCGCTTCTGGCAAACCAGAGCAGAACATGGAAACACCGTTTACCTTCCCACTGTAGCGGGTCCTATTTATCTACTTGCATTTTGACGTGCTTTTGAACTGCTAGGTTGGCAGGAGCTGGGACCAAGCAACGGGAGTTCACCCCATCACAGGGATTCAAACCGCCGACCTTCTGATCAGCAAGCCCTAGGCTCAGTGCTTTAACCAGAGCGCCACCTGGGTCCCTACCTATCAATGTACCAATTTCTTATTTAACCTCCCAGGACATTAAAGGAGGCCTGTTATATAACATGCACCTATTAGTTAATGTTGGCAAAGGAAGGTTTGTTCAAAGGGTCATATCAGCATCAACCCACAGTCCCATATAATTTAAAATCAATCTGAAGTTTCCCCACATTTCAGTATTCTCAGTTATGCCTACTGTTGTATTAAAGTGGAGAAAAATTGACATAAAAGTGTTGAATATGACAAGTGGTGTGAGCTCATGCATGTTTTCTAAGACACAAGTCCCATTGAGTTCAGTGGGAATTTCTCCCAGACAAATGTGCATAGGAGTTTCCCCTCTTCACCTGTTTTGTTTGGGGGGGGGTAGACATACCGTGTTTCTCATATTATAAGACATGTCTTATATTTATTTTTTCCTCAAAAAAACACACTATGGCTTATTTTCAAGGGATGTCTTATTTTTTTCCTCCTCCTCCTGCCGCGGCCAGCATTGCTGCTGCTCCTATCACTATGTCTTATTTTCGGGGTATGGCTTATATTCCTTGAATGCTTAAAAATCCTGCTATGGCTTATTTTATGGGGATGCCTTAAAATATGAGAAACAGGGTATACCTTTGGTAGACATATACCTTGGTTAAACAGACAACTTAGGGTCTGATGAGGCCCTAAACTATTGAAGGTAATGTCCAGCTGTCCTTTGTCAACAACAAATTGCCGCTGGTTTTTTTGTGCTGAACATATGCTACCATATTTTTCTGTGTATTGGACGAGGGCTTTTTTACTCAAAAACCACATCAAAAAACTGGGGTCGTCCAATACATGGATAGTGGCATGGGGGGGAGCGGTGTGCCACCAACCACCTCATTGGCTCGATGGCTGGTGGGAGCGCAAATTCCTCTGATGACACAGCGCACAGGAAACAGTCTAGGGAGTGTTTCCTGGCCGCAGCTGCATGGGGGGAGAGGCTCAACTACTTTGGGCCTTCTTCCCTCATCTTCCTAAAATTGAGTCCCCAAAAATAGGGGCGGTCTTATAGAAGGAAAAATATGGTATATGGTAATTTATGGACATAATAGGTATCTAAACCCATTTGCACATAACAAAATATGTATTTTATCAAAGTAATTGATGTGGTGAAATACAATTAAGAAGAAGTATATTAATAAAAGGTAAAGGTAAAGGACCCCTGACAGTTAAGTCCAGTCAGAACGACTCTGGGGTCACGGCGCTCATCTCGCTTTACTGGCCGAGGGAGCCAACATTTGTCCACAGACAGTTTTTGCAGGTCATGTGTCCAGCATGACTTAGCCGCTTCTGGCGAAACCAGAGCAGCGCACGAAAACACTGTTTACCTTCCCGCTGGCGCGGTACCTATTTATCTACTCGCACTTTGACGTGCTTTCAAACTACTAGGTTGACAGGAATATTAATAGTATATGAGTAGTGAAATAATTATTAAGCTCTAACTGTATGTAGGTTTTGTTTGTTTATTTATTTAATTAATTTTAATTTATTTTTTATCTGATATTTTGGAAATGTACATCTTTTCCTGAAAAAAAAAATTGGGGCCCAAGAGAGTAGGGCGCTAAGCTATAGCTTGTTTAGCTTATACGTAAATCTGGCAATGTGTACCATGGCTGTACTTGGGAACCATCAAAGACTGCTAAGGTCATGATCATCAAAACTGAGTGAAGTCCACCCCTGGCTCTTTCTTTGTAGCTTATCTGTGTTCTGTCCCACTAGCAGAGTATCTGTATCACAGAGATCTGCACCTTATGTACAAAGAGATCAAGGGGCAGGCAAGCAAGCAGAAAGGTAGGAAGGAGGGTATAGACAAAAACTGTAGAGCCACACTAAGAAGACTAACTTGGACCAAGGCCTGATCCAGGAATGTTTATAGCCAGGTCAAGTTAGTCCAGAGCAGTGAGGTTTTGGGTTGGAGTTCAAGAGTAGAATCAGACTGGAGCACTGGGAAAGGAAACATTGCTTTCCCCCCCATTATTTCCAAATGCTGGAGTGGCACCATTGGACGCTACATGTTAGCCTGTACATAGGTAAAGGTAAAGGGACCCCTGACCGTTAAGTGCAGTCACGGACGACTCTGGGGTTGCAGCGCTCATCTTGCTTTACTGGCCGAGGGAGCTGGTGTTTATCCGCAGACAGCTTCCGAGTCATGTGGCAAGCATGACTAAGCTGCTTCTGCCGAACCAGAGCAGCGCACGGATGCTCCCAATTCACATTTAGCTGATTCTGACATATGATGGGACCCTGATATTTTATAAGTAGAAATGTTGGATTAGTCCATAGGGGTGGCTGTGAATCTTCTGTTTTCTTATTGGTGGTTTTGTTGGGCATCTGACTTCATATTAAGCCAGTAGCACAGTGGGCCAGTGCACCAGCCAATTAACCAGAAGGTTGGTGGTTCGAGCCCACCCAGGGACAGCTGTGGGCAGGATTCCTGCTTTGCAGGGTGTTGGACTCAGGGTCCCTTCCAACGCCACAGTTCTATGATTCTATCATTTAGAAGTAAAAAAGGATATCATGTTAGACCCAAGCTCAGAATGCCTCAATAGGGACCTGTCACAGATGGGGTGTTGGCTACTCCCGAGTAAGCACTCCACACATCCTCTGGATTTTCATAGTTTTATTGTGCATGCTATATACAGTGGTGAGATGTCTCAAATCATGTCTGCTCTGCATGGGGCAGAAGCCCACAATGGCGTCTCGTGGGCTCTGACCCCCTTTTTAAGACTCGGCATCCAAACGCCCCTCCTCCTTGCTCTATGGGTCCTCCGTGGTCCCAAACCAGGCTCCTGAGGTGCCGGTCTACCTCCTTTCCAGCCCCTGCTGAAGCTAGCTCCTCCCCTGCTTCCCTGCTACCAGCCTGGAGCTGAGCCACCAGGACTCTGCAGAGCCCTGGACCCGTCTTAACCCTTCCTGTTCCTGATTTAAACTCCCAGACTTGCTGCTGCTCTCCCATCTGATGGAAGTAAGCAGAGTGGGCTGCTCTCTGCAAGCCCTCTCTCTTACAGGACCCAATAATAAGCATTTCATATTAAGCTTCTGAACAGTTCCGTCCCCTAGGAATCCATGTTCAATTTCTTGCAAACTGGAAAGTATGATCATGTTTCATTTGAACAGCATATTTCCTAACCTGGCTGCTCAAACTCTATTCATAATGTGATAAGCATTAGTAGCCATAATAACATAATACGCAGGCACACATATATACAGTATATGGAATTGCATCAGAAAATCCTTGCCAATTTTTTTCTTTTGTTTGTTAGAACAAATTCCCTCAAAAACTGACCTTTTGCTGATGTCGTGGTTAGTTTGAAACAATTCTAAAGAAACATCCATATTAGCTGTATGATAGAAATGCATGGAAATATTTGAATCATTATGTCTAGCTTCAGAACCACCATTTCAGATTTGATGGGGAGAGCAGCTTGTATATACTGTAGATTCAAGATACGTAAAGGGTGAGAAATCTTCTATACAAAGGATGAAATCCTCTACATTACCATGGAGTAAGTGCCATAAAATTCATTGAGATTTTCCTTCTGAGAAAACATGCATAATACTGTGCTGCACATTAATTTTTTTAAAAAAAATGCCTCTCTGTTTTAGCAGTCTTCTGTGACATTTTAAAATTGTTAGGCATATGATAGAATGAATGGGAATTCAGATGAAGCAGAATTGACTTGATAACAAAATTGAAAATTTCTGTTGCAATTTGTGGCAGACATTTCAACAAATCTTACTCCACTATGGATCACTTATTCACATTTCCCTAAGTGTCCTTCTTTTGTGCATAATCATGAGATTTTTAGTAACCTTGTGAAGGACACCCATGTGGACCATTTAATATTAATTATTCTGCATATGGATCTAGAGATGACCAATATGAATTGTTCAAGCCCAAGGACCATTTCGGTTTTTTTTTTCTTTTGAGGCTATGGATTTTATTTAGCAATATGATCAGTTATTCCACCCATCTTGCCCTGAGCTGAGATAGTTTTGTGAAAGTGAAAACCACCCACCATGAGTTAAGTGCTAATAAGTCTTTTGCATGCATACCATCACACCTGTAGCTTTGGAGGACATAGTAAAAACACATTAACTGCTCAGCACATATCAGGTGGTAGCCGGTGACTTTTATAGGACCAATTTACCATTTGGCAGCAAGGGTTAAAATCCAGCATAAACCAGACAAAACACTGTTGCTGCCAACTGCCCATATTGCCATGTGAATGAGTCTTAGGTTTTGCCTTTTGTTTGTGAGACTTTAGCTATGCGTGCTGCATCTTCAGGATGAGAGATGACTAGAAGAGTTTGCCTGGTGAAGCCACAGATCATTGTGCACAGAGGTTAGTCTAGAAAATATGGGTCACCAGCAGTGTGTATGAGCGGGTGTTGGGTTCGTAGAGATTTGCTCTACGAAAAATCTCACGATTGGGGCCATATTATACAAACTCTCTGATTGCGACAGAAAGGCACATTCTTTAAAAGGTGGCGTAATTAAAGGAGAAGATATACGACATGGAAATCTGACCTTTCAACAAACCAGCTTTGCTATTTACAGAGGCGGATCAAGATCCCAACAACTCCAGAAACATTAAAGGAAAATAGACAGAAAATGGAGTTTTGTGCCATTCAAAACATCTGCACATTTCTTTTTCCTCTAAATAAATTGAAATGATTGCTCCCTGCTTCTCCCAAAGGACACTGAAGTGAAATAAAGTATATTCATTTGTATGCAATAGAGCTTTGCCACCCAGGAATTTGAGTAAAAAAAAGCAGGCCACAAGAGCAAAGACATTCAAACAGCACAGCAGCAACAGCAATTGCTTTTATCTTTTGCTTTTTTTATTAAATGAGCTTAGGGACATGATTCTTCCCTAGGTGCATGCACATAATTCTCATTAGCACTAATGGGAATTATGCATTCAAAGGAGAATATAACCCTAAATTGAGAGTTTATAATGCAACTACTCCCCCACCCCCATTATATTTGAAAATGAGCCATAAAAGTAGGGCAGCCACAATGAAACAATGCTGGAAATCAAAACTGAAAATGAAAACTTTCTCTCTAAAGGGAAACTTCATTGTTCTAGTACGATTGCTGCTGCTCCATGCTTATTTGTAGCCCGCGGTGTGCTAAGAGCCATTCCATTTGCAGTCGTGTTTCAGTTTTATCTAGTCAAATTACCTATGGCAGTCGTTTTCACACTCTATTCTGTGGGACCTTAGGGTTTCTCAGAAGCTTATTACTGAATCCTATGGATTAATAATGGCAGACAAACACCCCTTTAGAAAAATTGATTGTTCAATGTTATTGGTCTTCTGGAATACACAGACATGCGTTGGGAATGTTCTTAGTCCCAAACTCAACACAGCTAGGTTGTGACATCTATCATGCCTGTCTTGTGTCTATGTTAAATAAGAGTGTGCTTTTGACTGCAGAATAATCTGTTTGACAAATATGTAGTGCGCTGCTACAAACAAGTCAAAAGTGGAAGTAAGTAAAGTTTGAAAACCTGTTACATAAATAGATAGGGTAGATCCACTATCCAGCTACATAACTGATGATAATCTAGCCACACATCAACTTCAACTCCGCTTATGGATGGATTGAAGGGGTGTATGTGTAAATTGTGTGTGTACAATGCTGTTTAAGGTAATACTGATTGCGATATTTGAAAGAGTTTTTAGACTGTTCACAATTCTGGAAATAGTATTCGTTACGTCAAATATATGTTGCATTGGTTCCAGCATGAATCTTCAGGCTTTACCAGGATTTTAAATGCAAAGCAAAAAGTCAAACTTTCCCAACTATCCAAACGGCAAGTACTCACCGACTGCAAAGGATTGTTTGATCTGAGACTTTGAAAGTGCCCAGGGGTATAGAAGTGAAATGGCCAGTAAAATATTTATAGAACTCTGTGGGTTGTAGGTTTTTCTTTTCTAGGATATTTCCCAGTGCAACAGCAGCAATTTTCTGTGTGCTAAAATGAAACAAGAGCACTTGGCTTCCATTTTCCGCTGAACAAATATTCAAGCATATAGTATAGTCAGAATTATTGACCATAATTTATTATAATGAAACCAAACAATATCTTTTTGGGGGGGAAATCTGTTACATACGTCAATATTACCTGACCTGTGTACCTGCTTTAAAAGATCCTCATTTTATCAAAGGAACCTGTGAGAAGTTAACCTAATACCATATACTGTTTTATATTGACATCTTGTAGGTTTGTGATTAAAATGTGCAAATCATATTGTTGTAACTCTTCCAACAGTTCTGATGCAAAAATGTTGCAAACTAAATCTAAGCTTGCAAAAATGAGAGAAACTGTAATTGACAGCATTATTTTAAATACATACTGTAAATCAGTGCTCCCCAACCTTTTTATCGCCGCGGACCAGTCAACGTTTGATAATTTTACTGCAGCCCGCTGAGGGGTGCCGTTGATTTTTTCGTTGATTATTTATATTTTATTTAGATTGTTTTGATTTAATAATTTTAATTTAATTGTATTTAATGTTCCTTGGGCGGCCCGGTACCAATTGATCCATGGACCGGTACCGGTCCGTGGCCCGGGGGTTGAGGACCACTGCTGTAAATAATAGCAGCAGTCCTGCCTCTGCTGCCATCACATCCACCAGCCCCATGCTCTACAGCTGGGAGAAGGGACTCTTATGAATGGACTAACTCCTAGTGGGGATCATGAGGGTCTCTGTGTACCTATGCTGGTACAGAACCTCTAGAGCAGGCACCCCCAAACTTCGGCCCTCCAGATGTTTTGGACTACAATTCCCATCTTCCCCGACCATTGGTCCTGTTAGCTAGGGATCATGGGAGTTGTAGGTGAAAACATCTGGAGGGCCGCAGTTTGGGGATGCCTGCTCTAGAGCTTGCTGATCAGAGGGTTGGCGGTTTGAATCCCCACAATGGAGTGAGCTCCCATTGCTCTGTCTCAGCTCCTGCCAACCTAGCAGCTCAAAAGCATGCCAGTGCAAGTAGATAAATAGATACCTCTGCGGCGGGAAAGTAGATGGCATTTCCGTGCACTCTAGTTTCTGTCACGGGGTTCCGTTGCAGCAGAAGCAGTTTAGTCATGCTGGCCACATGACCTGGAAAGCTGTCTGTGGACAAACACTGGCTCCTTTGGCCTGAAAGTGAGATGAGTGCCACAACCCCATGGTTGCCTTTGACTGGATTTAGCCATCCAGGGGTCCTTTACCTTTTTTTTATTTTTTACATGCATATAATCCTTTTTCATCATTGCAGAATGCACAACTAGTGGCGAGGGTATGGCCAGCAGGCATGGCAGACGGGTGACCCAACATGCTTTTAACACTTGAGGGATATCATCTGAAGCCTCCTATGTAGAGAGCGTATACCAATATGCTCTGGACTCTGAACACAGGTTTTAATGAATATGTGTTGGTCTGGGGCGGAACCTGCCATAGCGATGCCACTTCCCTGATCCCCACATATGTTTGCTCAGCCTTTTCGAATGCATTAAAGGGGCTTTTATCGCACATGGAAATAGCTTTATTTTTTTTATAGTGTCGACTTCCTTTTTTCCCCTTAGAGTTTTGTTTACAACATATACAACAGATGGTCTGCAAAGTGAGATTGAAGACTTGAAATGCTACTATAACATCAGCACAACTTCTGGACACCGTTCTTCCTGAATCTTGAATAGTCTGCTGTTGTCTTCCCATTTGGCCAGTCCCTTAGAGGCACTTGCTAAACTTTTTGGGGCTTCCAGATGCTTTTTAATAAAGCTATACAACTTTCATTTTAATATATATATATATATTACAACCACCTTTTTTTTTCAGGTGGAGTTGTGATGCCCCCCCCCCCTTCCTCACCAAATAAAAAAAGAAATGCAAGCACTACTGATTACATAGCAGAAGCTGCATACCAAGCAGAGATTTTGGTATGGAAACATGAAAGCCGGTTTTTCATTCTGCTTCTCTTTGCACTGTAGTGTTTCCTTTAAAAAACCTTAACCAACACAACTTTGAGAAACTAGTAAATATTAGATTCCAGAGAGACCACATTGATATTAGGGAATATTGCATATCACAGCCAATGTTGTTTATTGAAGCATTGCAGCACAGTCAGTCGGTAGAAACACTTGTCAGAATTTTTACTAATGTGCCCACATACAATCTGGAAAATCTAAAATCATCTATCATGCTGGCAGTTCAGTCCCTTCAGTTTAGGATCTGTCCATCATTTGATACAGATGTGATTGGGGGGGGGGGGAACCTTCCAAAATAAAGAGCTACTCAGTCCCTACTTCTTTTAATATCAGTCAGACATACATCGTAGGAGCAGTCTGCCAAATTTAGTAATCCTGAGAGGTTATTAAAATGAATAAATAATGTACCTTTTTAGAAAAATTTGCAGTAGACTCAGGAGGCCGCATTTTCAGTATATATATCATTGTATAACCTCATATAAATAAAAAATGTATACTAATTAGAACCTACCTTTCTCTACTAAGGTTTGAGGCAGTTCAATGCCCTTACAGAGGAATCAAGAACAGGAATTCCTCCCTTCCCTTGAACAACTGCTGAATTCAATTAGGTAAAAAGGACCCCTGGATGGTTAAGTCCAGTCCAAGGGGACTATGGGGTTGCGGCACTCATCTCGCTTTCAGGCCAAGGGAACCAGCGTTTGTCTGCAGACATCTTTCCAGGTCAGAAGCCAGAGTGCACGGAAACGCCGTTTACCTTCCTGTCGCAGCAGTACCTGTTTATCTTACTTGCACTGGCATGCTTTTGGACTGCTAGGTTGGCAGGAGCTGAGATAGAGCAACGGGAGCTCACCCCATCATGGGGATTCAAACCACCAACCTGCTGATTGGCAAGCCCAAGAGGCTCCGTGGTTTAGACCACAGCGCTACCCACACTGAGAATTGCCTGAAGAGTGCCTCTTTGTGGGTTACCCTAACTGGAACTTGATTTTATAATAGGCATCATCAGTATTCCTTTTAGATTTCCTTAGCCAGTAAAACTAAGATTAATAATAAGAGCACCAAACAGATGCACCTACTCAGCGGATTCTGTGTATGTTGCTGTATAAGCACAGGACTGGGATGTACTAGGGAGCGACAGATTGTACATTCCTATTCTATATTGCTTGGAGCTTAATTTTGTGCTTAGTCTTGTTTTAAATGTTGCATGTATTTAGTTATTTCTTCTAGAAATTATTTCTCATGTTTGCATTCTTATTATTTAATCAAATAGTGGTGTGGTGTGGTAAATTTCACTAGGTATTCCTAAGCAATAACAGAGAGCCTGCTATAATCAGTACCAGATTTGTGTTTCCTGCAGGATTTTCATTTCATCCCAGGGCATTCCATCTTAAAAATTGAATTAAAAAAAAAACTGGGCCTAATAACACATTTTGCAAAACCGTAGGCCCCTGTTTTAAGAATTCCTGTGCATTTTTCACATAATCTGACCAAAAGAAAACCATAAAGCCCACCACATTAGTTCTGTCATCGTTTTATTTCTCAATCATCTTGTCAAGTGTCCACTGTGAAGTGCTAATTAGGAGCAATGAGTTAATTGGATTACCACAGAGGTCTAACCTGAATGTCTTTCCTCATGAGGTGCTTAAAAGTGCATAAATTATCTCTCCTTCAGCATTCAGCTCCCCTGTTGATTGTGGATCCTGCAAGGAAGAGAAAGTAAGTGAGATTGAGCAAGCCTGATGATCCAGAAATGTACCTCTGTAATCTTATTACCACAATTAACTGGGGGTGGCAGACAGATCCCTCAGGCATTCCTATGCTCATCAATCTTCCAGTGATAAAATGAAGATAGAGGAAGGTTACACACAAAAGGCACAAAATATTCAAGAACATTGTAAGATGGCTTGATTTGTGGGTTTTTCTTTCTTGTCGGTTATGTCAAAACATAAAATTATTATGCTTCTTTGTTTACTCAAATGATAGCAGTGCTGTCTTATGACTTAGGAATTTATGAGACTCATTCTAACACAGTTAGTTAGCATACTGCCAATATTAAATTACATGACGATTATGTATCTCAGGAAGCACACAAACAAGGTTTGGTTTCAGTAATAACTGCTGATTTGCACCATAAAGTTTCATAATCAAAGGTTCATGTGGTTATGCAAAACATGCACTAAAACTAAAAGTGAGGCAGATCCTTCTTCTGGGCATATTGGGTTGGATCCAGATTAAGTAAATTGAACTTCAGTCTCACTGAAATCAATGGGACAAGTTAGTCATGGCTTACATTAGATCCCATTGATTTTGAATGCAAAGTAAGAGCAACCAACTCAGTCTAGATTCAATCCATTACCATTCATTACCTTATTAAAAGCTCAAAGATCAACACCTTCCACCCACTCAGGTGGCTAACAATTAAACGGTTATGCCGAAGACCCTGGTACATCAGAAGGATCATCCCAGGTCTATTACCAAAGGGGCTCTAGAAGTACCCATGGGGTGGGGGTTCCTGATCCACCTCTGACACATGAGGCTATGGCCAAGTCAGAGGGGAAGTACGAGTCACACACAAACACCGTAGCCTTGAGAACATTAGTTCCAGAAGATTCAAACCACCCAACAATGGCGTGTGCCTGAGAGCCCAATGTTCACTACACAAGTAAAGGGCTCAAGAGAATAGGCTTTTAGAGGAGACTCAGGCACTTGCAGCTGGTATTGGCTGTGGCCTGGGCTATATCAGCCTTCATTTGGAGTCTGCCAGATGTGGGAACAATGAAAGTACCAAGGAAAGAACTGATTGTAAATCTCAGGGGAGATAGCTCTACAGCTGAGAAGGCCCTACTTCTCCAGCCTTCAAGTCTCATCTCCCTTCCTGGCATGACAAACTGGGCCTCTTTAGCTAATCTCAAATTTCCACCAAGTTCATAGGTACATAAGTTGTCTTTTAAGTGCCTTGGTCCCAAAACATTAACCCCTAAGTATATTGCAAGTGGAGCAGGATTACCTTCCAAAGCTCCAAACTTTTATTTGTTCAGATTCCTAGGTTTGGGGGATGGGCTCACATCATCTGTGATGAGAACTTAACCTTGGTTGCTGCCTCAGCTATCGACAAAAAATGCAATATGCTGTATGTTAAAATCACCTGTTGAAAGCTAAGCTAGAACTTTGCCCATTACGAAGTTATTATTAACTCATTCCACTTTTCACCGACAAAAAAACATTTTCGAAACAAAATTTAAAAAAAATTCCTTCCAGTAGCACCTTAGAGACCAACTAAATTTGTCATTGGTATGAGCTTTTGTGTGCATGCACACTTCTTCAGATATACTGAAACAGAAGTCACCAGACCCTTATATATAGTGAGAGGGTGAGGAGGGGTATTACTCAGAAGGGTGGTGGGAATGGGTGATTGGCTGATAGGTGTGGTAAACCTGTTGACGTCTGCAATTGGTCTTACAGGAAAAAGCAAGGGGTGAGATGGCTAAAGATAGCTTTATCATTTATAATGAGATAAGAATCCAATGTCTTTAGTCAAACCAGGTCTCTCCATGGTTTTAAGTTAGGTAATAAGTTGCAGTTCAGCAACTTCTCTTTCCAGTCTATTTCTGAAATTCTTTTGTAATAAGACAGCTACTTTGAGATCTTGTCCAGAATGTCCTGGGAGATGGAAGTGTTCTCCTACTGGTTTCTCTGTCTTGTGATTCCTGATGTCCTGATACCTGTAAAAAACATTTTGGCGCCAATGCTACTGTGGCTTCTTATTGTTCTTCCTGCTGTGCCTGTCTCTTCTGCTATTAGCATTATCAGTGGAGATAAGAAGCTGTTTCTTTCCTAGTTATAGCACAGTGACTGGTGCCCTTACCTTTGGCAGAGAGGACTTTGACTCATCTGAATGTTTATTTACATAGTCCATGATGCCTCTTATCTTATAAATGCAGTTCTTGTATACCTCTCCCCCTCATCATTTCAGTGCTTTCCTTTTTTAGAGTGGTGAAGTACTCTGTGACCTGGAATTCTGTGCCTAGTGCATGGACTGAGTCATGTATTCTCCTAGCAATGAACTGCTTCACATCCTAGGTGAACCTGACACAGAAAAGAGACCGAGCCCTAATAAGCCCACACTGTCCTTCCTTCTGCTTTGAGTAATGCTTTTAAACAATTGATTGCCCATAATCCACATGAAAACAAAATAAGCCTTATACTGGCACATGGCACAGTAAGCCAAAATATGACTGCACAAGCCTTTGAACTTCCAGAGAGAAGGTTGCAGTGAGGGATGAGGAGAAATGCAATTAAGTTTGATTTTAACGGCAAACCTACAGAAATCATGCTTTCTGACAGAATATGCAACATGAAAGGCAGACATACTTCAAAATGCATGCTTCTCTGACTTTTGAAATGCAGGTCTCTAGCCAAGTAATGTGGGCGGAAATGCACATATTACGGAAAGCTACATGTTAAAATGCTCTTATTGGTTTAAAAAACCCAGACAAAAATGCTTTAAATTGGGGAAAACTGCTTTGCAGGGGAGCTAGTTGTGAAGTAGCACCTGTACTCAATGGGATTGATTCCTCCACATGATGGCTATTGAGTGAAAGCATTGATCCTACAGGCCTCAGGCAGGAAGGAGAATCACAGCAGTGGGTCTACAATCTCCAGGGAAGCGTCTAGGGTAGCTTCCAGTCAGGTAGGTCTCAGCCGTTCCCTGCAATTTCCTGCCCTGTGTATCTCTTCTTTCTGCCTGGGGATGGTGCTCCACCCTCTGAAAGCCACGGTTTACTCTGGGCCATCCACCCCAGTTTGCACTGATCCATGACTGACCTCCAAATTTTACTGATTTGGGTCAGGACTCAGCTAAATCCAGTGCAGAGCCCTATATGTTACTATGTGAATGGACCACCTTAGTCCATAGTTACATCTTCTGTGGCATCCATCATTCTTATCGCTCATAACCTGCTCCTGATGGCCCAACCACAAGATTCTTACAGTCATTGTCTCGGCTTACTGCAGTGTGTGATGAGCTTTAATGCACACAATTTCTCATGCAATGTCCGACGTAATCTTTTTGCCTTCTCTCAGATATGCATGCTTCCCGTTAATTTGCATGTATGGTTAAGGCCACAGCTCTCATGTATCTGACACTCTGAATTAGGATAAAGATTGGAAACACTTACTGGAGTAGTACAACTTACTGAAGCAGAACAAGTCATGGTTTATTGCAAATATGATCTCAATTCAATCAGTAGATAACCCACATAAAAGAGAAGTGGAGAAATGGGTGTGTCTATTGGTAGAGCAACACATATTTTTGCACAAATCATAAAAGCCAAACATCCACAACAAACAATTCCAGCAAATTTAACAATACAAAGGGAGAATAAAGACTAAAAATGAGCTATGCATGGTGTTGCACTTCAATCCATACTTTATAAGCAGTTTTGTGACTTACCCCACAAAATGTAAACAATTCCTCTATGCTTATTATTATTTTCCCAGAGAAACTTTTTTAAGTGTATCATGTCACTCCCCATTTTCTAATTCCTCTGTTGCAGTATTTTATGTTGCTTTTCTGTTGTGTGAGAGCTCAAATAAATGCAGAAATTAACCATTAGGGAAATGTCAGAAAATGGAATAAAGAACCATGTGAATGCAGCCTAAAGCATCCATTGCGTTCTTCAATTAAGCAAGGGCACTACTGTACTGGCTTTATATAGAATTTATAATGTCTCAAGATGAGGTCACCAAACTTTTCCATTCTCCTGACTGGTGGCTTCAAAGACTGGCCAGTGGCCAAGGATCATGGCTAATATGCAAAACCCACCACCCTTGCGATTGTACTTTCTCATGCTGTAGTTTTACCAAAAGACCACAGTCCTTTCTCATTATATATTCCTGCACACCAAAAGTCAGCCCCAAAAGAGTCTATAATTAGCCAAATAGTTTCAGGTTAATATAGAAGCCCTGTATAAGGTCTGAGAGAGAACCTGCTGAAATGCCACTTTTTCTTGTGATTGCAAGATATCTTCCATGTATTGTTGTTGTTGTTGTTATTTATTAGATTTATATATCACCCCTTCATCATAGGATCTTGTCTTTCCCATACAGTGACAAGTTAACAAAGTAAGAAAGGCACCGTAAGAACCAGTTAATTTTAGTGGTTGTTGTCATAATCGTATTAACTTTCATAAGCAGGAGGCTAATTCAGAGGCACAAAATGCATTTTTGTTGTTGTAACATAGTCACAATGAGAGTTATGTAGAGAAAGCAGATGTGCTTAAAAGTTTAACAGAAGTGTGTGATACAAATATAACATATTGCAGAATTGGTGTTTTGTTAATACTCTTTTAAAATATGACTTTTAAAAAGACATTGTGCTAATTTGGATGTGTGTCAAACGACCAACCTGCTTATATTTCAAAATTCTTACATCCCCCCAGCAGGCAAGGATATCCATCTAAGAGTTCTTTTCATAAGCATAGGCTCTAAGTGTCAGCAAAAATAAGCAACTGGACTTTCCCCCCAGGTTTTCATCGCAGATCCGTCGATGTAGTTTATTCACCTTTTTTTCACAGCAGCTAGCACTGCAGAATGGATCGAATCATTTAACACACCTGCCACAGGAAAGCTGAGTCTGACTTTGTCTTGCTAATGGAGGGCAATCCTGTGCATGTAACCAAATCATTTCCCCACAGATGGATTAGCAATATGTCAGGCACTAGCTTCTTTTCACATAGATCTGGAATTAAAGGGATTCTTCTTCTTTAAAAAACCCCAAATAACCCACTATGCTTTCCTATTCTGTGTCAGCAACTTCTTTTGCTTGTGTAGTCATGATTAAAAGGAGAAAATAAAAACAGCACAATGAAACTGTAAATCTCAAAGAAACTGCAGATACTGCTGAGCCAACATAAACTTCATCGAAACATGAATCTGTGGGGATTCAGATATGTAAAACATTTCTCAGAAAAGAAACCAGCAAGACTTCTGGCCAGTTTGACACTGACAAGGTTTATGAAAAGCACTTAACAAAACAGTGCTTGAGAGATTGGTAGCCCTTCTGCATGTACGGTAACAGACATTTTAATGACTGATGTTTTATCACATTATTATTATTATTATTATTATTATTATTATTATTATTATTATTATTTCTGTTGGAGCCACCCAGAGTGGCTGGTGAAACCCACCAAGATGGGTGGGGTATAAATTAGTAGTAGTAGTAGTAGTAGTATTGTTGGTTGGAGCAATATCAATGATCAATATGAAAATAAAGATCTACAGTAAAAGTAATTTTCCCCCACTTTCTGCTTTGCCATTTAAAATAATGTGGATGATAGAAGCTTGGATGATGTGTTTTCACAATGTATAAGACCTCAGATAAGGTTTTTTACTCAGAGGACACCTTTCCTCAAGGCCTAATTCTCCCTCCCTAATTCACCCTCACATGTCTCACCCCCTCCTGCAAATTCTTTGCAGCTCCCAACTTTTCATTGTGTAATGGTTCTGACAGTCTTATTGAACTAGATCTTATTGCTGAATGTCCGTATTAAAAAAAAATATATAACAGCAACCCCTGCCAATGTAATTATACAGAGGGCAGCATTCTTTTGCATACAAAATCTTGCCATTTGGGCAGTTTTCTAAAGCAAGAAAATTTTGGTCTCCAAGCTTCCCTTAAAAGATTAATTTATGTACTTGGCACAATTCCCTCTGATTTCTAACATGGCTCTTTGTTTGAGTGCAGGAGCTCAAGAGTTTTGGAAAAGAAAAAAGATGCAGTAGCCACCACACTTTCTTTAGTGGAAGAAAGACCATGCCCTAGGGCAGGCATCCCCAAACTTCGGCCCTCCAGATGTTTTGGACTACAATTCCCATTTTCCTCGACCACTGGTCCTGTTAGCTAGGGATCATGGGAGTTGTAGGCCAAAACATCTGGAGGGCCGCAGTTTGGGGATGCCTGCCCTAGGGTTTGGATTATGAATTATAACATTATAAAATGTGAGCTTTCCCTTTAAAAGCTAATTTCTCTACAATCTGATGTTGATGGGAGTTTTGGTCCAGATACAGTAGTGTTAATACTGTGGATTAATAAACTGAGATTGAATCCCATTAAAATGGAGGTCTTGAGGGTGGGTGGTTCCTGTGTCCAAGAGATGGGTCAATTACTTGTTCTGGGGTCATAGCTGCCAAGTCTCCCGTATTCCCTGGGAAATCCCCGTTTTTCCAGCTGTTCCTAGCTGAAAAAATGGATTCCCCCCCCCGGTTTATTGTGGCGCGGTGGCCATTTTGGAACTGGGCGGAGCATGCTCAGAAGTGACTTTTGATGCTGCTCTGCCCAGTTCCAAAATGGCTGCAGTGCGATTTCTGGTGCGGTGGCCATTTTGGAACTGGGCAAAGCAGCATCAAAAGTCACTTCTGAGCATGCTCCGCCCAGTTCCAAAATGGCCGCCGCGTTACTTCCAGTCTGCTACTTCCGCCTGGTCCCTTATTTCTCCGACAGCAACTTGGCAGGTATGTCTGGGGTTATTCCTTAACCAATCTCTGTCACTAAAGGCCCAAGTGACCTCTGTGGCCAGGAGTGCTTTTTAGTAATTCTGACTGGTACTCCAGCTGCGACAGTTCCTGCACCACAGCAGTCTGACCACAGTGGAATAATAACAACAACAACAACAATAACAACAACAATAATATAATTTATTATTTGTACCCTGTCCATCTGGCTGGGTCTCCCCAGCCACTTTGAGTGGCTTCCAACAAAGATTAAAAAATACATTTAAATATGACACATTAATAACTTCCCTAAACAGGGCTGCCTTCAGATGTCTTCTAAAAGTCTGGCAGATGTTTTCTCTTTGACATCTGGTGGGAGGACGTTCCACAGGGTGGGCACCACTACCAAGAAGCCCCTCTATGTGGTTCCCTGTAGATTTGCTTCTCGCAGTGAGGGAACTGCCAGAAGGCCCTTGGCGCTGGACCTCAATGTCCGGGAAGAATGATGCGGGTGGAGACGCTCCTTCAGGTAGCCTATACTGGGCCGAGGCCATTTAAGGCTTTAAAAGTCAGCACCAACACTTTGAATTGTGCTCAGAAACGTAGTGGGAGCCAATGTAGGTCTTTCAGGACCGGTGTTATGTGGTCTCAGCAGCCGCTCCAAGTCACCAGTCTAGTTGCCGCATTCTGGATTAGTTGTAGTTTCTGGGTCACCTTCAAAGGTAGCCCCACGTAGAGCGCATTGCATTAGTCCAAGTGGGAGATAACTAGAGCATGCACCACTCTGGCAAGACAGTCTGCAGGCAGATAGGGTCTCAGCCTGCGTACCAGATGGAGCTGGTAGACTTCATGACTTTATTACCATAACAAGCTTTATGTGGGCCTGCCCTTGTATCTGGTCCAGAATGTCCACATGACATCATGGAGGGATCTCCCTATTTGATGTGTGTCATGGGGGGATTCTTATCCCTGATGAAGTAAAAAACCAACCTTGATGAAGTAATCAGCCAGCAGCCGGGCTCATTGATTCGGGGTGCAAATCAAATATGTTTATTCGGCTGTACGCCCATCATAAAACACAACACAACAAAACAAATCAAATAAAAACCACAGACTCATACAAACCACAGATAATATAACACAATTCACAGCTCACGAGGACAAATATTAACAATTCAAAGAACATATCTTGAAGGTTTAAGATTAAGATTAAAAATTTAGCCGCCTAACTAAAATCAATATCTGATGTCATTAAAAAAAAAAATTCTTATAACTATCAATAATCAGCTAACATTCCATTCCGTCTCTTGTACGAGAGGACGGCTGTTAGGAATTTAGCAACCTGTAGAGTGATATAAGGGTCCACATCTTGAAGAACCCAGGCTAGCTGAAGGTCAACTGGATTATCAGCCATAGGCTGGATTATGGAGTTTAATATACTAGCACGAGCCGAACTGTACATAGGGCAGATAAACATAACATGGTGTAAAGATTCAGTTGATTTCATTTCGCAAGCACACATTGAAGAGACTTGGCCCTTAGTAAATCTATGTCTCAGCACATTAGTTGGAAAAACATTGAACCTAGCTTTAAGGAAGGCATATCGATGAGACGCGGCCGTAAGCGTTGTTAAGTAGGATGGAGTACGGTAAATAGGGGTTATGCCGATATTTAACGGTGAGCAGACTCCCCCGCCAGCTAGACAATTTTGGTATAGCTCCGCATCATCCAACCTTTGGTTTATACACCTTTTTGCTGCATTTAAATCCAGTTTGAGCAATTCAGAGGGAGAGATCTCATAGGACAACAATTTGGCATGGATTTTTCCGGTCCACAAATTTGTGAAGTCATCCCGCCACATGCATTGAATAAGATAGTGGTTCGGGAGTTTATGCCATAGGGATATCCAGTAAATCAAAACTCGCCTCCATAAGACTAACTCAACTGAAGGGATCTTCATTTCTAAACGAATAGCAGCATTACTTACGCATGTTGGTAATTTTAAGAGTCGACGTAAGAATTGGCTTTGAAGCGACTCTAAAGGTGAGAGATTTGCAAAAGCAGCCCATAAAGGGGCAGCATAGGCCATTGTAGCCAACACTTTAATGCTATACACTTTCAAGGCCGCAGGGATGAATAGGGCCCCCTCAGAAAAGAAAAAACGGAGGAGGGAGTGCGATAGGGCTTTTGTCTTGTTTTGAAGGTATTCAACATGCGCTTTCCACCCTAAATTATACTGAAAATAAATTCCTAAATATTTAAATTTATGTACTTGTTCGATTTTCGTACCCTCCAGTTTCCATGAATAAAGTTTACGACTCCTTGAAAATATCAGTACTTTGGACTTGGTGTGGTTGATAGACAGATGATTAAGAGAGCAATAAGTTGCAAAAATCTTTAGTGCCCTCCTTAAACCCACTCTGGAGTAAGAGAGTAGCACCGCATCATCTGCATAGAGAAGTAATGGACAACGATAATCAGCTATTCGAGGGGCATGGATAAATTTTTGTGAGTCAGCTAATGGGTTCCTCATATCACTGATAAATAAGTTAAAAAGAAGTGGCGCTAAGATACAGCCCTGGCGTACTCCCTTATTTACTGGCACTGGGTTTGTTAGGTCGCCAGCAGGGGTTAATCTCACCCTGGCCACAGACCCGGCATGAAGTTGGGAGATAAGCCACAGAAGTCTTCTATCTATACCCCAACGGGCAAGTTTATCCCATAGTAATTTCCTTGGGATACTATCAAACGCAGCTTTCAAATCTATGAAAGCTGCGCAAAGTTGGCCCCGTCGAGGTGACGAGTATTTCCGGGCTAAGTGATGAAGAATAATTGCCTGATCTGTTGTGGAACGGTTTAATCTAAATCCAGCTTGCTCGTGCTTAATCAGGTCAGCCTCAACTGACCACTTCATCAACCTTGCGAGCAAAAAACGGGCATATATTTTCCCAATGGATGATAGCAGACTAATATTCCGGTAGTTCCCTGGGTCACCGGGGGGGCCTTTTTTATAGATAGGAATTATAATGGCCTCCTTCCATGTTTCTGGTATTGAGCCCGTGGCATTTATGGCGTCGAAGGTTTTAGCTAAAATCCCTGCCCACCATGCAGAGTGTAGCTTTATAGCCTCAACAGGGACCAAATCCGACCCGGGAGCCTTACCAGTTTTCAGCTCAGCTATCAATTCTAAGATTTCAGCAGGGTCGGTGTTGGGCCAGACAGGAAGGGGATTAGAGGAAGGTCTCCAGTGAGTGGTCGGAGCTTCTGCCACTGAGAAATATTTTCTCAGGAACTGCTCCCACGTAGGGGCCGGGATCACCGTTAGGGGATAATTCCTCGTTCTTCCCTTTATTAAAGACCAAAATTTCCGGGAGTTATGAGATTTTGAGGCAGTAATTATAGTCTGCCAACGATTTAGTTGCCATTCCCTTTTGGCCGATTTCTGGGCCTGTTTGTATGCTTTTTTAGCCAGGGGATAAGATGGAGGTAAGGCAGGAGCACCGGAGAGTTTATAGTCATTATATATTGTGTGTAGATGGAGTCTGGCTTGTTTGCAAGAGGAGTTGAACCAAGGGGCGCCAAATTTAAAATAATGGTTTTTAACTCCATAGGCTGGAGAAGTAAAAAAGCGAGTTAAAACTACTATCAGGCAAGAAAAAAACCTCATACACTTAATTGGATCATGCGGGGCTATTCCTACGTCTGGCTGGTCGCCAGGAAACTTTTCTCGGATAAAATCCCTATATCTATGGGCAAGGGCAGGGGACCATTTAATCCCCTTTATTTTAGTAGTCGACTCCTCAATCACCGGGATTGGGTGGGAACGGTCGAGCAACTGCCAGTCAACACATAACTTGGTTGACAGGGGAAGATGGTCACTAAATTGAGCATTGTCAATTTTAAAAGAGGTGACATTCAAAAATAGATCCTGGGAGACCAATACATAGTCAAGGACACTGTTTGATTTTAACCCTAGATGGGTAAATTCTCCTGGAATATCTGGAGGACATCTACCATTTAATATAATTAAATTTAGGCGTAAAGTCATCTGATAAAGCATCACTCCAGCCTTATTGACTTTTACATCCTTTGATATTCTAGTGGGGATATATACTGGATCGTATGTTTGAGTGCCGGGGTCGACCCACCATTTAGACTTTATAAGAGCCTCCCGATTTGAAGCTATCCGAGCGTTAAAATCGCCTCCAATAAGGGAAGGGACATTTGGAAACTTAAGATAGCAGGAAAGTAAAAAATCCTCTAGGGATTCCCATCTAGAAGTCAGATCAGCTGCTAACCCTCCCGGGGGGAAATATACATTTGTAACCAATAAGGAGAAGTTTTCACCAGAGATCAGTCCAGTAATAGCATAAGGCGGTAATGCATGCACTAGTGAAAGTTTAGCCCGAAGTTTAAGAGAGATACCAATTGTAAGGCCACCTTTAGGGCGGCCACCACTCACTGACGGGCTAGCAGGCAGACATATAGACTCAAAGCCATTTATCTCAATTTCCTCCTCCACCCAGGTTTCTTGTAATAATATGATAAGAAAGGAATTAATATATTTTTGGAATTCTGGATCTAATATTTTACTTTTCCATCCAGCAATGTTCCAACTTAATATTGTAGGCTGGGGATTCCTCTCTCTTCTGAGTAACTGTCATTCAGAAGGTTGGTTCAACTTTAATACTGGAAGAGGGGAGCCACTAAAAAAATCAGTTATTTTCCTCTGATGAAAAATCCCTCGCAAAAGCTGAATGGGAGGATTTGCAAAGTTATCTGACTGTTGAACTTGGCCACTCATACCTCTAGGAGTAGGACCTTGGGCAGGGGAGGTCCCCTTTTCCAGAGAGGTTTGGTGGGCCACCAAATGCGATCCAGCTATCTCGTCAGACGTTTGGTCTCTCTGTGGCCTGCTACTGGTCTTTTGGACTACTTGATTTATGTGGCCTGTTGGGTCTTCGATCAGTTCCGTCTCTGGTCTTGCTGTTGAATCCATAATACTCCGCAATGAGGGATGAGGCTGGGAGAGTGAGCTGTTTGGGAAAGTTAGCAAAGGCACCTCTTCTCTTGTTTGGTCAGTGCTATAAGAAGGTTCCAGGTCGGGCATCGATGAATGTGTAGAAGGGGATTTTACCTGTTGTGATATGTCATGAGTGCTTTCTTCAGGAATATTTTTCGAGGGTGAGTCTTGTAAATCTATTAAGAGCACGGCGGGTTGTTCTGCTTGGACGGAAGGGCCAGTAGTTACTACTTGGGGTTGTATCTTATCCTCCATTACCGACATACATTTAGCATTTGATATTTCGAGTTCCATATGATCTGATTCTTCTAGGATGTCATGTTCGCTATATGTGGGTGTTCTTGTGCTGAGCTTCCTAATAAGTTGGAGTTTAAGCGATTCCAGCCTATTAATAATTTCTTTTTGTTCCACCGCTGGTAAATCTGCAAAGGAGGCAATGAGTTCGATCTCTTCTGGAGGTGTCAGGCCACTTACCAGATGGTCATTGTTCTTTTTCAGAGGAGTGGAGGCCACATAACTCTTCTCCTGAGGTAGAACACCTACTCTGTCATCCACTAGTGGATCAGGATTAGCAGATTTTGAGACCTCTTTGGTTATTGCCTCCAACAATAGGGGTTTAGGCGTAGGGTCTATGAAGGCTCTCGTTGGTGTTATCCCACAGCGAGACAAAAATGCTTTCCTTCGTAATATGATAGAGGGAATTCTTGTAGATTGAAACGCAAGCAGGACTCTCTGGGATTTGTGGTGATGGGCAAGGGGGAGGACTGCACAAAGGTCAATTTGTGCTGCCTCAATATTTAAAAGCACCTTCAGGAGTTCCTTAGCACCGCCCAGAGTTCTCCATCTTGGGTCCCCATTTTGTATAGTTAGGCTCACTTGCCTTGGTTTTAGAATCAAGGATTGATGACCTAATTGAAGGTTAAGGTTGTATTTAGATTTGTCAGTACATTTGTTATTTAAGGACAAACTCCTCGTCGCCTTTCTCTCTTCAAGGGACTTAACGCCGGCTGACGATAGTGTAGTAGTAACTAGCTTTTGTTGAAGACTGTGCAGCTGGGAGGAAAGATCATCTATTCTTTTGAATATACAGTGCAAGGTTTTAATTATTAAATGTAACTGTTCAAATGTCATATGATTGGCTGCGTCAACGACCAATTCCTCCTTCTGAAGAGAGACTACACTTTTGCTGTTGGCCACATCGCTTGTTATTTGTGGCATAAATTGCTCTTCGTCTTTAAGTACTGGCGTGTGATCAATCAGGGGGTTGAAGCGGTTCTGAGTTTCTACCGTGTAGGAACATTCCAGTAGATTACTCCCTTCTTTAAAGTGACATGATTCAACCCTTGTTTGCTTTGATCTTGGAAAGGAAGAGGGAACTGTCTCCTCGGAATCTCTAAGACGTTTCCCATATCCCATAATTCAGATTATCAAGAAGAGGGGGGATAAACTCAGGTAATAAATATTTCCTTCGAGGCTACCAGCACTTGCATTGAGGATATGTTTCACTGCCTGTTCGTATGAAAGTCGGCGTCTTCACCTTCACCCCCACAGCCCGGCAATTTAGTTCTTTGGGGGGACTAAGCGTACCTTATCCAAGCCAGAACCAAGTCTCCACAGCAATGTATTAATCCAAGTTTTTAGCCAGTAGAGAAAACAGCAAGTCATTCACAGCAACAGGCTTCATCAGGCATCCGTTGTTGCAGTAGGACAGATTGAGCAGTAAAACAATAAAACAATAAACTAAAACAATAAACTAAAACCAAGGAGAAGCGATGAGGTAGTAAAACAGCCAGTAAAACGTTAAAACTGTGAGTTTAAAATAACGAAGTGGCTAAAAACTACTTAAAAGCTTAATTGAAAGCAGGAGAGTCTGACCAGGCTGCTGTCTCCGTCGCCATCTTGAAAGGAAGCATGCCCAACACCTCTGCCCAAGCCTACTTACCTCTGTAATCAATAAAGGTGTGGCCATTTCAATCCCAATATGTTGTCGTTTTTTATGCTTCCCACACCCCAGCCCCAGTGGCCTCAAGCTCACTCTGATTGAACTAAATGGAAAGGAAATTGTTGTAAAGCTCCCGGAATGAAGAAGAAGGAAAAAAGATTTATCTGCCCATGTGAACTTCACATGTAGAAATGTGATGGGATAGACTAATGGGTGAACTCATACAAAAACAGCATAACCAGAAAAAAATATTGATGGTTTCACTTATCCCTACCTTTATCCAGGAATGGAGGATCATTTAAAAAACCTCGCATTAGGTGACAGTATCTCTTCAGCAAACCCTGGGCAACTGGGTGTGTGGTTTGAAGATAAGTGGTTTGAATGTGAATGAACCTTTCCAAACTGACTGCCACTGTTTCCAGCAGTTTATAACTTTGATTTCATATCTTCTTGGTGCAAAGGTAAGTTGACACAAGGCTTCCAATACCTCTAGCCTAGTAGCAATATCGAATGTCACATTAATTTCACTGGTGACAGATAAATGGTAGAATGATAATAATTTAAAGTTGACAATTAACATTTATAACCTTGGATGTTTTGTTTTCATATGTTATGTTGAAAAATATTATCTTTCTAAACAGGAGTTACATTTCCATACTATGTATATGTTCTTGAGGACATATCATTACACTGCATGACAGAGAAACCTGAGCTGAAATGACTGAGTGTAAATGAAGATTAAAGTTGCAATTAGTTCCTAATCACCATCGGTATATAAATATCTGCTCAAGCAGGTCATTGTTCTTGTTATTCTTACATGCATTGGGTGGCAATCCTTAATTCGTCACCATTTTCCATCCTGAAATGAACCTGATAAAAAGATCAAAGAAAAACTGCATTCCTCTTACCAGCTATGAAATTTTGTTTGCTACTCTGTTTACAGTATCATTATGCATTTGCGTTGGATTATTAACACTTTTGTGGTTCGAAAGTAAACCAGCCGAACAAGGTAAGGAGGTAGGATTCAACCTTGAGCTCTTAAGTAAATATCTGAAGTCAACTGCTCATGTTACTTTAATTATTTGTCATGTTTGATGCTAGGCAGATGTACTGCTGCTTTGAAAAAGAATCATTATACAGAAAAAGTAGTGAACCCTTAGACCATAATTTAAATACTAAAGCATATGTTCACTGAGTTAATGACAGAATAGAACAGGGTGACTTTAAAGTTGATATGAAAGTTGCTTTTGTACTTACCCTTTTGTGTGAATTCCTTTAATTTACAAGTTTGAGAATTGATTGTATGAGCTATAGGGCACTTGCTTAAATCAATGGAATGTTACAGTGCATTGAACGAAAAGACAGATGAAGGAAAAATAAGTTCTTTTGTTGAAGCATATTTAACACCACATTCTGCAAAGTGCTAAGTGTTTCTGAAGGCAGCCCTGTTTAGGGAAGCTTTTAATCTTTAAGAAATTAGTGTATTCTAATATTTCTGTTGAAAGCCGCCCAGAGTGGCTGGGGTATAAATAATAAATTATTATTATTATTATTATTATTATTATTATTATTATTAGGCAGTGCCCCTGTGGTACAGTTTACTAATAAGTAATTCAACTCTTGGTTGGGACACATTGTTTTGAATCCCTGTGAAGGGATGAGCTCCTGTTGCTCTGTCCCAGCTCCTGCCAACCTAGCAGTTTGAAAGCACGTCAAAGTGCAAGTAGATAAATAGGTAGGGAAGGTAAACGGCATTTGCGTGTGCTGCTCTGGTGTCAGTGTTTCGTTGCACCAAAAGCAGTCTAGTCATTCTGGCCACATGACCCGGAAGCTGTCTGTGGACAAACGTCGGCTCCCTTGGCCTGTAAAGTGAGATGATTGCCGCAACCCCAGAGTCATCTGCGACTGGACTTAACTGTCAGGGGTCCTTTACCTTTTAATTAAACACTTTGAGTCCCAGTCCCATGTTACGTTTGGAGAACATGTTAAATTTGCCACACCAAAAATTTCACCAGAAATTATATTATATTTTCATGGGTGATTGATCTGTGTCATCATCATCACCATCATTTACTTGTATGCCACCTTTCCATAATAAACCCATGCTTAGGGCAACTCACAACATCAAAAAGATAGCATAGTTCACTAATGGTGTCGTGCCCAACCTCATGGTGTCAGTCTCTTTGCATCTGCTAGTGACAACCAGGAACATGAAGCAGAGGCATTGCTCCATGAAAAGATTTAAAGGGACAACACGAGGAACATTGGATTTATTTAAGAGATTGCTTTTCAATCCTTGCTGTTTTTCAGAACTGGAAAAAAATAAAATTCTTAGGCTGGATTAGATAATTTAAATATTTAAGGTGCTATTTTTAGATCTCAAATGACTGAAATGAACTTTATTTTATAAGATTACCAAACTGAAAGATCAAAATGACTGTAGGAAGGTATTCTCTACATTCACCAAAGCTATACATGAGTTCTGACAGAAAAGGTCAGACATATCTGTGTCAAATCAAAGCAGCCTCTTTCAAAGTGGTACATCAGAGAATTGTATCTATTTCATGCCCAGAGGAAATAGCATTAATCCTTAGTTCTTATAATACCCTGAAAGTATTCAATTTCCTCAGCATGATTTCCTATATGGGATGAAATTGGCTGCCTAGCCATTGTGCCTTCCTTAGACAGAAGTGACACAACTTCCATAGCTGATGCCAACTATCGTGTGTGGGGGTGTGTGGTGTGTGTGTGGGGGGGGGGTGTTTTGCTACAGGAAATTTCCATCATTCCTATGCAGTAGAAGTGTAACTATATCAAAGAGAGCATTATGTCCAGGCTGCAGTTGCAGAGATGTATTTAAGGGAGTTTGACTGCACTGGTAGCTGAACCTCAGCGGCGCCACAGGGGACACTGCAACTATTATTTCGAACAGAATGTGAGAGGTGAAGGGTGCAGAATTTTGGCATTGCACAAAATGCTGCTGAAATTTGAGATCCCAAGGTCTGCCACTGCAAGGTTGGGTATTTACACCAAACCCATTGTCAGAGATATACTTCAAAATTGTGAGGAGACTTATAAGCATAACATAAGGATTGTCACTCATTCCTCCTTGATGTTGTGGTTCCATTTTGGAATCCACAGAAAGTGCAAAGGACAGCTCTAAATAAAATGAGAGAAATGTAAACTTGCTGGCATATCTCTCCTTTAATTATATCAGATGCGAGCAGAACTACAGCCCAGGGCAAATTCACCATACTGTCAGGAGCGTCTTTCAGTCCGGCTTTGCAAGATAAATCATCAACAGCCTTTAAAGCTCTTGCCTTTGATGTTCAGCAAATGGTAAGTATCAGCCAATACATTCTTTACCAAATTACAAGCTAATAGCTTTCACAGGTTCCTCAATATCAGGGGTCAGCAAACTTTTTCAGCAGGGGGCCGGTCAACTGTCCCTCAGACCTTGTGGGGGGCCAGACTATATTTTGGGGGGAAAATATGAACAAATTCCTATGCCCCACAAATAACCAAGAGATGCATTTTAAATAAAAGGACACATTCTACTCATGTAAAAACATGCTGATTCCCGGACCATCCACGGGCCGGATTTAGAAGGTGATTGGGCTGCATCTAGCCCCCGGGCCGTAGTTTGGGAACCCCTGCTCTATATTTTCTTTCAGTATTAAATCTATCCAAGTTCTTTGTCATTTACACGCAGATATCAATAGTGCGAGATGTCCAGTTGTGGCAGCCATTTGTGGAAATGAAATTTACCCTTCACCCTCTCCCCCGTGCAGCCCACCTCTAATCTGCTTCAGAGGGTTTGGGACCCTCCAGAGTAGATTCATGGTTGAGCCTTGCAGGAAGGGGAGAAAAAGAACTTAATTGGAATCGACTGATTGTGATGTATATTATCTAATGATGTACATGAACATGGTATTAGGTGGCTGTTTTCTATCATTAAAGTAGCCACCATGGGCTTGTAGGGAGGGAGCTGATGCTATGGTCTGGACAAAAGCACTCCTATACCCTGAAAGATGCTATTTAGCACAGAAGGAAAACTACCATTGGGACTAATATCTGAATGCCTTCCAATGCCAAATAGTGGTGATGTTTAGCAGTGTGTCCTAGTTTAAAGCAGGGATAGGAAATCTCATGCCCAGGGGCCAAATGCAGCCCTCTGGGTCTCCCTATCTATCCCACAGGATTCTCCCTGGCGCTGCATCTTCCTTGAGTGTTTTTACACTTTTTCTTCATTTAATCCAGATTTAACATTTCTGTGGAAAATTTGATTTAAATAAAAACCCATTTATGGTAACTGATAGATCCACTTACAGTATTAAGTCGGTGTCTAGAAGCCTCCATGCTTACACATGTGCAATTGTTGACCACCAGGAGCTCGGAAAAAATTGAAGCTTGATGCCTAGTCAAGAACAATACTCTTACCTGGTCCTATATAGCCTTGTTGTACTTGTGGATCCTATTCTCAATATTTCTCTCCCTCTCTCTCCACCCACAGAACCTTCCAGAGCTTTTTTTAAAAAATAACAGAGCTATTTTAGGTGAATACCTCGCTTAAAAAGGACGTGGGTGGCACTGTGAGTTAAACCACAGAGCCAAGGGCTTGCCAATCAGAAGGCTGGCGGTTTGAATCCCTGCGACGGGGTGAGCTCCTGTTGCTTGGTCCCAGCTCCTGCCAACCTAGCAGTTCGAAAGTATGTCAAAGTGCAAGTAGATAAACAGGTACCACTCCAGTGGGAAGGTAAATGGCATTTCTGTGCACTGCTCTGGTTCGCCAGAAGTGGCTTTGTCATGCTGGCCACATGACCTGGAAGCTGTACGCTGGCTCCCTCAGCCAGTAAAGCGAGATGAGTGCGCAACCCCAGAGTCGTCCTCGACTGGACCTAATGGTCAGGGGTCCCTTTACCTTTACCTCACTTGAAAGTTCATAAATTTGCATGTAGGCACCGAATGAAATATTTTGTCATAATTGCCTGTCATCTGTCCCCCTCTAGATAGCTGAAACATTTTATGTCATCCTTTTCTATCTAGGTGGATGATATATTTCAGTCAAGTGAACTTCAAAATGACTACAAGGACTGTAAAATACTGCAATTCAGGTAAGGTGTATTCCCCCCCAAAAAAAAAATAGAGAAAAGGGGGGATTACAAGTTTTATGTACATTAAATAATGCTAAAATCATACAGATTGAAATATATGCAAATGTGTGCAGTAAAGGAGGTAAATTATTTTGATGATAATACAGCATATTATATTCCTCTTCATGCTTCTCTTTAGCCCACTAAAGACGATGTAGTATTAAACATTTGAGATGGGGTAGCATCCTAGCTTCACCCTGCCTCATGTTTGTAACATTCAACTTGTGGGAGTTCTTGTGTGAAGCAAGCAGTATCCTGTATCCATGGAGCCCTACCCACACACCCCAATGTGGTTTACAATCCTGAGTTTTCACATGATTCCATAAGGCACATGGAACCTCACAGATACAGGATGCTGCCCATATCATACAAATACCTTCCACAAGGTGAGGGTAACAGGAATGATGATGTGGGGAGGAGCATGCTACCTCTACCAACACCTTCCAAATTTAGCAATGGATCCTAACACCTGAATTTGTTTATTTAGTTTCATTCACGACCTGTATAATAAGCTGCGGAATAACACTTCCAGGAAGGCCTAGGGAACTGTGCTGCCATAGAACGTCTGTTGCTTATTTTTTCTGAGAGTTTCTTTGATTTTTCCGAGATTTTTGTTACTCCGTGTTTCCTCATAGCATATCTGACTGCCATTCTAATCAGTTCTCCAGCAGATCTGTCAAGAAATGAGACACATTTTCCCTTTGCTAAATACAGCAGCTGTCTGATGCCTTTGACAATGTTAATGAAGCACAGAATCACCATTCCCAAGTTTAATAACATTTGCTGTCAAGTTATATTCAAATTAAGTAAAACCAGAACCTTTTGGCTTGCAATCTGAGAAATGAAATGAAACCGAATACAACATAAATGTTTTTAGTAACCAAAGCAGTATCAATTAAGATCTTTTGAACATCTACCCCCACCGTAATTCAGCTTATCGATTACATTTGATAAAGTGCCAACTTGTATACTCAAGCACCTCCCATACACAGGCAATGGTTGCTCAACTCAACACTGAAAAATGATCCCTAATCAGCACTTCCTGAATGCTGATGAATCACTCTCCACTTGACCTATAAGCCTTGGCTTTCTCTGAGGTGTAGGGTTCACTTTACCCACCCGTTTTCTTTTTTTCTGCCCCTCTACCAAGGTTACCAGGACATGCTGGATGAAATGCAAAAACATTAGCTTGAATCCTATGAAGCACCAAGTAGCCTTCCCAATAGCATAAGGGTGCAACCCTTCCTCCTGTCCACACATCTCTAAATCTGTTCTGGGATTTCCTCCAACCCTCTAGAGTAGCTTTGGAGAAGGTGCAGGGTACAGGATGGAGGAGGAGAGCAGGGAGAGTCCTGTTGTGCAGGCAAAAATCCTTGCACTCACAAGAAAGCTACTATGCATTGGATACAAGCCATAAAATATTGTGCCTTAGAATCACAGTAAATCAGGCATTCCCAAACTGCGGCCCTCCAGATGTTTTGGCCCACAACTCCCTTGATCCCTAGCTAACAGGACCAGTGGTAAGGGATGATGGTAATTGTAGTCCAAAACATCTGGAGGGCTGAAGTTTGGGGATGCCTGCAGTAAATATACGGTACAAGCAGCAAGCACATCAATACCACAGAGAAGGTGGAATCAGTTAAAACAGTGGTTCTCAAAGTGTGTGGCGGAGAGGATGGCAAGTGTGGTGGGAAGATTCATGAAGAGTCAGTATTATACTTTGAGAATGATTCATGTTCTTACCTAGCTGTATTGTTTTACACTCTCTAGATGTGCCACGATCATATTACAAAGCATCTGTGTTCTATGTTATAAATCAAGCACCGTTGGGAGTTGTTTCTTATCAATAAAAAATGTCATGTGGCACGAGAAAAAAAATTATTCTGAAAGTGTGGCCCAGAGAAAAAAGTAAGAGAACCATCACTTCACCCCACTGCTCCAAAAGCCTGAGCAAAAACAGTGTATCTTCACCTGCTTATGAAAGCAAGTACAAGATGCAACTGGAGAAATCCATTTCACAACTTAGAGGCTACTACCAAGAAGCCCCACCTATGTGCTTCATTTGGTGATGGTTCTGTGAAGAGGTCCTCCACAACCCCACAACCTTACAACAGGGCAGGGGAATATAGGAGGAGGCACAACTTCAGAAATCCAGCGCTTAAACTTACCAGCATAGCCCTATCTTTTCTTAGACAACAAGAGCATGCATTGTTTGCATGCCGACCAATTTCAATTGTTACTTTGATTCAAAGAGTGTATCCTTGTGCAGCTTTCCTAAGAAAAGTGTTTTCCCTATCCTTCAGGACAATCCAATTTCTCATTTCATCCCTGGAACTCAGATGAGTCACAAAGATAGCATCAAAAGCTTTTGTTTACTCAGCGTGGCCTAGAGGTTATTAGAATCATTTAAGAAATTAAAGGGAAGAATCTTTCACTACATTGCCGCAGCCTCTGCTTTGCTCCATGATAGGATTAATCACCTCTTACCCCAAAGCACAGCTGTATCAGTGACAATCTGCTGGCAGGAATTCTTTGAAATAAGAAAGGTCACTGCTGATTTTTAACCACGAGAAAACTTTCTTCACTTCAGTAAGCATTATTATAGAGTCACACATCATCGCCAGTCCAGATATTGCTACAAGTAGAGACATCTATATTGAGAGTAAAGAAAATGAAGGAAACCAAGCAGAAACTTCCACTGGGTAAACTAATGTTGTCAAAAATCCCAATACTCAGATTAAACGGCAAAGGATGGAGCATTTTAGGTCATGTTCACTCTCTCCGCTTATAAAGGGTATATTCTAAAATATGCCACTAGTTTCTTTTTAATTTGTTTAGCCTGATTGAATGCACACCTACTTATTCACCACATTCATTTACAGGCCTCTTTTCATCCTTTCCCCCCTTTTGCTATCAGAGTCAACACTCGTGTATTTTGCAGTCACTTACAAAACTATATTTTTCAAGATATCCTCTCCCTTATTTCAGATCTTGAGTTTTCATTATAGCACTATATAAGCAAGGATTATATGTAGTTTTGGTGTGGTGACATTTTATGGGGGGGACGACGACTTTTTTTTTACTATCTCCTGATCTGGAGTTTGAAATTTGCACCACTTCTGGCCCAGTGCCTAAACTTCCATGATCCCACTGATCATCAAAGCAGTGAGAAGAACAGTAGATAGACAATAAAATTATCAATGAAATAAACAATTTTAATATATTAAAAAACAAATGTTTGTATTACAATTAATTTACCTAAACAAAAAGGTTTTTAGCAGACTTTAATTTTGTTAATTTTTGTTGTTCTTTGGCAGAAATGGCAGCATTATTGTACTATTCAACCTTTTCTTTGTACAATGGGTGCCTGGTGTAACAATAAAGAATGAACTTGCATTGGGCATTGAAAGAAATAAAAGTGATCTTCTGCAGACTCTCAACATTGATGTGAACAGCATAGAAATAACAGGTAATCATTACTGTATTTCCTTTTGAAACATTGCCTTGTGCTATTCTTTTAACTCCTATCCATTCAACAATGGCATCTTCTCCAAAGTACCCCTGCTCCTGCCAACCAGTCTTTCTGTGTCGATCAGAGTCAGCAACACTCCTCATCCTAAGGTATTTACCTACAACAGCCACAACAAGGCTGACTTAAAACAAAGCAATGACTGAATTTGTGAGATGCAGTAAGATGAGTCAGAAGTGAAATTCAGGCACTGTGTACATTGAAGATGTGAGAGAGGATGGGAAAGTTTCCAAAAGGGGGTGAATATCTACAGTATAATATAATAGGGAAATTTGGTGTCCCAATTCATTTGCTTTCCCACCCCAAAGTAACCCCCAAATCCATCCCCATAGTGACAGGACTAGAAAACTGTTCAATATTTAATAGCTTGCATCAAATAATGTAAAAAAAAAAGTACAGGATATTACATATACAATATCAATTGTGGACGCCACTTATAGAGCCCCCAACTTCGAAGGGTGAAGCGAATAGCAATGGTGTGATGGAACAAACTTGACAAGACAACAGTCTGGGATTAAAAATTGGCCACAACTTTATTGATTACAGGTGTAGGTTAGGTTTTGACTCGGGCATTGGGGGTATATCTATTATCAGCCACCTGATGGGAGGGATGAAGCTTAAGCACAGTTGTGCCTGGGATTTGGACCATGACAAGATGCAGGTCCACTGATGGGGCCCATCCTTGGCCACCGCTGGAAGTTCTATGGCCCTTGCCCCATACTTGGCTTCTGGGCAGAGACTTGCACTTAGCCCCCTCTAATGGGGTACCCTAAAATTACACCTTCTTTGGGTTGGGGTGACTGTGCTGAGTGAAATGCGTGCAGCAGGTCTTTAAGTCTTGGCAGGCTATCCCACCACCCAAAACAGTTGGCCAGGGGAGGACCCAACGGCTAGTCACACCAAAAGGGATTTCGCATCCCAGGCATGGGGAGTCTATGACAGGCCACAAGTGCTGCCCACCCCTCAGCAGCCATTCCTTCTAAGTTTCTCACTTAGTAAAACTAGAGTTTGAAAATAGCTTGCACTTGAGAGGTTATTTTCTGTGTAAATATTTCATACCTCATGTGTTTTAGATTCAGAAATTGAAGTCCAAACTGGAATTCATTGTTATGGAAACCACTAATTGAAAATGCAGCTGTTCATTGCACAGTCATCTAATTAGCATCAGCCTTACTGGCTAGAACTTGTGTTTAATTGGTAGTGGTGAATCGGGGTAAAATCAGGGCAAATTCTCACATTCCCAAGTTGGACCGTGCAATTTAACAAGGCATGTTAAATTGGAGCAGGGAGTCTCCAACCCAAGTCTTTCTCCTTGTTCTTTTCCAAAAAAAATTTTTTAAAAAATGGCACAGCTTATTCTTTTCCTTTTCCTTTTGTGTTCTGAAATAATATTCAGTTTTGTTTTGGCTTTGCAGATTCAGGAATGTTTAGCACAAACAGTCCATTGACAACATCAGGTTAGTAAATACAAATCATATAGCATTTTCTCAGAAATGAAACCAAGCTGATTGGACAAACAACCAGAGCTTGAGAGGGGATAAGATGTAAAAAAAAAAAAGGGAATTGGGTAGAGAGGTGGTGGATCTCTCATTTTGAAATCATAGCGAATTGTTTTTCAAGACACCTCTAGTAACAGTACTTTAGGGTTGGGGTGTTGAAATAAAGAAACAAAGTCCTTCATGAGAGTGGTCATTCTCTTCCAGTCTTAGCTGAGAGACCACTGTGTAAGTGGCTGAATTAGACTATTGGAGTGATTTTCTTATTTCCTACTTGTTATTTTTTCCTAATGGATGGTTTGAAATTTGCATGCTCTCTCTCTCTCATATACTATATTTGCATTAGTCCATCATCACTCTCTTTTCATTGGCTGTTTCCTAGGGATCTAAAGCAGGCATCCCCAAACTTCATCCCTCCAGATGTTTTGGACTACAATTCCCATCTTCCCCGACCACTGGTCCTGTTAGCTAGGGATCATGGGAGTTGTAGGCCAAAACATCTGGAGGGCCGCAGTTTGGGGATGCCTGATCTAAAGGAGGGACATAGAAAGGAGGAAGAGGCAGGAAGGAAAAGGCACAATCATGTCTGTAATAAATGACTTTGGGTGGTTATGGGAAGGTATTGTGGAGGCAAGGCAGGAGAGAGGAGAGAAGAGTTTATTTCTGTGTGAAAGTTTCTCCACTGTGGGGGGGGGGGGAATAGTAGTTTTAAACAATGAAAGAAGTAAAGCAAAGGTGAAGAGACACTGAGGGAAATGGAGATTTTAAACAATGACTGAGGTTTGAATAAAGCAGGGATAGAGAGACACTGAGGAGTTAGTTTATAAAACAACAACATCCCGTTTTAACAATAATAAATAGCAGAGATGGGTACAACACAGAAGCTAACACCAAAAAGCAAGCCAATGAAAACATAAACATAATTTCAATTAATTTAGTTAATATGGTATAAAGGTTATATCAGCCTAATTAAAAGGAAAATCTGTGGAAAATAATTGATGATCTCCAATGGCTAAACAATATACTCCCACACTTTCAATATCATTCTGATATGTATTATTATTATTATTATTATTATTATTATTATTATTATTATTCTCCAGCCAATCTGGGCAACTCCCAACAAATTCTTAAATACATAACGAAGTATAAAACATTAAAAACTTCCCTATACAGGACTGCATTCAGATGCCTTCTAAAAGTTAAATAGTTGTTTATATCCTTGACATCTGATGGGAGGGCATTCCACAGGGTGAATTCCACTACTGAGAAGGCCCTCTGCCTGGTTCGACATCAGGTTGGTAAATACAAAGCATATAATCTAATATTGAAAGAAATCTAGACAAAGTCATTGATGAAGTGGAACAACCAAAGTAATATACTGCTCACATCATTATCTACATTTTTGCATAAGGCTACAATACTATGCTCATTTACTTGGGAGTAAGTCTCATTGAACTCAGGGGGGGTTACTCAGGCCCGGCTCTAGGTGCACTCCCGGTGGTGCAAGGTGGGCAGGGGGGGTGCTGCGCAACGAAGCCACGCGGAAGCCGTGCTGCACGCTGCGAGGGCGGGGGCACCAGAGCGATCTCCGCGCCTCAGCGCAAGGGCGCCCGACCTGCTCGAGACGGCCCTGGGGTTACTGCTGAGTAGACATGCATAGGATTGCACTATCAAGCTTCTAATAGGAATGGAAGGAACATTTGCTTTATAAATAATTTTCTGTTCCCCCTCCCAATTGTCTTTGTTTTTTGCTTTGAAGACTTCAGAACATTTGGTACGAGTCCTTTGACAACATCAGGTTAGTAGTTAAAAAATGGCAAGATATAGTGTTTTTTTGTATCAAAGATTCCAGGTATTTTTTGTAATCAAGTAAATCATATGCTTTTCTACCCACAAGATCCACACTGAGCCTGTGCAGATACGGCTTTAAAAGGTTGTGTTCAAATTATGAGCAGCACTTTCTGCTACATTACGCTAATATACATCTATTTCAGTAACCTGTGTCTGTACTAATTAGTGGATATTAGGAACAAGTAAGGAACATTTGTGCTTAAAAAGGTTGATGATTGGATATACTTTTGTTACAGTATTCTGTCTTGGAAAGAGAATCCGTAATGGAAGAAAGCACATTTTCTTTCTCCAGTAGGTGGCAATGTGGTTTAGTTTTCTGAAGTTTCATTCAAAAAGGACTTAAACTTGTCCTTTATAAGCACAGTTTCTAACGTCAATAAAAAATCAAGCTCTTTGAGTTTTTGCAACTACTGATTTTTTTCACAGGATTTATTATGCCTTTACTTGAAGTATCTCAGAACTTATAATCAGTCTCTGTCACTGGTAATATTGGGCTCACAGAATAGTATGAAGGCACAAAGTTCCCTTAAGAGGATGGAGGGCTTGTAACTCAGGGGTAAAACTGATGCAGTCCTAGGTTCAATCCTTCACAGCTAAACATTTTAACCTCCTGATTGCTGCAGAACCAAACTGCTGTTAAAGGGCCAGTTAGCAATCTTATTGGAAAGACTAGAGTAGCACATCTGGGAGAAGAATGCATGACTGCCTTTTGCTCCAGGTTTGTACACTGAAGAGTTTGCACTGAAAGTATAGAGAACACTGTGTCAATACTGTATTTTGGGTTGGGCATCCCAGACCACCCTTGCTATATTTAGTTACTTATTTTTAAAGCTTGATGTGTAACTTAATATTTCAAAAATCTCTAAATGGTGCACAATCTAAACAACAAACTGTATATGATTAAAGAAACTTTCTGAATAATGCCATCTTCCTTTTAAAAAAACTTATTTTAGTGAAATGCTTACCTCTTGATGAGCTTTGTGCTGATGGTGTAAGCTGCATAAGAAGAGAATCATTTTGTGATGGAATACCAAACTGCCCAGATGGTTCTGATGAAAATGAAAAAACATGTGGTAAGAATTTGAGTTCCTTCAATTAACCTCTGACCCTTTCCAGAATCTCTCAACATCATGCAGTGTTATGTGGAAGGTAATACAATATGTGGAAGGTCATACCATATTAGTTCTTTAACCCATCAGGGGAAAGAAATTCTTGCAACTTGAGTTACCAGTTTTTTTAAAAAATAAAAGAATAATGATAAAGAAATTATAGGTAAAATACTACAGAAAAGCAATATTCCGACTACAAAATTTTTTATGCAATTAACCATGAATAGCTGTTTTATGCTATCTAAAAGGCTCAGATGCGGTGTTGCTTTGAAACAAAGATCCAGCTTTCACTGCCCTAAATTCATATTGTATTCATATTCTCAGTCTGGTCTGCTTCCTATCAGACAGAGGCAACAATAGAAAGAAATAGAAGTGAAAAGCCAAGCTGTGTATGTAAGATGAGATGGTCTCCCATGAAAGGCATCCTGGAGACTATATGATAGTGTGTGGATCCACAAGAGGAGAAGGAGGTCTCCAGTTGATGCCTCCATTTTACAAGCATGGAGGCCTCTGCTGCGCTTGCCACCCCACCATTGGTATTCTAGTTGTAATATTGGCACAGATGAGGTGTTTTGGGTGGCAGATTGGGGATGGTTTTGAATCTGGCAGCTCCCAACCCTTCCTGTTCCCTTGATGGCCTCTCCAGAATGAAAGGGAAGTTTGGATCTGGCATACTTCTTGTCTCAAAACCCTAACACACCAAATTGAAAGGTGTAGCCCAATTCAGTCACTGCTGTGTGTGTTTTTCTGCTTTTGTGTTGATTTTCAGGGAAACATTAAGAAATATAGTCATGCCTCATGTTACGTCCGCTGCGGGTTAAGTCTTTTCAGGTTACGGATGCGCCAAACCTGGATGTCCCGGAATGGGTTACTTCCGGGTTCGGTGCTTGGGCATGCACAGAAACGCTAAATTGCGCTTTGCACATGCATAGAAGCGAATGGGCCTCCAGAACGGATCCTGTTCGCTACCAGAGGTACCACTGTAATTCCTTTTGTGTAGTCTGTTCTACCTTATAAGTCTACCACCTCTTTCCAAGCCCATTCTTAAGGGAAAGGCTCATAGATCAATGGTAGAGCATCTGCCTTGCATATAAAGGTAAAGGTAAAGGGGCCCCTGACCATCAGGTCCAGTCGTGTCCGACTCTGGGGTTGTGGCGCTCATCTCGCTCTATAGGCCGAGGGAGCCGGCGTTTGTCCGCAGACAGCTTCCGGGTCATGTGGCCAGCATGACAAAGCTGCTTCTGGCGAACCAGAGCAGCACACGGAAACGCCGTTTACCTTCCCGCTGGAGCGGTCCCTATTTATCTACTTGCACTTCGATGTGCTTTCGAACTGCTAGGTGGGCAGGATAAAAGGTCTCAAATTCAATCCCTGGCATCTCCAGGGAAGGCTGGGAAAACATTTTGCCTGAAATCCTGGAGAGCCACTGTCAAGTCAGTGTAGACAGTTCTGAACTAGAAGGTCCTACTCAGTATTAGCCAGCTTCCTATGCTCCTACCTTCATGTGCAGGCCAGTCTATGGTGCATAGCTGGGTTGTTCTCTTGAAACTGTATGATGGCTGTTTGTGTTGAGATTCCAATATCAGGAGGCCAACAACAGAGCATTCAGATAAGGTGGGGAAATAAATCACATTCCAACAGTTGGGATTTATGCACCAAATTAGTTAAGACATGGGAGACAACAGGAACAGTCTAGCAGTGGTTGTTATTAGTAGTTATTGGAATACAACCAGGGAAGGGCTAGAAATTTGAATGGGAGAGTGGTAGAAAGATGCTTAACTGTTTCACTGCAGATGATTTTCTCAGTCAAAATCCCTCCTCCCACAACCTCTTTTCTGTTGTAAAGAAAATGATAGAGGTCTCTTTTCCCCTTCTGAAAAGAAAAAGCAGTGGAGATCAAGATTTTTTAAACAAATAAACCAACAAGAGTAGTCCAATTGGACAGGGAATTACTACTATTACTGTCAGGGAGTTGTTGCGGCTACTCCCGAGTAAAGACGCTCCAGTTCGTTGTGTCTTTAAAGGTTTTATTGTGCATACTATCTGCAGTGCAGAGATAGTCACTCTCAGAACCCAGCAATGGCGCCCATCGGCTTTGGGGCCAGCATACTAACCTGGGCACCCCGAAACCCGCCCCTTTGCCCTGCGTTTGGGCGCGTGCCTCAATTTGGGCGCCGGAAGGAGCGGTGCCCCTTCTTCCCCTGGCCGGCTGGGGCGGTGCCTGAGCTCAGATGCCTCCCTGAGCCGTCCCTCCTCCACTTGTTGGTCAGAGTGATGCAGGGGCTCTGATGCCTCGCTGAGCCCTTCCTCCACCGTCTGTTCCCCAGAGCGTTGCCAGGGCTCTGATGCCTCGCTGAGCCTTCCCTCCTCCATTCCGCTTTCCCCCTGACCCGCTGCTAGTGCTGTCACTGGGCAAAGTACTGGTCAGGATGATGGGGGGGAGGCTCCCTGTAGGGAGTCCCCCTGACACCCACTACTACTGTATTTGTAGTAGTATTTCTATCTGATTCTTCAGTGTTTGCACCTAACGCAGCTGGTTAAGCACACCCTCACCTTCTGCCACTACAACTACTCTGAGCATATTCACATACCCCAGAGCTGTATTTTGCTTACACAATCAAAGGTTATGAGATTGTTCACTTATGTCCACAACTCATGTTGATGTCCCTGAGGGGGAAACTTTACAGCAAGTGCCTTCAGGAAGTTTTCTAGTTACATGTGATTAAATATTATTCCCCAGCTCCAATGTCATGTTTCTCTGTGGCTGGTTATGTTCAATATTTATATTTGTTTTGTTCTTTCAAATTTCAGGTTTCTGCTGTTGACAATATAGCAAGAGCATTGGTGTTAATAATAAGATGTTAAGAAGCTAGCATGTACCGTACTGTACACAAGTTGCTCATTTAACCCATTTCTTTTCCTGACAATTAAAACAAAACTTCAAAAACCATCAAGGGAGCAACTATGAATACAGTCTCTTTCCTAGTATGTCAACAATGTAGATACAAGATTAATATATCACAGCCTCAAGTGTAGGAACATTGAAAGGATTCCCCCCCCCCAGTTTCCTACCTATAGAATTCAGCTTTCAGCTTAGTGGGACTATGTGAAAAATCCATATGCATAGAATTGAAAAATTAAGCTTAGCTCTATATCCCCATGGTATGCTTAACATGTATTCAGTTCAGTGATAAACCTCTGAGCTTTCTAGGTAGTTAAATAAACCCAATAGCTCTGAGCCAGAGTGAGCTACTGCCAGTCAGAGATGTTATTGGACTATTGCTATTACTCAGTGTACAAAAGCTTTTTGAAATGACGCATCACAATACATATACAGTACGGTCCCATCTTATGTGGGGATTTGGTTCCAAGGGTTCTGCTTATACATGAAAATTACCTATAATCAAACACTTGGAGCCACCCTGCAGCTAGAGGATGAGGGGGGCAGGGAGAGAGAGAGAATCCTCAGTACTGCCAGGTCCTGTGTGCTGAGTGGGCCCTGCCCTGCAAGCAAGACGGAAAGTTTAAAAGCGCTTTTTTTTTTTTTTTGCTTTTTTGGCATTTGGTCCACTTGGGGATACCTGGTGCATTTAAGCTTTCTGCCTTATGTGAGGGACAAGGCCCATTCAGCATACTGGATCTGGAAGGCTAAAGATGTATTCAGAAGATCTCCTGGGAGCTCAAATGACCCAGCGAGATCTTTCAAGCTGAATGGGCTTGGGTGCCCTGCAAACCAGGCAAATAGCTTAAAAGCTATTTTTGTGCCTGGTCTGCTTGGTTCAACTGGCATGAAAAGAGCTTTTAAAGCTCACTGCCTTGTTTGCCAGGAAAGGCCATCTCAGCACACTGGCTCTGGAAGCCTAAGAATCTTCATATTCTGGAACTTAGATTGCCTCTCAAGATCCCACGAGAGCATCCTAGAACTGGCAATCAGAGCGGGCCTTTCCCTTTAAGCTGGGTTACCCAATGTGAAAAGAGCTTTTAAGGTCATTCTGCAGCAGGTAACCCCAAGAGAATTTCAACCAGCCTGCCTTCAGCCACAGATGGTTGAAATGACACATGTTAAATGTGCATAAGATGCTAACATACTGCATGGCCAAAGTGTTTAAGTTTCAGCTCATTGTTTCCCTAAAGGAACCGGCATGGTGCAGCGGTTAGAGTATTCAATTAGGACCTGGGAGAGCAGGATTAAAAGTCACACTCACCTATGAAGTCCAGTGGGTGACCTTGTGCCACGCACTATCTCTCAACCTAAACTACTTTGCAGGATTGTTGTGATGATAAAATGAATAGAGAGAAAAGTGGGTATATTACCTTTGGCTACATGGAGCTAAGGTGGTATATAAATGTGGTGATGATAATAATAAAAGTAGATAAAACCTGCCCTCCACAAAATTTAGGAGAATGGGGTTCTGTTGGGATAACAGTGTGACATGTTGACCATTATTTCTACGGTGTTAAAGTGAGGAAGAGTTCTGCCAGGCTTTAATTCTTCTAGCAGAATTAGCAGAAAGACCATCAAGAGGTGAACCAAGCCACTTACACTGTTAGAATGCAGGCCAAGTTTTCCAGGTCTGTGATTTTTCACTTGGTTCCCATTACCAAAGGGACAATACCTCTTCCATAATAGGTGCCTCTGAAGTTTGGAAAATTTTACAACAGGATTTATAGTCATTTTATAACTACTCTTGTCCACAAAAGAACCGATTTCCTTTTAAAGAACTATGTCCAACACCATCCGGTCCCCATTAAAATTCCCTTTAGTGTTACTGAGTTCAGCATATGCTAGAGGTTTAAAGCCGCAGCACAGGAAGGGTGTAATTCTGACAGTTTCTTCCTGATGCTGTCAGAGTTCAGTGAAATCAATTAGCTTCTCAGCTGAAATGCAGACAACAGGTGACATTGCAACCCTCCGCCCCCTAGTTTTAATGATAAAATCACCATGAAATGAAGTGACTCCACCATTGTCCCCATTCCTTAATTCAGCTTAGAAAGTGAGAACCATGTCCTATACTGAAATTCAGGTAGTACTCATAGTAGAAGTAGTCATGGTACTAAAAGAGGACAGAGGTATATGGGAAATCAAAAGTGTTGTTTTCTTGTTGTTATTATTATTATTAAGTTGCTACTTTATTTAAAAGAAGTGGTGGATTGTATGACTGTAAGACATACAAATAGCGGGGGGGGGGGGAGAAGGCAAGCAAAATGCGAGGGAGATAGTGAAAAATACAGGAAATTGAATGCAGATTTCCAAAAAATAGCAAGGAGAGACAAGAGGGTCTCCTTAAACGAGCAATGCAAATAAATAGAGGAAAACAATAGAATGGGAAAAACCAGAGACCTATTCAAGAAAATTGGAGATATGAAAGGAATATTACAATGATTACCGTAATAAAGGGCAAAAGTGGTAAGGACCTAACAGAAGCAGAAGACATCAAGAAGAGGTGGCAAGAATACACAGAGGAATTATACCATAAAGATATGGATGTCTATGTACACCCCAGGTAGTGTGGTTGCTGACCTTGAGCCAGACATCCTGGAGAGTGAAGTCAAATGGGCCTTAGAAAGCACTGCAAATAACAAGGCCAGTGGAAGTGATGATATTCCAGCTGAACTATTTAAAATTATAAAAGATGATGCTGTTAAGGTGTGACACTCAATATGCCAGCAAGAAGATCAGTCTACATCCCAATCCCAAAGCAGTGCCAAAGAATGCTCCAACTACTGCACAATTGCGCTCATTTCACACGATAGCAAGGTTATGCTTAAAATTCTATAAGGCAGGTTTAAGCAGTATGTGGACTGAAAACTCCCAGAAGTGCAAGCTGGATTTCGAAGGGGCAGAGGAACCAGAGACCAAATTGCAAACATGCACTGCATTATGGAGAAAGCTAGAGGGTTCCAGAAAAACATCTACTTCTGATTCATTGACTATGCAAAATGATTTGACAGTGTCAACCACAGCAAACTATGGCAAGTTCTTAAAGAAATGGGAGTGCCTGATCATCTCATCTGTCTCCTTAGAAATCTCTATGTGGGACAAGATCATGGCCACTGGTCCCATCACCTCCTGGCAAATAGAAGGGGAAGTAATGGAGGCAGTGAGAGATTTTACTTTCTTGGGTTCCATGATCACTGCAGATGGTGACAGCAGTCACGAAATTAAAAGACGTCTGATTCTTGGGAGAAAAGCCATGACAAACCTAGATAGCATCTTAAAAAGCAGAGACATCACCTTGCCAACAAAGGTCCGTATAGTTAAAGCTATGGTTTTCCCAGTAGTGATGTATGGAAGTGAGAGTTGGACCATAAAGAAGGCTGATCGCCGAAGAATTGATGCTTTTGAATTATGGTGCTGGAGGAGACTCTTGAGAGTCCCATGGACTGCTAGAAGATCCAACCTATCCATTCTGAAGGAAATCAGCCCTGAGTGCTCCCTGGAAGGACAGATCGTGAAGCTGAGGCTCCAATACTTTGGCCACCTCATGAGAAGAGAAGACTCCCTGGAAAGGACCCTGATGTTGGGAAAGATGGAGGGCACAAGGAGAAGGGGACGTCAGAGGACTAGATCTTTGGACAGTGTTCTCAAAGCTATGAACATGAGTTTGACCAAACTGCGGGAGGCAGTGGAAGACAGGAGTGTCTCGTGTGCTATGATCCATGGGGTCACGAAGAGTCGGACATGACTAAACAACAGCAATAACAAGACAGAGATGTCGGCTGAGTCTAAACACAACAAATTTGAACAGCTATATACTGTTTATATATATGCCCTCTGCAGGAATATGCCCTCTGCAGGCATTATTAAACAGTGAATGTAGACACAAAATCAGGGTTGTAAAATGTGGGGGTAGCCCCCATCGATACCAAAGAGTGTCAGCTTCAAATTGTCATCTTCCATGAAGACTAAGAAAACAGTGATGGGCGGTGAGTAATGCTAGCACACTCATCCCCAATGCCTTCCCTTGCATGTTTACTGTCACCATTTACTAATGCCTGAAGAGGACTAATATTGTAACTGAAACTACCTGTCAACAAAATATATTGGTTAGCATGGATTGGCTGTGAAGACATGTACACCCTTCCTCATTATCCTAAGGACAAATTCTAGAAAATGTGCTTGGATTGCTGTAATGAGTCAGCAAAGAAGTGAAAACAAAATATGCTCTGAGCATTTGAACTCATTTGGCCAGAGATTGATCTCCCTTGGAATAAAAAGTGACCAGATTTGTATTTCTTCACATCCACAACACAAGGATTTACCTCATGGGCACAAGGCTAGCACAATGATTTTTGCTGCCTGAGGCAAAAGACAAGATGGCACTCCCCCATTCCATGTACAAAAGCCAACCAGATTGGGAGTTGAATCTTAGGCGCCATTCAAAGCATTATCATAAGCCTTTATACAGTCATGGCTTTCCCCAAGGAAGCCTGGGAAGTGTAGTTTGTTAAGGGTACTGAGAGCTGTTATTTAGGACAGTGTTTCCCAACCTTGTGCCTCCAGCTGTTTTCAGACTACAATTCCCATCATTCCTGACCACTGGTCTTGCTAGCTAGGGATGATGGGAGTTGTAGTCCCAAAACAGCTGGAGGCACAAGGTTGGGAAACACTGATTTAGGAGACCCCATGGACACAGTCATGGCTTTCCTCAAAGAACCCTGGAAACTGTACATTTTTCAAGGTGCCACAATTCCCTGGGAAGTTCCCTGGGAAGAGTAACTGACTGGCAAAGCACTCTGAGCTCTGTAGTTCAGTGAGGGTCCCAGGGAACTTCCCAGGGAATTGTGGCACCTTGAAAAATGTACAGTTTCCAGGGTTCTTTGAGGAAAGCCATGACTGTGTAAAGTGGTATGATATGACTTTAAATGTATAGTGCAGATGGGGTCATCAACAGTAGTGATGGAATAGCATCTCCTACTGAATTTGAGGATAGAAAGCTAGAGTAGAGCAAGTGGCACAAAAGCAGTTCTCTCGAATACCACACCACTTCCCACCATCTGCTGCCTGACATGACTCTGTGACTGTGGCTAATTGTATAGCTGGCCCTTCATAAGAATGAGCTCCATTTCTCTAGTATCCTGAGTTCTATCTAACTATACCTTGTAATGGTGCCAGTGATAGTTAAGGCATATCCAGAAAGGAGGCTCTAACTGCAGCAGTGGACGTGTGAGGTAATTTTTCATGCTCCAGAAATCAATTTAATGTATAAGGGGGAGCCGTGGAAATAAGAAACCTAGCCCCTTCAAGACAGTAAAAATAAAATGAGGAATACCAAATCTATATTCTGTCTGCTAATATAACCAAATTTATCTCAAACTGTAAAGCTTTTCCTCTTCCCATAATGTGTTACTGAGACAACATAGCTGGAAAACAAAGTACAATTGTTCATTATAATCAAGGACTGGAGCAATATCTTTCTGAGACTGAATTTCTTGAAAAGATATTATTATTTATTTACAGCTACATCCTGTGATGGAAAATTTATTTTGACTGGCTCCTCTGGATCTTTCCACTCTATTCATTATCCAGAGCCTTATATTTCAAACCTTGCTTGCCGATGGATTATACAGTAAGTCACCTGACAACATTCTATCAACTAGACTGTATTTGCAGATAAAATACAAACACTTTTTTCTCAACAATGTTTTTTTTTGTACACTCCAGTTAATGCAGGGCATAATATGCACCAATATAATTTTATTTGGATGCCACCTTTCCATAGTACAAACCAATGCTCAAGCAACTTACAACATAAAAAAAACTACAGCATAAAAGTAGTCATAAACAATAAATAAAACATTAAGAAATATGCCCTCTCTGCTCTCACCTGGTAGCCTTTCTTTCCTCTGCATCTCTCACCCTGGAATATCTTCACTTTCCTGTCTTTTATTATTTATTATTATTTATTGAATTTATATACCACCCTATACCCGGAGGTCTCTTTCATTCAGGATCCTTCCACCACCTATCTGCAAACTCCATGGGGGTGCAATTCTTGGTCCCCAAAGGCACCACAGAAGGGGAAACCCCAGAAGGGCCATTTTCTGTGTTGTCTCCTCCTCAAGGTGATTCCCACAGGCACTGAGCCATCACTGAGCAGCCCACTGTCTGCAACATGCCCAGCTTCTCTCCTTGTTTTGATCAGGGACAGCCCATTTCTAACACAAGGTGAGGCAACTGCCTTGTGCGGCAGAATCTACAGTGGCAACATATCTGGCCTCCAAGCAGCAGCTGCAGTGCACTCCTTGGAGGCCAGATTTGCTGCTTCCTCAGCAGCCTTTCAAGGGACCCAGGTGGCGCTGTGGTTAAACCACTGAGGCTAGGGCTTGCTGATCAGAAGGTCGGCGGTTCGAATCCCTGTGACGGGGTGAGCTCCCGTTGCTTGGTCCCAGCTCCTGCCAACCTAGCAGTTCGAAAGCACGTCAAAATGCAAGTAGATAAATAGGAACCGCTACAGCGGGAAGGTAAACGGCGTTTCCATGTGCTGCTCTGGTTTGCCAGAAGTGGCTTTGTCATGCTGGCCACATGACCTGGAAGCTATACGCCGGCTCCCTCGGCCAATAATGCGAGATGAGCGCGCAACCCCAGAGTCAGTCACGACTGGACCTAATGGCCAGGGGTCCCTTTACCTTTACCTTTACAGCAGCCTTTCACCTCTGCAGTAGCCTCTTTGTGAATAGGAGGCGTTGCTGGTCTCCTCCCAACCTTGTTCCCAATGTAGATCACCTCTCTCTCTCTCTCTGGTTCCTGATGTAGATCTTTACTCACGCCTTCTTCTCTGGCAGGAAAGCATCTTGTGGTTCACCTCAGGTGTCAAAATGTCTTGGGCTGACCCTGGTCTTGATACATAACCTCAGGGTGGGTTGCATCCAGTTTACCTGCTTCTATGCATCAGTCAATTAACATTGTCTCATGCAACGAATGACTTCCTTTTCTTTCCTTAATAACCTAGCTGTCAACTGTTGTCGCCATCAGAGACTACTGACACATCTCTAGGAGCACCTCATGGGTCAGGGTGTGGGGAGGCTTACTGATGAAAATAGATCTCCAAAATACAGCTGTTGCTTGTCTTGTTTGCAGAGGAGGACTATGCTTTTTCCAGTATAGGGCCAATATTGGCTAATGGATGATCCACTGGCTAAGAGCCCTTTAGTTCTCAATCTCCCAGCTAAATACCTGAGTAGTGGGAAAAACAAGCACAAGCTCAGGATATAGGATGAAATATCCTAGATGTTTTCTTCCCCTTCCACCCCAGTTCTCTCCTCCAGCAAAACTGGAGGGGTATATTTTGAAGGAGCTGAGTGGCATGTGGGATATTTGTGGAAGGATTCAACAAATTACTCAGGCACTTCCTGTCCTTGAATGATGATATAAACATGTTGAACTCCTGCACGTGCTGTTGTCAGTGATTCAAAAGTAAATCAGAAGCAGGACAAAGACAATCTGTTAGGTTTTTTTGTTTTCTTTTTTGCTTTCTTCTGACTTAAGCTTTTATGAAGATTTTCCATTTCCTCATCCAATTTTGTGCTTCTTTCCTGAACAGAAATATATAATATTGTTATTCTTTTTAATAAATGTAGAAAAATAACTTGATTGTTGTCAAAATTACCCTATCATATTAAATTAGCCAAATACGCCTTACTGAGTTACTTTTCCCTGCATTTTCCTTGAGCTTTTTTATTGTCAGATATAATTTTCTATGCTTCTTCTATCTACGCAAGTGCTAACAAAAGAATAAATAGAAAGGATTACAGATTGCATTAAAAATGTGCTCTACTGCACTTTACAAATTGATTCTGACAAGCATGTTGAAATGGTTGTGGTCAAATACTTCAATTCATTTTGGGAACTGCAACCAGGGAAAAAAAGGTACTGTAATTTAGTAAATTCAAAACAGTTTGCCAGTTTTAAGTACATATTCACATCCTGAGTATTCCAGATTTTCTAGTTTCTAAAATGAGGAAGACATGACAATGGAAATAAGGACTGTTTCTGGGATGATGCTACTGTTTATTTAAAAAGTTACTATTCATTGTTTCCAGCACTGCTGTTCTGTTCATGCTACAGAGTTCCACTTGCATAACTGAATTTCCCCCTACAGCCCTCATACCCCACCTCCCAAATCTGCTCTAGAAGACTGGGGGACATGACACCCTGGAGCAGATTTATATCATTTTCTGAATGTGCATGTCTCTAAAATAAAGGGGTGTGTGTATAGTTCCATTTCATGTTACATAATTAATGAATATAGTGCAAGTTCCTAGATGTAATGATACAATGCATCCTATTTTAAAAACTCTGCATACATTGCATTTGTATTTTGTATATCAGCACCACCCAGTATGCATGCACTGCTCAAATAAATTTGCAATCTTCTCCCATTCTACAGGATACATTGTCATCATATGAGCACACTTTCTAACGTGGTAATGTGTGAAGTGGCCATGGTATTACCAGATATCTTAAATTCATTGCCTTAAGTTCCAAGTTGACAAAATATAATCTAAACAATACTCTCCAACAAATAATTAAAAAATTGTCATGAACTTTCAGAGCAGAGAGTGCACAATTAATGCTTATATTTATTTGTTATACAAATGAGCGAGTTATACTTAATTTTACACAAACTTGAAAAAAACCAGAGAGAGCTTAGTTAAATGGGATTCAGATTCAGGCTGCAATCCTAAACTAGGTGACTCGTAGAATTCGTTAGGACTTGCTTCAAAATGAGCATGTTTAGAATGGGATGTCAACCAGAGGCCCAACTGGCCTCAATCAGAAGTTGAGCATTGGTGTCTACAGCCCCATGTTTTGAAACACTCTTCCAACAGAGATTCCGCAGACACTGACTTTCAGACAAGTTGAAAACTGCTTTATCCCACCAGGCCTATGTGGTTGTTTAACATTTTCTTGAGTAGCCACTAGCCAGTCATTTCATTTTGCACTGTTTTAAATGTTTTTAAAATGTGCTCATATTGCTGTACAACACTCTGATATTTTATGATAGGGCAGTATATAAATACTTTCCTAAATATAAATAAATGAAGTGTGTAATTTTCAAAATATAACTATCCCTGAATTGCTTCTCTTGGATACAATTCAAGGAGCACCTTTATAGGCTCCTTTGGGAGGAAAGGTGGCGTGGGAAGCAATAAAGTAAGTAAATAAAATGTGCAAGCAACTATTTGAACATCTGGACAGAGCTCCAATACCCTTTACATGAGCCGCATTCTTCCAGCACTTAGCTTGCAATGGAAAGCCAAATTGCTGCTGGCTGGGTGGAGGGGATTTGTTTCAAGATATGTCCTCACATTTCTGTGTATTATGTCTACTGCATTCAGCAATTGCGCAGCTATTAACAGAATATTTTGCCCCTTTTAGTGTAAATCAGGAACTGTCTATTAAGCTGAATTTCAGTGCTTTTGATACACAACAGTATGCCGACACTCTAAGTATTTATGAAGGTGTAGGCCCAGAGAAGATTTTAAGAGGTAAGACACCTTTTTAATACTGTTTTAAATCTGTGATACTTACAGCAGCCAGGCAGCCTGTTCTTTTTACAATGCAATGTTTTATAATCCCATATGGTGAGAATGATGCTCTTCATCCAGAGCTTTGTATTTCAAGATACGCAGGGATTTATTTTTTGTGAGCAGGCTTCCCCATTCAGCTGAATGAAGGAGATAGCACCTTGTGTACATTCCCTTCAACAATTTCATTGTTTTATTCTACCATGTGACAATTGCAAATGTGCTAGTGAGTTCAATAGACTTTTAGTTGATCACACCTTTGTTATGTGTCCTATTTGCATTTCCCAAAAGTTCTAAGAGAAGTAAGAATTACTTTTATAATAAATGCAATGTCCAGCTTATGCTTTCCCTGTGGACGAAAGTGCAACACTTGTTGCAGGATCTCTGCTTAAAAGCATTCCAGATTGCACTTTTAACCAAATGCAAAGCCTCTGTCAGTTGAGGTTCTGATTATGCAGAAGTCAACCACTACTATATGCCCAAAGCCATGGGGAACCAGTGGCCACAATAAAGCTGAACTCTTCATGTGTCAATATATAAATGATTTGTTTGTTTTCCATGAAGTTACAGTCAATGGTGTTTCTATTTCTAATTATAAATTGCTGTCTATTTTCATCATGAGATTCTAAAGGATAATCCGATTTATTCTAGGATAACACTTGAAACTCTTCTATGGGCAGAAACAATTTCAATGGCAAATTGCTATTGTTGTAATCTTGCTCACAGCTTGATGTGTAAATATGAGTAACTCCATTCATTTTTAGGTATACAAATGGATAATAGTAGAAAAAGCATAAGTGTTTGGGCTCACTTTTCTGCAAACTGAAGACTATTGAGCTGGTTTATTTGCATGTATGTGGCATTATACCCTTTAGATACCTTTGCCATCTCCTTCTTTCTAGGTTTCCTCTCAGGTTCCAATCCTGGTACAATTTACATATTTTCTAATAAAGCCACTGTAGAATTTGTTACAGACTACGTTGAAAATAATAATGGCTTTAATGCAACCTACACTGCATTTAACACAAGTGAACTGACAAGTAAGTATTCTTTCTAACTTCTGTTTAACTATCACATCGTTAGTATACACATGGTGGGAGGAGATCTAGCCACAGCTAGCAAAACCATGACATTGCTCTGATATGGAGACAAATGCACCTGATTTCACATGTGACTTGCAGTGGATGTATTATATCAGCTCCCATAAATGTTAATCTTACATTGTGTCTGTAGCCTTATGTACAGACACTGTATTTTTTCATCAAATCCATTTTGAAGTGCTAATGTAGCAATGTGTTGTTAGCCACTTAACTCGTCCAAACATCCCATTATCCCTTTCTATATTGGTCAGGCCTGATATCCTTACCCCTTTTGCTGCTTATAGATACCAGAGGTGGTGTGTCATCAAGGCTACTTGCTTGTATTTCAGCTTTGAACTCTTTAGACTTAAAAAAAAAATTGGAAAAATGTATCCATACTTAGAGATGTTACCCATGAACATACATAATTAGGTAACAGGATTTACAGATTAATAAAGATGATTTCCTTCTTCATTACTACCATCTAATTCCCATTTCACCTTGATAATTACTACATTATGTTACTTTTTTCCCTAGATGTTAGTACCCCCTCGTTTGGAAAAAAATAAATTAAATTGATTGAAATGTCTGACAAGTGGCATGCAAGAATATGTTTCCTTGTTTACAAAATTTCTGTAGCACATTTTAGGGCAATATCTAGTTACCTCAATCCAGCATCACACTATTCTCTCCAAATGACATTTTTTAAAAATGTGCATTGACAGCTCTTTTAAATTCTTTTAAATTCTTTTAAATTTTAATTCCTCCAAAATTGAAAACCATGAGAAGAAGCATGGCACAGGAGGCCCTGATTCTTGTGCTTGGCTGCATCTGGCATAGCTTTCATGAAATGGGTAGTCTGGTATGGTTGCAAGTGGTCCCTAAGTGGCTTTAAAAGTCAGAGCTGGAAAAAACTCTGCCTGGCATGTAGTACAAAACAAAAACAAAAACATAACTTCTATATTCATTAAGAAGACATTAACTGTTTTCAGTTGAGTCTTCTTTCTTCATATAAATACAGTAGATACCCTGTTGGAACACACATGGTTCAAACTAAATATAGGCATTCATGCATAAGAACCACTGCCAAGTTGCAATATCATGTAAGTGTTGTTTTGAAGCAAATATCCTCTGGCCCTGAAAACATAGACCTGTATCTTTTATGTTCATTTCTTCTGTGGATGTTAACAAACCTTGCAGTCATAGAAGATACAAGTTGCTGCACTGATCTTGAAGAAAGGGAGAGTTGTCCAGTTGCCTAGGCATCTCCGTCTTCTTTTGCAGTGGGGCCTAGGGCTTAGCCAGACACCTTTCCCCCCACACTTTTCCGACCCAGCTCTGTGTCTGAGCATGAGGGTATTTTTGCCCTCGAGCTTTCCCCACCAAAAACCTACTTTTTGAGCGCTCCATCAGAGCAAATATCAATTTGGCTTTTCCACAGATTGCCATTTGTTCCAACTGAGATTTAAAGAGTGGGGTTTTGTGGGAAAAGGCTCCGGAGCAAAAAAGGGTGGGGTGCTCAGACATGGAGCTTTAAAGTGTGGACCATCCCTGGAACGAGCAGAAGAAATGTAAGTGTGGCTAAGTCCATGGTTGAATATTACAGTGGCGATGGGAGGAAGATTTGCGTCTTCATTACAGGCTTACTGTATATCGAGAATCCCAGAATTGCAGAGTGGGAATGGACTCCATGGGTCATCCAGTCGAACCCCAATCCCCCTAATACTGGTTGAAGGAAATAGTACTCATGTTTAGTGCTTTGAGAATGGGGAAAGGCCATTAAACCTACCATGAAACTAGTACAGAAAATACCTAAGTGTGTGTGGATTATCTACAGAAAACCATGCCAAGGCTCATGGGTGATGTATTTCCAGGTTGGATGGGAAGCAATTTCAACACAGTCACTTTGCTTGTGATATGAAAAGGATTATAATAAATCAGTACATGGTGGAATGTCATTGTTCATAGTCCATTGCGTTAATTTATTAAATTTCGTTTCATTTATTTATTCACATTTCACTTCAAGACAGTCAGAAACTTAGCTGCACTTTTGAAGATGGCTTTTGTTACTGGATTCAAGATTTAGATGACGATGATGAATGGGCAAGAATTAGTGGTCCCACATTCCCTATTACATCTGGCCCGAACTTTGATCATACATTTGGCAATTTATCAGGTAATAATTAAGATATGAGCAAAGCATGAATGTGCTCCGTTGATTTGAATTTTCTTTTTTTAACCAATGTATTTTTGCAAAATAAAATAGAAATGTCTTGCAAGGCAGGAGGGATAATTTCCCCTCTTGAAGATCTCATTACTCTTTGTACACTTGACAATATATCTTATAATCATCATTCTCATTTGGAAACCTATTTGGACCTATGGAATACATATATTAATATTAATGTTTAGGTCAGGACTGATGGATTATATTTATTGTTCATGTGAGTTAGCAATGATTTGTGACCCCCCCCCCTTTTGCTATATCTGCAAAATAAATAATGTTTGTTTGTACTGTATTTAGCAAAGGAAACTATGTCTACCCTAAAAACTGAGAGTTTTAGCTTGTCGGGCCTGGGGCTACAAAACATGGGCTCCTTGGATCTTTCCCCTGAGCCCAGTGATCCATCATGCTTAGTCATCTGTATTAGAGCCAGTGGACTACAACAACTAAGTGTTCCATTGAAGCCAATGGTATAAATTATTTTATTATTATTTATTCAATGTATATTCCATTGTTCAGGGTAGCAAATTAGCAAGTGTACTTCCTTAAGTAGTTGGTGGAACAAGGAGTTAATAATTAACTATTATATATTATTATCTTTCTTGCAGGCTATTACATTTCAACACCAATGATGTCTGGAGGCGGACCTGTGAGAGTTCGACTTTTAAGCTTATCCTTAGTCCCCTCTTCAGAAGTCTTCTGCCTAAGTTTCTGGTATTGTGAACATACCATATGTACTAATAGCAAAGTCAGTTCTCTAACATACCTTCTCTCTTCCCTCCACACATCCTCAAAATCTGTTCCAGAGAATCCCCCAACCCACCACACCAGTGTGGTGTAGTGGTTAAGAGTGGTACACTCCTAATCTGGGGAACCGGGTTCGCGTCTCAGCTCCTCCACATGCAGCTGCTGGGTGACCTTGGGCTAGTCACACTTCTCTGCCCCACCCACCTCACAGGGTGTCTGTTGTGGGGGAGGAAGGGAAAGGAGAATGTTAGCCACTTTGAGACAAAGCAGGATATCAAATTCAAACTCTGGAACAGATTTTGAGGGTACACGAGAGGCTGCAAAGGAGAGGAAAAACTCACTGCACAAGCAGAAGTCTGCTGTGCTGGTGGATATCAGGTGGATTTCAATTTACTATGGTAGAATAAATAATTACCTCTCATTTTCCAATTCAGGTATCACATGTATGGTATTAATGTGTATCGTTTGAGCATTACCATCACATACGATCGGAACACTGAAAGGACAGTTTTCCAGAAAGAAGGAAATTATGGAAATAACTGGAACTATGGACAAATAACACTAAATGAAACATCTAATTTTAAAGTATGTCAAGCTATCTATCATTAGTAAAGAATGTAGTCAAGTCACTGAGTTCAGTGGGCCTTTATGGCCATTTCCAATCTTCTATCCCAATATTCATATCTGCAAAAAGAATACTTTTATCATTACAGTCTGGCAGAAAAATGGTTAGAGCACACAAGACTGGGTAGTATGAGCAGACTGAAGAAATTATTATGATTATGTTGGAACACTGAAACTTCTCTCTGTCTTGGGTAGCCAGCTTTGTCAACAGTTAAGAACCCTTGGCTAGAGTGATGAAATATATCTACAACTGAAATTTACTTGATTTACTGGAAGTACTTCATATAGGAATGCAATATGAAGTCTCTGTCTCTTCCCCCCACTTTCCCATTTCTTTTGGGACTCACACCAGGGACCTTTCAATTCCAAAACAACAATTCTAGGACTTGGTTATGCTTACATTGTCAAATTTGGCTTCCAAAGAGAACGTGCTTAGATCTAGTTTATAAATTATTGGCCGAACATGTCCAATAAATCAACAGAACCTTTCTATTGAAGAATTGTTCCTTCAGCTTTCCTGTACTGAAAAATGGATTCGGTCCATAAGTTCTACTGTAGGTACTCATATGTCATCTTTCCATTCACTAACAATGTCGCTAGCAAAAATGACTAAAGATGTATTGAGAATCTGAATGTGTAGTAATTCCTTTTAGGGGAGGTAGAATTCCTTGTAAAGCCATTAAAAGGTTCACAAAGATGACTGCTCACATTTCTACTTATTAAAAGTAGAAATGTAGAAAGATTCCTTCTATAACAGTGGAATCCCATACATGTCTAGGAAGCAAGCCCTATCACTGAATCCCAGGGGTCTTACTCCCACGTGTGTCTGATTTTAAAAATGTGTCTGTGTTGTATAGTTTTATATATGATAGCTCTTATATCTTTTTATGAATAGTGATATATAATTTATATATAAATAAGTAGAATAAGTAAAATAAATAAGTAAAATCTAAAATGAAACGGCATGTGTAACATTTTGTGCAATTTTTTTTTAAAAGGTTGCTTTTGATGCCTTTAAAAGACCGGGATGGGATGGCATTGCCCTTGATGATATTGGCCTGACAAATGGAGGCTGCAATGAAACTGTTTATCCAGAGCCTACTTTGGTCCCCACAATCCCTACGACCCCTCAGCTGCCCAGTAAGTATTATTGTTTCCTGTGATCACAGAAGCATTTCATTATAGGTTGGTTTACTTCTTAGAGGGGGCTATCAGTAGCAAGTAGAACAGCTGATGGCAGAAAAACAAAGCAAACCTAGAGGCATAATATCTGAAGAAGGAATAACATCCCTTCACCAGCCATTCCTATGTTATCTCTTTCTTTCCTACTGGCTGTTCTGCTTGCTGCAGCCAGTCAAGGTGAGGATTAAGGATTTGGCACTGCCAGGGCTGGACTCTTATCAGCATTGCTGCACTATAGCTCTCATCTGCACTGTACAATTATGTGGTGCAAGGGGTTATAATGCTCTGCTGTTCCACTATTTTAAATTTTGAATGGCATGTCTGCCCAGGACTTTCTTTGGGGACTGGCTGTGCTAATTTAGCACATTTGAGCCCCTGACTCCAAACAACTAGCTAGTCCCATGCTAGCCCTCAACCTTCTGGCATGGCAGATGATGGGGGAAATAGCAGGGCTACTGTATTTGATTTATGCCACACAGAAGCCAGTTTTTGAGAAAGGAGGGATATTTCACTATGTGGTGCCAATGTACTGAACTGGAAGTTATCTGCTGGCCTTAAGATGAAAGTGTAATATTTCTAATGCACCCCCCAAATTAACTGTAGCCTATTAAAATCCAGACTTCCTACTAACGTCACACACTGATGCAAATTCATCCATGGCATCACTTTGCAGGTCATCTAATGTAAAATCTCATTAATTGCATTATGTTACAACATGATGTTCACTGGATATCTGAGCGAAAGCATTGATAGGATATGACTTTTGTGGCGGGGGGGGGAGAAGGATGTCTTAATTAAATTCATATATTTTCCAATTTTGCTGCTGTTGTTGTGTTAGATGCTGAAAGACAAGGAGCTGATGATGCACATGAGTAATTTCTATCCATTTCAGAAAGAAACACTAACCTATATCTCATGAACATTCAGTGAACTGACAAATAATAACAAGGGTGGAAAGGATAAAGGGTCAGCCATACATACTTATGAAACTGTTAATGAGTTTCTGATGCAGGATCAGATTGCTTCACATAATGAAATAATAGTATATTCTATACTAACTCCGGCCAGGGAAAGATGGCTGATATGTCTAGTTTTATTATATTCCTTCTTCTGCTAAAGGATGCTAGAAATTGTTTTCCCTGGAGAGCTATCAGAAATCTTGAATACCATCAAATCCAATCTTTCAACTTGTCACATTTTTATAATGCTACTGATATTATTAAATCTGTTCTGCCAAAAACAACAGACCAAAAGGACCTGAGCCTACCTCAGCCTACTCCAATAGACATTAGCTGTAATGCAGCACTCACTGGAGACAACAGCAAAGCATCAGTGATTTTAAAGGAATTGGATCGGCCGTCCTTTACACGTTGCTGTAATATTCCCATTTCCAGATGTGAAATACAGTCATACCTCGGTTTAAGTACACCTCGGTTTGAGTATTTTCAGTTTAAGTACTCCGCGGACCTGTCTGGAATGGATTAATCCACTTTCCATTACTTTCAATAGGAAAGTTCGCTTCAGGTTAAGTACGCTTCAGGTTAAGTACGGACTTCCGGAACCAATTACACTCATACCTTGGGTTAAGTACGCTTCAGGTTGAGTACTCTGCGGACCCATCTGAAACAGATTAATCCACTTTCCATTACTTTCAATGGGAAAGTTCGCTTCAGGTTAAGTACACTTCAGGTTAAGTACAGACTTCCGGAACCAATTGTTTTTGTAAACCGAGGTACCACTGTATATGTTTTTTAAAAAGATGGATATTAGTGAAATTCTAAAACATAGCAAGGTATTTAAAATCATTGGAGGGGGACACCCTTGCCTTCTTTTAGTATATCACTAATATCTATCGCTCTTTTTTCAGATTCTGCTCTACATGGGGACATGATAGGGGATGGAAGTTCCATTGCACACAAAATGTCCTTGCAGTAACAAAACTATATACAGTGGTGCCTTGACTTATGAATTTAATCCGTTCCGAAGGCACATTCGTAGGTCGAAAAATTTGTAAGTCGAAAAGCGCCATTGGAAACGCGATTTCCCATAGGAATGCATTGGAAACGGAAAAATTCGTAAGTCGAAGCAACCCCATCTAAAAATTTGTAAGTCGAAAAAATCCTATCAAACTGCCGCGGTTTCCGTTCAGATGTCGATAAATTCGTAAACGTGCGGCCATTTGCCCCATTCGTAAGTCGAAAAATTTGGTTGTCAAGTCGTTTGTACGTTGAAGGTACCACTGTAGTTGGACACCACCCATAGTTATTTGCTGCTATTTGCAGAAAATAGTCCATTGCAAACTAATTTCCACAGCTAGTCTGCTTCACAATGTTTCTCACAATGTTACTCTTGAGTGCGTCGCTGAACCAATCAGAATTCATTCAAAATGCTTTCAACCATTTGCATTGCTGCTGCTGCAGTTCCTTTCTAAGAAAGACGGGTATGGTCTACTGGGCAGACCAGAAGGAAGACTTCATGTGCTGGTCTTCACTCTGGTCCGCCTACTGAACATAAAGGCAGGTCATGCTTGCACTCTTCACCACACTCTTCCCAGCCATTCGCTTTGCTCTTTCTTCTCTTCCCATTGCTTAAACTCTGTGTAAATTTGTGTGTGTGAGAGAGAGAAGGTGGGGTTGCTCTACCTACTGTGATCTCTGGCTCTTCCTACCCCTGCTCTTAAATGCCCCAACCAGCCCCACTAGGCAGCATCTGTTATCTTTCTCTTATTCATTTTCATTTTACGTAGTTCTATAAACTTCTAACATGTTCCATCTTCAGCCTTTTTCCCAGACTAAATGCTTAAGTGCCTTAGCCTTTTCCTCGAAAGGAAGCTGCTCCATTTACACAGTGTTCCAAATCTGACTATGTGGCCTTGTCATTCTTGAGATTCTGTTTTTGTAATAATTTTTAACACTGAAGTCAGATGACATTTTCAGTGAGCTTCCATCTATAGATCCAATATGGCTTTTCTGGGTGGCCACAGACACTGAAGATCCATTCAGCATGCATCTGGTTGGGAATTTATTTTTGTCCCTAAGTAATTTACTATGCACGTACCTGACATTTTCTTACTCCTTTATTTAGTTTTGGATTGCCTCGCAATTTCAAAATAAACATAGAAAAGTGATGTATCTTCCAGTCTGATGGCTTGGAAGGTCCCATGAACAATCTTGAAAGTACATTTCAAGATAAAAGCAGAAGTATTTTTCTACATTATTTTTGCCAATAGAGCTATGTTTCCTATTAATGAATAGGAAATCTAGTGTACAGGAATCATACACAATCAAATCTTGGCCAAGCTCAGGTTTTGACTTTTCTTCTATGATTCTGTTTAAATCATCAGATCACACACAGAGAGGCACTATTTTCCTCATCTTGTTATCCAGCCTTAAAAACCTGCTCCAAAACAAAATGCCAGTGATTTATATCCGTTGAGAATAGACTTCACTTGAGGTTTTCCCTTGACTCTAGTTCTATCAATATCTTCATTAAATTTATGTCACTTGATGTGTAGCTTCTTTCTATTGCACATCTTTTTGCTATCTCTGGACGTAGCAATTCAGTCAACTAGAAAACCATATAGATTGGCCAACATTGAAAAATGAAAACAAGTCTATTCTTTACTGTAGCACCCAACAGTCCATAGAACAAAAAAACTGACAGGCAATCAAGGCACAGTCTTCACAGGACCACACTCCAAATTTCTTTAAACTTTCAGTAGATGTAAGAGAGCATTCTGTTGAGACAAGTTTGTGGCTGTTTGTATGAGTACACTTCACTTAACACCATATGTCCCAATATGGGGAGAGTGAAAACAGTTCAGATAACCTTGGTCTCTATAGCCCTAACCATGGATGACATTAACCAAGAGCTGCTTAAATTATGCTTGATGTCAGGTTTCTTGAGGGTTTCCTCTGTGGCTTGTATATCCAATTGTTTCGCCAAATTGAAATATGTGATACATGCAAATAGTGCTAACACTCAATGTAAAACATAGATTGATTCCATAGTGCTGCCATCTTTCAGCCTCAATGTGCCACAAATGCATAGAAAAAATGGTGGGATTTGTACATATACATATATTTATTTATTTATTTTTTTAAAATAAGGGTATATTTTCTTTGGGATGGAAGATAGCAGTAACTTTAGCCATATATTAGAATCAAATGCACATACCTAGAATATCCCTTATTATTGTTTTATCCTCAGCAGTGATACAGTAGCTGATAACAATGATAACTACAATATCTTTAGAACTGTAGCTTACTGCCCTTCACAAACATTTGGCAGCCATAGATAGATCTACTGCATGTCAAGCGTATGATACAGGTAGGTGAATGATGAGTGCTGTGTAAATGGTTATTAATGTGTCACTAGGGCTTTGTAGCTTTTCTGTTTAGTGCCACATACAAGGGTGTGATCTTCTGCATTTGGCATAAGAGAACAAAAAGAATGTATCTTACACAAATCTTACTCTGTCCCAGAAAATGGGGGGGGGGGGAGTAATTTGGTTAATAGACTGTGAGAACAATCCTGTGCCCCAGGGAAGGTGACTGAGGCACAGAAAGATGCTACTGATCCTATCTCTCCAATGTCAAGGAAAGGGAATCCATCACCAGAGGTCCCTTGGTCCAGCAGTAGAAAACTCCACCTGGTGGTCATGTTCCATAGGTGGGTGGAGGGTGAAAACAGGGTGCTCTGGGTGGGGACAGGGGCGTAGGAAGGGAGGGGTGATAGGGGCGCTCTGCCCCAGGCTCCTCTCCGGGGGGCAGCGCCTTCTCCCCACCTTCACTGACGCCCCGCTACGCAGCGGAACCGCTGGCAAACATCCCCAGCGCTGCGCAGGGATGAAGCCACTGCAGCTGCGAGTGGAGGATCCCGTGGCAGCATCCCCGCATGGCACTAAGGTCCGGCGGTGGCTCTGCCGTGCACAACGCATGCGTCCTGCGCATCCTCCAAAAAGTTTTCTTATTTGGACCCCTTGCAATTGTGAAATACTTAAACTTATTAATTCACTTATCAACTTCTCTTAAAGAAAACAAATTATTTTGAAACAGATACACAAGCTGCCTGTTTTAGAGCTAAGCATGCTGGTCTTCAGCACCAACCCCTGAAGTACTAAAAACTGATCTTTGCCCCATCACCTTGTGACTTGACATTTGAAGGTTATTAGGGCAGAAAGTCCAGAGTGAGGCTTCTTTCTTAAAATATGTAGCTCTCAACCTTTCTCCATTGAATGCTTATTCTGCCCCTGTATGATTAGTATATCTAATAGCATAGTATAAGAGGATGCATGAAGCAATATTATAGACGAAGATCTGTTCCACACAGAGTTGTCAAATTATCATTAGATTTAATGGTATAATTATAATAGCTGATCCTGTAAGTGCTTCTTTCAAGCCATCTGTACCTAGACAGTTGTTAATATATCTTGTTAGAAAAAGAATAAAAGATACATTGCCTGGTGAGGCATTCAGCGTAAAATTATACTTTATTCTAAAACTTGGGTCTTCATTATTTAAGAATACATCTTCTACTTAAGTATATATTATAGATATTGGAGAGGCTTAGTAATTTTGCCAGGCTCATTAATGCCCATGACATTTCTTTCCTTCTCCATATTTTTTCTGTAGGACCATAAAAACCATCATAAGATAAACAGACTACTTTTTGAACTTCCCAAGTACTTTCTATGTAATTAAACATCTCTAGGGCCCTCGGCTGAGTGCAGAGATTTAAACTTCTCTGCTCAACCAGCTCTGTGTCTGTTTTAATTTCCCTTTTGCTGCTGTTGCCACCAAATTCTGTGGTGTCTAGCAAGGACAGAAGAATTAGTGTGGAGACCTAATCCATTTTCCAGGGGAGGGGTTAGCAATCCCCAATTTTGATTTTAAATCAGTAGGCAGGATCGTGACATTGCTGATTTTATTATAAACACAATGTTGTGTTTCTTAGCCCCTTGAGAAATGTTTATTTTTTTATTAGAATGTCTTAGGCAAAAGGACTTATTGAGCCCAAAATAATATTTTGCCCTGTTTACTTGGGGGTACATGTTGTTGTTGTTGTTGTTTAGTCGTTTAGTCATGTCTGACTCTTCTTGGGATACATAACTGTACGCAAATCCAAAAATGCTTTCCTGTGGTCAGGAATAAGCCCTTATCAAACACAAGAGGGGGGTTAGGTCTAGTGCAGTCCTTTTTCTACTGCATGCCTGGCATCATTCAGCTGGAACAGAGGTCACTATCCATTTGGTAGAGCTGGGTTTGGAGACATTTTAAAAAATGCATAGGTCAGTGTGTGTCAATTAAGGAATTAGTCTAGATACTGGGATACCCTTATAAATTGAAGGCTTTCTCAGAGAAGAGAAAGGTAGAGGGAGGATAAGAATTGAGATGACTGTAATGTCCAGAAGGCTGTGAGTGCAAGGGAAAGGAGGGGCATTGAAGTGGTGCAGTGGGAAGCTAACAATGGCAAGGTTCCTCTGCATCAGGAAAAGTTCGAAAGGGAGGCAGTTCTCCTCAGTCAAGACTTTGCCAGTCAAGGATCAGTAGATGAGGAGGAGCACAGAAAACCAAAGTGAGAGTTTACAAGTCATAAGGCTAAGCTTACCCCAGCAAGATATGTCCTGGAATTCAGAAAACAGCCAGGTCAGCAACGCCACTCTCCAAAAATCTCTTTCTGTTCAGTGTTTAAGAAGTGCAAGAATGGACACCAAGCCAAGAGTTCCAAAAGTCCATGAGGCTGTGTCTCTGTTAGCAACACTGCTCTTGAAATTCCACCTCTTTGGAATATCTTAATCCAGTTATAGTTTTAGAAACCAAAGGCTCGCGAAAGCATGGGGCTTTTGTCATTCGAATGAATGAATGCAAGCATGTATCCTGTGCCTATGTGAATGCACACATTTTGAGGAAGTGCACAGCAATGTATGGTTCATATACTCTTTCTAAGGATAAGGATATGTTCAAATGGCATTACATGGAAGAGGGAGCAAGGTTGGAGCACAGCTTCTAAATTTTCACCAAAGTAAGCAACTGTATTGATACACACTAGTCAATAAATGAATGAATTGTCATTTCTTTATGATTTCCCCCCTTTCAGCTGACTGCGGTGGGCCATTTGATCTGTGGGAACCAAACACTACATTTAGTTCCATGAATTATCCTAATAATTACCCCAACCTAGCCTCTTGTAAGTACTGTGACTTCAGAACTTAATGTTTGTTTGTTTGTTTGTTTGTTTGACAAGATTTATATACCACTTAGCAAAATTCTGTTAAGCCATTTACATCATAAGCTGTTATTAGACTGGATGGAATACCGTATGTGGTCATGAACAGTGCTTATACATGATGAAAATCTTGTGAACCTACTAGGAGCCTAGAAAGGTACACAGTGCTTAAACACTGCACAAAAATGGTTGCATTCCCTCTTTTATTTGATGTGGAATAGGGGTGGACTGGACTGTTAATTTCAGTTCTCTCAGTTTCTCATTCTTCCAATCTTAAACTCCTCCCCACATTTCTGCAGTAATTTGCTGTTTTAAAACTAATAATAATTATGAGCATTTATTTTTCTAATAAACACATTTTGTATGCAGTTTTGACTAATGTACATATTTTTGCAAGCAGTTCCCCTAATAAAATGCACTTTGTTTGTTATTTTCACCAATATATGCATTTTTATGTATACTTACACAGAATATATGCATTTTTGTAGACACTGCTTGACTGGAGAACTGCATCGCACAATTAAGAAAAGTATGGATTTCAAGGATTCCTGTGTTTTGGTTCTCATTGTTTCAGAAAGGATGAATTAGGCATGATTGCCTCTAAATGCAAATTGAATCAATTTTCTTCAGTATCCCTAGTGTAAAATAGCACACTATTACATAGAACCATAGCTGCCAAGTTTTCCCTTTTCTCACAAGGAAGCCAATTCAGCATAAGGGAATTTCCCTTAAAAAAAGGGATAACTTGGCAGCTATGCATAGAACACAGTCAGATAATTCCAAGTAAATGTATTGATGTTCAAAGATATTCATACTGAAAGGTAGAGCAAAAATGGAAGAAGTGACTTGCCGGAGTGACTTCACATGAGGCAGGAATTGGGTTTATATTCATCCTCAGACTAGAAGAGAATGTTGTTATGTCTGCCTCTTTGCGTAAGCTGCTACTCCTATCTCTGTATGTGAAGATGTTGAAGATGTTGATAAATTGAAGCTCTAGTATATCTATAAAACAAGGGGACTGTTTTTCTTTGTCTTTTATTTCCTAGGTGTATGGTATTTAAATGCAGAGAAAGGAAAAAATATCCAACTTCATTTCCAGTACCTTGATCTGGAAAATATTAATGACGTTGTAGAAATCAGAGATGGCACAGGAACTGGTTCTTTATTTTTAGGCAAGTATAACCCACAGATTTATGCAGAATATTGTGTGTGGTTGAGCAGTATTTCATGTTTTCTGGAAAACACAGGTGACCTTAGTTGGTTAGTTTTTTACAAAAAAAATACACAATGAAAGTTGCTTGTAGTACATTTGTGACAATTTCACTGAGCTGAGCATGAGATAATATTTTGATGGTTTATCCTTGCTAGACTTAAAAGTATAGCATCAATAACACTAGCTTCAACAATGCAGGTGAAATTAGAAGTGGGCAGGTTCCACCATGGAAACAATTTGGTGGGCTTTTCACACAGATTTCACTGAAACTTCCAAATTGGCTGGTATGGTTTAAAAGAATTACAGACTCTGAAATGTCGTTTATCCCATGATGCTCCATAGGTTTCTGTGTACTAAGGCCTTCAGGGTGTCAGGCATTGTTGTAGCACCATTGTACCATGTTTTACCACAATGTGGTAGATAGGCTTCCCTGCATATGTGGCAGATTCTAGTAGTGAACCCACAACTTGCTTGAACCAGAACTGCTAATAGATTACAGATGATTTGTTCCATTTCAGGCCCATTTCCCCACAAATTCCAGTTTGGGCAGAATTCACCAATATATGTGGATGAAACATCTTGAAAGAATTCAGGATAATTTTTCTAGACTGGTCTTGAAAAACTGTGTCCCCTAGATATAGATGAAGGACAATGGCATTCTTTTCACACATAAAATTATGGGGTTGGGGTTTTTTTTGTCTTATTTTTATGTGTAACAACACTTCACACAATTTCTAAGCAGAAAGCATTTGACCTATATCTAAAATATACATCTTTCTGTTTTCTCTATGGGTAGCTGTATATACAGGAAAGTCCCCAGTGCCAGATATATTCTCTACGACTCATCAGATGACTGTATTCTTCATTACTGATGATTCTGTAACTAAGAAAGGATTTGCAGCCAATTTCACTACAGGATACCATTTAGGCATGCCAGGTGAGATTCACACTTACACATTTTTAATCAAACATTTAAAAAGGGCACATGAAACTGTGCACAAAGATTTGTTTCAGTGCAATCCTATGCATGTCTACTCAGAAGTTAGTTTCATTGGGTTTAATGGAGCTTCCTCTATTACAGTGTACAAGGCTAAAGCCTTCAATTGTAATTCACATTTATCAGGACCTCTATTGGGCTAATCTACATCTTACACACTAACTTTCAGTTATTCTGCCTAGCATTAGCCAAATGGCTAATTCTGTACTCCAAAGAAGCTCAGCAGGGATGATTTGCTGCAAAGAACCAGTGGGGGGGGGAATTGCCCTCTTCTTACTTTCCCCTGAGATTCCTTGTCAACCCATACACTTCTGTTTCCTGTGGGATGCCAGGCTGTGTTTCCCTTAGAAACATGGGTTTAAGAAAGCATGGGCTTTCAGAGAGGAAATAGTATGAAGAAAAGGGTTAAGTGTCCCCCCTGCTCTTTCCCCACTGCAAATCACCTTCTTCTGATGACAGATGGAGGAACGAAGAGGTGGCTGTTGAGCTAATGTTGGTTATCAGGGTAATCTAGTAGCTCTTCACAAAAAGAGGTTAGCTAAACCCCATTTCGAATTGTAAGCCCTTATCACAGGAGTTGCAAGAATGCCCTTACTCATGAGAGACCAGAAAATTGCCTCAAGTTTCTAAAGATAAAATGGATTCAGATTGTGTTCATTAACATTATGTAGAATTTGAGTTCAGTACAATAATTAAAATGCTACATTTTTATGGCCAATGATACATATTTTTATTTTACAGATCCCTGTGGTCCCAATTATTATCAGTGTGGAAGTGGAGAATGCATCCCGCTGGTTTACCTTTGTGATCAATCACAGCACTGTAAAGATAATTCTGATGAATCAGACTGTGGTAAGTATTTATTTCAAAAACTAAAACAAGCTACCCACTTCTAATTGAATAAGTAAAAAAAAAAACTCAATAAGAAATTGTGATATATAGAATATCTTCTGGGAGGAAAGTAGATTTTAGCAACTTTGCTTTACTATCTCAGCTAGTTCACAAACCTTTCTTACCTAAGTGCAATGAACAATCCTTGATCTTCTATAGCAGTTACTTTATCTTGTTTGATGGTGACATCACCAAGCCTTGCCTGTGCTAATCTCTCTCAAGAAAATATGAAGAACTAAGAACTCTGTTTACAGAGATCACTAATTAGAAAACTAAGTCAACCTAACACTTCTTTATGGAATTTTTGTTTTCACTGGACAAGTGCTATAACTCCTGAGCTCTGATACCTGTAGAGTGGGTTATAGGATCAAGCAAAGGAATTATAACAACAACCCAACTGGATGGCATAAGTAGGCAAGGGTACATTTGGAAAGATGTACTGTTTCATAGTACCGGTAGATGTGCCCTGCTTGCACATCTACTTTTCTGGTAGGTGAAGGCCTTTTTTTTGTATGTGAAGCAGTACAAGCTGCTTTATCTCAATGGGAACAATCTACCCATTGATTTATATTTACTGTAATAGGCTTCATTCCATTGACCCTACTGAAACTTTCACACAGGCCAAGATTCTCAACCAAAAAGTAAACCATGTTACAAACTGCTGTATCCTATATAATAAAGTCCAAGTTGTCCCTGCGTCCAAGCTGTCCCGTGTGTCCCTGGGGTACTGCGCATGTGCCCCAGGGATACAGGGATTGGACAGCAGAGACTGCATGCGCGCACTCTCCCCCCCCCTCTGCCTCCTCCAACCGCCGCTCCCGCCGGACACCGCCTCACTGCAGGGCACGTCAGGGAAGCGAGGGTGGAGGCCGGCAAAGGCCTCCTCACAACCCTCCCTGGCTGTGAGGAGCGGCGGTTGGAGGAGGCGGGGGGGAGTGCGCGCGTCCTTCCTGTCGGCAGCTGGGGGAGAGGAAGGAAGGAGGAGAAAGCAGCACTTTCTCCTCCTCCGTTCCTGCCCCCTGCCGCCGACAGCAAGGACAGGTCCCAGGGTTCGGAGAAGCGCTGCGCAAGTGCTTCTCCGAACCCTGGGATGTCTTCTTCCTGTCGGCGGCTGCGGGAGAAGAACGGAGGAGGAGAACGCAGCGCTTTCTCCTCCTCTATACATATACAATATTTAAAGCAGACTGATGCCCAGAGTGAAGATCCAAATGAGCTCTGTACTCAGTATCTATGCACATACCCTCTCTGAATTAGTATGCCCTGGGCCAGAGAATACACATGATATTTTGTGAGCTCTGTTCATTTTAGTGGCAAAGGGAGATCTGTACATGATATCCCTTAGACTTAGAACTAGAACCTTAGACTCCTTGTGCAGGTCTGTTTCCACTGTACTGAAAGAAGCAACTATTGAGGACTGAGACTTGCAGCCTAGTATCTTCAACCAGAATGTATTCATTCTGATACAGGGCCTCCCTATACACGTAGGAGCTGTGGACTTACTGTCTCTGCAACATCCTATTTATTCACTTCAATGTTTATTTAAAAAGCATGCTTAGGACTAAATTCTCAAGCTCACTTTCAAGCAAACGAGTTTAGGATCAAGTGTAAGCCTGATAAAAGTGTTTGAAAGGAGCATAAAACAGCTGCAGGGGAGCACCATTTCAACTCTTTTGCAACACATATGTGGGTTACTTTGACAACTATGACAGCTGTTGTCACAGTACCATCTGTGGAGGTAGTTATTTCCAAAATTAAATGTTCCATACATAGCTCTGTTTCTCATAAAACAGAAATAATGGTCTCTGTGCACCAATTTATATGCAGAACTGATGTTAAAATGATGCTAGGGTCTGTTTTTTTAATTAAAAAACGAAATTGCTCTCACAGACAAAGAGCTGTCTGACACAATCGTTTCTGTGGGTGGATGTTTAGACTTGGAGACACGTATTTCCTTGGCTTATGTTAGATAAATCATAACTGTTATGTAGTAGTAAAACTCTTAGACATCTGTTGGCAGGTATCTTGGGCTATATCATTAGTGGTATATGTGTCCAAAGGCAAAATAATGCTCCCAATACATCCTATCTTGCTATATTTAAAGAGGAATTTTTTATCTATAGTCTACTTTTTGTAGCAGAAGCTTTTTTAAAAAAACAACAACAACACCTATACTTTATTATTTTTTAAACAAATAGGAACCTGCAAATGTTGGCCGTAATTTCTATAGAAGGTTTAAAATCTGAATAATACAAGTATTTATTTGCTCAATGTTACTCCCATAAAATTGTGGCTGTGGTTATAGTTAATTGAACACCAATCCCTAAAGCGCAATATGAAATACTTTATTTGCATGTACTTTGCCACTGGAGTGACCTTTCTTGTTCCTCTTTTATTGGTTAAGGCATCTGTAAAATCTTCTGTCCATATGTTTTCTCTAGCAGTGTACTTATCATACCATCCACAGATGCACCTAAGGGATGCTAAGCAACATACAGTTGCAATAAGCTCATAGATGGAAGCTTTTTACTGGCCATTCAGGAGTAACCATGGTACAGTGTTAGCCATCCTGTTTGGGTTACAGGTAATGGGTTCATGATGGCAATGGTGTTTGCTTCAGGACCCAACCTTACACACACACACACACACACACACACACACACACACACACTATGGCTGGCTTCAGAGTAGCTTTCTAAACACCTAAATTAGGGAGAAGGAGCACAAGTCTTAGTTCCCTTTTCCCATTCTTGGCTAGGATTCCTTAAGTTGAGCCCATGCCTCCTCTTCATGAGTTGAAATATTCTACAATCTATAGTGCACTGTTAGAAGTTTACTTCTGAGTCTATTTACTTTGTCAACAGTGTGCTTGGTCAATGGTTCTCTCAGCTTCAATGGATTGGTCCAGTTCAAGGTTGAGAATGAATGGTACACAGCTTGTGCAGATGCATGGGATGAACCATTGTCAAGCAGTGTCTGTCACTGGTTGGGACTTGGGTAAGTAAGGCTGTTTAATTCATTATGTTTCAGACTGTATATTAGGGTGATGACTTTTTTACAACCTCATTTCCCTGTATCATAATTTGATGAGCTTTCATTAAAGATTAGATAAAATCTTACTTTCAAAGAGATTTGATAAAGAGATTTGATTAAAAAAACCTCACGCACAAAATGATTTTAAAAATTTTATTTATCAGTTTTTTGACCATTTTTGAAGTCACTGTAAGCAGATATAAAATTGAACCCAAGCTTTAGAGTCACATATATACAACATTATATAGGATTGTGGAATGTGTGTTGTGTCGAAATTTGATACGAAATATATATAGAATTGTTAATACAATTTTATGAAATGGTAAAATGGCAAACAAAAAAATTAAAAATGGTTTGTGCGTAACCTTTTTAAATATTTCAATGGAATATACCTCATTTTAGTCATTAATAGGCAAAAGTTCATCCACTTGGGCTACAGGAAATATTTTTTGAGGGGAAAAAATGAAAAAGTCATCACCCTACTGTATATGCTTCATAATAGCTATATCTGGTAGAAGAGTGGCCAACTTTGCAAAGGACAGTATACATACATGTGTGATTATCCAATGAAAATGTAGATGAAGAATGGGGAACCTATGGCTCTCCAGTTATTGTTCAGTTCCCATCAGCCCTAGCTGAATCATCATGGATGACAATAGCTGAAGTCCAGTTTTATCTGGAGGGCCACAGGTTCCCCTCCCTAATATAGAGCATCATTTTTAGTGGATCAATACTATGAGGTTATATTTTTATATTTTTGTTCTTCTACTACAGCTTATGACACTGCTTTGAGAAAGAGCAGGAATGCAGGAAGGGCCCTAAGACAGGCACGCTCTTGAATGTGTTGTGGAGTATAGCTGATTTAGTTCCGCAACGTCTTTTATAAATAAATGAAACTTTCATAACAAATGCTGAATTGTTCAGAAAACCTGCATTGGCCAATGCACTCTGCCTTCTTTCTTTAGTTTTAGAAGACATCTTCTTAAATGGAGTATTACCAGCATCTATTAGTAGCACTATTTTAAAGAAAAGTATAGAATGCTATAACATACAATTGATGATATCATCATCACCATCATCATCTTAACCTTAAGGATGCTATCAGCATGAAGGTGGCTGCCCTTCCATCCTGTAGCTTCCAGGCACTCAGAGGCCCAGCTCCCCCTCTATACACCATCTCCTCTACAGGGACATGCACCTGTTAGGAAATCCACCCCACAGATGGTTTCCATTGACAGGATTGGACCGATGATCACCTCATCCTGAGACAGGCTTTGCACGATGGCCACCTGGGTGGGCAGCCTTAAATGTTCTTGTAGGTATCATTTCAGTCCTTGCCATTAAGCCAAGTAGGGTAGCCTGCCAAGGACAGTGGTTTTCACAGCAGCAGTAGCAGCAAGACACTTGCAACACCACTGCTTGGCAGGAGCACCTGTCAGGCACTCAGCATTATCTTGGCATCAGCTGTGACCAGCTGGGAGAGGAGGGACCTCTTCTAGGATACCAGTGGGGCTGCTGTGGCCAGAGAGGCTTTCCCTAAGATCAGCAATGGCAACCATGAGGTGTTTGGTGAGATACACTAGCAGGCAACCCTCCTCACTGGGAATGGGGGTGTTGCCTGGTCTTCTGTTGAAGATCCCCCTACCTGAACTGACCTTGCTTTCTGTGGCTGCTGCTCCTTGTGGGCAGTTGCTGCTGTTACTGGATCTCCTAATTGCAGCTGCTACTGCTGGTGCATTGCTGTGGGGAGAAAACGCTTGGGAAAGTGATGTTAGCATGAGCATGACAATATTGTTTCTTCCCTATTTGCACTTTGTAGGGAAAGTGTTCAGAGTGCCCACTATTTGTGAAGTATGTTCCCTGGAGTGTTCACACCTCTACCCAAGTGCTCTTTCAGAGTGGTGTGGGGCATTAGGGTGAGCTAGGACCAGATTTCTGAGGACTGGGCCCTCTCTATTGACTTCCATTGTGTGGTTTGAACTACTCCATCCTTTTTGCTGGCCTCACTTCTGCCAGGGTATCAGGCAATGTGATTGAGTAGAGTTAAGATTCAGCCTAGGTCCCCAGCTGCATGGTATGATGGATCCTAAGTCACACCCTGGCAGATCTTGGATCTGGTTTACTCCCTAAACCATGCTCATTCATTTCAATGGTTCTACTCTGAATAAAATATAGCTGAATACCACCCTAATAGTTGAAAAACTGCATGGGCATGAGCAAAGGGAGTTGTCATTTGATGCTAGTGATGTCCTTCTGAGCATTGTCCAGTACCTAATGAGACTTGCAAGCAATGCACTGTAGCTTTATTCTCTCTTGCACTGAACTGGAAATAGCACTGAATTGAGCAGCTAAAACAGCTTGTGGAGCAGGCAGATCTTTTAAAGGAGTTCATTCTTTTCAGTTGAGATTTATGAGGAAATTCACTTTTTACTTAGCCTTTTCCTGAGGAAAAAGACTAACCGCTGATCAAATTGGAAATGTCTGGTCTTCCCATGGTGACAAGGAGAAGTAAATCAGAGGGGCTGTGCATGTGCTCAGCATCATTCTTCTTGATAATGACTTGAGGAACAGTGTGTAAAACTGACCAGCTTAACAGAAAGAGTGGTTTAGGGCCGTCTTTAGCTCACAGTGTGTGTGCTTCAGCTAACTACAACAGCATCCCCGTTGCTTGAAATTTTGGGGGAAGATGACTATGTTGTACTGTATTCTTTTTATAATGAATGTATTGTATTCTGCCAGACCCTCAAACCTCTGCGCATATCCTGCTGCTTCCAAGCACTTTGGTAAAGTGGCAAGAGCAAAGTCAATCATAAAATCAAAGAAACTGCAGATAGAAAAGACCTGCTAGGTCACTTAGTCCATCTTCCTGCCAAGTGTGGGATTGTTCTCCAGCTGTATTTCCACACTAGCGTTAGCTAGCCTAGTTTTTAGCTTCCAGGATATTTTGCCAATCGCCCAATGACTTCTGCATGTTTAGCCTTGCATTCTAGAGCTCTGCTGATATTTGGCCTATATTTTCATTTCCTCAATATTTTATCACAATGGGCATGAAGAGTCCTACTGGGTATTGCCACCACAATGCACAAGAGCAAATCATGTCATACAGAACCGTCATTCTAAAATTAAATGTTATTTAAGTCAATGTTATTTAAGTCAATTAAATGTTATTTAAGTCAATGGTAAGTAAAATGCCTAGGGCTTGCTGATCACAAAGTCAGCGGTTTGAATCCCCGCAACGGGGTGAGCTCCCGTTGCTCGGTCCCAGCTCCTGCCAACCTAGCAGTTCGAAAGCACGTCAGAGTGCAAATAGATACCGCTCCGGCGGGAAGGTAAACCGTGTTTCCATGCGCTGCTCTGGTTCGCCAAAAGCGGCTTAGTCATGATGGCCACATGACCCGGAAGCTGTACGCTGGCTCCTTCGGCCAATAAAGCGAGATGAGCGCCGCAACCCCAGAGTCGTCCGCGACTGGACCTAATGAGTAAGTAAAATGAAAGTCCTAAGGGTTAGACATTAACTTTCTCTCCTGCTCACCTAAATTAAAACATGCTAGGATTTATAAAATGGAATGGAGTTCAGGAATAATATTCTAGCTTTCATGGAGAAAATATGCACGGTACTTTCTTGCTCTGGTCCCCAAAGCCTGCTTTAGGTATAGAAGCTCATGATTTCATGTGTAATGCTTACATCCACAGAAGATCATGTGACTGTAGCTGTTTACTACAGTCAAGTACAGTAAAATAATAATAATACTTCATTTGATATGGTTGGACTGAAACCAGGGAGTGCATTGGTCCATGTAGAGCATCCTTCCTAACTGAACATTTTAAGAATATGTAATAAATTTTACTATCATCACTGGTTGAAGGAAGAAGGTAAGTGGATTGATTCCCTTCTCTCAAATGGATTGTGCCTGGCAAGTTCATGTGTAGTCCCATTCCAGAAACAGTACAACACAGTGATGGCTGGGCAAAGTACCATTGTGATCACAGGAATTGTTGGCTGTCGTATTCTGACTGCTCAATTTACTGGCCATATTTCTCCATACATCACAGATGTTGAGTGACATGTATCTATAATGGGAAGATTCATTGAGGAAGAGGAAGGAAGAAATCCATCAGACCATTTCTTAAAGCCACTGCTATATTATTACTAAGGCATTTGACATAATTGTTTCTAGAAGGTTTATTATTATTATTATTATTATTATTATTATTATTATTATTATTAAGAATATATTCCAAGCATTGTTTTCCTTTGTAGAAGTGTGAATAGATCGTATCCTGTCTTATTTGATCAGGCAGGACTTTATGTGGAAGTTACAAAAGCAGCCAACAACAATTTAATACTAACACCCAAGTAAGTATTCTAAACTTATGATAATGAACAATTTAAGCTGTGCTTAGGGCACATTATTATTATTTCTTTAAATTCAGCTTGTCATATTATTCCTTCATCTTTTATAAAAAGGGATCATGCTAGTGGCATTAGGAGAGGGCTATGCAGAATCTGCAGGTCAGTCCCAATGGTATAGTGGATAATTTACATCCATTATTTTTTGCTTGCATCTCTTCTGCCAAAGTTAGTCTTCCTTTTTCTTCTCATGTGGCCAAGACTTCCATTTCCTGAAGGAAGCCTTCTTGCCTCTAACAGCTACCTTTTCTCTGCGTGTTAACTATGCTGGTATCTTCTTGGCCCTAGTAGTACCTCTTGAATTGTGGTATGCAGTCTACCTGAGCTTATTGTGATTTTGAACAACCTCCAAGTCCTCTGGAGATTTGACCCCGTTGACTTTGCCTTTCATCTTCCTTTTATAGCACTCTCCTCACAAGCAGTGTGTGAAGCAAGGCCAGTGAGGGGTATGGCCTGGGTTGAGGGCATACGGTTGGGCAGGCCTGGCTCTAGGGCTAGTCCTGGTGGCGCGGGGCCGGCAGGGGGGCGCTGCACAGCAGAGCCGCGCAGGGTGGGGGTGCCGGAGCGATCTGCGTGCCAGGGCGCCCGACCTGCTTGAGACGGCCCTGTGGTTGGGGATAGGGTGGGAGGGGAGCTTCCAGGGCCAATAGTACCAGTTGCATCAGGTGGGAAGTTCTAGGGGATTGGCATAGGTGAGTAGGGGGTTGGCAATAGAGTGAGGGGTTGGTTGGAGGAGGCAGCCTTGGCAAGCAATGCAAGCAGGGGCAGAAGCCCCTAGTCTCTCACTGTGTGTATTCTTTTTTTCCATTTGTGCAGTTGTCTTCTATTTATCTGCAAATTTTTATGCATGATGCTTGTTGATATTTACTGATTTGTGATATGTTAACTAAAGGCACAGTCACAGCCTCTGGGGCTCAGATGAATTGCAGGCTAATGAAATATTCTTCAAGCCCCTGGATCACAGAAATACTACAGTCATTTTGAACTGTGGTCTTTTACTGTTGTGGAATCTATCTTCTTTTTTTCTTGACCAAATATTTCTCAATCTTCTGAGCAAAGCTAAGATAGTCCTGACAGAGCAGAGTTATATCTATGTAAGTATTGCTTCCTAGCAAGCTAACATTTTAAAATCTTTGGTCACACTGATCTCTAGTGGCAAATGACTGTGTAAACATATAAGAAAGCAATACTGTTTTCTTACTAGAGTAGTGAAAGTCTATAAACTATTGTAAAATGTGCATACTCCCTAATATTAATGATTAAGGAAGTACAGGGATTGAGGTGACTTTTTTGTAGATTATCCAGCAGTGTAGACTTTACATAATCCTTAAAGATACTTGCATATTTTTAACAAAAAAAATTTAAATGTATCTGGTGAGAAGCACCATGTCACTAACCTTATGGTGTTCCAACAGGTAATGAAAATCTGTTTTCACTAAACACCTTAAATACAATTACTGTGTTCTCATTCTAGGGCAAATTGTCTCAATAATTCAGTGATTCACCTGCAATGCAACAATAAACGTGAGTGTATGAACATTCAAAAGTTTAGCACATAATTTCTGCACCACGTACATTTTCTCTTACCATATTATATGTAACAATAAGGTTTTTTATAGTTAACATGTATAAAATAGATTTCACAGGAGCAAAATGTATTGTCAATCTTTGCGTAAGTTAGGGCACCAAAAGGCAGTGCAAATAAAATAATATTTAAGGGCTTCCAGAAAAAAACCATCTTCGTGCTACGTGAAGGCTCTAAGAGAAAGGATCTCCACTATGGGCAGTTGCCCCAAATATCTGCCTCAGATATCTGTAGGTATAGTAGACTCAAATAATGTAGCTCTGGGTAGTCCTAGAGATCATAAACTGATCATAAAGAAGGCACTCTCAAATGAAATTCCAACACTTTGGAAAGTCATTATACTTCCTTCTTGATTTTGAGCCCCACAAATGACCTGGATTTAACTTTAACTTTTTCTTTTAATGGTAGCATGTGGGGAAAGGCTGATTACTCAGGAACATGGAATGAAAATTATAGGTGGTTCTGATGCTCCAGAAGGTGCTTGGCCTTGGATGGTCTCATTACGTTTCAATTCCAGGCCAGTTTGTGGAGCATCTCTTGTCAGCAATGAATGGCTGGTCTCTGCTGCACATTGTGTATATGGGTAAGCTTAATTCTATCCTTAATTTGTAATATGTACCTGGTTCTTTTACTTCTGATAGCTTAGCAGGAATTAGGAATTTAGGAAGCTGTTTTATACCAAGTCAGACCATTAGTGCATCTTGCTTAGTATTCCTTGGCTTCTGTATGACGCTGTTTATTAATTTAGATTCTGTTTATGTTGTTGTTTTATTGCAATTTTAGCATGTTGCTTTGTGATTTCAAATAAAAGGTGGTATTAAAATACTTTAAATAGATAAACAATTTGTCAATGCTGACTGGCTTTGGTTCTCTAGGTTTCAAACAGGGGTCTTTCCCAACCCTATGGGGACATAGCAGGGCGTGAGCCTGGGACCTTTTGCACATAGAGGTCAGTGCTCTACAACTGAACTATGGCGCTTAATTTGCCATTTTGGGGAGAGCCATAAGCTAACATAAAATCAGGGTTGAGTGGATAAATCAATCTGGCCCATCTTTCAGAGGCCACTTTTGTCAGGTACACGCCTGGTTCTTCATTCTTTCCTTTGCAACCCCAGCTTTAATTTCATAGAAACATAGAATTATAGAGCTGAAAGGGGCCACAAAGGACAACTAGTCCAACCCCCTGCAATGCATGAATCTTTTTCCCAACGTGGGGCTCAAACCCATGACCCTGAGATTAAGAGTCTCATGCTCTACCAGCTGAGCTAAACTGGGCTTGCAAAGGATGGATCTTTGCAGCCATGGCTTGAATTCAAGCTGGGGCTGCAAAGATTCCTGTCAAAACTCAGCACCACTTTCTGCAGAAATCAACTGCAGAAGCTCAGATTGGGAGCTCCTGCATAAATCCAGCAGGGCTAGGTTTTTGACACCAAAAACAGCTCTTCTTGCTGGGTAATATCAAGAATAAACTTTAAGGCTCCCAAAGATTTCTTTGCAGCCTTTGCTTTACTTGCCCCACACTTGATGTCATATGGCATCAGGTATGGAGCAGGTAGATGTGGCTTGGGGGAAATGGCCATGACGCAGTGTAGGACCCCATTACCTGTTTTAGTCCATGTCACTCTGATCTTGAATCATTGGGGGTGGGGTGCCCTACAGCTTGAAGCTGAAAAATCTTCAAACTCAGCAACATGAATGATCAGGGTTAGGGATCATGTGAAATTTCATGTTATATCATTTCATGATATCAACATTTAATCCTGGCACTGCAAAGGGCTCATTATCCTTGTTGCATGCTGTGTTTCTTGTGATGAAGCTTAGCTCTAGTCAGGGCTGGCCCACCCATGCTGCTCCAGCAACAATAGCTACGGCACACTCCTTGGAGGCTGGATCCTCCACCTCCCTTGTAGCCCTTTGCTACCAGCGGCCTCTTGGAGTATAGGAGACACTACTGATTCCCTCCCTTCCCTAGAGAACAAATGGTGATGTCCCTCTGGGGTCTCCTGGAATCTTCACCCACCTGTTGTGATTATGCAGCTTTGAGAAAAGAGGGGTCTTTTTTATAGCAGTCAAAGGAAGAGGGCTCAGGAGTATATTATTGTGCTTTTATGACAAAGGCTAAATGACAGCTTGGTCAGTGACAAATGGGGTGCTTGCTAATACCACTTACACTGCAGAGTGCAATTCATTGCTCTAGTGGTCAAACACGAATACCTGGGCTTATTTTGCCTTACATGGATGGGTTGTATACTGGGCTGTGAAGCTGAATCTACCTTTATAACATATGAGGTCATTTCTTAATGATACCACTGGCAGCATGTTGGATGAGTAATGCAGATACACTTAGCCTGGTGTAGCATATTTCATGTAGATAACTTTACATTAATCACTTGTTACTTGCTTATATCCCCTATTCTAACTGATGAGATATAAGGTTGCAAGTAAATTGAAGAATCATTAAACTGGATTCCATTTTTAGAAGTGAAGAGCTTTGACTGTATTAGATACATTACAATAAATATGTTCACATTCTGATAGACTGTTGAAGGTTTCAGTAACATGTAATCTGATCAACACTGATTAAAAAAACTGAACTGAAATGAAAAATAATCAACAGTTTATCAGCAAAATGTTAAATATATATTAATAATATATATATACATACATACACATA